>NC_139681.1:13917369-14544869 GCF_964106915.1 Podarcis gaigeae
AACGGTTGCAAATGCTCCCCTGAGAGGTTTGGCGGTCGAAACAGATGGCTTTTTATCTCAGGAAAAGAAATCAGCCCTCGACAACTTAAACGGCAGAAAAAGATTTTTTTGAAAAAATCCCTAAGTCCCGGGGTCACAATTTCATCAAAAATCTGACTTTCGGCCATTCACTCAAAAATGGTGCCAAACAGTTGCAAATGCTTCCCTGAGAGGTTTGGCGGTCAAAAAAGAAGGCTTTTTATCTCAGGAACAGAATTATAATAAAAACCTGCAGAATTATTATTTGATTATTTTTAGAAAAAATCCCATAAGCCCCGGGGTCACAATTTCATCAAATATCTGACTTTCGGCCATTCACTCAAAGATGGTGCCAAACGGTTGCACATGCTCCCCTGAGAGGTTTGGCGGTCGAAGCAGAAGGCGTTTTATCTCAGGAAAAGAAATCAGCCCTCGACAACTTAACCGGCAGAAAAAGATTTTTTTGAAAAAATCCCTTAGCCCCTGGGTCACAATTTCATCAAAAATCTGACTTTCGGCCATTCACTCCAAAATGGTGCCTACTGATGAAAGTAGGAAACACCACTGGGCCGTTAAGATATAATCTAAGTCAAATCCCTTATTTTGACTACTGGCTCCTCACACAGCTCCTGACTCACGACAGTGTGTTGCCCATCGCTCCGTTCTGACTAAGGGATTTTATGCAGCCACTGCTGGTGGGGACATTTTGGGACCCAAAATATCCAACGCCACTAAATTCTGCTGTACTTTTTAACATAATAGTGTAAACAGGGATCAACATACAAACACTGAGAAGCCATTCCCCCCGATCCCCTACTTTATATGGAAACAACTGGAAAAACCTCTGTGATTTACTACTTTACTACAGCTTTACTACTACTTTACTACTACTTTACTACTACTTTACTACAGCTTTACTACTACTTTACTACTACTTTACTACAGCTTTACTACTACTTTACTACTACTTTAATACTGCTTTACTACTACTTTACTACAGCTTTGCTACCACCTTGCTCTCCTTTTACTAATACTTTACTACTGCTTTACTACTATTTTACTACGACTTTAAAGCTATTTTACTACTTTTCTACCGCTTTACTATTGGATCATTTTACTACCGCTTTACTAGAACTACTAGAACAATGGCATGCCTGTCTCTAGTAATAAATAGTATTGTTACTATTTTATTAATTGTATATACTGCCCTTCATCCGTAGATTTAAGGTTGGTTTACAACTTAAAAATGCAAGGTAAAAAACACAAAATACACAATAAAAACAAGAACAAGAACAAACCAATAAGCCTCCTCCCTAAGCCCCGGGGTCACAATTACATCAAAAATCTGACTTTTGGAATTTCACTCAAAAATGGTGCCAAACGGTGGCAAATGCTCCCCTGAGAGGTTTGGCGGTCGAAACAGAAGGCTTTTTATCACAGGAGAAGAAATCAGCCCTCGACAACTTAACCGGAAGGAAAAGATTTTTTTGAAAAAATCCCTAAGCCCCAGGGTCACAATTTCAACAAAAACCTGATGTTCCCCAATTCACTCCAAAATGGTGCCAAACGGTGGCAAATTCTCCCATGAGAGGTTTGGCAGTCGAAACAGAAAAGCTTTTTATCACAGGAAAGGAAATCAGCCCTCGACAACGTAACCGGCAGAAAAAGATTTTTTTGAAAAAATCCCTAAGCCCCGGGGTCACAATTTCTTAAAAAATCTGACTTTTGGAAATCCACTCAAAAATAGTGCCAAACGGTTGCAAATGCTCCCCTGAGAGGTTTGGCGGTTGAAACAGGGGGCTTTTTATCACAGGAAAAGAAATCAGCCCTCGACAACTTAACCGGAGGAAAAAGATTTTTTTGAAAAAATCCCTAAGCCCCGGGGTAACAATTTCATAAAAAACCTTACGTTCTCCAATTCACTCCAAAATGGTGCCAAACGGTGGCAAATGCTCCCCTGAGATGTTTGGCGGTCGAAGCAGAAGGATTTTTATCACAGGAAAAGAAATCAGCCCTCGACAACTTAACCGGCGGATATAGATTTTGTTGAAAAAATCCCTAAGCCCTGGGGTCACAATTTCATTAAAAATCTGACTTTTTGAATTTCACTCAAAAATGGTGCCTACTGAAGAGAGTAGGAAACACCACTGGGCCGTTAAGATATAATCTAAGTCAAATCCCTTATTTTGACTACTGGCTCCTCACACAGCTCCTGACTCACGACCGTGTGTTGCCCATCGCTCCGTTCTGACTAAGGGATTTTATGCAGCCACTGCCGGCGGGGACATTTTGGGACCCAAAATATCCAACGCCACTAAATTCTGCTGTACTTTTTAACATAATAGTGTAAACAGGGATCAACATACAAACACTGAGAAGCCATTCCCCCCGCCCCACTACTTTATATGGAAACAACTGGAAAAACCTCTCTGATTGAGGCTACCAACATGGCGCCTTTTTGTACAATGAACACTTCCAAGGTCATTGTTACTACTACTTAACTACTGCTTTACTACAGCTTTACTACTACTTTACTACAGCTTTACTACTCCTTTACTACTACTTTACTACTAGTTTAATACAGCTTTACTACAGCTTTACTACTACTTTACTACTAGTTTACTACTAGTTTACTACTGCTTTACTACTACTTTACTACTACTTTACTACAGCTTTACTACTGCTTTACTACAGCTTTACTACTAGTTTACTACTACTTTACTACAGCTTTACTACTACTTTACTACTACTTTACTGCTACTTTACTGCTACTTTACTACGACGTTAAAGCTATTTTACTACTTTTCCACCGCTTTACTATTGGACCATTTTACTACCGCTTTACCACTACTAAAGTTACTTACTGCTGTTTCACTACTGCCTTACTACCATTTTTCTTTTTTACTACAGTATTACTACTACTACTTTTCTACTGTTTTACTACTACTTTACTGCTATTTTACTACTATTCCACCACTTTACTATTGTTTTACCATTACTTAACTGTTACTTCACTACTGGTTTACTATTGCTTTACTTCTACTTTACTACAGCTTTACTATCATTTCACTACTACCTTGCTATCATTTTACTAATACTTTACTACTGCTTTACTACTACTTTACTACTACTTTACTGCTACTTTACTACGACGTTAAAGCTATTTTACTACTATTCCACCGCTTTACTATTGGACCATTTTACTACCGCTTTATCACTACTAAAGTTACTTACTGCTGTTTCACTACTGCCTTACTACCATTTTACTATTTTACTACTGTATTACTACTACTACTTTACTACTGTTTTACTACTACTTTACTGCTATTTTACTACTATTCCACCACTTTACTATTGTTTTACCATTACTTAACTGTTACTTCACTACTGGTTTACTATTGCTTTACTACCACTTTACTTCTGCTACTCTATTACTTATCCTACTTTACTATTTATACCCCTATTTATACAGTAGACCTTCCTGAACAATGGCATGCCTGTCTCTAGTAACAAATAGTATTGTTACTATTTTATTAATTGTATATACCGCCCTTCATCCGTAGATTTAAGGTTGGTTTACAACTTAAAAATGCAAGGTAAAAAACACAAAATACACAATAAAAACAAGAACAAGAACAAACCCATAAGCCTCCTCCCTCAACCTCTCCTTTGGCTTGTCCTTCACTCATGACTTCTCTCTTGTTCCTTGATCTTAACTTCCCCACTTTTGCAAACCTTCCAGTTGTCCCTAATATTCCCGGGACAGTCCCAGATTTATTGAAGCTGTCCTGGTTTCTGATGTTATCCTGCTTTTCCTTAGGACGTCCCTATGTTCATGGGAGAAATGTTGGATGGTATGGAGTTATACATAGAATCGAATGATAGAATGATCACTAGTTTACTACTACTTTACTACAGCTTTACTACAGCTTTACTACTAGTTTACTACTAGTTTACTACTACTTTACTACCACTTTACTATCATTTTACTACTACCTTGCTATTATTTTACTAATACTTTACTACTGCTTTACTACTACTTTACTACGACTTTAAAGCTATTTTACTACTTTTCTACCGCTTTACTATTGGACCATTTTACTACCGCTTTACTAGAACTACTATTAAAGTTACTTACTGCTGTTTCACTACTGCCTTACTACCATTTTACTACTATTTTACTACTGTATTACTACTACTACTTTACTACTGTTTTACTACTACTTTACTGCTATTTTACTACTATTCCACCACTTTACTATTGTTTTACCATTACTTAACTGTTACTTCACTACTGGTTTACTATTGCTTTACTACCACTTTACTTCCACTTTACTACTGGTACTCTATTACTTATCCTACTTTACTATTTATACCCCTATTTATACAGTAGACTTTCCTGAACTATGGCATGCCTGTCTATAGTAACAAATAGTATTGTTACTATTTTATTAATTGTATATACTGCCCTTCATCCGTAGATTTAACGTTGGTTTACAACTTAAAAATGCAAGGTAAAAAACACAAAATACACAATAAAAACAAGAACAAGAACAAACCAATAAGCCTCCTCCCTCAACCTCTCCTTTGGCTTGTCCTTCACTCATGACTTCTCTCTTGTTCCTTGATCTTAACTTCCCCACTTTTGCAAACCTTCCAGTTGTCCCTAATTTTCCCGGGACAGTCCCAGATTTATTGAAGCTGTTCTGGTTTCTGATGTTATCCTGCTTTTCCTTAGGACGTCCCTATGTTCATGGGAGAAATGTTGGATGGTATGGAGTTATACATAGAATCGAATGATAGAATGATCTTGATACGAATCCAAGGCAGACCTTTTAACATCACAGTAATCCAAGTTTATGCACCAACTACTGGTGCTGAAGAAACTGAAAT
The DNA here is from genome assembly GCF_964106915.1 of Podarcis gaigeae. NCBI lineage: Eukaryota > Metazoa > Chordata > Lepidosauria > Squamata > Lacertidae > Podarcis > Podarcis gaigeae. The sequence goes on from NC_139681.1 coordinate 13,922,281, forward strand.
TGACCAATTCTATGAAGACTTACAACACCTTATAGAAGTGACACCAAAGAAGGATGTTCTTCTCATTATAGGGGATTGGAATGCTAAAGTAGGGAGGCAAGAGATAAAAGGAACAACTGGCAAGTTTGGCCTTGGAGATCAAAACGAAGCAGGGCAAAGGCTAATAGAGTTCTGTCAAGAGAACAAGCTGGTCATCACAAACACGCTTTTCCAACAACACAAGAGACGACTCTACACATGCAAGGTAAAAAACACAAAATACACAATAAAAACAAGAACAAGAACAAACCAATAAGCCTCCTCCCTCAACCTCTCCTTTGGCTTGTCCTTCACCAGATGGGCAGCATCGAAAACAGATTGATTATATTCTCTGCAGCCAAAGATGGAGAAGCTCTATACAGTCAGCAAAAACAAGACCTGGAGCTGACTGTGGCTCAGATCATCAGCTTCTTATGGCAAAATTCAAGCTTAAACTGAAGAAAGTAGGAAAAACCACTGGGCCGGTAAGATATAATCTAAGTCAAATCCCTTATGAATACACAGTGGAAGTGACAAACAGGTTTAAGGATTTAGATTTGGTGGACAGAGTGCCTGAAGAACTATGGATGGAGGCTCGTAACATTGTACAGGAAGCAACAACGAAAACCATCCCAATGAAAAGGAAATGCAAGAAAGCAAAGTGGCTGTCCAATGAGGCCTTACAAATAGCGGAGGAGAGAAGGCAAGCAAAAATGCGAGGGACATAGTGAAAGATACAAGAAATTGAATGCAGATTTCCAAAGAATAGCAAGGAGAGACAAGAAGGCCTTCTTAAACGAGCAATGCAAACAATTGAGGAAAACAACAGTATGGGAAGAACCAGAGATCTGTTCAAGAAAATTGGAGATATGAAAGGAACATTTCGTACAAAGATTACCATATTAAAGGACAAAAGTGGTAAGGACCTAACAGAAACAAAAGACATCAAGAAGAGGTGGCAAGAATACACAGAGGAATTATACCAGAAAGATATGGATGTCTCGTACACCCCAGGTAGTGTGGTTGCTGACCTTGAGCCAGACATCCTGGAAAGTGAAGTCAAATGGGCCTTAGAAAGCACTGCAAATAACAAGGCCAGTGGAAGTGATGGTATTCCAGCTGAACTATTTAAAATTTTAAAAGATGATGCTGTTAAGGTGCTACACTCAATATGCCAGCAAATTTGGAAAACTCAGAAGATTGGAGAAGATCAGTCTACATCCCAATCCCAAAGAAGGGCAGTGCCAAAGAATGCTCCAACTACCGCACAATTGCACTCATTTCACACGCTAGCAAGGTTATGCTTAAAATTCTACAAGGAAGGCTCAAGCAGTATGTGGATCGAGAACTCCCAGAAGTGCAATCTGGATTTAGAAGAGGCAGAGGAACCAGAGACCAAATTGCAAACATGCGCTGGATTATGGAGAAAGCTAGAGAGTTCCAGAAAGACATCTACTTCTGCTTCATTGACTATGCAAAAGCCTTTGACTGTGTCGACCACAGCAAACTATGGCAAGTTCTTAAGGAAATGGGAGTGCCTGATCACCTGATCTGTCTCCTGAGAAATCTCTATGTGGGACAAGAAGCTGCAGTTAGAACTGGATATGGAACAACTGATTGGTTCAAAATTGGAAAAGGAGTACGACAAGGCTGTCTTTTGTCTCCCTGCTTATTTAATTTATATGCAGAATGCATCATGCGAAAGGCTGGGCTGGATGAATCCCAAGCTAGAATTAAGATTGCCAGAAGAAATATCAACAACCTCAGATATGCAGATGACACAACCTTGATGGCAGAAAGTGAGGAGGAATTAAAGAACCTTTTAATGAGGGTGAAAGAGGAGAGCACAAAATATGGTCTTAAGCTCAACATCAAAAAAACGAAGATCATGGCCACTGGTCCCATCACCTCCTGGCAAATAGAAGGGGAAGAAATGGAGGCAGTGAGAGATTTTTCTTTCTTGGGCTCCATGATCACTGCAGATGGTGACAGCAGCCACGAAATTAAAAGACACCTGCTTCTTGGGAGAAGGGCAATGACAGGCCTAGACAGCATCTTGAGAAGTAGAGACGCCACCTTGCCAACAAAGGTCCGTATAGTTAAAGCCATGGTTTTCCCAGTAGTGATGTATGGAAGTGAGAGCTGGACCATGAAGAAGGCTGATCGCCGAAGAATCGATGCTTTTGAATTACGGTGCTGGAGGAGACTCTTGAGAGTCCCATGGACTGCAAGAAGATCAAACACATCCATTCTTAAGGAAATCAGCCCTGAGTGCTCACTGGAAGGACACATCGTGAAGCTGAGGCTCCTGTACTTTGGCCACCTCATGAGAAGAGAAGACTCCCTGGAGAAGACACGGATGCTGAGAAAGATGGAGGGCACAAGGAGTAGGGGGCGACAGAAGACGAGATGGTTGGATAGCGTTTTCGAGGTTACCAGCATGAGTTTGACCAAACTGCGGGAGGTAGTGGAGGACAGAGGTGCCTGGCGTGCTCTGGTCCATGGAGTCACGAAGAGTCGGACACGACTAAACGACTAAACAACAACAACACAGGGAAGTTTTATTATGTTTACTGTTTTTTTACCTTTTTATATGTTTTGGAAGCCACCCAGAGTGGCTAGAGCAACCCAGGCAGATGGATGTGGTATAAATACCGTGGTACCTCGGGTTACATATGTTTCAGGTTACAGATGCTTCAGGTTACAGATGCTTCAGGTTACAGACTCCGCTAACCCAGAAATAGTGCTTCAGGTTAAGAAATTTGCTTCTGAGAACAGAATTCATATTCCAGCGGCGCAGCGACAGCAGGAGGCCCCTTTAGCTAAAGTGGTGCTTCAGGTTAAGAACAGTTTCAGTTTAAGAACGGACCTCCGGAACCAATTAAGTACTTAACCTGAGGTACCACTGTAGTAAAATTGTTGTTACAGAACAGGGCACCCCTATTTTCATCGGAGAAATGTTGGAGGGTATGCTTTTGTCCTCACCTCAGTTTTGACTATGGGCTCCTCACACAGCTCCTGACTCACGACAGTGTGTTGCCCATCGCTCAGTTCTGACTAAAGGATTTTATGCAGCAACTGCTGGCGGGGACATTTTGGGACCCAAAATATCCAACGCCACTAAATTCTGGTGTACTTTTTAACATAATAGTGTAAACAGGGATCAACATACAAACACTGAGAAGCCATTCCCCCCGCCCCACTACTTTATATGGAAACAATTGGAAAAACCTCTTGATTGAGGCTACCAACATGGCGCCTTTTTGTACAACGAACACTTCTGAGGTCATTCTTACTACTACTTTAATACTGTTTTACTACTATTTTACTACTACTTTACTATTGTTTTACTACTACTTTACTACTGCTTTACTGCCGCTTTACTACTACTTTACTACCATTTTACTACTACTTTACTACCCTTTTACTACTACTTACTGCCATTTTGCTACTGCTTTACTACTACTTCACTACTGTTTTACTATCATTTTACGATTACTTTACTACAATTTTACTACTACTTTACTACTACTTTAAAGCTATTTTACTACCACTCAGAAATGGTGCCAAACGGATGCAAATGCTCCCCTGAGAGGTTTGGCGGTCGAAACAGAAGGCTTTTTATCACAGGAAAAGAAATCAGCCCTCGACAACTTAACTTTCAAAAAATTTTTTTTGAAAAAATCCCTAAGCCCCGGGGTCCCAATTTCATCAAAAATCTGACTTTCGGCCATTCACTCAAAAATGGTGCCTACTGAAGAAAGTAGGAAACACCACTGGGCCGTTAAGATATAATCTAAGTCAAATCCCTTATTTTGACTACTGGCTCCTCACACAGCTCCTGACTCACGACAGTGTGTTGCCCATCGCTCCGTTCTGACTAAGGGATTTTATGCAGCAACTGCTGGCGGGGACATTTTGGGACCCAAAATATCCAACGCCACTAAATTCTGGTGTATTTTTTAACATAATAGTGTAAACAGGGATCAACATACAAACACTGAGAAGCCATTCCCCCCCGCCCCACTACTTTATATGGAAACAACTGGAAAAACCTCTGTGATTGAGGCTACCAACATGGCGCCTTTTTGTACAATGAACACTTCCATGGTCATTCTTACTACTACTTAACTACTACTTAACTACTACTTTACTACTGCTTTACTACAGCTTTACTACAGCTTTACTACTACTTTACTACTACTTTACTAAAGCTTTACTACTAGTTTACAACAGCTTTACTACTACTTTACTACCGCTTTACTATCATTTTACTACTACCTTGCTATCATTTTACTAATACTTTACTACTGCTTTACTACTACTTTACTACTACTTTAAAGCTATTTTACTACTTTTCCACCGCTTTTCTATTGGACCATTTTACTACCTCTTTACTAGAACTACTACTAAAGTTACTTACTGCTGTTTCACTACTGCCTTACTACCATTTTACTACTATTTTACTACTGTATTACTACTACTACTTTACTACTGTTTTACTACTACTTTACTGCTATTTTACTACTATTCCACCAGTTTTCTATTGTTTTACCATTACTTAACTGTTACTTCACTACTGGTTTACTATTGCTTTACTACCACTTTACTTCCTCTTTACTACTGCTACTCTATTACTTATCCTACTTTACTATTTATACCCCTATTTATACAGTAGACCTTCCTTTATTTCAGGAAAAGAAATCAGCCCTCAACAACTTAACCGGCAGAAAAAGATTTTTTTTGAAAAAATCCCTTAAGCCCAGGGGTCACAATTTCATCAAAAATCTGACTTTTGGCCATTCACTCAAAGATGGTGCCAAACAGTTGCATATGCTCCCCTGAGAGGTTTGGCGGTCAAAGCAGAAGGCGTTTTATCTCAGGAAAAGAAATCAGCCCTCAACAACTTAACTGGCAGAAAAAGATTTTTTTTTGGAAGCCGCCCAGAGTGGCTAGAGCATCCCAGGCAGATGGATGTGGTATAAATACAGTGGTACCTCGGGTTACATATGCTTCAGGTTACAGATGCTTCAGGTTACAGACTCCGCTTACCCAGAAATAGTGCTTCATGTTAAGAAATTTGCTTCTGAGAAGAGAAATCATGATCCGGCGGCACAGCGACAGCAGGAGGCCCCATTAGCTAAAGTGGTGCTTCATGTTAATAACAGTTTCAGTTTAAGAACGGACCTCCGGAACGAATTAAGTACTTAACCTGAGGTACCACTGTAGTAAAATTGTTGTTACAGAACAGGGCACCCCTATTTTCATCGGAGAAATGTTGGAGGGTATGCTTTTGTCCTCACCTCAGTTTTGACTACGGGTTCCTCACACAGCTCCTGACTCACGACAGTGTGTTGTCCATCGCTCAGTTCTGACTAACGGATTTTATGCAGCCACTACTGGCGGGGACATTTTGGGACCCAAAATATCCAACGCCACTAAATTCTGGTGTACTTTTTAACATAATAGTGTAGACAGGGATCAACATACAAACACTGAGAAGCCATTCCCCCCGCCCTACTACTTTATATGGAAACAACTGGAAAAACCTCTGTGATTGAGGCTACCAACATGGCGCCTTTTTGTACAACGAACACTTCTGAGGTCATTCTTACTACTACTTTAATACTGTTTTACTACTACTTTACTATTGTTTTACTATTGTTTTACTACTACTCTACTACTGCTTTGCTGCCGCTTTACTACTACTTTACTAACCTTTTACTACTACTTTACTGCTACTTCACTACTGTTTTACTATCATTTTACTATTACTTTACTACCATTTTTTCTACTACTTTACTACTACTTTAAAGCTATTTTACTACTAATCCACAACTCAAAAATGGTGCCAAACAGATGCAAATGCTCCCCTGAGAGGTTTGGTGGTCGAAACAGAAGGCTTTTTATCACAGGAAGAGAAATCAGCCCTCGACAACTTAAGCTGCAGAATTTTTTTTAAAAAAAATCCCTAAGCCCAGGGGTCACAATTTCATCAAAAATCTGACTTTCGGCCTTTCAAAGATGGTGCCAAACGGTTGTAAATGCTCCCCTGAGAGCTTTGGCTGTCGAAACAGAAGGCTTTTTATCACAGGAAGAGAAATCAGCCGTGGGATAAGTCCCACGATTGGAATGTAATAATGGAGGGATACAATCTATTTCAGAGAAACAGACCAGACAAGAAAGGAGGAGGAGTGGCGTTATATGTCAGGGATGTGTATACCTGTGATGAGATCCAAGATTTAGAACCTCAAAGCCAAAGTGAGAGCATTTGGGTCAAAATTAAGGGAGAGAAGAATAGCAGGGACCTCATTGTGGGAGTTTAGTATAGATCCCCAAGCCAAACGGAGGACATAGATGATGCCTTCCTGGAACAGATGGCCAAGCATGCAATAGGAAGGGAGGTAGTAGTAATGGGGGACTTCAATTACCCGGATATTTGTTGGATGTCAAACTCAGCCAAGAGCATAAGGTCAAACAGATTCCTCACTGGCCTTGCAGACAACTTCATTGTCCAGAAAGTGGGAGAAGCAACAAGAGGAACAGCCATTTTAGATCTGGTCCTAACCAATGTTGATGACCTGGTTAGTGGGGTAGAAGTGGAAGGATCATTAGGCGTGAGTGATCATGCTCTTCTGAAGTTGACTATACAGCGGAAAGGAGCAGCCAGGCATACTAGGACTCAATTTCTTGACTTTAAGAAAGCCGACTTCATAAAACTTAGGGAAGTGCTGGGTGAGATCCCATGGACAGTAATACTAAAAGGAAAGTGAGTTCATGATGGCTTGGAGTTTGTTAAGAGGGAGATAATAATAGCACAACTTCAGGCAATACCAATGAGACGGAAACATGGAAGGTGCCTAAAGAAGCCAGGGTGGCTATCTAAAGAACTTTTAACTGAGTTAAGATTAAAAAACGATGTGTACAAAAAATGGAAAAGGGGGGAAACCACCAAAGAGGAATTCAAACAAATAGCCAGCACGTGTAGACACAAAGTCAGAAAAGCTAAAGCACAGAATGAACTCAGGCTTGCTAGAGAGGTTAAAAGGAACAAAAAAAGGCTTTTATGGGTATGTTCGTAGCAAAAGGAAGAACAAAGAAACAGTGGGGTCACTCAGAGGAGAAGATGGTGAAATGCAAACAGGGGACACAGAAAGGGCTGAACTCCTCAATGCCTTCTTTGCCTCAGTCTTCTCCGATAAAGAAAACAATGCCCGACCTGAAGAATTTGGAGCAAATGATTCAGCAGAGGAAACACAGCCCAGAATAACTAAGGAGATAGTACAGGAATACTTGGCTAGTCTAGATGTATTCAAGTCTCCATGGCCAGATGAACTGCATCCAAGAGTATTAAAAGAACTGGCAGATTTGATCTCAGAACCACTGGCAGTCATCTTTGAGAATTCCTGGAGAACAGGCGAAGTCCCAGCAGACTGGAGGAGGGCAAATGTTGTCCCTATTTTCAAAAAGGGGAAAAGAGAGGACCCAAATAATTACCGCCCAGTCAGTCTGACATCAATACCAGGGAAGATTCTGGAGCAGATCATTAAGCAAACAGTCTGTGAGCACCTAGAAAGGAATGCTGTGATCACCAATAGTCAGCATGGATTTCTGAAAAATAAGTCATGTCAGACTAACCTGATCTCGTTTTTTGACAGAATTACAAGCCTGGTAGATGAAGGGAACGCAGTGGATGTAGCCTACCTTGATTTCAGCAAGGCATTTGACAAGGTGCCCCATGGTATTCTTGTAAAGAAGCTGGTAAAATGCGGTCTTGACTATGCTACCACTCAGTGGATTTGTAACTGGCTGACTGACCGAACCCAAAGGGTGCTCATCAATGGTTCCTCTTCATCCTGGAGAAGAGTGACTAGTGGGGTGCCACAGGGTTCTGTCTTGGGCCCGGTCTTATTCAACATCTTTATCAACGACTTCAATGATGGACTCAAGGGCATCCTGATCAAATTTGCAGATGACACCAAACTGGGAGGGGTGGCTAACACCCCAGAGGACAGGATCACACTTCAAAACGACCTTGACAGATTAGAGAACTGAGCCAAAACAAACAAGATGAATTTTAACAGGGAGAAATGTAAAGTATTGCACATGGGCAAAAAAAATGAGAGGCACAAATACAAGATGGGTGACACCTGGCTTGAGAGCAGTACATGTGAAAAGGATCTAGGAGTCTTGGTTGACCACAAACTTGACATGAGCCAACAGTGTGACGCAGCAGCTAAAAAAGCCAATGCAATTCTGGGCTGCATCAATAGGAGTATAGCATCTGGATCAAGGGAAGTAATAGTGTCATTGTATTCTGCTGTGGTCAAAACTCACCTGGAGTACTGTGTCCAGTTCTGGGCACCACAGTTCAAGAAGGACCCTGACAAACTGGAACGTGTCCAGACGAGGGCAACCAAAATGGTCAAAGGCCTGGAAACGATGCCTTATGAGAAACGGCTAAGGGAGCTGGGCATGTTTAGCCTGGAGAAGAGGAGGTTAAGGGGTGATATGATAGCCATGTTCAAATATATAAAAGGATGTCACATAGAGGAGGGAGAAAGGTTGTTTTCTGCTGCTCCAGAGAAGCGGACACGGAGCAATGGATCCAAACTACAAGAAAGAAGATTCCACCTAAACATTAGGAAGAACTTCCTGACAGTAAGAGCTGTTCGACAGTGGAATTTGCTGCCAAGGAGTGTGGTGGAGTCTCCTTCTTTGGAGGTCTTTAAGCAGAGGCTTGACAACCATGTGTCAGGAGTGCTCTGATGGTGTTTCCTGCTTGGCAGGGGGTTGGACTGGATGGCCCTTGTGGTCTCTTCCAACTCTATGATTCTATGATTCTATAAACTTAAGCTGCAGAATTTTTTTTTTGAAAAAATCCCAAAGCCCAGGGGTCACAATTTCATCAAAAATCTGACTTTCGGCCATTCACTCAAAGATGGTGCCAAACGGTTGCAAATGCTCCCCTGAGAGGTTTGGTGGTCGAAACAGAAGGCTTTTTATCTCAGGAAAAGAAATCATCCCTTGACAATTGAACTGGCAGAAAAATATTTTTTTGAAAAAATCCCTAATCCCCGGGTTCACAATTAGATGAAAAATCTGACTTTCGGACATTCACTCAATAATGTTGCCAAACGGTTGCAAATGCTCCCCTGAGAGGTTTGGCGGTCGAAACAGAAGGGTTTTTATCTCAGGAAAAGAAATCAGCCCTCGACAACTTAACCGGCAGAAAAAAAAATTTTGGGAAAAAACCCTAAGCCCCGGGGTCACAATTTGGTCAAAAATCTGACTTTCGGCTATTCACTCAAAAATGGTGCCAAACAGTTGCAAATGCTCCCCTGAGAGGTTTGGTGGTCGAAACAGAAGGCTTTTTATCACAGGAAAAGAAATCAGCCCTCGACAACTTAACCTGCAGAATTATTTTTTTCAAAAATTCCCTAAGCCCCGGGGTCACAAATCGATGAAAAATCTGACTATCGGCCATTCACTCAAAAATGGTGCCAAACGGATGCAAATGCTCCCCTGAGAGGTTTGACGGTCGAAACAGAAGGCTTTTTATCACAGGAAAAGAAATCAGCCCTCGACAACTTAACCCGCAGAAAAGGTTTTTTTTAAAAAAATCCCTAAGCCCCGGGGTCACAATTTCAACAAAAATCTGACTTTCAGCCATTCACTCAAAAATGGTGCAAAGCGGTTGCAAATGCTCCCCTGAGAGGTTTGGCAGTCGAAAAAGTAGGCTTTTTATCACAGGAAAAGAAATAAGCCCTCGACAACTTAACCGGCAGAACAAGATTTTTTTGAAAAAATCCTGAAACCCCGGAGTCACAATTACATCAAAAATCTGACTTTCGGCCATTCACTCAAAAATGGTGCCAAACGATTGCATGCTCCCCTGAGAGGTTTGGCGGTCGAAACAGAAGGCTTTTTATCTCAGGAAAAGAAATCAGCCCTCGACAACTTAACCCGCAGAAAAGGTTTTTTTTTAAAAAAATCCCTAAGCCATGGGGTCACAATTTCATCAAAAATCTGACTTTCGGCCATTCACTCAAAAATGGTGCCAAACGGTTGCAAATGCTCCCCTGAGAGGTTTGGCAGTCGAAACAGAAGGCTTTTTATCACAGGGCAAGAAATCAGTCTTCGACAACTTAAACCGAAGAAAAAGATTTTTTTGAAAAAATCCCTAAGCCCCGGGGTCACAATTTCATCAAAAATCTGACTTTCAGAAATTCACTCAAAAATGGTGCCAAACGGTTGCAAATGCTCCCCTGAGAGGTTTGGCGATCGGAACAGAAGGCTTTTTATCTCAGAACAAGAAATCAGCCCTCGACAACTTAACCGGCAGAAAAAGATTTTTTTGAAAAAATCCCTAAGCCCCGGGGTCACAATTTCATCAAAAATCTGACGTTCTCCATTTCACTCAAAAATGGTGCCAAACGGTTGCAAATGCTCCCCTGAGAGGTTTGGCAGTCGAAACAGAAGGCTTTTTATCACAGGAGGACAAGAAATCAGCCCTCGACAACTTAAACCGAAGAAAAAGATTTTTTTTAAAAAAATCCCTAAGCCCCGGGGTCACCATTTCATCAAAAATCTGACTTTCTTTTTTTTAAAAAAATAATATTTATTAAATTTTCCAATAAGAACATACAAATACAAAACAACTACAATAAAAACAAACACAAACAAAAAACAACAAGTATAATTTCAAAACTTATTTTCTCAACCTTATTTCCCCGACTTCCTCATAGCTCACCGTTTTGTATTCTAGTTTCATTATCCCATCAGCAACTCCATTCCCTTATTTCCCAAAATTTTCTTACTAATTCCATTCCTTTTCTTACTCTAATGTCTCTGAAAACCAATATTTTTAAATCCATGTCAATCTAGCATTCTTTAATCTTATAATAATTGTTAAGGTAGTCCTTAAATTTCTTCCAATCTTCTTCCACTGTCTCCTGGTCTCGGATTCTGCCCGTCATCTCTCTAAGTCCCATGTAGTCTGTCATCTTCATCTGCCATTCTTCCAGAGTGGGTAGATCTGATGTCTTCCAATACTTTGCGATAAGGATCCTTGCTGCTGTTGTGGCATACAAAAACAAAGTTCTATCCTTCTTTAGCACCACATGGCTGACCATACCCAGGAGAAAGGCCTCTGGTTTCTTCAGGAAAGTGTATTTAAACATCTTTTTCATTTCATTATATATCATTTCCCAGAAAGCCTTAATCCTTGGGCATGTCCACCAGAGGTGGAAGAATGAGCCTTCATTTTCTTTACACTTCCAACATTTGTTATCTGACAAGTGGTAAATTTTTGCAAGCTTGACTGGGGTCATGTACCACCTATATATCATTTTCATAATATTTTCTCTCAAGGCGTTACATGCCGTAAATTTCATGCCGGTGGTCCACAACCTTTCCCAGTCAGCAAACATAATGTTATGGCCAATATCTTGCGCCCACTTAATCATAGCTGATTTAACTGTTTCATCCTGCGTATTCCATTTCAGCAGCAAGTTATACATTTTGGATAAATTTTTAGTATTGGATTCTAACAATTCTGTTTCCAATTTCGATTTCTCCACCTGGAAGCCAATTTTCTTATCCATCTTGTAAACCTCCATTATTTGGTAATAGTGGAGCCAATCTCTCACTTTATCCTTTAATTTCTCAAAACTCTGCAGTTTGAAGTTACTACCCTCCTGTTCTAAAATTTCCCAATATTTCGGCCATATACACTCCATATTAAGTTTTTTCGCAGCTTTTGCCTCCATTGGTGAAAGCCACCTTGGAGTTTTGCTCTCCAGTAGGTCTTTATATCTGATCCAAACACTATACAATGCTTTCCTGACAATATGATTTTTAAAACCTTTATGAACCTTAACTTTGTCATACCACAAGTATGCATGCCACCCAAAAAAATTATTGAAACCTTCCAAATCTAAGATGTCAGTGTTCTTGAGGAGCAGCCAATCCTTCAACCAGCAGAAAGCTGCTGATTCATAGTAAAGTTTCAAATCTGGCAGGGCAAATCCCCCCCTTTCCTTTGCATCAGTTAAAATCTTAAATTTTATTCTGGGCTTTTTGCCCTGCCAGATAAATTTAGAAATATCTCGCTGCCATCCCTTAAAACACTCCATCTTATCAACAATTTGCAATGTTTGAAACAAAAATAACATTCTAGGCAATACATTCATCTTGATAGCTGCTATTCGACCAGACAAAGAAAGCTTCAAGTTTGACCAAATTTCTAAATCTTTTTTCACTTGGTTCCAACATTTCTCATAATTGTCTTTAAATAAGTTCATATTTTTAGCTGTCATGTTAATCCCCAAATATTTTACACTCTTAACCACTGTTAACCCTGTTTCATTCTGAAACCTCTCCTTCTCTCTTACTGTTAGATTTTTCTCTAATACCTTAGTCTTTAATTTATTTAATTTAAATCCTGCCACTTGACCAAACTCTTGAATTAATTCCAAAACCCTTTTGGTACTGGATTCCGGCTCTTGCAATGTAAGTACCAAATCATCTGCAAATGCTCTCAATTTATATTGTCTCGCTCCGACCTGAACCCCTTTAACCAGCTGGTCCTTTCTTATCATGTTCAGCAAAACCTCCAGGACCGAAATAAAAAGTAGTGGGGAAATTGGGCACCCCTGACGTGTCCCTTTTTCTATCTTAAGTTCTTCTGTAATAATATTGTTTACAATTAGCTTTGTTTTTTGTTCAGAATAAATTGCGCCTATACCGTTTTCAAAACCTTGGCCTACCCCCATCCCATGGAGATTCTTCTTCATAAAGGTCCAAGAAATATTGTCAAAGGCTTTCTCCGCGTCCACAAATATCAAAACAGCTTTTGTGTTTATATTAACTTCTAACATTTTCAAAATGTCTATTATGTTCCTTACATTATCTGATAAATGTCTTCTCGGGAGGAAGCCCGCTTGATCCCTATGAATCTCCCCCCTCAAAACTTTTTTCAATCTCTTAGCTAAAATGTCAGCAAAAATTTTGTAATCCACATTTAATAAAGAGATTGGACGGTAGTTCTTAAGTTGGGTCTTTTCAGTCTCTGTCTTCGGTATAAGCGTGATATAAGCCTCTTTCCACGTGTCAGGTGCTTCTTTCCCCTCAAGGATTTCATTACAGACTTCCTTCAAAGGTTGTATTAGCCATTCTTTTAAAGCCTTGTAATATTTGGAAGTCAGTCCATCAGGTCCCGGAGATTTGCCCAGTTTCATGTTTTGAATGGCATCTTCTACTTCTTGTTCAGTTATTTTCTGATTCAGAAGCACTTTGTCTTGACATGAAATTTCCTTCATCCCATTTTTCTTCAAGAATTGTTCTATATCAAACTCTTTTTCTGGCCCTTGTGCATATAGTTGTTTAAAGTATCTCTGGAAGCAGCTTCTGATTTCAGTTGGGTTATTAATGTTCTTTCCATCCACTTCTAAATTTGTCACTGTATTTAGTTTTTGTCTCTTCTTCAATTGCCAAGCCAAAAATTTCCCGCATTTATCAGCAGATTCAAACGTTTTCTGTCTCATTTGTTTAATTTTCCATTCTATTTCTTGGTTCATCAGTTCCATATATTGCGTTTGGTATAATTTAATTTCTCTCAAGATCTCCTGAGACTTTGGTTTTGATCTCAATTTCTTTTCTCCTTCTTTAATTTTTTCTAATATCTTATCCTTTTTCTCATTTTGGCTTTTCTTCTTTATTGCATTTTGTTGTATCAAGAAACCTCTCATAACCGCTTTGCTTGCATCCCAGATTACTCTTTTTTCCACATTAGTTCTCATGTTAATTTCAAAATAGTCTCTTAGTGTTTATTGGGCCTTTTTACAAAATTCTTTATCTCTGAATAATGAGTCATTCATCCTCCATCTGAAAGTTCCAGCTGTTGTTTGATTCATCTCCATCTTCACGGCGTTATGGTCGGAGCAAGTCTTTGGGCAGTAATTTCCACTTTTTTATCTTTGATGCCAGTCTTCTAGTAACCCATATTTGGTCAATTCTAGTCCAGGTCATTTTGGCTTCAGAAAAGAAGGTTCCTTCTCTTTCAAGAGGATTTTTTAATCTCCAAATATCGACTAAGTCCATATTGTCAGTCATTTCAAAAAATGTTTTTGGTAGCCTTCCGTCTTTAGAAATTACTTGTCTTTGTGCTTTGTCCATGTTTGTAGAGACAACTCCATTCATATCTCCCATCAAAATTATATTTGAATCCATATAGTCCAGCAAAATCTCATGCAACTTTTTAAAGAATTCGGATTTGCCTTCATTTGGTGCGTAGATTCCTAGGATCAGAAATTTCTGGCCTTGTACTTGAATTTCAATTGCCAAGTATCTTCCTTGTTCATCTTTAAATATTTGTTTCGGCATCAATCTGTCCTTTGCATATATAACCACTCCTCTTTTTTTCACTCTGTCAGATGAAATAAATTCATGTCCTAATTTTTTATTGATAAGTAGTTTTCTATGTATTTTTGTCACATGTGTCTCTTGCAGGCAAATCAAGTCCAATTGTTGTTTCTGTAGAATATGAAAGACGTTCTTCCTCTTCCGAGGAATGTTAAGTCCATTACAGTTCCAGCTCAATAGTCGCAGGGCCATGATGGGATTATTTACTTACTCCTCCTACTGCTCCCAATTGTTGCTCTTCTTCTGTTGGTGGCTGTAGTCCAAACAATAAATTTGCCAGGTCCAATATTCCTTTTCCTGGTATTGTTGGCTCTTCTCCAAGTTCTGCTTCCTTCACTAAATCTTCTTCGTGATCTCTTAAGAATTTGTCTTTGTCACTCAGTGTCCTCAGTCTAACTTTCTTTCCTCTGTATTTGAAAGATAGGCCTTGGGGGAATTCCCACCTAAAGAAGATTCTGCTTTTTTTCAGTAGCACAACCAGATCTTTGTAGTCCTCTCTTGCATCTAGAATGGGCTTTGGGATATCTTTGAAGATCTCCACAAAAGAATCCTCAATTTGCAGTGTATTTTGATAGTGCAAATTTAAAATTTTATCTCTTTCCTCCTTTGATCCCAAAGTAATCAAGCAATCTCTTGGCTTGTTCTTTCTTTGTCTTATTCCAAGTCTGAATGCACTCACAATTTTGACCTCCTCCCCCTTCAGGCCTTCTTGCCAAAAGTCATAAAATTCTTTTGTAATAAAGTCCACCAAGTTGTCCTGTTCACTTTCCGGGACAAATCTTAATCTTAAGTTATGATCCCTCCTTTGAAGATCTATCATAGCAAAGGATAAATCATGGTCCGCCAGTTTCTTTACAACCGGTGGTATTTTTCCTTGAATTTCAGTTGCAACCTCCTTTGCCTCCTCAGCAATCTTTCGGGTAGTAGCTGATTCCTCTAGGAGTCTCCCAATATTCTGGGCATTAGCAGTAACTTGAGTTCCCAATTCTTTTAGGCTGGAAGTATTCAGATCAAGTTTTTTTGAGATCTCAGCTACTTGTTTACTTGTATCAGTCCCTTGTTTCGTTAAAAATTCCAGAGATTCATTTATTTTTCCAAGAGCTTTCGTCAAAGCATCTTCTGCAGACATGACTTTAGGTTTTGTTTGTGAGGCCGCAGCTGCTCCTACCACTGAGGCCCTTCTTGGCTGTGTAGTGCTGTAAGTGCTGTAAGTTTTGCCGGATCTGAGGTTTTTCTCCTGAGCCTGATCTATCTTTCCTTTGCCATCTGCCATGCCACTATCAGCCAGGCCAAGGTCAGTCCCACAGTCCTAGTTTTGTTTTTACTAGTAAATTTCCAGTGGCTCAGCTTCTAGTTGCTTAGTTGTTTCTCATAATGTAACAAAATCTCCTCTAGAGGGGGGAATTCCCGACTTGCATTCACAATTCACAGTTCTTACAACAGATATATTGTCTCAAAGTCTCCCCCCCCCCCCGTCTCTCTAAAGGGGAAAAAGTCCCCAGTTCCAGCACTTTTTTCTTAAATAGTTCCAAATATGTAACAATCCAGGTAAAAGTCCTCAACACTGTATCTTTCCCAGTTATTTCAAGGCTCTCACTTTTGACAGTTCAAAGTTCTTTCTCCCTTCTTACAGGGCAGTCCTTTCCCAGGATACAAAAGACAATGGATAAAATTCAATTCTTTGCTTTCATGCAGGTTAAATAGTTTAATGACAATTCTCCCTCACCGCTCCTGCCCGCTAAGTGAGGGGTTATCTTGCTTTTAGGCAATGGCTTTGTTAATCAAATGCAATCCTCAAAGGTTTCAGTTTAATAGTCTCTTTGCTTTCTTCTCACTACAATGCGGTAAGGCAGACTTCCTTTTTGTACCTTTCCCGTGGTGGCAAATCTTTTAAACTTTCAAGCAATTTAAGTCTTTAAATCTTTACTCTTTAAAGTCCAATTTTAAGCTTTTAATCCTACTCACGAGTAGATGCTTTCAGGATCAATTTGCCGGAAGAAATCAGCGCTCTCCGATAATGGTGACGCGGCTTCGCTCCACGGGCTGGGTAGCGGCTCTCAGCACCGCACTCCCCCCGACACTGTTCCAGAGCCTTTAAAAAGGCTCTTTCGCAGTTCGGAGGGGTTGTAGTGGTGCCCGCCGAGCCTCCTTGTTTACAGGCTTCTCCACCTGTAATTTTTAAGGGTCCCCGCTTCGCCGTAGCGGCAGGACCCGAACCCGCAGAGCAGACTTCTCCCGGAGCTCCGGGAAAAGTCCTCCATTAATCGCTGGCGCTGACTTTCAAACATTCACTCAAAAATGGTGCCAAACGGTTGCAAATGCTCCCCTGAAAGATTTTGCGGTTGAAACAGAAGGCTTTTTATCACAGGACAAGAAATCAGCCCTCAACAACTTAAACCGCAGAAAAAGATTTTTTTTGAAAGAATCCTTAAGCCCCGGGGTCACAATTTCAAAAAAAATCTGACTTTTGGAATTTCACTCAAAAATGGTGCCAAACGGTTGCAAATGCTCCCCTGAGAGGTTTTGTTGAAAATATACTGAAAAGGATATACCAAGAGCTCTGGCCAAAAGTTTCAATATAAGGAATAATTCCTACTCGAGAGTTGAAAAGAAAAACGTGTATATTCTGCTAAGAATAACAGTTTTAAACTGATAGTAAATTTAAACACAACGTGTAAGTGCGACAGTTTTAAGATAATA
Source organism: Podarcis gaigeae (assembly GCF_964106915.1). NCBI lineage: Eukaryota > Metazoa > Chordata > Lepidosauria > Squamata > Lacertidae > Podarcis > Podarcis gaigeae. The sequence goes on from NC_139681.1 coordinate 13,939,423, forward strand.
GTAAATTTAAATACAACGTTTAAGTGCAGAAATAATGTAGTTTCAAATATGCAGTGATATAGTATAAAGGTACATAAAATACCAGTACATAACAATTGTTTTATACAAGTCTCAATGGCAGTCAAAAAGAGTCCATATTATATAAAATCAGAATAAAGAATAAAGATTCAAATAGGGCCAAAAAGAAGTATCCAGAGTGTGAATCAGATGTGCGACTCAGTAGTGGTGACCAGGACAGGGCCCTGTTTCGGAGTAAACGCCTTCTTCAGCTGGTAATATCAAATAATATGTCAAAATAGATCAAGGTTCTTCAATACCATAGATCATAAATATAATAAAGTATATACATTCTAAAGTGTATTAACACATATCATGATATTTGGTTCCATACCTCGGTTTTTTGAGGACTATAAATCTGTTGGAAGTCTATATCATTCAATTCTTTTATGTTTCTTTTTCAACATGCGTCTAGAAATGAGAATTTACAAGAGTTATTATTTCCAGTCAAATTGTTTGTGAAAAACGGACATCAAATGAGTGTTTTCTCACCTTAGATAATTGAATCCAAATTTTCTTACGTTTCTCTGTGCGTTTTCTGTTAGGGAGTGAGATCATTGTCTTATATGTGTGTCTGTGGGGGAGGAGGATAGGCTCTCCCTCCTTAAAGGTGTAAACAGAGAAGGGATTAAAATTCCAGGGTCATCTGTAGTGGTTTTTTAAAGAAAAGAATTGTAGTCTTGATGTTCATTCAAGCCCTTGGGGGACATCGTTTCAAACAAATAAATATATTGTGCTTCCTGTTGTAACAATAGTCTATCAATATTTCTCCTGGTATATAAATCTACTTTTGGTTTCCAGATAATGAAGAAGACAAAATCATCCTCCGTATGTTTTTGCTGTATATAATGTTCCACCAATGGAACTCATTCACAAGAAAAGAAATCAGCCCCCGACAACTTAACCGGCAGAAAAAGATTTTTTTGAAAAAATCCCTAAGCCCCGGGGTCACAATTTCATCAAAAATCAGACGTTCTCCAATTCACTCAGAAATGGTGCCAAACGGTTGCAAATGCTCCCCTTGAATGTTTGGCAGTCGAAACAGAAGGCTTTTTATCACAGGACAAGAAATCAGTCCTCGACAACTTAAACCGAAGAAAAAGATTTTTTTTGAAAGAATCCCTAAGCCCCGGGGTCACAATTTCATCAAAAATCTGACGTTCTCCAATTCACTCAGAAATGGTGCCAAACGGTTGCAAATGCTCCCCTGAGAGGTTTGGCGGTCAAAACAGAAGGCTTTTAATCACAGGGAAAGAAATCAGTCCCCGACAACTTAACCGGCAGAAAAAGATTTTTTTGAAAAAATCCCTAAACCCCGGGGTCACAATTTCATAAAAAATCTGACTTTTGGAATTTCACTCAAAAATGGTGCCAAACGGTTGCAAATGCTCCCCTGAGAGGTTTGGCGGTCGAAACAGAAGGCTTTTTATCACAGGACAAGAAATCAGCCCTCAACAACTTAAACTGCAGAAAAAGATTTTTTTTGGAAAAATCCCTAAGCCCCGGGGTCACAATTTCATCAAAAATCTGACTTTCGGCAATTCACTCAAAAATGGTGAAAAACGGTTGCAAATGCTCCCCTGAGAAATGTGGCGGTCGAAACAGAAAGCTTTTTATCACAGGAAAAGAAATCAGCCCTCAACAACCTCACCGGCAGAACAACCTTTCAGGGGATCGTTTGCAACAGTTTGTCACCATTTTTTAGTGAATTGCAGAACGTCGGATTTTTGTTGAAATTGTGACCGCCCGGTTTAGGGATTTTTTCAAAAAAACTTTGTTCCTCAAGTTCAGACATAGGGGGCTTATTCTGTTTCCAATGATTAAAACCCATCTGTTTCCACTGAAAAACCTTTCAGGAGATAGTTTGCAATAGTTTGGCACCATTTTTGATTGAATTGCTCAACGTCAGATTTTTGCTGAAATTGTGGCCACGCAGCTTAGGGATATTTTCATTAAAAAGTTGTTCAAACGTTGAGGGCTAATTCTGTTTCCAATGACAAAAACCCCATCTGTTTCCACCGAAAAACCTTTCAGGGGATCGTTTGCAACAGTTTGGCACCATTTTTTAGTGAATTGCAGAACGTCATATTTTTGCTGAAATTGTGACCGTGTGGCTTCGGGATTTTTTCATAAGAAAGTTATTCCGCAAGTTCAGACATCGAGAGCTAATCCTTTTTCCAATGATAAAAACCCATCTGTTTCCGCAGAAAAACCTTTCAGGAAATAGTATGCAACAGTTTGGCACCATTTTTGAGTGAATAACAGAAATTTAGATTTTTGCTGAAATTGTGACCGTGCGGCTTAGGGATATTTTTTTTTTAAAGTTCTTCAGACGTCGAGGGCTAATTCTGTTTCCGATGATAAAAACCCACCTGTTTCCACCAAAAAACCTTTCGGGGGATCGTTTGCAACAGCTTGGCACCATTTTTGAGTGAATTGCAGAACGTCAGATTATTGCTGAAATTGTGACCGCGAGGTTTAGGGATTTTTTTTCAAAAAAAGTTGTTCCGCAAGTTCAGACGTCGAGGGCTAATTCTGTTTCTTATGTTGTGTTTGTAACTTTCTGTGTTTTTTTTATTGTTCTGTTGGTTTATTTTTTGTATAGTTTTATTTTGATTTTAAGGGGTGGGGTCAGAGCTGCCTGGGAGTGCGTCCCAGCAAACAAAATGGCTGGGCCAGGTTCCACGGGGGGTCATGCACTGGGACAACCGATCTCAGTCATCACGGGTAGGAGGAGGAGTTACGCTAAGACCAGAAGATGTCATTACCGAGGAGGCAGGCTTATTCTTTGCTTGAGGATTATCCCTGCCTCCAGGTCTGGTCCTGACCGAATGGATACTGGAATCAGCAAGGGATACCCACACGACCTGAAGGTGCTGCTGTGCAATGCCAGGTCAATGATCCATAAAACCACTGTGATCCATGACTTGATTGTGGATGGAGGATTTGACCTGGCATGTGTAACAGAGACTTGTTTGGATGAAGCAGATGGGCCTGTCCTTGCTGCTGCTTGTCCGCCAGTTTTCTCTTACGCACAGCAACCCAGGCCTTGTGGGCGGGGAGTGGGGGTTGCAGTGATTTTTAGTCATTCGTCTGCACCAGGCGTCCTGTTGGGAAAACCCAGTTTTCTGAGTGCATGTTCTGGAAGTTGGGCAATAGGGGCAGTACAGGATTCCTTTTGGTGTACCGACCTCCCCGCTGCACCAAGGATTCGCTGCCCGAGCTGCTTCAGGTTGTGTCGGATGTTCTCCTGGAGACATCTAGTTTGGTTATCCTAGGAGATTTTAACATCCATGCTGACACGACCTTACAAGGGGCCGCTCGGGACTTCGTGGAAAGCATGGCCTCCATGGGGCTGTCCCTGAATAAGTCTGGCCCAACCCATAGCCACGGACATGCCTTGGACCTGGTGTTTACCTCTATGGATGTTGGTGATCTGACACTAAGTAAAAGTGAAACGAAAGAAGTGCCATGGTCAGATCACTTCCTGGTGCAACTGGACTTCTCCGTGACCCTTCCCCTCTGCAGGGAGGTGGGATTGATTCAGATGGTCCGCCCCCGCCACTTAATGGATCCAAATGGTTTCCAAATAGTGGTAGGGGATGTTTTATCCCATGTTGATGGCCTTTCAGTTCATTCCCTGGTGGCCCGCTGGAATGTGGAGTTAACCAGGGTTATTGACTGTTTGGCTCCGAAGCGCCCTCTCCGATTGCATGGAGCCCGGACAGCCCCGTGGTTTTCCCTGGAGCTGAGGGCGATGAAACAATTGTTGAGACGGCTAGAGCGCCGGTGGCGGATAACTCATTCTGAAGCTGACCAGACACGGGTTAGAGCTCAATGTCGACCCTACCAAGTGGCGATAGCAACGGCGAAGAAGACTTTCTTCACCGCCTCTATTGCATCTGCGGAAAACAGCAGCAGGAGACTTTTTCAGGTGGTTCGCAATTTAGCGGAACCACCTGCTCCATCAGGGCCCAGTATGGGCCACATGATCTCCTGCAATGATTTTGCAAAGTTTTTTGCAGATAAAGTCACTCAGATTCGAGAAGAGGTAGACTCCACCGTGGGAGCAGGGCCGGGGCGGGAGAGTGCTAGAGTTCTGTCTAGTCAAGTTGTATGGGATCAATTCCAATCTGTTACCTCCGAGGATGTGGACAGGCTGCTTGGACGAGTGAAACCAACCACTTGTCTCCTTGATCCTTGCCCATCCTGGCTTATAAAAGCTAGCCGGGAAGGACTGGGCGATGGGCTTCGTGGGGTGGTCCTAGACTTACAGAAGCCATCCGGGTTTCTGATTGGATCCCGGAATCTCCCGCTTTTCCTTAGGATGTCCCTATTTTCATCGGAGAAACGTTGAAAGGTATGGAGTTATCCGCCCCCCCAAACCAAGGAGATACGGAAGTATACAAGCTTTAGATGGGGGCTTTCCCCAGACATTTTGCCGATTTAGAAAAAAACAACCACCTGCACGGTATTTTTATGAGTGATACCTGGACGTATGGCAGTTCAGTACATCTTGAATGGTAAAGGGCCTGAATCTCTGCTGAGGTATTAGCTTATTGGGTCAACACAAGCAATTCTTTTTCTCATCTCTCTGTAAAATGGACGCAGTAGTGACCAACACGAAGGGGTTGATTTAGTATGAACATTCAGCCTGCTCCGCCACTAATGAAATGACGTTTTCTTTACTCTTTTATTATATTGCATGTGAAATTGGTAAGGCTGCTATCGTTGGTCCACTTTCCTGGGAGTAAGCCCCACTAAATTCAATAGGACTTCTTTTTTTTCTTTTTCAAGGCTTTGAGCATTTTTATTTCAGATACAGCTTTTGGAGAGTCCACCAGATTGCTTTACCAGTACTGACCGTACAAATTTACACTAATGTTAAAGCATAAAAGGTAAAGGGACCCCTGACAATTAAGTCCAGTCGTGAATAACTCTGGGGTTGTGGTGTTCATCTCGCTTTATTGGCCGAGGGACCTGGCGTTTGTCCTCTTCAGCAGACAGTTTTTCCAGGTCATGCGGCCAGCATGACTAAGCCGCTTCTGGCGAAACCAGAGCAGCGCATGGAAACGCCACTTACCTTCCCGCCTTAGCGGTACCTATTTATCTACTTGCACTTTGTGCTTTCGAACTGCTAGGTTGGCAGGAGCTGGGACCAAGCAACAGCAGCTCACCCTGTCACGGGGATTTGAACCGCCAACCTTTTGATCGGCAAGCCCAAACGGCACAGTGGTTTAACCCACAGTGCCACCAGCATGCCCCTGTTAAAGCATAATAGCAGCCAATAGAATTTTAGGCTGAATTCAATAGGACTTCTGTTAGAACTGGGCTGAAAATAAATAAGAAATTGTTCTTTTAGAGAAAGGGCTAGCTGTGCATTTGATTCCGCCAGTCTTCCTGCTGTTCCGTTTCCAGTCATTGTGGTAGCAGTGAAAATTGCAAGGCAGAGGAATATCACCGGAATACGTTTCTGTGTTGTGGTGGTGTGTTTGTTTAACCTATTTTTGAATTGAATTCCATAGGCTAGGATCTTGAAGGCCCCCTAGTACATTTGAGATTCTCTTTTTCAGATCCCTACTTTCCCATCGCCCTCATCCTGATGTGGATTCAGAAGGGAAGAGGATGGGTGGGTTGCCTGCCGCAGTTCCTTCCTGCCATTGAGCTCAGGCAAAGAAAGGAAAGCTGGACGTACAAACATGTGTTTATATGTGGCTTGCTGTAATTATATATTTTCCCCAATTTTGTGTGCTGCTGCTGGCTACCCTGAACTCTTCTTTTTTTTAAAAAAAGAAAACATTACGGGATTGACTTTGAGAAAGTAGTCTTCCTCACTGTAGATCTGGGTCCTTGAGGGTGGGAGGAATTGTCTAAATGTCCCCAATCTTTTCCACAGCTCGGTAGGATCTTAAAGTTAAAGCAAAGGTCCGAAACAGCGTTGTCCAGGAGAGCAGGAAAAATATAATACTCTATGCTGTTTCCTCTCCCTGCTGAGATTTAAAAAATGAGAAACAGCAAAACCTGACGTTGTACAAACAAACGGGTATCTTTGTTTTTTCAGGAGGGCATTCTTGATAGCGAAGGTAGTCCGAACCCCTCCAGTCGTCTTGGCTTATCAACCAAGGGAGATGCATTCCAGAGAGCTGCTCCCTTTTTATGTCACAGCTGGCTGAATGCCTGCGCTTGCAATTCCACAGCTTGCAAAAGAACAGCCCCTTTGGCCGCTGCCGCAGCTGCTGGAATGAGAGAATTCCTTCTCCCCTGAGCAAGAAAACTCCTGCCTCCATTCCTTTGGGACTAGGGTGAGAAAACAAAACATGTGAGTCTCTCTCCCACCCCCCTTGTTCTTCCTGGGAGCCCAAAGATGACAGGCTGGGCTTGCGGAGCCCACCCTGCACTCTGCTGCTACACCCTCTGGGGACTTTGGAATATCCTCCTCCTGGAAGCATGATTCTTTCGGCCACCAGCGTTCCCACATGTCTCTGAAGGGCTTCAACTCATGGGCCTGTGCTTCCATCGGCCAGATGTTCAGCTCCTCCAAGATGTTCAGCTGGCACCAGTCGTTCTCCATCAGCGCTCCATGGAAGAAAGGTAAGCGGCTTGAACCAACGGGAGCGTTTTTGTGGGCTCTTGGAGACCAGGGAGAATTTGGGCCAGCAAGTTAGGATGGCAGCGGAAATGTAAGGAACAACATTTGGGGCAGAGTGTACTTGGACTTGTGGAGACAATCTCTCCTTGGGTGGGTTTCATGGGATTCCAGATGTTGGGCAAAAGCCACCTGTTCTGAATGCTAAATCCCTGCAGGAATCCAGAACAATATAGAAACATAGAATTGCAAGCACTATATTAGCTGGCAGAGCTAAAACCCCCAATTTTGGAGAAGATCCCTGGAACAAGGATGTGGGTCAGTCATGTTTGCCCAGATCTGAACATAAAAGCTCACTACCCAACTCTGCTCAAATGGTTTACCCAATAAAAGGTGTGGTCTGAAGCACGTTGGGTCTCATCTTTGGGATTCATGATCCCCGATTTCAGACCGTGATCTCCCCTTTAAAAATGTTTCACCTGGGTTTTCGAATGCTGAGGAAAGTGAAATTCCCGGGTTGTTCCCTCGTTGCTTTCCTAGTCACCACAAATGACTCTGACTTTTCCACAGTCCAAGGCTGCCTGCTGGGACATTTCAAACTTGTGTTCAGGGCTTATAACTTGGTCAGAAAATCATAAATATACGTGTAAGCAGAAAACTGAGCTAGCATATCTGGGATCGTTTTATTTTAGAATAGAGAGTGGGTTAGAAAAAACAAAATAATTGGAAAAGTAAAAACACACAAACAGATATACTTCATAGGATATATAAGGAGAATATTATAGTTTTGCAGGAAATGTGAGATTCCCAATCCCTTCTTCTGATAGCAACAATGCAGTGTGAAGGAGAATTCAGGAACCCCACAATAAACTGGCATCAGTTGTTCACCTTATTTTAGGTTCTTATAGGACAGCAGCTTTTTCTGCCTGTGAATGGTCTCAAGACCAGAATGTTTTTTTTCTCTAGTTTATGGCACAATTCTGAAATCCCATGGGATGACATTGACCACGGCTAGAAAAATTGCTACATATCCAACTGACTACAGGATACAAGTTAACTCAACTCAATGAACCTTTAAGAATTTAGCAGGGACCAGAGGAGGTGAATGTACAACTTCGGCCTTCTCATCAGCCTGGGTCTGGGGCACAAATCATTTTTTCCAGATGGAAAAAAACGCTGAGTCCCAGAGCATTGAGGAGGTCCAGCATAAATGTGTAGATACAACTCGGTCGGCCAGTTGGTGGTGCATGGATGTGTTGAGTCATCTATGCATGGGGAGGCAAATTATGGGCAGAAAGTTTACTGCATTCCTGAGGGTTGGACTACATGACCCTTGCTGTCTTTTCCAAGTCCACAATGCTATGGTTCTGTGAAGGGTGCCACAACCATAGCTGTGCATTTTGTAAATACTCCGGGGCCACGGCCAGTCCAGAGAGGAAGAATCTGAACTGGAAGCAGCAATGCAAGCACCAGATAACTATTTGAAAATAAAGTCTCCTTCAAGGCTGTGGAGGTGAACTAATCCCCGATGTAGAAGGCTGTTGGCAAAAGTTAGCATTCTAAACTTCCTTCACGTAATAAGGGCACGCCAGACTGAAGTGATGATGTCCAGCTCTGAGAAGTTCTGGAGGTTGTTTTACACAGGGGCAGAAACCCAAATGTGGGGCTGTACTGAGACCAAGAAGAAGAAGGCATGGCTTTCCCCTGTTGCCTCTGCCTCCTTCCTTCTCCTTTTCCTGACGTCTCTCTGGACTGAATAAATCATACCCCTCTATTCTGCTTTGTTCAGACAGCACCTGGAACCCATTGTATGCGATCCCTTCCAGTTCTTCAATTTTGACAGGGACCTGGCTTCTTTTGCTGTGTAAAGTACCATGCATATTGGCGGTGCTTTATAAATAAGTGGATAATATTTTCTGTTCCAGTTGTCATCCAGATTTAGCGTCTTTTGTCTTCCATCACATCACATGAATGAAACACAGACCCTCCAAGTGTCCCTATTTTCCAATGAAAGGTCCCATATTTACAGAAGCCGTCTCGGTTTTTGATTCAATCCCAGAATGTCCCGCTTTTCCTTAAGACATCCATATTTTCATCAGAAAAATGTTGGAGGGTGTGGAGTTATGCGACCACCGAGCCAAGGAGATAAGGGACTCTACAACCTTTAGAAGACATCTGAAGGCAGCCCTGTATAGGGAAGCTTTTTAATGTTTAATGTTTTGTTATGTTTTTATATATGTTGGAAGCCACCCAGAGTGGCTGGGCCAACCCTGTCAGATGGGTGGGGGTATACATTGATGATGCTTATGGGATAGTAAAGGTAAAGGGACCCCTGATCATTAGGTCCAGTTGTGACTGACTCTGGGGTTGCAGTGCTCATCTCGCTTTACTGGCCGAGGGAGCCGGCATACAGCTTCCGGGTCATGTGGCCAGCATGACTAAGACGCTTCTGGCGAACCAGAGCAGCATACACAAATGCCGTTTACCTTCCCACTGGAGCAGTACCTATTTATCTACTTGCACCTTGACATGCTTTCGAACTGCTAGGTTGGCAAGAGCTGGGACCGAGCAACGGGAGCTCACCCCGTCACGGGGATTCGAACCGCCAATCTTCTGATCAGCAAGTCCTAGGCTCTGTGGTTTAACCCACAGCACCACCCGTGTCCCACTATGGGATAGGATAGGATGGATGAGATAGGATGTCCCTATTTTCACCAGAGAAATGTTGGAGGGTATGGAAACATCATTAACATTTCTGTTTTACCGTTGGGAGATCAAAGTGTGAAACATGGGGGATCACTTGCTCAGTGAGTCTACAACGGAGGACCACTTCACACATGGCATGCTTAGCAAGGTGTATGCCTAAAAATGCAATGTTTGTCCATGACAGTTGCTTGCTGGATGGAGCCAGCTCTTCTGTTGGATAAGGTTGACCAGCGGCCTATATGAGGAACCGAGCTGTGGGCCTCTTAGAGCAGCGTTCTCAGGGGTGTCTGATTACTCAGTTCCCTTTTCCACCACATGAGACAGGAGCCATCACAGAAGTGGGAAATGTCCATTGTTTCAGAAAGGAAATGGCTATTTTCTTGGAGATGGCGGAAAACGCAGATGTCACCATGTGTTTAAAATAAGACTTCTGAGGTGAAAAGTTTGTGTTGTGCGCAGAGGGAAAGACCACCTATGGTGCCCTGGGAAGGAGAAGACGGGGAACAAAGAACCCAGGAATTAACCCTAATCCTCAAATCCACATTTATAAATACCCAACCTGTTGTCTTTCTTGCAAGTCTTTATCTAATGTTATGAGGTTTTGGAGATAATTGTGGTCCAAAACAAAAACACTTTGATTTTAAAGTAAATTAAAAACAGTCAATATTATCAACAAAAAAACAAGATTGCCTTCCTGTTTAATATCAGTCACAGAGCTCCCTGACTGAATTCCCCTCCCCCCAAAGAAAACACAGCCATGGAAAATGTTCTTTGCACCCACACTGCTCCTTATAGCAGTTTTTCTTCTGTTGATTCTTATCCATGACACATGCAACACTGGTGCAGAGATTAAATCTAGATGTCTAAGTTAGAAATCCGTTCCCTAACGTGCTACCTTTCCACAGACAGGGAGTTTGAGATACAGGAGAATATTCAATACTTGTGATTTCTGTGATGCAATTCCAAGATAAGCGATGCAGAAATTCCATGCATAACCTGGGCCTGGTTTTTTTCCTCCACCTTTGTCTTGACTGGCTAGTGAGGAGGTTGGCTGTTAGCATGCATCAAGATCATTGCCCTGCTCTCTGAATATTAACAGTTGGTCTCTACATAATATGTCAGCCTGTGGGCAGAGAATCTTACAAATTAAACATTACAGGAGGTCAAGAAAGTCATGAATCTCCCTATAATTGGATTGTATTACATAGCTATGAGATAGCTATGAGATGACCTTAAGGATGGAAATACTCTGCAGTGGCCTAGCTTGTGGGGAGCTGGGATACGTGGCCCTGGGTGCAAAATTATGAGGAGGTGCAACCAAACACCCCCATGACAGGCTCCCTGCTGAGCTCCTGCCACCTTCCAGAGAGATCTGCATTGGCTCCCAGTACGTTTCTGAGCACAATTGAAAGTGTTGGTGTTGACCTTTCAAGCCCTAAACACCTCGGTCCTGTATACCTGAAGAAGCGTCTCCACCCCCATCGTTCAGCCCGGACACTGAGGTCCAGCGCCGAGGGCTTTCTGGCGGTTCCCTCATTGCGAGAAGTGAGGTTACAGGGAACCAGACAGAGGGCCTTCACGGTAGTGGCGTCCACCCTGTGGAGCACCCTCCCTTCAGATGTGAAGGAAATAAGCAGCTATCCTATCTTTAAAAGACATCTGAAGGCAGCCCTGTTCAGGGAAGTTTTTAATATTTAACGCTGTACTGTTTTTAACACTTGACTGGAAGCCACCCAGAGTGGCTGGGGAAACTCAGCCAGATGGGCGGGGTATAAACAATAAATTATTATTATAATTATTCCATAGCTGGGGGGATGGGGGGACAAGCCATACTGAGGCTGGGCCATCAACCTATGGGGCTGAGGTGTGCCTCCTTCTCCAATGCCTGAGGGCATCTTGCCCCTGGGCTGGCTGAGAGTTGCTGGTTCTCCTGGTCTGTGAGGTGGTGAGGATGCAGCAGGCAGGGGCTGGAGAGTGAGGGCTCCGGTGGGAGTGGTGGCCAAGGCCCAGGCCAAGGAGAAGGAGGCTGCTTCTTCAGAGATGGAGGACGAGGCCAAGCCATGGTCAGCGTGGGCAGTGCATCCACTCTGCATTCCTGATGCAGCCATGACTGGCAGGCAATGTCAGGGCATGCAAGGGCAGCCCTAAGCTCTCCCACACTAATGCCCGCCAGCATGCCTCTCCCACGCCCCGCTACCCACAAGGGTTCCAGCCTGGTTGAGGGGGAGGGGCATAGCTGTCAACCATCCCTTATTTGGCGGGAAACTCCCTTATCCCAGCGCTGTGTCCCACTGCTGTCCCTGATTGATGATGTCCCTTAAATTTCCTGGGTTTCAAAGGAAGCAGCTCCTCTCCCTCCCTCCCTGCCAGCCAGGGAGGAGGGAGGCTCCAACTGTGTTGCTTGGCTGCCCAGCCCGCCCCCCTCCAGCCTCCTCTCACCAGGCTCAGCCCCTGGGAGCCCCTCCCTGCTGAGGAGCCTTGAGAGGAGAGCGAGGGCAACCATAGAGAAAGCAGTTCAGAGAGAGGAGGAGGTGGAGGCATGGGCAGGTGTTCCAAGGGTTAACCATAGAGGGGGGAAGCGGGGGAAGGACTGCAAGCACCCATAGATTTGTAGTGGTAGACTAGCATAGATGGTCTGATCTGTGGGTTTACCTTGGGTGCTATTCCCCCCCCTTCCTCCCGCCCCACCTGATGGAACTGGGAGATGCAGATGGAGCATGAGAGAAAAGATACAGAACTGCAGCAGCATCTTCGTAGCTTCGTTTTGTGCAAAAAGTGGTTGCTGCTTGTAGTTATTTAATTGCAGTGTTTCATCAGCTGGTGTCTTGAGCAGCAACCTCTGGAAACGAAGGGCTAAAAAGCGGCCCTGCTCTCCAAAATTATCTGGTCCCTTTTAACTTTGTGTTTCAGCTGGTTGACTAAAATCCCTTATTTTGGCTGCTGATCCCTTATTTTCAAATCTGTAAGTTGACAGCTATGGGAGGGGGCTGCCACCACCCACCAAGGAGGAAGGGAGGCAGGAAAAGGCCCAAAGGAGGAAGGCCCCCCCCCCCGCACCTGCCTCAACCCCAGCTTCCCAGCCCACCAAGGCAGCGCAACATTTGCCTCGCCCCAGGCGCCGGCAACCCACGGTATGCCACTGATACTTTATGGCTGTCCTCTCTTTTTTAGGCAAAAGGACTCCGCTAGCTGACAGCAGGGTGGTTCTGACCAATATGAAGATAATAAGCAACGATAAAAACCAAAGCGAAGGGCTAAGACCAGACCCTCCGACCACCTCCGACTCTGCAGCGGAACCTGGTCCTCCTGAATCAAGCGCCGCCCCAGAGTGTCCAGCAAGTTCAGCCATCATATGTGAGGCGCCAGTGAAAGCCGAATGTATTACAACGCTCCCTGGCCTTGACACATTAACACCGAAACACCGGGTGCTGAGATTAGCCAAGTTTGAATCGGAAGACTCTGGTGTGGAGCTGCCTAGTGGGGCCAACTCTCCCTCGACACCCAAGGGCTCCGAGAAAAGCTTTGTGCTCCACAGCAGAGATCCTTCTTGTGACTCTGGGGTGCTGAGCGCCTCTTCCTCTCCAGCAGCTGACCACGCAAGCGCGAGAGTGTGCAAAGACGCTGTAGATGCTTGTCGGTGCATTTCGGATGGCAAACCGGCAGCGGGACACCGCGCAGGGCAGTCTCCTGAAGTTTGCTTGGAGGATGGCACTGATTGCCCAGAGGGGCCAAATCCTGAACCGTCTTTTTTGGGTGGCAGCCAAGGAGAGCGCTTGGAAGAGAAAGCCAGCGGGTCCCTCCTCCCCACTAAACCTCCAGAAGAAGAGAAAAGACCTGGTGACGATTACGGAAAAGACAACTTCGAAGAGATGCTCCTGCAGGGGCACCCCCTGAGAAAATACCCCACAAGTGGCAGTTTGGATGAGTACATGGACGAGTGCTGTAGGCTGAGTAAGGTAAGATTCCTCTTCAGATGAAATGCCCAGACTTTTCCTCGATTACCGTATTTTTTGCTCTATATGACTCACTTTCCCCCCCATAAAAGGTAAGGCGAAATGTGTGTGCGTCCTATGGAGCGAATGCAGGCTGTGCTGCTATCATAGAAGCCAGAACAGCAAGAGGGATTGCTGCTTTCACTGTGCAGCGATCCCTCTTGCTGTTCTGGCTTCTGAGATTCAGAATATTTTTTCCCTTGTTTTCCTCCTCCAAAAACTAGGTGCGTCTTGTGGTCTGGTGCGTCTTATAGAGCGAAAAATACGGTAGTTGTTGCGGAACAAAAGGCACCTTTTGGGCAAGTGAAATGCCCATTTCCTTGGGTGGTGTTATTTCACTTAACTGCACAATCCTAACCCTCTCTACTCAGAAGTAAGTCCTATTGAATTAAATGGGGTTTACTCCCAGTTGTGGTGTTAGAATTGCTGTTCCTGTGGTCGATTATTGAGTTGTCTGTTCTCTATTCCAGTTTCCACACACTGTGTTGGTTTCCTAATAGAGAGGCTGTACGAGTGTGTTTTGTTGTGAGCTGTTTATGTGATTTCTAGCCAGCTGTTTCTGTATGGAGGGCTGGAAGTTCTCCAGAATAACTGCAGAATAATCCACTGAAAGATACCAGTGCAATTGCAATCGGCTTTCCACACTAAGCATTCTTCTAGAACACCTGTTTATTGAGCATTCATCCTGAACTGGGGGCAACCCAGCCAGATGGGCAGGGAATAATAATAATAATAATAATAATAATAATAATAATAATATCTGCTTGCATGAAGCTTCTGTTCTAGAGCAGTGTTTCCCAGTGTGGGCACAGACCCAGCAGGAGCTGGGACCGAGCAACAGGAGCTCACCCCGTTGCGGGGATTCAAACCGCCGACCTTCCGATCGGCAAGCCCTAGGCTCTGTGGTTTAACCCACAGTGCCACCTGCGTCCAACAAGCAGTTTAGGAAGCAATTAATTAAGGGGCTGCTGGGATGGAGAGCCAAGGAATTAGAAATTTCATTTATGGGGCGGTTTACAGTGTTGAAGTGTTTGATTAAGTTGAATATGAGGATTAAAAGGAAGGAAACGTCAAGGGAAAGGACTTGTGTATTGGAACAGGAAATCATAGCATCACAGAACTGTAGCATTCAAAGGGACCCTGAGGATCGTCTCCCTGGAATGCTGCAGGTGGCCCTTGCAGGAATTGAACCTGAAACCTTGGCATTATCAGCACTACGCTCTAACCAACTGAGCTAACCTAAATTCTCCAGGTGGGGCCATTTCATTCAGGCAGAAAGCACTCTGTGAAAGAAAAGGGTGTCGGCATTTTATTACATGTGGCTTCTGGGATGCGGGTGACGCTGTGGTCTAAACCACTGAGCCTCTTGGGCTTGCCGATCTGAAGGTCGGCGGTTTGAATGCCTGCGATGGGGTGAGCTCCTGTTGCTCTGTCCCAGCTCCTGCCAACCTAGCAGTCCGAAAGCATGCCAGTGCAAGTAGATAAATAGGTACCGCTGTAAACAGCATTTCTGTGTGCTTTGGTTTCTGTCACAGTGTTCCGTTGTGCCAGAAGCGGTTTAGTCCTGCTGGCCACATGACCCAAAAAGCTGTCTGTGGACAAACGCTGGCTCCCTCAGCCTGAAAGCGAAATGAGCGCCACAACCTCATAGTCACCTTTGACTGGACTTAACCGTCCAGGGGTCCTTTAACATGTGGCTCTAAAGTAATGTGCACTTTACCACAAAGTTGGCTCTTGCTTAACTTTTCTGCAATACTTGCTTATTGGCCAGAATTGGTATTGTAAAGTAGTTTCTGTGGATGTTTTATGGATTCATGCGTCAATCCCATCAAGTTAAGTTGCTATCCTGGACTATTCCCCCCCCCAAAAAAAAAATATGGGTTTATTGCCTGGAATGGATATCAGAACAGTATTTGTAGACATTTTGTGGCTTACATCATGAGTCCCAGTTATATATGAGTAGTGGATTTGGCTGGTTTATTTAGCACAGAAGTTAGTTGTCCCAGGCCATTTTCCTTAAATACAGTCTACTGCATAGAATGGGTTTTGGAACACTGGGTGGTATTCGTGCAACGTTTACTCAGAGTAGACTTGTTGAAATTCATAGAGTTTGGCTCATGAATTTCAGTGGGTCTGCTCTGAATAAAACTTAAGTTGGCTAGATTTGATTTCCACGGACGTTTTGTTTCCATGGAAGTCAGTTTCAACTACTCAGGTATGGCATGAATCTGGTTGGTTTTGCTAGCTCAGAAGTTGGCACTCTGGGCTGTTTGGTTCTGGGTGTGAAGTGGTTAATAAAAGAAGGGTTTTGGGTGTAAAATATTGTGTCCAAATGGGAAGAAGACTCAGATCCAGGGGAGTGGTGGTGGGACAAGGATGAGTCAAAGGGAGAAGAGGGAGAGGACTTTGGGAGAAGGAGGTGTTGGAAGCTGAAGAGATAACAGGGCTCAGTTGGGAGAGTCTGTGGCAAAGAGAAGCCAGAATCAGAGGCCGAGATGAGTCAGGCTGCTGAAGAGTCACGGGTTTCCCAGAACCAGAAGGGGCATGAAAAGGGGTGGAGGAGATTTGGGCTTCATGAAGGTGCAGTCTTAAATTGCTTGGATAAAGCACTGGACAGGAGGGGGCTCAGACAGCTGTGGGGAAGCAGGGACTTTCAGACTCAGCAACTGATTCATGGGAGAAGAGCTACTGCGGATGCGCCGCCGGTGCTCATTAGATGCTCAGCCCAGCCTGTGACGATCGTGTTCTTCCTTCTAAAGAATCGACTCCGATTTTGAGTGATCTTTGTGATTTCCTGCAGGCGTGCTCTGTGGCACAACCCATCTCGCTGTTTTTGAAACAAGTTTTATTTATAAAGGGGCCGTTGCTTTTCCGTTCTGGCACTTCCAGCTTCCCAGTTTGAATTCACAGCACTGTGAAGTTTCAGTGCAGCACTCCAGTATCACTGCTGGCAAATTTCCAGTTCTAAACATGTTTCTTGATGTAAAAAAATGTGACTCAAAGCTGCACACACACACAAAATGCATAGCTGTGTGATAGTCAGGCCAATGTTTTAGGGTGGCCCTAGGGGCCTTCAGATCTCCTCTCCTTCCCTCATTTTTAACCTCTCTCTCTCTCTCTCTCTCTCTCTCTCTCTCTCTCTAAATTTGCTTGCAGCCCTGCTGGGCATGCTGCAAATCACAGTGCTGGAGAGACCACAGCAAACTAGCCTTTTTAATATGCATCCATACACATACATTACCATATACACATTTGTGCTGTGGGCTTGTGCCCTGAGTCTTTAAAGTCCCCAGATTGTAGCCAGTGCTGGATTTAGGGCGCTGATCCAAGGGGGTGCAAAACTGAGAAGACCCATTTGGGGGTGCCAAATTTTTGCCTTGCTCAGGGTGGCATATTACCAAAGTCTGCCCCTTGTTGTAGCAGCACAGGCTACACATGCAAATTACAGTCACCTACCATGGTGCAATTTCCATTTTTTTCTTTTGAAAAGCCCTACATATTACCTTAAAAGGGACACGGGTGGCACTGTGGGTTAAACCACAGAGCCTAGGACTTGCCAATCAGAAGGTCAGCGGTTCGAATCCCCGTGACGGGGTGAGCTCCCTTTGCTCGGTCCCTGCTCCTGCCAACCTAGTAGTTCGAAAGCACGTCAAAGTGCAAGTAGATAAATAGGTACCACTCTGGTGGGAAGGTAAATGGTGTTTCCGTGTGCTGCTCTGGTTCACCAGAAGCGGCTTAGTCATGCTGGCCACATGACCCGGAAGCTATACACTGGCTCCCTCGGCCAATAAAGCGAGGTGAGCGCCACAACCCCAGAGTCGGCCACGACTGGACCTAACGTTCAGGGGTTCCTTTACCTTTACCTTACGTATTACCTTGCCTATTTTGAATAACTGAAGCACAGTATCAAATTCAGAGAATGATGGGGAAATATACTGGGCTTGCGTCTTCTCTGCACCCAAGCCAGTCTCTTGCTGTTCCAAGTCTAGATATTATGTAGATGTTGAACCTCTTCGCCTACATGGGCAACATCTTTTGCATGGACTTAACTGCAACAACAGGGACACGGCTGGTGCTGTGGGTTAAACCACAGAGCCTAGGACTTGCCGATCAGTGGGTTGGCAGTTCGAATCCCCGTGACGGGGTGAGCTCCCGTTGCTTAGTCCCTGCTCCTGCCAACCTAGCAGTTCAAAAGCACATCAAAGTGCAAGTAGATCAATAGGTACTGCTCTGGTGGGAAGGTAAACGGCATTTCTGTGCATTGCTCTGGTTCGCCAGAAGCGGCTTAGTCATGCTGGCCACATGACCCGGAAGCTGTACGGCTGTTCCCTCAGCCAATAAAGCAAGATGAGCGCCGCAACGCCAGAGTCGGCCACGACTGGACCTAATGGTCAGGGGTCCCTTTACCTTTACTTAACTGCATCAACGGGAGCAGAAAAATTCTGTTTCAGTGGAGCATCTCCCAAGGACTGTATAATATTTTATAATAATAATTTATTATTTATACCCCCCTATCTGGCTGGGTTTCCTCTAGTCTTAACCAAGCCACAGTCAAGCTGGTTAGGGTTGAGGATTCCTTGCGGATGCCAGTATAGGAGCAGTAGCTAGGTTGCAACGTTTTCTGGAAACATTGTGTGTGTTTGAACAAAAAATACCTAACATTTGTGGGGTGCTTTCTTCCTCATTGTAGGTGAACCAAGGAAATGCCAAGGCCCACGGCTCAGGCCTGGGTTACCTGGAACACATCTGCCAACTTATTGAAAAAATCGGGCAGCTACAGGAGCACAACCTGAGGTTACAGAAGCAAGTCAGCAGCTTGCAGAAGGAGCAGAAAGCAAACCAGGTAAGAAGAAAGGGCACAGGACTCCTTTTCGCCAGGTTGTAGATATGGCTCCCCTGCTATGCCAGCTTCTCCCTGTGCCCACCCAGCCAGAGGGTTGAAACTCTCTGCTCAAAAGCAAACATGGCAGGAAAAAAAGACAGAAGGCCCCACCACAGACCATAAATCAGAGATGGTACTAGTGTTTGGGTGTGGTTTTTCCCCTCAGCGGGAGAGAAGTTCTTTACTTCGCATCTGGGAGTGATGTAAACTTCTGTAGTCCACCGGGTCTTTGCCTAAATGAGTTCAGGATTTGATGTCAGTGTATGCCCTCCTCCCAGCCACTATTCAACCCTTTTTTGTCCTGTTCTGCCACAATAATTCTGCCAGCAGAACAGCTCTATTACGCCTGGGATGGATCTCAAGATCCTCTGGCATGGGTGGCACTTCCATCGCTTTCTAAATGTCTCTCAGCCAGCAAATCTCTGCAAGCTTGACTCCCAAATTTAATCTGAGCATCGAATCAGTTTGCTGCTTTCTGCTGTTTTGTAGTATTGGAAAGTTACCATAGAATCAAGTTGGAAGGTTCCTGCTGTCACGCAGAGTCATCCCGCAGTTCACCAGCTCAGTCTACACAAGCGAGATTATGTGTCTCTGTCAAGGTCACAGATCAGGACAGTCTTGGAGCTGAGAAAAGAATGTAATCTCTCAGCTTCCTCTTGATTAGTCATATCATTATCTCCTTCCTCAGTTTTGTCCTTTTGATGTCCATGCAGCTGGCTTTGTGCTCAGATTGTCTCCTGCCATTTCCCAAATCATCTCTTTGATATTGTTCTAATCCAGGCATGTCCAAAGTCCAGCCAGGGGGCCCAATCCAGCCCGCCGGTTGGTTTAATCCGGCCTCTGTGGCAGTTTATTTTCTGGGTTAAAATCCTAAAAAAAAACAACTTTTGGGTTAAGCTCAACAACTTCAATCCTAAAAAAGGTCAACAACTTTGGTCGGCCCTCATGCATGTTCACTTCATCAAATATGGACACCTCTGTATCTAATCTATTCTTTTTCTCATCCTTCTGATGTCGTTTTCAGCTGCAAAATCCAGCAATTTTTACCTGTGCTCCCCACATGGGACTTGGTTTTAGGGTCACGGCTATTCTCACAAGTTTTCAGATGGCATGATGTTGTGCATAGTGCCTATAGCGATTTTGTTCTGCAGAGAGTATAGCATTATGTTGATTAATTTGAGCGGCATTACCAAAGTCCATAATTACCTGGTTTAGAACATGATTTTGTCCAGCTCATAATGCATGCAAGCATTATGAATCATACAGAAGTTCTTTTCCACTTAGAAAAATGCAAAACAGAATTCTGCAAAATGAACAGAACGTGCTCTTAGCTGAAGTACTTTTTGCGCAATACACTAATCACAGCTCAGACTGAGTTAAGCAAACATCTTTAAACACTGATTTAAATGCCCCTGCAAGCTATGAGGCAAGCCCAGGGAATCTCTGGAGCCAAAGGTAGGGAGGGCAGAGGTACAAAAGAGTTGCGTAGTTCTTGAACTTCTCTGACCAAGTGCATGACCTGAATGATCTACCGTATTTTTCGCTCTATAAGACGCACCAGACCACAAGACGCACCTAGTTTTTGGAGGAGGAAAACAAGGAAAAAAATATTCTGAATCTCAGAAGCCAGAACAGCAAGAGGGATCGCTGCGCAGTGAAAGCAGCAATCCCTCTTGCTATTCTGGCTTCTGGGATAGCTGTGCAGCCTGCATTCGCTCCATAAGACGCACACATATTTCCCCTTACTTTTTAGGAGGGAAAAAGTGAGTCTTATAGAGCAAAAAATACGGTACATTGTAAAGGTAAAAAGGTACCTTTTACCTCTATATTGTTCACAAGGTGCAAACCTACCTAATTCTCACCCAAACCAGTAACTGAATGTAACAGAGCTTTGACGTGATCACTTCTCTCAGTTTTATGACACAGTTCTTTGACCCAAACATGTGCAGAAAAAAGCACATATTAATTAAAATAATATATGCATTAGATGAGATATTGCATGAAAAAATTGCATGTATTAGGAGAAACACACATGAAAATGCATGCAGATTTTTACCTGCTGATTTTTTAAAATAAAAATTTGCAAATTAATGCACTACTGATGGGCAAACTGAACAGAAGGATGGAAACAGGAGAGAAACTGAAATGGACAGATTTTGCCTTTTATCTCATGGCTGTACACACTAGCCTCTTTGCTTAGGCCTAAAAGACAGGATCTCTCTGTACTTGTTAGTTCCAGATATCTTATTGTCAGGGCTTTTTTTCAGCCGACGTCTGAGGTGGGTGCCATTGCCATTCTAAGAGAACAAGGGAGAAGTTCATGGTGAGCTCTGGCACCTATTTTTCTAGAAAAATAGCACTGCTTATTGTTATAAGTATGGCTTCCTTGTTGTTGTTTAGTCATTTAGTCGTGTCCGACTCTTCGTGACCCCATGGACCAGAGCACGCCAGGCACTTCTGTCCTCCACTGCCTCCCGCAGTTTGGTCAGACTCATAGCTTCAAGAACACTGTCCAACCATCTCGTCCTCTGTCATTTCGTCTTCTGTCGTCCCCTTTTCCTTGTGCCCTCCATCTTTCCCAACATCAGGGTCTTTTCCAGGGAGCCTTCTCTTCTCATGAGGGGGCCAAAGTATTGGAGCCTCAGCTTCAGGATCTGTCCTTCCAGTGAGCACTGGGGGCTGATTTCCTTAAGAATGGATTGGTTTGATCTTCTTGCAGTCCATGGGACTCTCAAGAGTCTCCTCCAGCACCATAATTCAAAAGCATCAATTCTTCAGCGATCAGCCGCCTTTATGGTCCAGCTCTCACTTCCATACATCACTACTGGGAAAACCATAGCTTTAACTATACGGACCTTTGTTGGCAAGGTGATGTCTCTACTATTTAAGATGCTGTCTACTTTTTAAGATGGTTCCCTTACAGCCGTGCAATTCTTATTTATTTTAGTATTTTATTTATTGGAAATTTTATTTACAACATAACATAACCCCCCCCCCATACAGAAATCCACCCTCATTAAACGTGAACATGTATTCCACTTCAATGTACTCTATCAGTTTGTCTTGCCATTCCTTTTTTGTTGGTGCAATTTCTTTTTTCCAATTTTTAGCAATTGCTAAATTGTGCTAAAAATTCTTGGTTGTAAGCCTGAGGTTTGGCCAGGAGAAGGTTAATGAAAGAAGCAGGGCATCTGGAGATTATCTTGATGGCTCTGGCTGAGTGGCCAAGGAGTTTGCTTCTCTGAAGGAGATGCCTCTCTGTGGAAGGGCTCTCCTGGAATGTGAGAGCCCTTTGAGAATCAGCTGCACCTCTCTCTGTTGTCATCAAGGTATCTCTCTTTGTGTGTGAGATAAGAGAGGCAAAAGCCAAGACCAACAGCAGTGGCATAGCGTGGGTTGTAAGCACCCGGGGCAAGGCAAGTAATTTGCGCCCCCTAACCCGTGGATTTGCGCCCCCTAACCCTAACCCCCAGATGTTGCGCCCGGTGCGGCCGGCCCCCCTGCACCCCCCACGCTACGCCACTGACCAACAGGCATGTATTAGCCGTAAATAAAGAAAAATAAAATCTACGCACTAATTTGTAAATATGATACAGAGTCAGAACAAGTTAAGGAATGTAATACATGGTGAGAAAGGGCTCAGGACAATGTCCCAGTGGATATCTGGGGATATATATATATATATATATATATATATATATATATATATATAGCAAAAGCACATACAGATTTTGTTTTAAAACGGCAACAAGAGAAAACTGTTTTAAAACAATGAGCAAATAGTATACAGTGGTACCTCGGGTTACATACGCTTCAGGTTACATATGCTCCAGGTTACAGACTTCACTAACCCAGAAATAGTGCTTCAGGTTAAGAACTTTGCTTCAGGATGAGAACAGAAATCGGGCTCCGGCGGCACAGCAACAGCAGGAGGCCCCATTAGCTAAAGTGATGCTTCAGGTTAAGAACAGTTTCAGGTTAAGAACAGACCTCCGGAATGAATTAAGTACTTAACCTGAGGTACCACTGTACTGCCCCAGTAAAGATACACACAGTCAATAAAAACAACCCGGACACTTGTTGGAAGTGTCGGAAAAAGAGAGGGGACTTTTTTCCACACGTGATGGGAATGTCATATGGCATATGCTAAAGAAATATTGGGGGGAAATAAAAAGTCAACCAAAAAAGTATTTTAAGTTATGTGGAAGGTTCAGTGAGGTGGGAGCATAAAGGATTGGTTTCTTATATGCTGGAAGCAACTAGAATTCTATATTCCATCAGTATCCAGACATTACATACGAAGATAGATTGTTATTAATTTAAAATGTGATATTAATCGGTTTATTGTCATCTTACTTTCCATTTGTTGAGCTTCTTGTTAAACCAGACATACAGTGGTACCTCTGGTTACGTACTTAATTCGTTCCAGAGGTCCGTTCTTAACCTGAAACTGTTCTTAACCTGAAGCACCACTTTAGCTAATGGGGCCACCACACCACTGCCGCACGATTTCTGTTCTTATCCTGAAGCAAAGTTCTTAACATGAGGTAATATTTCTGGGTTAGTGGAGTCTGTAACCTGAAGCGTCTGTAACCCGAGGTACCACTGTATAATGTTCCGTATTGTAAGTGGTATAACATATGCATAACAGTGCATATGAAAATATTGAAGGGATTTTACCGCTCTGAAATGCTTATTATGGATAACTTCACAAAGAAACTGGTATCTGGAGCAGAAATTAGTTACTTAGGAATGTCAAAATCGCATTTTATGTTTGTAGAATGGAACATACAACTGAAGAACTGCAAGAAGGGTCTCCAAAGGGTCTCGGTGTTCTGGGGTGAAGTTTCACTATACAGTATTCCTAGATTATGTTAGGCACGTTTATTTTGGCCAGACAGTTCCTAGGGAAAAAGCTGGCCATCTCTCCCATGGAATTCCAGCAATTTGTTTGTGCTATCTTGTGGCGCCAAGTTGCATACTCCTGACTAGCTGCAAATTAAACTCAGGCATATCTCCTCTTTCACCTGGCGTAGGAGTGTTTTCTACAGCATTGCTCCTGCGGAGCTGCCAGGATTTTGTTGAGCTCACACCAAGAAGGGAAGATTTTTTTTCCTGGGAAGAGCCGACCGCACAGCCTATTGGTGCAGAACGGAAACATGTCCGACCTCTCAATCATTCCAGAAGGAGGAGGAGGAAGCAGTGACAAAACAAGCAAAGGTAGGTTTCTGTCTTCTGGCCCACTGACCTTAATGTATAATGCACTTGTTATGGAATAGGTCTTAATCGGCGACCACAGTCATTCAGTGGGTGAACGCAATAGGACATTATTGAGTAGACATGGGCAACATTAAACAAAGCACATGCTTTTCACCAGATCTGCTCCCAGATAATTTCTTTCTAACACAGCCATCACTTTAACAGGGGCAGTAACAGACCCTCCAAGTGTCCCTGTTCTTCAGGGACAGTCCCAGATTTACAGAAGCTGTCTCAGTTTCTGGTTTGATCCCAGAATGTTCCGCTTTTCCTTAGGACGTCCCTATTTTCATCAGAGAAATGTTGGAGACTATGGTAAAGGTAAAGGGACCCCTGACCATTAGGTCCTGTCGTGACCGACTCTGGGGTTACGGCGCTCATCTCGCTTTATTGGCCGAGGGAGCCGGCGTACAGCTTCCAGGTCATGTGGCCAGAATGACTAAGCCGCTGCTGGCAAACCAGAGCAGCACATGGAAATGCCGTTTACCTTTCCGCCACAGCGGTACCTATTTATCTACTTGCACTGGTACGCTTTTGAACTGCTAGGTTGGCAGGAGCTGGGACTGAGCAACGGGAGCTCACCCCGTTGCGGGGATTTGAACCGCCGACCTTCTGATTGGCAAGTCCTAGGCTCTGTGGTTTAACCCACAGCGCCACCCGCGTCCCTCCACTTTTCCTTAGGACATCCCTATTTTCATCGGAAAAATGTTGGAGGGTATGGAGTTCTGCAACCCCCGAGCCAAGGAGATAAGTAACTGTACAACCTTTAGAAATCATCTGAAGGGAACCCTGTATAGGGAACGTTTTTTAAAAAAACGATTACTCTTTCATTATATTTTATATGTGTTGGAAGCTGCCAAGAGTGGTTGAAGCAATCCAGTCAGATGGGCAGGGTATGAATTATAACTATTATTATTATTATTATTCATGTCCCTGTTTTCATCAGAGAAAGGTCGGAGGGGAGGCAGTAACTTTGGCCTGGATCTCTGAGTGACCAATACATCATGGCATTCTCTAGCTTAGTCTTTGCATATGCTGTGTATCTCCTTCAGGGCCGGCCCTGCCATTAGACAGAATGAGTTGGCTAGGAAGTGGCAGCAAGGGATTAACAGCACAGAGCTGAATGTGCCAGGAGGCCTGTCCTGTGCTCCCTAAACCAGTGATGGCCAAATTTGGCCCTCTTGCTGTTTGGGGACTACAATTCCCATCATCCCTGACCATGGGTCTTGTTAGCTAGGGATGATGGGAGTCGTAGTCCCAAAACAGCTGGAGGGCCAAGTTTGGCCATCACTGCCCTAAACTATCCTGCTGCTCTCAATTGCAGCAGAGAGTGCTTTCTCATCACAAGGACTGAAGTAAGATTCAATACTTCAAGTCTGGTTGGCATTTGCGCATGGAGTGGAAAGCGGGGGGGGGGGGGAGAGACACCATCTTATCCTTTGCCTCAGACGGTGAGATGTCTTGAACCATTCCAAATCTCCCTTCGCCATTGCACAAGAAGACAATGGCAGCAAATGTGCACTTTGTTGTTTAGTCGTTTAGTTGTGTCCGACTCTTCGTGACCCCATGGACCAGAGCACGCCAGGCACTCCTGTCTTCCACTGCCTCCCACAATTTAGTCAAACTCATGCTGGTAGCTTCAAGAACACTGTCCAACCATTTCGTCTTCTGTCGTCTCCTTCTCCTTCTGCCCTCCATCTTTCCAAACATCAGGGTCTTTTCCAGGGAGTCTTCTCTTCTCATGAGGTGGCCAAAGTATTGGAGCCTCAGCTTCAGGATCTATCCTTCCAGTGAGCACCCGGGGCTGATTTCCTTAAGAATGGAGAGGTTAGATCTTCTTGCAGTCCATGGGATTCTCAAGAGTCTCCTCCAGCACCATAATTCAAAAGCATCAATTCTTCAGCGATCAGCCTTCTTTATGGTCCAGCTCTCACTTCCATACATCACTACTGGGAAAACCACAGCTTTAACTATACGGACCTTTGTTGGCAAGGTGATGTCTCTGCTTTTTAAGATGCTGTCTAGGTTTGTCGTTGCTTTCTCCCAAGGAGCAGGCGTCTTTTAATTTCGTGGCTGCTGTCACCATCTGCAGTGATCATGGAGCCCAAGAAAGTAAAATCTCTCACAAACGTACACAAGGGGCTCGCTTTTCTAACTCTGAACAGTTGTAACAGCTGGTAAAAAGCAAGACGACATAAGCTACCTGTTTACATCAGTCAATCTTCTGACTGCAGGGAGAGATGTGCGCCTGGATCCGGAAAATAACCAGCTGATAATGCTGTCGAATGGAAAGGAAAGTGGACAGAATGAGTGCAGGGATGGATACTGTGCGACTGACGGCCAAGCTCAGCTCCTAAAGGAGTCAGCCATGAAAACGGTGAGCGATATATGTTCACGTGGCATAGGTTTTTGTGGACTGGACCCCACTTTGTCGGACGCACTTTTACAGTGGAAGCTGGTTCTGCAGCAGCTGCTATTGCACATTCCTACCCATCTTCTCATGCTGTCTGCAGAGGAACAGCTCTCATAATAATACTGGCTGATATCAAGATAAATTTCGATTACATCCTAACCGGGCAATGCAAAGCTTTGTGCTGGGTGGGGTGGGTAGGGTGGGGTCCTAGGCTCTGTGGTTTAACCCACAGCGCCACCCACATCCCTACCACAAAAACAACCCTCGACCTGCTTCCCTTAAACAGCTTTGCGCTGTTCATACGGTGGCTGGAAGGCTTTAGAGCGGATTATAAGGCGTACTCCCAATATTAATTCTATGCTCTCTTCTTTTTATTTCTAGGGCTTTGACATTAGGAGAAATGCCTCGGTAAGTAATCACTTTGGGAAAGCAATTCATACCAAATGGTAGCTGCTGCTACCATCCCGTGTTTCCCTAATTTCTCCTCCCTCTGCTGAAATGAAGATTGCGCCTGGCTCAGAGCAGGAGCGTTCCTTTGTCATATATATAGATATAGATATAGATATAGATATAGATAGATAGATATATATATATATATATATGGATGCGGGTGGCGCTGTGGGTTAAACCACAGAGCCTAGGACTTGCCAATCAGAAGGTCGGTGGTTCAAATCCCAGTGACGGGGTGAGCTTCCGTTGCTCGGTCCCTGCTCCTGCCAATCTAGCAGTTCGAAAGCACAAAGTGTAAGTAGATAAATAGGTACCACCCCGGCGGGAAGGTAAACGGTGTTTCCGTGCGCTGCTCTGGTTCGCCAGAAGCAGCTTAGTCATTCTGGCTACATGATCCGGAAGCTGTACACCGGCTCCCTCGGCCAATAAAGTGAGATGAGCACCGCAACCCCAGAGTTGGTCACGACTGGACCTAATGATCAGGGATCCCTTTACCTTACACACACACACACACATACACACACACACACACAACTTTAGAGAGCCACATGCAATTATGCACTGATATTAATTATGCACTAATAGCATACTGAATATCCTGTTAAATAGAGTAGGAGGGCAAATTCCTTGTGGATCACACAAAAAACACTGCATATTCCTGCTGTGTGGTGGTGCTGCTGGCATGGGGATTATGCCATCAGGCAAGTGGCTCTTGCTTCTGAAGGCAGAATGGAACTCATGTATGAGACCACTCCATTTCTCAGATAGGGAATAATAATAATAATAATAATTAATAACCAGTGTGGTGTAGTGGTTAAGAGCGGCAGTCACATAATCTGGGGAACCGGGTTCGTGTCTCCGCTCCTCCACATGCAGCTGCTGGGTGACCTTGGGCCAGTCACACTTCTCTGAAGTCTCTCAGCCCCACTCACCTCACAGAGTGTTTGTTGTGGGGGAGGAAGGGAAAGGAGGTTGTTAGCCGCTTTGAGACTCCTGAAGGGGAGTGAAAGGCGGGATATCAAATCCAAACTCTTCTTCTCTTCTTCTAATAATATAATATAATATAACAACAACAACAACAACAACAACAATTTTTTATTTATACCCTGCCCTTCCCAGTTTAAAAACCGGGCTCAGGGCGGCTAACAGCAAATATAAAACATTGATTAAAAATGTGACTTAAAAACAGCATAAAATACAACATAGATAAATACAACATAAAATAGGTAAAAGGTAAAGGGACCCCTCACCATTAGGTCCAGTCGCGGACGACTCTGGGGTTGCAGTGCTCATCTCGCTTTACTGGCCAAGGGAGCCGGAGTACAGCTTCCAGGTCATGTGGCCAGCATGACAAAGCCGCTTCTGGCGAACCAGAGCAGCGCACGGAAACGCCGTTTACCTTCCTGCCGAAGTGGTACCTATTTATCTACTTGCACCTTGACATGCTTTCGAACTGCTAGGTTGGCAAGAGCTGGGACCAAGCAACGGGAGCTCACCCCGTCGCCAGGATTTGAACCGCCGACCTTCTGATCGGCAAGTCCTAGGCTCTGTGGTTTAACCCACAGCACCACCCGTGTCCCTACAACATAAAATACAACAGCATAAATACAACATATCATGAAATATACCACAAAAACCACAAAAGCCTGCTTTAAAAAAAGAAGAAGGTGTGACTGCTGCGCTAGGGTGACATTGTGCTTTAATCGCACAAATCTAAAGTTCCACTATGTGAGCCGATTCCACCTGTTAAATGCTGACAGCCCAGAGGCACCTGCAGCTATTGCATGCTTTTTTCCTGGGCTGTTTCTCACGACGCCAACATATTATCACGGATCATCCTTTTACAGTATACCGGAAGCTGCTGCCGTTGCAAATTATATCTTACGTCTCAAAATAACTGACCGTAAAGAGGCTACTCTGAACCTTTTTTGAGAAAAAGAGATTTCACCTTTCAAGCATGCGCCTTGTGTTTACCAGTTACGTGGGGACCATGTGCAAGCTTAGGAACTGTTTCCATGTTCACTCGCCTTGTGCTAAAATGGCTTTGCATATTCCGCAGAGTGACAATCTGACCTGGGGAAGAATGAGAGACCTCCTGAGAAAGAGTAGGGGAAGGAACCAGAGCAAGCTGGGCTTGTCATCAGCTGCCTTGAAAAGGTCATGCCCTCAGCTCTATAGGTAAGCTTCCTAGGGTTGTGGCTATACTTGTTGTGGTTAACGGGTCACTGTTTTCATGTTTGCGAACTTTCATCCACACTCTCACGAATACTCGCAGTTTAAGGCCTCCGATATCTATCTTGGTGTTTCCTGCGCTTGAGAAAGTGTGGTTGCCACTAGGATCATAGAATCATAGAGTTGGAAGAGACCACAAGGGCCATCGAGTCCAACCCCCTGCCAAGCAGGAAACACCATCAGAGCACTCCTGACATATGGTTGTCAAGCCTCTGCTTAAAGACCTCCAAAGAAGGAGACTCCACCACACTCCTTGGCAGCAAATTCCACTGTCAAACAGCTCTTACTGTCAGGAAGTTCTTCCTAATGTTTAGGTGGAATCTTCTTTCTTGTAGTTTGGATCCATTGCTCCATGTCCGCTTCTCTGGAGCAGCAGAAAACAACCTTTCTCCCTCCTCTATGTGACATCCTTTTATATATTTGAACATGGCTATCATATCACCCCTTAACCTCCTCTTCTCCAGGCTAAACATGCCCAGCTCCCTTAGCCATTCCTCATAAGGCATCGTTTCCAGGCCTTTGACCATTTTGGTTGCCCTCCTCTGGACACGTTCCAGTTTGTCAGTGTCCTTCTTGAACTGTGGTGCCCAGAACTGGACACAGTACTCCAGGTGAGGTCTGACCAGAGCAGAATACAGTGGCACTATTACTTCCCTTGATCTAGATGCTATACTCCTATTGATGCAGCCCAGAATTGCATTGGCTTTTTTAGCTGCCGCGTCACACTGTTGGCTCATGTCAAGTTTGTGGTCAACCAAGACTCCTAGATCCTTTTCACATGTACTGCTCTCAAACCAGGTGTCACCCATCTTGAAGCGGCTTAGTCTTGCTGGCCACATGACCCAGAAGCTGTACGCCGGCTCCCTCGGCCAATAAAGCGAGATGAGCGCCGCAACCCCAGAGTTGGTCACGACTGGACCTAATGGTCAGGGTTCCATTTACCTTTATGGCTGATTATACTTCTAGATCTCCTGCCCGAGGGTAGAAGATTAAAGAGGTGATGGCCGGGGTGTGAGCCATCCCTGAGAATTTTCCTCGCTCTCCTAAGGCAAAGATCCCTTGCAATGTCACCTAGCGGACTCGAGGGACAGCCCATGATATCATGTGCTGTATTCCCCACCCTCTGTTGAGACTTTCTGTCTGTGGCTGTCAGGGCAGCCTACCACACTGTGATACAATATCAAAGTACACTTTCTATTGTGGACTGGTAAAAGGCGTTCATCAGTTGTTGTTTAACATTATTCTTTCGCAAGACCCGGAGGAAATGGAGTCTCTGTTGGGCCTTTCTGACCACCTGAGTTATGTTGGCTTTTCAAGTGAGGTCCTCACTAAGGTAAACTCCCAGGAATTTAAAGGAGGAGACTCTCTCCACACACAGTCCCCCCTGAAATACAACGGGGCAGAGCCTGGAAAAGCTGCTGTAGTTCTGCACTCGGCAGCTCACCAATAAAAGATGAGGGTTATTAAGCTTCCTTCCTGAAGATGAAGGTCAGGTTTGGAGCCCTCCTTGCCATTCTCATCAGGCTGGCTGAGATGAGGAAGAGGCCACTGAACTCTTCTCCGGTGGAATTGCATTTGGCTGCTTCAGTGCAGGGTTTCAAATGGGCCTTAAATGTTACCTTTTCCAGGCCGACTTCCTTAATGTGTTATTGACTACGTGACTGTGAGCTACTTCTTCCCTCCCTCCAATACTGAAATCCTGTGGTTTTGCCAAAGTTTACAATGCATAAGTGTTTTCATAGAATTACAGAACCGGATGGACCTCGAGGCTCATCTGGTCCAATCGCTGCAATGCAATAACATGCAGCTGTGGCATTGTGGGTTAAACCAGAGAGCCTAGGACTTGCTGATCAGAAGGTCAGCGGTTTGAATCCATGCGACAGGGTGAGCTCCCTTGCTCGGTCCCTGGTCCTGCCCACCTAGCAGTTCGAAAGCACGTCAGAGTGCAAGTAGATAAATAGGTACCACTCTGGCGGGAAGGTAAACGGCATTTCCGTGTGCCGCTCTGGTTCGCCAGAAGCGGCTTAGTCATGCTGGCCACATGACCCAGAAGCTGTACGCCGGCTCCCTCGGCCAATAAAGCGAGATGAGCGCCGCAACCCCAGAGTCGGCCATGACTGGACCTAATAGTCAGGGGTCCCTTTACCTTTATCCCATATGAGGATTGAACCTGCCACCTTGCCATTATCAGCACCACGCTCTAACCAGCTGAGCTATCCATGCACTGATTTCTTCTAATAAATTACATTGATTTGCTGTTATCTATCTTGACAGGCTTTCTGCTGTCGTTTGAGGTGTCTATTAAGCTATGTATCTCCTCTATTTTGCAAAGGCACAGACCTGAATGGTGTCCTAGGAATACTTTAAATCAATATGAACCATAGCAATGGCAATGATGAGGTTGACAATACTTTTGCCTGTAGCATACATCTGAGTTTATGCTGGTCCATATAAGCCGGGAGCTGCAACCACCCAAATTTTCCAAGTTCTTGTTTGTTTTTCGCTTTCTTGGGGTTTTTTGGCCATGGACAGAGGAAACAGATTATCTTGTTTGCGTACACAGATGTGTTATGCAACGCTGCAAACCCCCCATGTCTCTTTAGCTGGGGATTCTGCCAGAGCCCAGGGTCTTTCCTGAAATGACTGTCGGTGTCTTTTGATTTCCAGTGGGATGAGCAGCTGTCTAATCATTCTGCCTGGGATTCTCCTGTCGTGTGCACTTGAATATCAAATGCACCTGGTATTTACACTCCGGACTCCAGTTGCAGCTGTGTAGTCCTTTATTAGCCCCCACCCCACCCCCAGAGCAGCTTCACAGCTGGAACAGAAAACTGGGTTGGGACAGACAGGCGTCCTGCTATTGTTTGAGCAGCTGAAACAACTACAGAGGCGGAAGAGATCAAAATGGGTGCTGTGAGCAAAAACAGCTGGGGATCAAATGAGCAGATGTGGACATTTATTGAAATATGGACTGGAAGCCCAGCTTACCTTCCTTTGGAGAAAGGGCAGCTCCTAATTTCATTTATGAACAGCAGTTTCACTTTCTGCGCCCCAAACTGCTCTCACTTGTGTACCACATGCAACAGAAAATATTGTTGATCATCAGCAAAATAAGAGCAGAGTGCCTAAACATCTGCTGCTATACATTATCCCTTCACCTCAGTGGAAGAACCGTATTATACGTTCAGCAGAACTGAGTGGCAAAAATCCTTAGCTCTCCCATGCTGAGATTTGCAATTTTGACAATATTTGTTTGCTTTCATAATAATAATAATTTATTATTTATACCCGCCCCCATCTGGCTGAGTTTCCCCAGCCACTCTGGGCAGCTCCCAATCGAATATTAAAAACACAATACAGCATTAAACATTAAAAACTTCCCTAAACACGGCTGCCTTCAAATGTCTTTTAAAAGTAGGATAGTTGCTCATTTCCTTGACATCTGATGGGAGGGTGTTCCACAGGGCGTGCGCCCCTACCAAGAAGGCCCTCTGCCTGGTTCCCTGTAACCTCACTTCTTGCAGTGAGGGAACCGCCAGAAGGCCCTTGGCGCTGGATCTCATCACGTTGTATAAGATTCATGTTGCTTGCTGCCTTAAGAGCTTAGTTACAAAAGTCCAACTAAAATAATATTACAGTGGACTGCAGGGTTGGAGTTGTACATTGAAATAGCCTGCCTTAACTCCCTCGTAGCCCTGATAAAAAAAACCCTAGAACTCCCATGATCCACTGTAGAAAATATTTATTCTTTTTATATACCTCTTGACATACTCAGGAACATAGTTTCCAAAGAGATGTCAAGAAGCCCTTTGCCTTCTCCAAGTGTTTCACTTGTAAAATGGGGGGGGGGGGGGGTGTGTGGAGAGACTGGCAAGAAGAGTTGGCCAGCAGCAAAGGATGGATGTAATGTTCGTGTTTATTTGTTTCTCCCATGCCGGTTTGCTTGTTACCTTAATTCCGGCTAGGGATTCATCATGCGAAAGGCTGGGCTGGATGAATCCCTAGCCGGAATTAAGATTGCCGGAAGAAATATCAACAACCTCAGATATGCAGATGACACAACATTGATGGCAGAAAGTGAGGAGGAATTAAATAACCTTTTAATGAGGGTGAAAAAGGAGAGCACAAAATATGGTTTGAAACAACATCAAAAAACGAAGATCATGGCCACTGGTCCCATCACCTCCTGGCAAATAGAAGGGGAAGAGTGAGAAACAGTGAGAGATTTTACTTTCTTGGGCTCCATGATCACTGCAGATGGCGACAGCAGCCGTGAAATTAAAAGACGCCTGCTTCTTGGGAGAAAAGCAATGACAAACCTAGACAGCATCTTAAAAAGCAGAGACATCACCTTGCCAACGAAGGTCTATATAGTTAAAGCTATGGTTTAAGACCCTGATGTTGGGAAAGATGGAGGGCACAAGGAGAAGGAGACGACAGGGGACGAGATGGTTGGACGGTGTTCTCGAAGCTACCAGCATGAGTTTGACCAAACTGTGGGAGGCAGTGGAAGACAGAAGTGCCTGGCGTGCTCTGGTCCATGGGGTCACGAAGAGTCGGACACGGCTAAATGACTAAACAACAACAAAAACAACGGTGCAGCGAGGTTGGGCAGTAGGTTGTTTTTACCGTCGATAACTATTTTTTGAAAGCTTACACAAATGTTTTGAAGAGCAGCTGTTTTGGAGTATGGCTGGAAAATATCTGGTGCCAGGTGTGTCTATTTTATCATCCAACAACATGTGGAAAATTACAGCCGTTATTCCCAGTGCTTTGTATTAACGGTAACTTTTACCTGTCTGTTCAGGCCAGATTCTGCGTGTTTGGATTTGAGGAAAACAGAGAGGAACTCGATGATTGCCTTGGGACAAAGTTCAAGGAATGAAAGCCTCTGGCCTTTGTGACTGGACAGAGGTAAGAGAGCCAGAAAGTGGCTGAGAAGACTTCCCCCCACCATGACACAGTGATAATATATAACCAACCCTTTGTGGCCATTTTCAAGGTCCAAAATGAAGGAAGGGAGCTCGCGCTAGCAGACCCTGCTGTCAAAGTTCAAGTGCAAGACCTGATCTTTCAAGGAGAAGTTAGGGAAACCAATCTAAATGATCGGGTGAAGGAGGGAGAGAGCAGTGAGGAAAAAGGAAGGAAGCAATTGCTTCTCAAAAGGTTATTAACTCTGCCGCAGGCCCCCAACTTTAAATACAAGTTATTTTGTAGTTATTTGTCAGATAATAAGTAGCATGGTTGGTTATGCAGGCATAGCATTGTCTTCTGCGATTTGGTAAAAATGCTGGAGGTGACAACACTTGATTCTACCGACGAATTACACTTACTTTTGCTTATTGCGTCTTTGTTTCAGAAAGAAAAACGTTTGAGCTCCAGAGGTTGCAATGCTGAGACTTGTCAGAAATTGCTTGGTTTATAACCCTCCAGAATGACTGGGTAAACGGATTCTTTCTGAGAAGCAAGTTGGTTCCTGTGTAATTTAAACTTACGTATCCAGAATAGTTGGCCGCAGTAACTGTATTAGGTTACTTTCTGGGGAATTCCAGAGGGGTAGCCTGCATTAGACTGTTGTACCAAAATCAAACAAAGAAAACAAATGTACTACGTGCTGTGGAATAGAGCCAATTTCATCCTACATATGTACTTTTAATACCTGGACTTGGTATATCATTTGTTCTAAGCAATGCAGCCAATGGCTGCCAGTTCTCTGGCGTTAACTTCTTCAGACTCGTTCGTTTTTTAGGAGCAAGGAAAGTGGGTTCCATCTTAGTTCTACCTTTGCATTGGTCAAATCACGCAGCAACAGCGTAAGAGTAGTTTAAAAGTAATGGTGGGAAGAGGAATTTTGCAAGGAAGCAGGAGCCGGTTTATTCCTTTAAGCAAAACTGTGCTCGGTTTTTTTGGCTGTGATTAAGAGAGAGGGAAAGTGGCAAGAGAACGTCATGAAACGGTGGGCATTGTTACAGGAGAAAATGTGGCTTTGCCCGATATCGCTGCTAAAAGACAAACCCACCTAAATGAGAAGTAAGGGTTATGCAGGAGAGTGGAGAAGTGTTCTAGGAAGGTCCCCCCCCCCCTTTAAAGGCTAAAACCTGCATGGGTATTTGACAACAGGGTGAAATGAAAAGCAGTATCTAGGTGGTGCCCA
This sequence comes from Podarcis gaigeae, assembly GCF_964106915.1. Classification (NCBI taxonomy): domain Eukaryota; kingdom Metazoa; phylum Chordata; class Lepidosauria; order Squamata; family Lacertidae; genus Podarcis; species Podarcis gaigeae. The sequence goes on from NC_139681.1 coordinate 13,974,151, forward strand.
TTGAGAGTCGATGAAGCCATGTTACATGCAAGAGCTCAACAGCGCAGAGGCTCACAGCAAGCAGGGAATCCCATTTCACCAGTGGCCAGGATGGGACGGGGGGTTTCAGCAGTGGTAGCACAACCTGGAACGATTAAGATTGCATGTTGCATTGGGCGTCACCATTTGACTTGTAAAAATGTCCTCAGATGGTAAAACAGTCCTTAGCTTTTATATGCAGATTTTTTAAAAAATAAAACAATCCAGCCTCCTCTTCTTTTTATGTTGTATGGAAGATGATACATTTTCATAAATATATTTAAAGAATGATATATAGTATGTTTAATTTTGAGGATCAAACTAGATGCGACTTGAGGAGTGAAAAGGTGCCTAGCCTATATTCCACACCCTGTAATACAAGGTGCTTCACCAAAAAATCAGGGAAAGATTTCCCTGTAAAAGATTGACGTTGACTGCATGTACAGAAAAGCCTGTAGAGAAATTGCTAAGCTAGACTATATAATGTGCAGTTGGCCAAGCTATATATCGGGGGCAGCTAACCTTTCTTGACCCAAGTTCTGCCTTCGAGGTTCGCCATTCCTCGGGAGTCACAAGATGTGTTTTCACATATGCAGACTGCACATTCACGCTAAGATTCCAACATCTTTTAATCTGCTTTAAAGGAGCCACAGCAGTTTGGAATGGTGCTCAGAGGAGAAAGATTACTGTTCTCCAATTGCACCATTTATTCTAACTGAATCTTCACTCCCTGGAAAAAGTTGAGATTAACCTCCAAGGGATAAAAAGGCAGGTATTTGAATTAGGGAAATGGCTGTTAAGATATTGTCCAGAAAGCTGAAAATCGGCGCACAAATAAAACATGACACCCTGACTGCGAGGAACGTCCGAATCACGGGCACTTTGTCAACAATCTCTGTGATCCACAAATGTTACCTTGTAGTAACAGGCTACCATAGAGCAGGGTTAACTGAATTATTTCTACAAGTGGTCCTAGCTAGTGACAAACATTACCACCCATAGCATCAAGATAGGTTGTCGATATAAATAACTCACAAAGCTGAAATTCTGTGGGGCTCATATATCAGAAAGCCACCCAGACAGCCCTGGGTGGGTATAAGAAAATGTCTATAAGAATTGGGGGACAATTGGAAGTACACTTCAAAGGAAAGCTCAGTCTGAATCACATCACTATTCAGTATTGCTAAGGGGCTAAGCTGAAATTCACCAGTGTACATTTGAGTCACCACCATTTAAAAATTAGGATTTGTTTTTTTAAAAAAAATAACATTTCTGGGAGTGTTCCTCCATTTAACATTTTTGTATCTTGTGGAACAATGACTGTAATACTGGAAATATCAAGTTTTGGCTTTTATATAAAGAGTTGTTTAAAAATTAAAGATCCTTGTGCATTATTTCACTTACTATGGGAAATTATTGTATCACCAGAATTTTCACATTATACCGAATTCTTACGTTGTTGTTGAGCAAAATTAATACAAAAAATGGAGAAGTCGGATGCTACCCTGAGGCAGACTGGCATGAAGTAGTAAGAACCTTTCATTTGCATTCAGTTCCTGGTACCTTGTGAGTGGGTGGGTGAATCCTGTCTGAAACAAAGGAAAGCTGGTGCCACGGAACGTCAGCATTGCAGAGCCAGGTGGACCAATGATTAGGAAAACAGGAAATTGCTTTATGCTAACTGGGTCGGACAAAAGTCTGTATAGTTAAAGCTATAATAATAGCTTTAACTATACGGACTTTTAATAATAATAATAATAATAATAATAATAATTACTATGATTTCCCCAGTAGTGATGTATGGAAGTGAGAGCTGGACCATAAAGAAGGCTGGTCGCCAAAGAATTTATGATTTTGAATTATGGTGCTGGAGGAGAATCTTGAGAGTCCCATGAACTGCAAGATCAAACCTCTCCATTCTGAAGGAAATCAGCCCTGAGTGCTCACTGGAAGGACAGATCATGAAGCTGAGGCTCCAATACTTTGGCCACCTCATGAGAAGAGAAGACTCCCTGGAAAAGACCCTGATGTTGAGAAAGATGGAGGGCACAAGGAGAAGGGGACGAAGAGGAGGAGATGGTTGGACAGTGTTCTTGAAGCTACCAGCATGAGTTTGACCAAACTGCGGGGAAGCAGTGGAAGACAGGAGTGCCTGGCGTGCTCTGGTCCATGGGGTCACGAAGAGTCGGACACAACTAAACAACAACTGGGTCGGAAACTAGTCGAGGCAGCAAATCCTCCCCCCAAACTGTTCTTAAGAGCCGTCCACTCCCAAATTGTTGAGATTGTTAATGCAGGAGCTTAGCAGCAGAGAGTCTCAGAATCTTTTAGCTGCATGTTGCAGATAGAAATCTTTAACCACTGGAAATTTGTAGACCAGCTGAAAAACCCTCACAGCCCTCATTAAGGTAATGAGGCTACTTGTGAGTAATTATGTATAGCTGCATCTTCATAGCAAGAAGCCCTCTCAAACTAGATAGTCATCAACCATGTCTCTCCTGTTACTGGTTTCAGAACTCACAGGGTTAAGGAGTTCTGAGTGACGTCTCTCCATTCCTGAGGCGTGACTAGAGGGAGTGGCTTTATTCCACTGGCTGTCTGTTCTGTCTCTGCGTCCGAAAGAGATGGAAGCAAAATGTGTGAGCTGAGTCCAGGAAAGCTCCGTAATTTTTTAACTGCTTGAATAAACATTGAGTTTTAAACACACTGACGCCTAGGTGTTTGATCTGTTTAACACCGGGGAGCAACAGCACGCTGCGTGAAATTCTCTGCACTTGTGGCTGCCGGAGGAGGACCAGCAGAGAGGCCGCAGACGGAAGAGTGCCGGGCTGCCATTCAAGTAGCTGCGCCTAATTGGGGTCCATTCCAATTAGCCACGCCAATTATTCAACATCTCCCTCAAAATATCTGTTGCACAGGCTTGGCATATTCTCAGGAGAGACAAGTGCCGTAATTGAGACTCATCCAAGGAACTGTAGGAGGCAGCGCTGCTGATAGGATTTGCAGAACATATAGGGCCAGCGTGGCCAACTCTCTTGAGATCTACTTAAAAACTGGCAGTGATCTACCCCCGTTTTTTGGGGGGGGGTAGCTCAAAGTTGTTAAGCTATTTTTGGGTAGGAAAGCCCCATTTTGGCGGGGTTCAGCTCAAGGTTGTTGAGTTTTTTTTAGGGGGGAGAGAAGCCCTATTTTTTTAGGGGTTTGAAAAGAACCTTTTTGAGGGGAGGTCCGTTTTGGGGGGGGGACGCAGGTGGCGCTGTGGGTTAAAGCCTCAGTGCTTAGGACTTGCCGATCGAAAGGTCGGCGGTTCAAATCCCTGCGGCGGGGTGCGCTCCCGCTGCTCGGTCCCAGCGCCTGCCAACCTAGCAGTTCGAAAGCACCCCCAGGTGCAAGTAGATAAATAGGGACCGCTTACCAGCGGGAAGGTAAACGGCGTTTCTGTGTGCGGCTCTGGCTCACCAGAGCAGCGATGTCACGTTGGCCACGTGACCCGGAAGTGTCTCTGGACAGCGCTGGCCCCTGGCCTCTTGAGTGAGATGGGCGCACAACCCCAGAGTCTGTCAAGACTGGCCCGTACGGGCAGGGGTACCTTTACCTTTACCTTTACCGTTTTGGGGGGAGAGGACAGAGAGGTCAAGTCACTCACTAAAAGATCGCTGTGGATCACAACAGCAGCACAGAGAAAGCTTCGTCTTCCCTTCCAGAGATCATACAAGTGGGCCGAGGGGGCATGGTAGGAGTCAGTTTTAGTGACGCTAAGAAAAGGGAGCCGAAGATCGACCGTGATCTACCAAAACCTCATGGGGATCTACCAGTAGATCGCGATCAACCTGTTGGACATCCCTGATATAGGGGAAGACCTCGAGTTAGATTTCTAGACTCCAGCCTTTGTAGAAGAACTGGCAATTGAGATTCCAGGGAAGGTATTTGCCAGTGCCTTTCTTTATAATTAGCATCCATTGATGCCACAGTGCCACATCTGCCAATAAACATAGCTGTGGCAACCACAGAGGAAGCTACGAGACATGATTAGAAAAAAACTACAATTTTCCAAAGCAAGCATGGGACTGTGAACGAGGCGAGGGGCTCATATTACTAGATTGTATCCAGACCTGAGAAATCACGCTAGGATACTAGTCTCGAAGTATGATGACAAAATCTAGAGTTATGTTGAGCGTACCAATGTAAATTTCAATCACAAAATTCTAGACATATATAGCCTTGGCACAACAGTAGCATAGTGTTAATTTAATTAATTCATGTCATCGCTCTCTCCTCTCCTGATCACAAGACCCCTACTGATCCATTGCCCCATCTTCCCATCCAGTTCTTCGTAACATATTCTCCACTTCTGTATCAAGCTGGTACCCACATGCGGAAGCTACAGATTCCAACCTACTCCTGTCCCAGTTGTCCATGTTGAAAAACTGTTGAGTCAGGCAGACTCAAGATACAGCCAGTTCTCTCCATGCAAACTGTATCTAACCAGGCCCCAAAGAAACAGCAGTCTGGAGGAGCCGCATGCGTAGTTCTGAGCGTCAGCTCTCATGCCACAGTGGATGAAGTGGAAGATAATTCTGTCCCCCCGAGAAAGAAAGAAAAGGGCTGCCTTAATTTCCAGGTGTTTATTTCTCAAAAAAGCATGGCGAGAGGAGATGCTTTGCTGCAAGGCCACACCACATCACCTGCCAACACGGCATACTGGAAACTTCCATGTTCACAAACGAAGCAATTTTCAGAGCACAGAAGGGACTTGCTCAGTAGGGAAGGAGGTACAGAACTGCTCAGTTAAGCTACTGCAGGGCCCTGGCTGAAGCCATTAACAGTAGCTTCAACTGATAGTTTTCTGTAAAACGAGTGACAAAAATAGTAAAAAGCAACAGATTCTACAAGAAGGGGGAGATGTCTCAGCCTCAAACAAAGGGGGGGCCTCCACCGTTCCTCAGAGTGCCCACGTGACTCTCTCCAGTGGTAGCTTTGTAGCACAAGTTATGTAAAGTTCAGTTTTCTTCGGAGGAGAAAGTCATGTATTCTCGAAGAAAAGTCCTGTTACTCAATGCACTTCTTTCACCGTTTCTCCAGCTTTTTGTACTTTGCTTCTGCGGAAGACAAACACACAGCCATTAGGGAGAGCAAACTCCCTTTCAGTTATGAACCCAGGACCTATGTCACAGCCTCATGTAGTGCCACTTAAGAGTGGTGCATGCTCTAGTTATCTCCCGCTTGGACTACTGCAATGCGCTCTACGTGGGGCTACCTTTGAAGGTGACTCGGAAACTACAACTAATCCAGAATGCGGCAGCCAGACTGGTGACTGGGGGCGGCTGCTGAGACCACATAACACCGGTCTTGAAAGACCTACATTGGCTCCCAGTACGTTTCCCAGCACAATTCAAAGTGCTGGTGTTGACCTTTAAAGCCCTAAACAGACTCGGTCCAGTATACCTGAAAGAGCGTCTCCACCCCCATCGTTCTGCCCGGACGCTGAAGTCCAGCGCCAAGGGCCTTCTGGCGGTTCCCTCATTGCGAGAAGCAAAGCTACAGGGAACCAGGCAGAGGGCCTTCTCGGCAGTGGCGCCCGCCCTGTGGAACGCCCTCCCATCAGATGTCAAAGCGATAAACAACTACCTGACATTCTACGACATCTTAAGGCAGCCCTATTCAGGGAAGTTTTTAATGTGTGATATTTTAGTGTATTTTTGGTTTCTATGGAAGCAGCCCAGAGTGGCTGGTGAAACCCAGGCAAATGGGCGGGGTACAAATTAATAATAATAATAATAATAATAATAATAATAATAATAATAATTACTTTGACATAAAGACTGAGCATCCAAAAGCTGTTTTCAGTGGCTAGCACTTTTCCTGGGTTCACTCACCTTTTTCAATTTCAAAAAGTTCTCCACAGATGGGAGTATTCTGGCTATTGTGATAATATGATTCAGGGTACATTTTACCACTTTGTAGTGTCAGTCATGCCCTGTATTTCTTTAAGAAACCTGAGTGGGGTGCCCTGGAAATCCATTAGTGCACAACAACAACCTCCACAGATATGTCATATTCCAAAAGGGTAAAAGGTTCATGGAGGGGATGCAACCTCCCTCCTTGTGGAAAAGGGGTAAAATAGGCACCATTTCTGTACACTTTCTAGCAATGTCACAAGTACTTACCAAGTTTCTTTGAATATGCATCTAGCTTGTATGCGGCCTGTTCCAATGCGGCCACCTGCTCTTCAATCAGATTGATTTGTTCCAGATACGGCTGAAGTCCGGCATCTTGGAGGAAGAAAACAATAAGGATTAGTTGCTGACTCACTGAAGGTGTACCACTTGTGTCACCTCTTTGGTCACTAGATTTGTGGCCAGAAGTTGGCATATTTTCAAAACACTCAAACTGCAAAATAAAAATAAGAATGGAACGATTACGCAGCTGAGCCCAGGTAGCTGAGTATTGTCTACTCTGATGGGAGAAGGCTCTCCTGGCCTCCTCAGTGTGGTCACCCAAAATCCTTTCCAATGCCGTATGTAGAGTCTAATGTGCAACCAAATCTAATGCACACCTCAATTTTCAAAACCTTGAAACAAACAAACAAAAAGTATTTGCTGGCACTGAATGCAATGCTCATCGGCAAAAAGTGCATTCATTGTAACAATTTGGACTCTTTACAACAAGATTACAAAGTTGAAAATGAATGAACTGCAGCTGAAATCTTATGTTCATTTTTCATATGGTCTCATCCTCTTCAGAAGACTGAAAAAAAATTAAGCCATGGTTCCCGTGCCCGCCCTCCTAATATTCTTCTGTGGGCCTATTCTCCAGTCTTCAGAGTGGCTGGAAGTGGGAAGCAGAGATAGGTACTCCTTTCCTTCCACTCTGCAGACAAGCTCTGGATTCTCCCTGTACAGTGGTGCCCCGCAAGACGAATGCCTCGCAAGACAAAAAACCCACTAGACGAAAGGGTTTTCCGTTTTTCGATGCGCTTCGCAAGACGAATTTCCCTATGGGCTTGCTTCACAAGATGAAAACATCTTGCAAATCTTGCGATTTTTTTTGCTCCCCCCCCCCCTTTTTCTAAGCCGCTAATAGCCTTTTAGCCGCTAAGCTGCTAAGCCTTTAATAGCCGCTAAGCCGCTAATAGCGCTAATCCACTAATAGGGTTGCTTCGCAGGACGAAAAAACCACTAGACGAAGAGACTAGTGGAACGGATTATTTTCGTCTTGCAAGGCACCACAGTAACTCCTTTCCTTCATATTACATATAATTTTACAGCACAACAACTAACGCATAATACAGGTCTAAACAACCTGTTACTCAATGATCCCACTACAAAATATGTTTAGATTTTAAGCGCCCCTGTAAGAGTCTGAAGTAGATAACACATTAAAATGCCCTACTTAAACCACCATAAACTAACCAAAGTCTGCCAGGTTTTCGGAAGAAGCTGGCCAGCTTAGGGAGGGAGGATGCTCTGACGGGTCCAAGTCCCTTCTGCCTTCCCAAAAGGCAAGCAGACTTTGGGAAGGAGGAAACAGGGTCTGCCACCTCCTTCCCAAAGCCAAGGAAGCCCCCCACATTGCCCTTGCAAGCCACTGCCGTCTAGTATACAGTGGTACCTCGGGTTACATACGCTTCAGGTTATATATGTTTCAGGTTACAGACTCTGCTAACCCAGAAATAGTACCTCGGGGTAAGAACTTTGCTTCAGGATGAGAACAGAAATTGTGCTCTGGCGGCATGGCAGCAGGAGGCCCCATTAGCTAAAGTGGTGCTTCAGGTTAAGTTTCAGGTTAAGAACGGACCTCCGGAACGAATTAAGTACCGTATTTTTCACCCTATAGGGCGCACCTCGTTGTTTTTTTGGGGGGGGGGAATAAAAAAATTTATTCCCCCCCAGGCGCAGGGCTGGGGCGGGGGAAGCCTGAGCTTCCCCCGACCCCAGAACAGGCTGCTATTCGCAAGCTGCTATCCTGCTTCGGGCTGCAGGCTGCTGCCCGCAAGCCTTGTGAGCCTGGCGGGCACTCCTGCCGGGCTCGCAAGGCTTGCGGATAGCTTCCTGAAGCCTGGAGAGCGAGAGGGGTGGGTGCGCACCGACGCCTCTTGCTCTCCAGGCTTCAGCGAAAGCCTGCATTCACCCCATAGGATGCACACACATTTCCCCTTCATTTTTGGAGGGGGAAAGTGTGTCCTATAGGGTGAAAAATACGGTACTTAACCCAAGGTACCACTGTACCTTAAATTAAAAGCATATCATACATTACAAGTACATCACACAAGGCAACAAAAATCTAACCCAAACATGTTGGGTTTAAAATAAAAAAAGGATTTTTTTTGGAAAGCACAAGTTCAAGAAAGGAGGTTTAATCCCCAAATACCTCCCCTTCTCAACAGACCCTTTCTGATATTGCTCCAGCTTCCTAGACTCACCAACCATCCTAATAACATTGGGATTATTGGGATGTTATTGCCAAGAACAGTCCCCTCCCTCATAACTCTTACATGCCTCTAACACCTAAGCCCACTCTTAACTTTTGCTTCTGGCAAAAGACTTTTAAATAAAACTCTTACTTGCTTCCCACCCCAGTATGACTTCAACATCCATTGTGCCCACCCATTCAGGACAATACTTAGCAACTTCACTGCACGTTTGCACGGAGAGGAGCCTCTGTGCAAACATTTCACTAATTAATTGCTGCAAGTTTCCCCTCTGCAAAAGTTCTCTGGTGGCGCACAATTTTATCTGAATTATTATTATTTATTATATTTCTATACCACGCCCTGTGACTGGACATAGGTAAAGGTAAAGGTACCCCTGCCTGTACGGGCCAGTCTTGCCAGACTCTGGGGTTGTGCGCCCATCTCACTCAAGAGGCCAGGGGCCAGCGCTGTCCGGAGACACTTCCGGGTCACGTGGCCAGCGTGACGAAGCTGCTCTGGCGAGCCAGAGCTGCACACGGAAACGCCGTTTACCTTCCCGCTGGTAAGCGGTCCCTATTTATCTACTTGCACCCGGAGGTGCTTTCGAACTGCTAGGTTGGCAGGCGCTGGGACCGAGCAGCGGGAGCGCACCCCGCCGCAGGGATTCGAACCGCCGACCTTTCAATCGGCAAGTCCTAGGCGCTGAGGCTTTAACCCACAGTCCAACCTATAATCCAAATATGTTACAAGACACAAATGAAAGTATCTCTCTACTTACATTTCTGATTCAAATCTTTCAGGTTTCGACTTATGTTTATTGCAATATCTTTCATTTCCAGGTACTTCAAACTAGTCAGTTTGTTCATGTTTTCCAGGAGTTTGTAATCTTCACTAGTGGCTTTAAAATGAAGGAGAGAAAGAGAAAGGAGCGGGGGGTGGGGGGGGGGAGAGAGACACAGCTTTAAAAATGTAAATTATTTACAAGATGCCATTTTAACCTCAGTTAAAATTCAATGGAGTAGCACAGTAGGCTCACCCCTCTCTCAAGTTGACTACTCCTCTGACTATTTTAAACATGGAATTTAAACCTCAGATCAAATCTGATTGATCAAATTTGATCAAATTTGATTGAGCAAATTTGTTGTCTGTTGCTTGGAACAGCAGGACCTAAAACAGTGGATTCAAATTACGAGAAAGGGGGTTTAGATTAAACACCAAGAAGAGCTTCTTGGTGGCACCAGCTGTTAACAGACTGCCTCAAAAGAAGGTGAATACTCCTTTGTCTGGTGGTTATCTAACCTCTGCCTCTATCAAGGAACTGTCCAGCGCAAGGGTAGCATCAGCAGGGAGCTGGATTCCTACTCTACAACCATGCTCAATCAAATTTCAGCTTAATAAACCACGATGATAACAAGCTTTATGCTCCCTTTGCTTCTGCTTCATCCCTCCCTTTGTGCAATTGAGAGAACAGGAAGCCACAGTTAATTACAGCTTCCGCTTATAGTGAATGGATTCCAAACAAGACAAAATCGAGAAACCAATTGGTTTTATTTTCTGGCTTGCTTGTTTGGAAGCCATTAAGTAAAGGTTCTCGGCTGAAATGTAACCAGATGCCTGGTAAACCGTGGCTGCCTATCTTGTTTCACCACGCAAGCAAAGGTATGAGGAAAAGAACTCTATACGGATGCCTGGGACCCATGCATATTTCAGCATATTTATGATTTAGGAACTGCAATCCCACATGCATTCATGATTCATGGGGAGCCAGAAGAAAATTAAGTGTGTTGCATCCAGCACTGTGCAACTAGTATTCTGCTCATGCAATGGGACTTCACCTTTTGCTCCTCTCTCTGCACATCCCCAATCTGCTCAAGGAAAGGACTCTCAACCTCTGGAACGTATTTTGAGGGTATGAGGGGCCTTAGGGGAGAGGAGGAAAGTTCCATTGTGCAAGCAGAAGTCTGTTGCACAAGCAGAACAGCAACTTCCTCTGGGAGTTTCCTAGCAAAGCCATGCTACATGGATCAACTCTGCTCCTTTGTGTGATATAGTGACATTCCTGGAAAACGTGGGAATCCTAGAGCTGAGCTGGTATATGTGGCTTGGTTTTGAGAATTTTCTTAAGAAACACTGATTCTACTTGGGGGAGGTAGAAGACACAAGACTCTGGAGCAGGGCTCAGAAAACGTTTTCAGCAGGGGGCCGGTCCACTGTCCCTCAGACCTTGTGGGGGACCGGACTATATTTGGGGGGGGGGGGTGAACGAATTCCTATGCCCCACAAATAACCCAGAGATGCATTTTAAATAAAAGCACACATTCTGCTCATGTAAAAACACCAGGCAGGCCTCACAAATAACCCAGAGGTGCATTTTAAATAACAGGACACATTCTACTCATGTAAAAACATGTTGATTCTCAGACCATCTGAGGGCCGGATTTAGAAGGTGATTGGGCCGCATCCGGCCCCCGGGCTTTAGTTTGCCTACCCATGCTCTGTACATTCTCACTTGGAAGCAAGCCCCAAAGAACTCAGCAGGCCATGCCTCTCTGGCATGGAAACTCCCCAATGATATCACAATGTGTTATATTTAATATAAACTCACCTGTCAGTTCACCTGTTAGGTAAATGGCCATTTTGTTGAACATATCCTTGCAAAGTTCATTGATATCTGCCTCGGCTGGTTCTGTTGCTTCTTCTGCTGTTTCGACAGCAGGATCCTCTGTTCAGATTTTTTAATAAAAGAAAACAGGGAAACAAGAGGTTAGCTGCTTACCAGCTGTATCCGCTGACACAAAATCCTTGACATGTAGCACAATACCAACAACATCAAGCAGACTTGTTTAGTTTGCAGCCTCCATTTGGGCAACAGCCTGAAAGCTGCACAGAATATACCACTGGGGGAAGGCGACATCACGCCCTCAAACCAGTCCTGGCCGATGTGACAATACACTGCCCAGGCTACTCCTCACAGGGTGGTTGTTGGGGGGGGGGGTTAAATGAAGTGTCGAGAGAACAAACAAATGCATTTTTAAAAAAACATATTGCATGATCCAGGCAAGGCTGGAAGATATTCCCCCCCCCCTCTCTCTCTCTCTCTCTGTGTGTGTGTGTTGTGATGTTGGAAGGGATCCTTAGGATCATCTAGTCCAACTCCTTGCAACACAGGAATTTGCGGGGATTATTATTATTATTAATTGAATTTATATACCACCCTATACTAGGGGGTCTCAAGGCAATTGACAGAATAAAATCAAGATTTTGTTGTATATAAAACCACAAAATTCATAATATAAATTAAAACAACCCAATAGCCCCCTAAGGATCATCTAGTCCAACTCCTTGCAATGCAGGAATTTGTGGGGATTATTATTAACTGAATTTATATACCGCCCTATACCAGGGGGTCTCAAGGCAGTTGACAGAATAAAATCAAGATTTTGTTGTATATAAAACCACAAAATTCATAATAAAAAGAAAAACAACCCAATAGTCCCCCCCAAACACATTTCAAAAGGGCATAGGACTGAACCTGGGCGTCATCAGCACCTCTGCTGCCAGCCCGTGCAGGCAGTACTGAGGTAAGTGGGCCCAATGGGTCCGTCTCGGTCCATGGAGTCCCCTCATACACCCCTTGCTGGGGTGACGGTTGGGAAAGCCCTCTCCCCCCTTGGAACCACATGACCAGTGGCCCCACCCACTCCATCTTACGCTTGGGGCCTTGTCGCCTGGCCTCCGAGGCCTCCTCAGGCGGAACAGCGGCGGCGGCGGCGGCAGCCATTCCAAACCGACCTCCCCCCCCCCCACTTCCGCCGCTTGGGAAAAACACACCACAGGTTACTTCCGGTTTCCGCCAGGCGCTATCTCCTTATGCACCGCTTCCGGCTCTCGCTGCGCATGCGTCAGGAACAGGCGTGCCGGGCGGTTCGGGAAAAGGGGTGAGTGTGCGCGCGTGCGTGCGTCATGTGGTCTCTTCCCTGTCCACGGATTGGGTGAGGTTTCGTCCGCAGACGACATAATGGTTATTTGTGTAGAGGGAGCTCCTTTTATGTTCGGAGCGGGCTTCCGGGTACGCTTGGTGCCATTTCCCTCCCCATCACCTGAAGCGGGGTGAAGAAGTTCTCAAATGAGGGGCGTCATCTCAGCTTTTGAGTTTTGAAAGGGGAAACGGGGTTTGCACGCGAATCTCCCGCCGGCCCTCGAGGGAGAGACTCTTCACCTAAGGGACGTGGGTTCGAGTCCTACCTTAGGCAAAAAAAAATGGGGTTGGACTAGATGACCCTCGGAACCAGTGCAAGATTTACATACTGTATAAGCTAAACAAGCTATACCTTAGGGGCCCCCCACTTTCTTGGGGCCCCCCGAAAAAAAATAAAGGAAAAAACCCCCCTGAATATATACATTTCCAAAATTAAAAAAAACCAAATAAAATAAAACCTACATACAGCAACAGTGTTTTGTGTTGTGTAGGCTCCTGTCATGTAAGTCATGGGCCCCACCTGCTAGCCTGCTCCCTAAAATATCACTGGTTTGCTATTATGATTTCATGTTTCTAGAGACTAGATTATGAATCTTTGTAAATTGTGTTTCGAAAGGAACTTTGTTATTGCCAAATGTCAATGTGTTTGCATTAGGTTTGTTATGAATAAAAAATCATTTTAAGTTAGAGCTTAATTATTTCACTATTACTAAGCTTCTTAATTGTATTTCAGTTCAACAGTTACTTTGATAAAGTACATATTTGTTTTTCAACGTCAAAACAATAGACAAACATTGCACATTATGAATCAATAGATACTTCCCTGAGTTTTGAAACACAACATAATGAAAGAATATTTACACCAGCAACACAAATGTGCATGTGGGGTTAACCCTGGAATAAAAATGATCTTATTTACATTCCACCAATCGGAAAAAGACTTAATTTTTAATCCACTAAAATATTGAACCCTGGATCGCAATCCAACATTATGAAATGTTGGTTTAAAGACACAGACTATGATCCAATCCTATATGCCTATACCTAGTCCTGTATAATAACTAGTGGTCTCAGATGAGGGTGTTTAATCCTAACCAGCCAGCTCAGTGGAGGTTGGAGGAGCATCATGATGACAGATGTGTATCTAGATTTACATCTGTATCTATTTCCCATGTGCCCCAGAAGGCTCCTTTTATGCACATCTCTCAGTGAACCTGATACAGACAGACAAATGGTCTGTTTAGTTCAGGCTTCCTCAACCTCGGCCCTCCAGATGTTTTGAGACTACAGTTCTCATGATCCCTGACCACTGGTCCTGCTAGCTAGGGATCATGGGAGTTGTAGGCCAAAAACATCTGGAGGGCCGAGGTTAAAGAAGCCTGGTTTAGTCCTTTGAAACCTAACTGCTACCTGAGCTCCTGTAACCAGAGGTTGACTGTAGGGTTTCATTTTACAGTGGTACCTCGGGTTACATACGCTTCAGGTTACAGACTCCGCTAACCCAGAAATAGTACCTCGGGTTAAGAACTTTGCTTCAGGATGAGAACAGAAATCGTGCGGTGGCGGCGCGGCAGCAGTGAGAGGCCCCATTAGCTAAATTTTGCTTCAAGTTAAGAACAGTTTCAGGTTAAGAACGGACCTCCGGAACGAATTAAGTACTTAACCCGAGGTACCACTGTATTTCAAATTAAAAGCATATCATACATTAAAAGTACATCACACGAGGCAACAAAAATCTAACCAAAACATGTTGGGTTTAAAAGAACTTAACATACTTAACTCGAGGTACCACTCTACATGCTCTCTAAAATCCTTCCTGCCTCCCCTCTTTCTCAGCGATCTTCTAGTGCTGTGGCTTAAAATGGATCCCAGATGATTTCTGATCGTCGTTCGTGAATTCACGAGAAAGAAAACGCACGGGAAAATGATTGAGGATATTCTCGAGTGCCCCCAAGAATGAGGCGGGGAAAAAATGGGAGGCTCATTTGCAAGAGAAGAAAACCATTGAGAATCTGAAGATTTCAGCACGGCGCTAGGAACCTCATATGGTTTGGATTTGTGAAAATTGGCTGTGCAATGGTGTCCCATAAAAGTCAGAAATACACTGCATTTAGTTATCAGAGCTAAATATGATCCTCAGTTCGGTTTGTGGATGTGTCTCTCAGTCTTCCTCTAGTCCTCTCTTACTGCATGTTTGCTCAGATTCCTAATCATCTCACGTGTGTCTCAGCATGCTAGAACAAGCGAAGACTATGTTATAAGTGTTACATATTCCTCGGGGGAACTGCTCAGCTTAAGAATGAGTTGTTTCATCCTTTCTTTTGGTTTAAACCATAACCCATATTAAGGTAAGCTATTATGGGAGGTCCTTATGTAGAATAGCGTGCCAGTTAGTCTTCCTGCGTAATGTTGTGCCCTGGGGCTAGTTTTTCTACAAGTTTTTCTTGCAAGGATACAACTTAGGCTATTGTACGCTGTCCTCACTTGGCAGGTAGTAAAATGATTTTCACACTGCACTTCCAACAAAAGGAGAGGGCCTTTGATTTGATTTCTACTTCAGGAGTTTTAGCTGAACCTATAAAGACCTGCTTCCCTAAAGAAAGCTCAAGAACTTTGGTCTGCCCCCCACCCCTAATCACTGCCACCCCCACCCCCACCCCCCCGGAGTAGATCGCAGTCTCTTGGGAGTTGTATGTCACTGGACTAGAGGAAACCTTAGGGTCCCTTCCATCTCTATGATTCTCTGAACTAAGCAACTACTTACCTATAATGTCGTCTAGGGTGCACACCCACTTTGGTAATCTGTTGCTGTTATGTACAGTACCTCTTAACCTAAAGCTGTTCTTAACCTGAAGCACCACCTTAGCTAATGGAGCCTCCTCCTGCTGCTGCTGCACTGCCAGAGCATGATTTCTGTTCTCATCCTGAAGCAAAGTTCTTAACCCGAGGTACTGTTTCTGGGTTCGCAGAGTCTGTAACCTGAAACGTATGTAACCCGAGGTACCACTGTACTAAGCTAGGATCCTATAACAATAGGCAAGTAGGATCCTAGAATGCAACAACTGATTGGCTGGCAGGAAAAGACCAATCAGGCTCCAGGAGGAAGTTAATCAGCCTATTAGGCTAGTAGGATCCTAGAATGCAACAACTGATTGGCTTGCAGGAGAAGACCAATCAGGCTTCAGGAGGGAAGCAGAATCAGCCAATCAGATGGGACTCATTGTGTAAATAATGTATATAAAAGCCTGAGGTTTGGGGGGGGGCAATTCAATCACTGTTTTATAAGCTGCAATAAAGAGCATGAAATCACTACAGGACTCTGAGTATATCTCAGTTGCCTTTTTTTCATGACAACTGTCTCTCACCTGTGTGTTTTAAATAATAAAACCTAACCTTTGGGTTAAGTAAACTTATATTAACCACACGCATAAAGGGATTATCCACACTTAAATTTTGCCCCACTCTTTCCAGACAGAAATCTGCACCTTAACACTCACTGTCCAAGCATTGTTGTTTTGTTTTGTCCCAAGCTTCGCCCAACGAAAGCTGCTCTTTAAAGCTGAATTGGAGCAAATGTCAATTTGGGTTTTACGTGTGTTGACATTTGCTTCAAATGAGTTTTAAAGAGTGAATTTTTGAGGGGAAAGCTTGTTGTTGTTGTTGTTTAGTCATGTCTGACTCCATAGGCGCCGACTCCATGGGGCCTGAGGGGGCCCGAGCCCCCTCAAAAATTCGTTTGGGGGGGCTCTGCCCCCCCAATAATTTAAGAAAATTATTACCGTAAATTTCGCTCTATAACACGCAGATTTTTTCTCCTAAAAAGTAAGGGGAAATGTCTGTGCGTGTTATTGAGTGAATGTGTGGTCCCTGGAGCTGACTCGCCGGAGCACAGGAGCAAAAATAGGCAAAAATAAGTCAAAAATCAGATCGGGCGGCGGGCGGAGAGAAGGCGGAAGCTGCTGCTTTCCTGCATTCTGCCTCAGGGTCTTACTGCCCACCCGCTTCTGTTGCTGCGTTTGCTCAAACTCAACAAAGAGCAGGGAATCCCCTGCCCTCCTGGCAAGCAGAGGGCTAAGGAAAGGATCGAGTCCTTCCTTCTAATTCTTTCCTAGTCACACTGCGTGCAGGCTCCAGCCCACCACCTCCTCCTCTCCGTGCTCTAGGGACTCGCAGGCAGCCGAAAAACAGGTGGGAGAGAGAGAGAGGGCTGGCTTGGGGGGGGGACTTTTGCCTTCCTTTCCTCCCCCCCACCCCGTTAAACTCCTCCCCTGCATTCTTAGCCAGCTGCTTCTCTGCACACCCCTCTTGTCCCTTCTGTGTTTTTCCTTCCCTCCCTATTTAAAACGTGGTGACAAAGCACGGATCCACATGGATCCTCAGGATTTTTGCATTGGGTCACCCCAAATTCACCATCAGATCACATTACATGTCCATGGCTACAGTCTGTACCAAAAAAATCACGCACCCACTGTTGCCTGGGGCTGCAATGGTGCAAAAACGTGGTTACAAAGCATGGATCCTCAGGATCTTTGCACTGGGTCACCCCAAATTCACCATCAGATAACATAGCATGTCCATGGCTACAGCCTGCACCAAAAAAATCACGCACCCACTGTGGCCTGGGGCCACAATGGTGCAAAAACGTGGTTACAAAGCATGGATCCTCAGGATTTTTGCATTGGGTCACCCCAAATTCACCATCAGATCACATAGCATGTCCATGGCTACATATTGCACCAAAAAAATCACGCACCCACTGTTGCCTAGGGTCACAGTGGTGCAAAAACGTGGTTACAAAGCACGGATCCACGTGGATCCTCAGGATCTTTGCATTGGGTCACCCCAAATTCACCATCAGATCACATAGCATGTCCATGGCTACATCTTGCACCAAAAAAATCACGCACCCACTGTTGCCTAGGGTCACAGTGGTGCAAAAACGTGGTTACAAAGCATGGATCCACATGGATCCTCAGGATTTTTGCATTGGGCTACTCCAAACTCACTGTCAGATATTTAAAATCTTTATAAAATAGAGAATTAAATACATACAGAATGTTAATTTTTCAGTTTTGAAATATTAGTACTAGTTTAGTACTGTATTTCTATATTACTATAGTACTGTATTAGTTATTTTCAAATACTTAAATATTTTTAGGGTGTAAGACCCAATTAAAGCCCGTTATTTACATACAGTATTAGGCATACTGTATTAACTTTATTAACTGTATTAAAGCATTAACTTTGAGATATTATTTTTATTTAATGAACCCTCAACCTTATTCAAAGTAAGCTTAAATTAGCTATTTCACTTATTAATCAAAGTGCTATTACTGTGTGACAGCAATATTTTATGTTTTATTCTTTTAATGATAGTTTAGGATTTATTTAAATATCATTTCAGTCTTTTCAGAGCTATATATTCACTGCTCTGTAATAGTCTATAAGCATAATTGTTACTGTAAATTAAATTAGCTTTTTACGAAAATACCGTGCGTGTTTATGTTTTGTTTCTTTTTTCAAAGCCAAAAAGTGTTTCAGGCTTGTCGAGTTTCCCGGAGTGTGAAGTTATAGAGAGTCGAGTTTTCGGGGTTCTAATGTTGATCATATGACTCTAAAATACTTTTAAAAAACTTTAAAACTCACTAATTTTCATCTAAAATTTAGAAAACTTCCCGGGGCAGGACCCCGGTATGGGCCCCCCCAATATTTTTTATAAGTCGGCGCCCCTGTGTGACTCTTCATAACCCCATGGACCAGAGCACGCCAAGCACTCCTGTCTTCCACTGCCTCCCGCAGTTTGGTCAAACTCATGCTGGTAGCTTCGAGAACCCTGTCCAACCATCTCGTCCTCTGTCGTCCCCTTCTTCTTGTGCCCTCAATCTTTCCCAACATCAGGGACTTTCCCAGGGAGTCTTCTCTTCTCATGAGGTGGCCAAAGGATTGGAGCCTCAGCTTCAGGATCTGTCCTTCCAGTGAGCACTCAGGGCTGATTTCCTTCAGAATGGAGAAGTTTGATCTTCTTGCAGTCCATGGAACTCTCAAGATTCTCCTCCAGCACCAGAATTCAAAAGCATCCATTCTTCGGCGACCAGCTCTCACTTCCATACATCACTACTGGGAAAACCATAGCTTTATGGGAAAGTTTGGAGCGGGGGGTGGGGGGAGGGTGCTCAGATATGAAGCTTTGAAACCCTCCAAGCGTCCCTATTTTCCAGGGATGATTCTGGATTTACAGAAGCCGTCCTGGTTTCTGATTTGATCCTGGAATGCCCCGTTTTCTCTTAAAAGGTAAAGGGACCCCTGACCATTAGGTCCAGTCGTGGCCGACTCTGGGGTTGCGGCGCTCATCTCACTTTATTGGCCGAGGGAGCCAGCGTACAGCTTCCGGGTCATGTGGCCAGCATGACTAAGCCACTTCTCGCGAACCAGAGCAGCGCACGGAAACGCCGTTCCGTTTTCCCTTAGGATGTCCCTATTTCCATGGGAGAAATGTTGGAGGGGATGGAGTAGAACGTCTCTGTTTTCACTAGGGAAATGTTGAAGGGCATGAGATGGTGTCTGGGAGGAGTGTAGGAAAGGTTAAGTGTGGATAAGCCCTCAGTAAACACACAGGTTAATGATCTCCTGGGCTTATCTCACACACCAATGCCTTTGTCAACAAGCACACGGGAAGCTGGCCTACAGAGAGTCAGATCACTGGCCCGTTTAGGTTGGTGTTGCTCTCACTGTCTGGTAGGGCTTTGTTGTAAACAAAAAATGCCCTTTTTCCTTCTGGGGTATCCAAGAGCCCATATAGAGTCCTTACATAGGTTCCCTATTGGTAGGAGAAAATAACAGAGGCCAGCCAGAGAATAGGTAAAGGTAAAGAGACCCCTGACCATTAGGTCCAGTCGTGATCAACTCTGGGGTTGCGGCGCTCATCTCGCTTTATTGGCCGAGGGAGCCGGCGTACAGCTTCCGGGTCATGTGGCCAGCATGACTAAGCCGCTTCTGGCGAACCAGAACAGCGCACGGATACGCTGTTTACCTTCCTGCTGGAGCGGTACCTATTTATCTACTTGCACTTTGACATGCTTTCGAACTGCTAGGTTGGCAGGAGCAGGGACCGAGCAACTGGAGCTCACGCCGTTGCAGGGATTCGAACCGCCGACCTTCTGATCAGCAAGTCCTAGGCTCTGTGGTTTAACCCACAGCGCCACCTGTGTCCCTTGGAACCAGAGAATATTGAGAAGCAAAGCAGCTAGTAAGCTTGATCTTTATTGATCTATTGCAACAAGGTGCTCCCCTCACCCGCAGGAGAGAGGAGGGACCCAGAAAAATGGTGTGCAAGGCCTTATAAAGACTTTTGAAATTGCCACCCTGTAGATCAAGACCACCCCCAGAAACATCATACATACATCACAGATGGGGTGTAACCTAAGACCACCCCTCAGATGCATCACACCTACATCACAGAAAAGGCGGTCTAAAACAGAATTTTTAATATTGTTTTTCTCCTGTTGTTGTTTATCTCCTGTCTGGCAGGTTACTTGATTGGATTGCCTGGGGAGCCTGGCCATTCTTTTGTAGTGATAAATACTTAGTTCCTGGGCCATGTCACAGGCTCACATCCTATTCAAACACAGACATACCCTTAAGACAGGATTTGTGAAGGAAAAGACAATGGGGAGGCTTTTCTACTTTGACCTTGCAGAGAAAACATTTGCTCAATTTAGGAATCAAAATGGCTTCAGGTCGGTCTTCCTGTGCTGATCTATGTACGTGCCGTTATGAACATTGCCATATATCTAAGACCTCAAAATTCCTATCACAATACAGCCATTAAGAATTTCCATTGTTCTGGTGAATTATAGTGGGTACTAGCAGTGTCAGATTTACGTATAAGCTAAACAAGCTATAACTTAGGGCCCCATTCTCTTGGGCGGCGGGGGGGGGGGGGGAGGATTTAAAGGGAAAAAACCTGGATGTACATTTCCAAAATATAAGATAAAAAACAAATAAAATAAAACCTACATACAGCAACAGTGTTTTGTGTTGTGTAGGTAATGGGCCCTGCCTGCTAACCTGCTCCCTAAAATATCACTGGTTTGCTCATTTCTATACAGTATATAGGGTGCCTACATTCTGCATGTGCAAATGGCTTTAGATACCTATTAGGTCCATAAATTACCATATCGCATATATTCAGCACACAAAACAGTGACAATTTGTTGTTGACAAAGGACAGCTGGACATATAAAGGGCCCCATTACCTTCAGTAGTTTAGAACCTCAAGTTTAGGGCCTCTGAGACAATATAGTCCCCAATTTATTCACTGAATGATGCATTTCTTTTTTTAAAATAAAGTTTTATTTTTCACAATACAGTAAAAATAAAAAACTAATCTAAATAAGGAATAATTAAAGGAGAGAGTGAAAGAAAGAAAGAAAGAAAGAAAGAAAGAAAGAAAGAAAGAAAGAAAGAGAAAATAACTTCAGTGGTACCTTGGTTCTCAAACTTAATTCGTTACAGAAGTCCATTCCAAAACCAAAGCATTCCAAAACCAAGACACGCTTTCCCATAGAAAATAATGCAAAATGGATTAATCTGTTCTAGACTTTTAAAAACAACCCCTAAAACAGCCATTTAACATTAATTTTACTATCTAACGAGACCATTGATCCATAAAATGAAAGCAATAAACAATGTACTGCAGTCCCACAATCAATCAATCAATCAATCCATCAATCAGTAGCTGAACTGGGTTCCACACAGTCACAAAAACAAAACGAAAAAGCTGCAAAAACACAAAATAAATAGCAAAAACAGACAGACCTCAGCGTCACACTCAAATCGGAAGCGCAACATTCAAAACGGAGCATGTTCAGCTTCCAATAAAAGTTCGCAAACCTGGACACTTACTTCTGGGTTTGCAGCGTTCTGGTTCCAAGTTGTTCAAGTACCAAGGCATTTGAGAACCAAGGTACCACTGTGGAAGAATCCTCTCTCAACGATATATCCTAACTTTTATCCCATACGGAGAATGTGCCTAGCACACAGTGTCTTTCACCTACTGCTCAACATCTTCACCTGCCTCCATTCTTGCCAAAATACAGTAAGTGAGAATATTAGAGAGAGAGAGAGAGAGAGAGAGAGAATATTAAAGGAAATAATCATAGAATAAAAAGAAAAAGGGATAGCTTCCAGTTATCCACCTGCCAGGTGGACATACAATAATTTTTGAACGATAAGTTTATTTAGGGGGAATTCAGCACAGCGCTAAGGAGATCATTCTGTCAGCATAAGTACTGGTATTCGAACGATAAGTTTCTTTAGGTGGAATTCAGCACAGCGCTAAGGAGATCATTCTGTCAGCATAAGTATTTCTGCTGGCCTGATGGAACAGTCTTCCCTCTGCTCCGTCTGTGTTCTGTTCGGGGCGGAGGGGGGGGGTGTTTCCTCCTGACCCTCCAAAGCAGATTGATGGGGTGCCTGAGGGGAGCGAGGAAGCCCCATTGCAATAGAAGGAGTCTTCCCACGAGCAGAACAGGGTGCTTGAATCTTGTCCTTCACCTTTTGGGAAGTCACTTCCCACAGCGCTCCTGAGGAAGGCAGCTTACACTTGAAAAACACTAGGACTTTCAACTGGGAGTGCTTTCTCAAATAAAAACAAACTTTTTCTTAAGCACCGTTTTAGGTTCACCTCCTTTATTGATTTCCCCTTGCCCTCTGTTTTCTTTAGATTTAACTGCTGCTACCCTTTTTACCCAGGTGGAATCTAGACAAATATTTTTAAAATGCTGTGAAAATGCTTTAAAAAACCCTCACATTTTGAAAAATATACAGATTTTGCCATAGCTCATGATCGCCATCTAGTGTCACCTTTGCATAATGCACTTTACCACACACTTAAAACGTTTTCATTGCAGCTGAGTCCCCAGACTCAGTTTACAAAGTGCTCCCCCTTCCCCAAAGAAAACTAATTACAGATCTAAACAAATTTCCTGAGAAATATACAAGGCTAATCGCAACGTCAAAGTGAATGACAGAATTCTGTATAAAAAAATGAATGAGTTAAAACAAATTGCTTCCTTTACAAAAAAGATTAAATATCAGCAATGTAAAAAAATGTGGTTGGTGCAGTATGGTCCTCCCAGTTAATTGGAACAATGACTTTTTCCGGTTGGACCCAGGAAGACTTAAATGTCCGTCTTGTAGGTCATCTTTTCTGCATTAGGTGAACTTCTTCATGAACCGCAGTTTGGCATATGCTATCAGGAGGAAGATGACTGTCATACAGCTAAGAGCCACAATGTTCTCCCACATTGCCCAGTTGGTAGGCTCTGTTCCCTGTCCACAGAGGTATTGTTCGCCATAGCACCTGTCAAAAAGGATAGTACAAACATTCAGAATGTTATTCATTAACTGAAGCAATGCTGCAGCGCTAGAAAGATAACCCTTTCACTATTCCCAAGCACGGAAAACAAATGCTTGCTGATCCAAGGCTACCAAGGTTGGCCATTGTGAATACACACAATTTCCCCCAAAGGCCAACTCTTGCTGCATTCTTCATTTCATTTTTACTGGGTATTTTCCTACCCCTTTATGCAGCTCTGACAATGCCCTCTGCAAATAATTTGTGGGAAATGAGCACCGGGAGAAGAGTTAGACCCTTTTCCCTTGAATTCATAGAAACATAGTGTTATGTGTTAAGATTAGCTGCAGTTCTGTATTGTTATGTATTAAGATTAACTGCTTCTGGCGAACCAGAGCAGCGCACAGAAACGCCATTTACCTTCCCACCAGAGTGGTATCTATTTATCTACTTGCACTCTGACGTGCTTTCAAACTGCTAGGTTGGCAGGAGCTGGGACCGAACAATGGGAGCCCACTCCGTCCGGGGATTCGAACTGCCGACCTTCTGATCGGCAAGCCCTAGCCTCTGTGGTTTAGACCATAGCGCCACCCGCAGGTTGAATGTTGAGGAGCTTTCTGTAGCCAAAATGTAGTAATCGACACACAAGGATGTGGTTTAGGGGAACTGAGATATTTTTTACAAGCACACAATGGCTTTAGGAGGGAAATTCTTGAGTGGGGCACAGTCCAGGTGGTAGGTATGGATGGGTATTTCCCAGAAACCCAGGGCTTTTGACTCAAACAGATGGCAACCTCCATCTTCCAAGGGGTTTAACTGATCCATTAATCCTATGAGTTTTAAACAATTTAATGTCTTCTCAAAAATAAGTCCAGTTCAACACAATAGATCTTACTCCCTGGCAAGTGATATAGGGCTGCAGCCTTAATCAAGTACTATTTCTTTAAATCAGCAGGAAGTCTTTATCAATACTCTTTGTGAGTTTGGTTTCTGGGTTCTTTATATGGGACCTTGATGAGAGGGACTGTTCTTCCATTACTGGAAATAAATGACTAGTTTTCAATAGAATTGTGAAGAACGCACCATGACATGCATATGATATGATTTAGGAAGAGTTTATCTTAGGTAGCAACCTCAAACTGATGAGGATAGTAATTCTTCTGGAAGAGAATGTATGCGCTCCACCCACCTCCAGCTGGGATACTCACATTTCTCTGGTCTGAGGAGAATTTGGGGGACAGCTTTGCAATGGAAAGGATTCTGTGGCGTTTGCACAGAAACGCAGGTCTCTAAACTCGTTGACTTCAAGGGCCTGTGTAGGAAGCCAGAGAGCAAAATAGAGCCGCAATAATACCAAAAATAGAATCTCCAAACCAGCCTGTTGTATCAACTGAATATTTGCTGATTTTAATACAGCTATGGTCAATCTGTGCAACTTTGTCTTTTTTAAAAAAAATATTTTTTATTGATTTTAACATATAAATTATAAAATGTACCACAAAACTTATCACTAATACAATCTTTTTAGACTTCCATCAGCACCTCTGATGATCCACCATTTTAACCACTTCTTATGCATTTCTTAACTTTATATTGCCTTTACCTCACTTAACAAATCATCCTCCCCCTTCTCCATTTTTGCAATACTCCCAATAATACTCCTCACAAAACTTCTTGCAAACCTACAAACACCGTCTGATCTTCACAAATACTTTTCAAATAGTTCGTAAATTTACTCCAGTCATCCGTGAATTTCTGGTCCCTCCGGTTTCAAATCCTTCCTGTTAGTTTATCTAGTTCTGCATAGTCCATTAACTTCATAATCTGTGCAACTTTGTCAACAGCAAATATGCCTACAAAAGAGTTTCATGACTTCACCAGCTTACAAGTATCAATATTTTATTTATTGTTCCTGTTGCTCCATTGGAAACAGCTTTAAAAACAGCCGTGTCCTTATTTTGTGGAAAAAAACCATGCTTTTAATCAAGGGCCGTAACAATCACGATTCCCTTCTGAAAATCCTGCTTAAGAAGGAGTGGCTTTCTCAACAACTGTTTATATTTAAGTGCACCTGATATTTAACTTGAGGCTCATCTGATGCATAGAAGCTGCCCAATGTAGCCATGCATCCCTAGAGTCTAAGGCATTTCTCCCAGTGTGATGGCCTGGGATTCGGATTTGGATGCTGAACCTGAGGAATCTCAGCCTGCACAGGATTCCCCGCCTCCAGAACCAACTGAGCCGGGGCTGGGGCATGAGCCTGAAGGGTCCTCACCTGTGCTGGATCCTCAGGTGCAGGCACCAGCTGAGTCTGCTCTGGCTCCAGAGGTCATGGAGGACCCATTGCCTGCAGGTGATCCACTCTCAGCCCCATCAGGGGAAGGTGAGGTTGCCTCTGGGTCCGGTAACCCTCCAGCTTCTCCTGAGCTGCAGAGGCTCAGGGCAGAGAGGCGGAGGGAACTAAATTCCCGCAGGAGAAGTGCTCGCCTCCAGGCCAGGAGAGGCGAGTCACCTGAGGATCGGGGCCGCCCTGTGCCTCAGGGCAGATAAAAGCCAGCCAACCTCAGTCTCAAGTTGCAGGAGCAACTTCGTTGGTTGTCAGTTCCTGCCTGAACCCTGTCCTGCTATCCTGCCGGAGCTCCTGACCTCACCCAACTACCTGCCCTGCATCCAGCTTCAACTTTTACAGACTGCCTCCATACTGCACCTTCGACCTCGGACTGGACTCGGACCTCGCCTCTCGGTTAGCCCATGGGACCAGCACACCCAGCCAGCCTTCAGCCAGCCTGCCCAAGATGGATCCCAGTCTTTCTTCTTCCTTCTTCTTCCCTGAACGCCCTGCTAAAAACTCTCTCTTCCTGTCACTTAAAACACATACCCCATCACCTTGCCAACATCTGTCTCCCCAGCAACCCCTTTTGTCATGTTAACAGAAGACAAGCCAGGCTGGTTTGTATAAGCCAGCCTAAGGATTCCTTGTCTGGCGCAGTTCTACAGCTTGTACTTCCATCAATATCCCAACCAATCAAAATCTTACCATTTATTAATTTCTAGGGTTTAGAGGGGTCCTCCCCAATCTATGTTAACTGCAGCATACTCACCGTGAGGCCGTATCTGGGAATGCTGAAGTATTTCAGCCAGTTAAGCCAACCCATGACGGTGGGAAGGTTCACCAGTAAGCCAGAAAATATCTGGAATGTGGAGAGAGAGAAACGGTACGAATAAATTCACATTTTAAAGAATTAGGCCCCGAGGCAACTACCCATCGTAACACCTCCGCCCATTCGGCAACAACTCCTTTTATCGCATGAACTGCCTCGGGATTGCGGGAGGTCAGGATTTGGGATTGAACTTTCCAAAATATGGAACTGCAGAAAAGGCAGCCATGGTTGTAGTAGAGCTGATCTAATTGGAGCAAGAGGTCACCAACTCCAGGAACACACTCTGGCGCTGTTCCCGGACTAGGTCTCTGCGTGTTTGTGGTCAGGATATAAGATAAGGCACAGACGTGTCTTCCCTGTTCTACTGGTACAGTCAAGGCCATCTTTGCCGTCACAAACTGATAAAGGAGAGGGCTCTGAGCACTTGTTTATACAGCTGGGTTTTGGCTCAAGAGCTCAAGTTAAAGCATTTTAGCTAAGGAAAAATAGGGATTTTGGTGCAGTTTCAAACTGCCTGCACAGTCAGTTTTGGGTTTGGGAAACCCATTCCTTCAGTGTGACACATGCAAGACTCACCAGCATGAAGACAAAGCAGATGGTGATAAGTAAGTTGGCAATAGCTACTACGTCCATCCCTGCAGAGATTGCGAGGGCCATTGAGGTTGATGTGTAGCACAACAGCACAAGAGTCAGCATGAAGAAGAAGAATCGGCCTGCATCAGCCTGGTAGCCTGAAAACAGGAAGAAGATAGGTGCAATGAACAATCAAATCACAAAGTAGAAGACTGGAAAGGACATTTCTAAAAACAAACAAACCCAGAAGCTTTCATTTTGGGAATTATAGGGACAGAACTACCCAAACTGTACAGAAACTTATTAATGTATGCTACTACAGTGGCCAGTGGGATGTGGTTGGCGCTGTGGGTTAAACCACAGAGCCTAGGACTTGCCGATCAGAAGGTTGGTGGTTTGAATCCCAGTGACAGGGTGAGTACCTGTTGCTCGGTCCCTGCTCCTGCCAACCTAGCAGTTCGAAAGCACCTCAAAGTGCAAGTAGATAAATAGGTACTGCTCCGGCGGGAAAGTAAACAGCGTTTCCATGCGCTGCTCTGGTTTTGCCAGAAGCTCCCTCGGCCAATAAAGCGAGATGAGCACTGCAACCCCAGAGTTGGCCACGACTGGACCTGGGACCTGGGAAGGACCTGGGTCAGGGGTCCCTTTACCTTTTTTATTACAGCGGCAAGAATGTTACTTGCCCCAAAATGGAAAGAAGTAGTCCCAGCAAAAAAAGAATGAATATGAAAACTGATGGAATATGGGGAAATGGTGGAAGTTACCGGAAAAATAAGAAATCAAGATAACAAACTTTTTATAAAAGAATGGAAATGGTTAATAGCGCAGGCCAGAGGCATGGCTACACAGAGATATTTTCCTCTGCTGAGGCCTCTGTGCATATGAAGAGTCCCACCAAGGAAGGATGAGGTTGACCTGTTCGTTGGTATGACAGCGTACAAAAATACAGATTATTATTTACCAATCATCCAGTAGCTTATACATGAAAATATGATTGCAGGCATGGTCCTCATGGGTAGCAGGTCTCCAAGCATCAGGGCAAGGAAATATGCAGAGACTCTGTAATAACCGCTGGTATACTGGTGGCTGTGAGGGCAGGAAAGAACATGGCTTACTGGAAAGGTACGCACACGATAAGAGAAATTTAAGGACTTGTTTTTTAGGAAAATATTTTGGCCACCTCATGAGAAGAGAAGACTCCCTGGAAAGTCCCTGCTGTTGGGAAAGATTGAGGGCACAAGGAGAAGGGGAAGACAGAGGACAAGATGGTTGGACAGTGTTCTCGAAGCTACCAACATGAGTTTGACCAAACTGTGGGAGGCAGTGGAAGACAGGAGTGCCTGGCGTGCTCTGGTCCATGGGGTCACGAAGAGCCGGACACGACTAAACGACTAAACAACAACAACAACAACAATGCTTGGCAGTACAGACTTGTGGGGAACAACTCCCCTGCGACTAAACGACTAAACAACAGCAAAATTAGGAGAAGAGAAAGGAACCATTTCATAGGATCATAGAAGTTGGAACGGAGTTCCAACAGAGTTGGATCATTGAGTCCAACCGAGAGTCATTTAGTCCAACTGCCTGCACTGCGGGAATCTCAACTAAAGATGGATGTCCAACATCTACTTAAAAACCTCCAATGAAGGGAGTCTGTTCCACTGTCGAAATTTTATCAGATTCAGAGTTTCACATCTACCACTGATGCTCTGTCTTGCTTAATGAAATATATCTCCGGCTCACTTCTAACAAATAAACGATTCTCTTCTCTTCAGCTGGAGTTGCAATCCCTCTAGCAATATTGATTACAAAATGCTCATGTTTATAAATACACGGATGGGACTCAATCACATCTAAGTTTTCATTCCTGACATGGAGCTCAAGGAGACATTCTCAGCATTCCCAAGCAATCTCCCTCATGGAAACATCACCACTAGACCTGCTCAGCTTTGGTACGTTTGCGTTCTGATCCTCCAGACAGTTTTCTCAAACTCACGCTAGTGTTGAAATACTGCCCAGAGCTACAGAAATTCCATTTTCATGAGCTAATGGGATTTGCTTCCAAGAAGTCAAGGGCCAATTATCACATCAGGCTTTACCAGACTCGGCTCGGCTCTTTGATGGATTTCCATGCTTTATCAGTGAAGGGTATTCTACTTGCACTGTTCTCACACTACAGTGGTCCACATGGGATGTGAACTGACAGTATGTAGTTAACATACTGAGAACTGTTCACTGCTCCCATATGTTTCCAGCTGCAATACAGTGGTACTTTGGTTGTTGGCTCCTGAACAAATCGGTTCCTGAACGCCACAAACCCAAAAGTGAGTGTTCCGGTTTGCGAACGTTTTTTTGGAAGCCGAACGTCTGACGCGGCTTCTGATCGAGTGCAGAAAGCTCTTGCAGCCAATCGGAAGCCGCGTCTTGGTTTTCGAACTGTTCTGGGAGTCGAACAACTCCTGGAATGGGTTAAGTTTGACAACCAAGGTACCACTGTACAGTGGTACCTCGGGTTACAGACGCTTCAGGTTACAGACTCCGCTAACCCAAAAATAGCACCTCGGGTTAAGAACTTTACTTCAGGATGAGAACAGAAATCTCGTGGCGGCAGCACAGTGGCAGCAGGAGGCCCCATTAGCTAAAGTGGTACCTCAGGTTAAGAACAGTTTCAGGTTAAGAATGAATCTCCGGAACGAATTAAGTTCTTAACCCGAGGTATCACTGTACTGTACTCCCAAAAGGTTGTTTTTTTTACACCCCCCCTTTTTAAATAAAAAATTTGTCATGCCTGCTTATAAACTTATAAACCACACCCATTTTTATATGCAATTCCTGGAGGATTGGCCATGGGTGAGTGCAGCCCTCAGCCCAAATGAGGTTAGCCACCCCTGTGCTTTGAAACTTCCTACTAACTCATAGAATCATAGAGTTGGGAGGAAATGAAAGAAGGAACGAATGAACCTTTATTTGCTTCAGCCATCGGCCATAGCAATAAAACAACAATACGATATATAAAGAATAGAAATTATAAAGTCAATTATACACTTTAGGGTCCTGAATCAACAGTCAAATAGTGGACCTTATTCTGATTGCCCCAGCTAAAAAACCTTGCAACCTTTGCTGTCACCCGCTCATCTTGATCTGCCAAGAGAAAGGACGCTGTGGCAGTGGTTGGGCGACCCGGAATGGAAAATAAAAGAAGGGTGATACTCTCATTCCTCAAGTCTTTATAAAGAGTGCAAGCCAGAAGGGAATGCGCCACCGATTCGGTGCTGCCATCTCCACAGGGACATAAGTGTTTTTCGTGTGGAATCTGTTGGAGTTGTCCCTCAAGTACAGCCGAGAGCAATACGGAGTGGCTGGGGAAGCCCAGCCAGATGGGCGGGTTTAAATAATAAAGTATTATTATTATTATATTATTATTACATTCAATCTTGTGAGAGTAAAAGAGAGTTGAAAGGGACCCTGAGGGTTATCTCATTCAAGCCCCTGCAAAGTCAGGCACCTCAACATAAAGCATTAGATGTCAGGGAAAGGGGTGAATCATCAGTTTTATTGAATACCACGGCGAATTGTCACTTCCGTTGCTACCCCCAACCGCAGCCTTATTTCCTGTCCTGGTGTTTCCTGAGTCTCAGACAAAATGAGAGTACAGTCATACCTCGTACAGCATGCATCTATCTTTGCTTCTAAACCTCCAAGGAAGGAGAGTTCACAACCTCCCAAGGGGGAGAGACCGTTCCACTGTTGAACAACTCTTATTGCCAGGAAGTTCTTCCTGATGTTTAGTTGGGATCTCCTTTCTTGTAACTTGAAGCCATGGGTTCTGGTCCCACTCTCCAGGGCAGAAGAAAACCAGCTTGTTCCCTCCTCCATGTGACAGCCCTTCAGATACTTGAAGATGTCTATCATATCTCCGCTCAGTCTCCTTCACCCTCATCTTCTCCCCTGCCCTCCAAGGCTGCCATCTCTAGGGGGCCCTGGGTGCTTGAGCACCTACCAAATTTTTTGGGTGGGTGCCCTGCACCCACACTGCATAGTCCCCAACGCAACTTCTGGTGCCTCGTGAAACACCAGACGTCACATCCGAGGCACACAGCAGAGCGGAAATACAGGGCAAACGACATGCTGTATTGAATGAATACAGAGTGTAGTACAGTGGTACCACGGGTTAAGTACTTAATTCGTTCCAGAGGTCCGTTCTTAACCTGAGGCTGTTCTTAACCTGAGGTACCACTTTAGCTAATGGGGCCTCCTGCTGCCACTGCTCGATTTCTGTTCTCATCCTGAAGCAAAGTTCTTAACCTGAAGCACTATTTCTGGGTTAGTGGAGTCTGTAACCTGAAGCGTATGTAACCTGAAGCGTATGTAACCCGAGGTACCACTGTACAGTCATACCTTGGTTTACAGCTGCTTCAGGTTGCGTTTTTTTGGGTTATGCACCCGCCGAAACCTGGAAGTGCTGGAATGGGTTACTTCTGGGTTTCGGAAGCGCCGAATCGCAACCCACATGTGCGCAGATGTGCTGCTGCGGGTTGTGGACGCTGCGGGTTGCAAACGTGCATCCCGCACAGATCATGTTCGCAACCCGAGCGTCGACTGTACCCCTAAACAGTTTTTAAAGAAAAAAAGCACTGGGAAGGACCACACTCTGAAGGCATGCAGCCCACAAATTTACCACCTCATTGCAAACTAGGCCCAGGGCAGGGGTCAGCAACCCAAGGCCCATGGGCCACAAGTGGCCCGTGGGGGTCGTTTAACTGGCCCATGGACCCCCGCCTCCCACTTGGCCGGCTCCCGTGTGTCGTGCTAAACCGGCACGGAGCAGAGTGGGGACCGCCTTCCGCGACGCTGGCGGGCTTCCCATTGGCTGCAGGAAGCTCCTGCAGCCAATGGGAAGCTGCACACGCCTCCTCCGTGCTGGATGGAGCGCCAGAAATAGCGTTTGCGCACGCACACACACACTACTGCCCACAGAGGCGTCTGCGAGACCATGAACTGCCCCAAGCCACAAAAACTTTGCCGACTCCTGGCCTAGGGTTTTGCATTATCCCAGACGCTAGAAATAAAAAAAGGAACTTATTTCAAGGAAATGGAATAGCTCAGTTGGTTAGAGCACGGTGCTGATAGTGCGAAAGCTGCAGGTTCAATCCCCGTATGGGACAGCTGGATTCAGGGGGGTCAGACTAGAAGATCACCAGGGTCCCTTCCAACGTTACAATTCTATCAAATCTAGGCTTCCAGGTGTCACAAGAAAGCTGCAGAGATAGTAGGCACCCCGGAAATGATCTCTTTCAGCTTCTGCCTTCTGGAAGAAGGTACAGGTTTATAAAGACTAGGACTAGCTGTCTGAGAAACAGTTTTTATCCAAATGCGATTTTGGTTTTAAACGCAGTTTAAGGTAGTCTTTGTGGGAGTATATTGTATTTAATTATTGGGTATCAGAGTTTTTAGGGGGCTAACCAGGGTGGGATAGCAGGCTTGTTGGTTTTGGAATGTCTGATGTAGATTTTTTTCAATTTCGTTGTTCTGTATGGGACAATGACAATAAAGATTATTGTATCGTATCAACCGGCCCCTCTTTTCCACTAACAAATCCATCTGCCCTTCCCTGCCTCCTCTTTTCCTTAGAGGAGGTTTGATACTTACACAAACAACTTCTTATCCCTGATAAACAGCTCGATTGCCGACACACTGGAGAAGCACTGGTTTGTGGTTACGAAAAACAAAGATCCAACTCTGAAAGAAGCAACCAAAAGTAAGGCAACTACTTTGATTAACTGCTTCAGAAGTTTTCTGTAGAATCATTGAACCCTGTCTATGGTGGGAACACATATTGTTTCTTATGCAGGCAAGATACCATGGTTTTCTGCTGTTAAACTGAGATGGATCTTGACCTTAGAGTAGGGTACGTTAAAGCATTTTTCAAGAACTTCTCATAGGTCATATGGCTGTGTTTGTTTCAACTCCAAAAATTAAAAAAAGGAAATTAATTTTGCAAACCATTAGCCGGGAGGGAGGGAACAACTTGCCTCTCTCCCGGCTAAAGGTTTACAAAATTAATTTTTGCATCTTTGTATTTTACTTCCTTTCCTATTCTTGTTATGCCATTACCTAAAATGGCTCAGTTGAGCCAAAGTGATTATATATGAGCCAATTATATATGAGCCAATTATATATGAGCCAATTACCATATTTTTCATTCTATAAGGCGCACCAGACCACAAGACGCACCTAGTTTTTGGAGAAGGAAAACAAGAAAAAAAATATTTTGAATCTCAGAAGCCAGAACAGCAAGAGGTATCGCTGCGCAATGAAAGCAGCAATCCCTCTTGCTGTTCTGGCTTCTGTGATAGCTGCGCAGCCTGCATTTACTCCATAAGACGCACACACATTTCCCCTTACTTTTTAGGAGGGAAAAAGTGAGTCTTACAGAGCAAAAAATACGGTATATATGAGCCAATGTGATTATATGTAAAACTAACAAAAGTTATTTAAAAAATAATAATGCCATCATGGAAAATAAACCTTGAGAAAAGCATCAGGGATTACCGGTTTTGAATGCCGCTTTGATCAAGTTTTACACCAAAGAAAATGGCCCCCACGATCAGTGCCAGGACAACTGTCACAAGGACCTGGAATGTGGGAAAGGAAAAAGAAAGAGATTAATTCTGCACCCGCTCACTGGCACAGCAACAGAATGCAATGGTCAAAGGGTATCTGAGCATCCTGAACAAAACAAACAAGGAAGGCAAAGATATCCACAGGCTCGGAATTAGTTCAGGGTGCTTTCAGATAACAGGTTTACAGGGGCGAACAAAGGCGTCGTAACACTGGGGGCGAGGCGTTGCTATGTAGGGAGCATGTGTGGCGTCGCTACGTACGACGCATGTGCTGTATGTAGTGGCGCAGCACATGTGCTGTACATAGTGGTTTGCCACTGCTGGCGCTCTTGCGCTGTACGGACAGTGCTGGGATCCACTGCTTGCGGCTGCAGCTGCGAATGGAAGATATTCCATATGCGGCTGTGGTGGCGTGGTGGCTGCTTGCGCCGCCACGGCAGGGCGAGCCCCCGCGGGTTGCCTTCTTGTCACCCTCCAGACATGGCACCCAAGGCGCACCACGCCCCCTCCATCCCCCCACTGTTGCGACACCACTGCCTGCTTATTGAGCATGCATTTTGATTTGCTTGAAGGGAAATGAGATGTTGCTACATCAACACAAGCTAGGGTTGCCATGTTTCAAGAAGTGAAAATCTAGCACAAACAAATTTGTTGTCCTTTTGTAAAAGAAAATCCCCAAAATTGTTGGACTTGTCTAGAAAAACATCAAGGTTGTTGAGCTTTTTCTGGGAAAAATGTGAAAATCCAGAAAATCTCCCCCCCCCCCCCGCATGTCACTTCCGCCATATGGCAATCCTATCTCCCCTTTCCAGTGCATTTTGCCCATCACTTTCCTTGCTGCAAACAGTCCAGTCCTTTGAGGAAAGGGGTTAGTTGTGCAAGACCTCCCAACCTGCTATAATTTAGCCAGCTTTGCCAATACAGTGATCTTACACAGGTGTTACATTTTGGGGATTGTGCCAAAAGCCAAAATCGTGCACAATCAAGACATAATGGTGGATAGGATTGCCAAAGTCATTTTTTCTGGAACCCCGTCCCCGTTAAATATTTTTGTGATTTTCCCCCATGTGTGTACAGCTGAATGCGCACATGTCAAATGCGTATAAATTGTGGGCTTACTGAGTATGTTTGAATCCCACTCTAAAAACAGTTAAAACCAACCAGCTGAGTTAGAATATTTCTGTTTAAGGTCAGTTCAGTGCCACTGAAGCCATACCCTCCAATATTTCTCCAATGAAAATAAAGACATCTATTATTGTTATTATTGTTATTATTATTATTATCTGGCTGGCTTCCCCAGCCATTCTGAGCAGCTTCCAACATACAGTCATACCTCGGGGTTAAATGTACTTCAGGTTGAGCGTTTTCAAGGTACACTCCATGGTGACCCAGAAGTAATGGAGCGTGTTACTTCCGGGTTTCGCCACTCGCACATGCGCAGATGCTCAAAATGACATCACACGAATGCGCAGAAGTGGCAAAACACGACCCACGTACGTGCGGACGTGCAGTCGCGTGTTACGTTCTACTCTACAAAAAAACTTCTCTCTACAGGGCTGCCTTCAGATGTCTTCTAAAGGTTGTAGAGTTACTTATCTCCTTGGCTTGGGGGTCACATAACTCCATACCCTCCAATGAAAATAAGAACGTCCTACCATACCCTCGAACATTTCTCTGATGAAAACAGGGACGTCCTAAGGAAAAGCGGGACATTCCGGGATCAAATCAGAAACCAGGAGGGCTTCTGCAAATCTGGGACTGTCCCTGGAAAATAGGGACACTTGGAGGGACTGGGAAGCCAGGAGACCCCGGTGAAATTTATGGTTTTTAGATTAGGACCTCCAGCCACAAGCACCCTGCTATGACACGCTTCCGGATGCACCAGACGTTCTCACTTGAGGGTCCACAACAGCAGACGGTTCTGCTCCTTACTTGCGCCACAGAAGCTTGGGGGTTTCGGATGAGGTTTTTGAGGGAGCGCTGAGACACCCAGTAGAGCTGAGTGAGGAAGCCGTTTGCATAGGTCACTTGATTCATGTGCCTCGGCTTCTTCTGAGGGATTCCGTGGAGATTTTCGTATTTCTTCAGCTGCTCCATCATGCTCTCGTACTGGGAGGAGCTGAGGTATTTCTCGTGCAAGGAGTCCACCAGTGTCTTCTCCACACCTTCCTCTTCCATTCCATCTTCATTACAGGTTTCTGGGGGAAAACAAAAAAGGTACCCCACCCTCCATTTTTTTAAAGGTAAAGGTAAAGGGACCCCTGACCATTAGGTCCAGTTGCGGACGATTCTGGGGCTGCACACTCATCTCGCTCTATAGGCCAAGGGAGCCGGCATTTGTCTGCAGACAGCTTCCGGGTCATGTGGCTAGCATGACTAAGCCATTTCTGATGAACCAGAGCAGTGCACGGAAATGCCGTTTACCTCCCCGCCACAGTGGTATCTATTTATCTACTTGCACTTTGACGTGCTTTCGAACTGCTAGGTTGGCAGGAGCTGGGATTGAACAACAAGAGCTCACCCCATCGTGGAGATTCGAGCTGCCGACCTTCTGATCAGCAAGCCCTAGGCTCTGTGGTTTAGACCACAGCGCCACCTGCGTCTCCCTCGATTTTTAGGACTATATCATTGAATGCTTTTCAGAAATATAGTACAGCGGACCCTCTGCTTATGTTAGCCTTGGGTAACGTAAACCTCGGGTTGTGAAAGCAGCAAACTCAGAAGTATTTTTCTGGGTTTCACCTCCCGCACATGCACAGAAGTGCTGTATGCGCGCGCGCATGCACAGAAACGGTCCTCTGGTTGTGAATTCCTTGAGATGTGGCCGGACCTCCGGAACGGATCTCTTTCAGAACTGGAGGTACCACTGTACTAGATCCCCAGTGGTGATCAAGAACCTCCCCCGATGTCAGCTTCTTACCCACGTGCTCCTGATCGTCAGTCTTCTTCAGTTTCTGACCACATTTGCTTGCAGCTACAGCCGTGGAGTCGCCATTGATCACGTCCAGGAAGAAGTCAGCTGGGTTATTGAAAGGTTCACACTCATACCCTGTAAAGAGAGAAAGAGAGTAAGCGTTGGAGATGTAATGAGACTGAGGGTTCTTTCATATGTGGTGGACCTGTAAAAGGGTAAAAGAGTACAGTCGTACCTCGCAAGTTGAACGGAGTCTGTTCCGGAAGTCTGTTCGACTTCCAAAACGTTTGGAAACCAAAGTGTGGATTCTGATTGGGTGCAGGAAACTCCTGCAGCCAATCGGAAGCCGCAGAAGGCCCGTCAGACGTACGGCTTCCAAAAACAGTTCGCAAACGGGAACAGAGACTTCCGTGTTTGCGGCGATCGGGAGCCAAAACGTTCAAGAACTAAGCTGTTCGAAAACCAAGGTATGACTATATTGGGAAATAATTCATAATGAATGGGAAAAAATGGTTTTAAGTACTTTAAAATAGAATCAAACCAGAGTTCCTTTTGTTCGGAATAACTCAGATGGAAATTCCCAGGAGCTGGAAAAGGTTATTTATGTATGCCACTCTATGGGCTCATGTTTTGTTAGCCCCAAAATGGAAAATGAGCAAAGTCCCAACTAAGGAAGATTGGCAACTTAAATTGATGGAATATGCGCAGCTTGCGGACCTAACATATAGAATAAGAGAACAAGAACAACTTACGTTTAAAGGAAAATGTTTAGTGAATAGAGGGAGGAAAATTGTGTTCATTTGCTAATTATTTTATATGATTTATCCTGCATTTGTGATCATGGAATCATAGAATAATGGAGTTGGATGGGACCACAAGGATCATCTAGTCCATGGGTAGGCAAACTAAGGCCCGGGGGCTGGATCTGGCCCAATCGCCTTCTAAATCCGGCCCGCGGACGGTCTGGGAATCAGCGTGTTTTTATGAGAGTAGAATGTGTCCTTTTATTTAAAATGCGTCTCTGGGTTATTTGTCAGGCCTGCCTGGTGTTTTTCCATGAGTAGAAGGTGTGCTTTTATTTAAAATGCATCTCTGGGTTATTTGTGGGGCATAGGAATTTGTTCATTTTCTTCTTCTTCAAAATATAGTCTGCCCCCCTACAAGGTCTGAGGGACAGGGAAGGTTTGCTGACCCCTGATCTAGCCCAACCCTCTGTAATGCAGGAATCCTTCACCCAACATGGGATTCGAACCCAGGATCCTGAGATTAAGAGTCTCATGCTCTACCTATTATATTGTTATTTATTGTTGGTAAGCTGCTTTGAGATTCATTTGAAGGAAAAGCAGCAGTGAAAAACAAGAAGTCAATCAATCGATCAATCAATCAATCAATCAAGTAAGTTATGTCAAATAAAAACTTTTGTGGAAGTTGTACTTCCCCACTGCTAGCACCTACCGTATTTTTGCTCTATAAGACTCACCCTCCTAAAAAGTAAGGGAAAATGTCTGTGCGTCTTATGGAGCGAATGCAGGCTGCGCAGCTATCCCAGAAGCCAGAACAGCAAGAGGGATTGCTGCTTTCACTGTGCAGTGATCCCTCTTGCTGTTCTGGCTTCTAAGATTCAGAATATTTTTTTTCTTGTTTTCCTCCTCCAAAAACTAGGTGCGACTTGTGGTCTGGTGCATCTTATAGAGCGAAAAATACGGTATTTTACCTCAATGGGAGTGGTCTTTCCCCAACAACACAGGTGATGACGTGAGTCACCACAGCTGCGTTCCAGAGCACATTTATGTAACAAATGAGACTTCTAAGCAAATTGGTTTTAAACACAGGTATGAACGAGACTAACACCAAATGTTTCCCTTGTCACCTGCCCCGGAACCTTGGAGTAAACAACAGGTAATAAATTGTAGTTCTAATAATGAATGAATAAATAAAAACTGTTACTCAGAGCTGAGAAACAATGCCACAACTCTTAAGCCCCAGACTTGTATCCTGGAAACCCAACTTCTTTACTTAAGAATGGAATAGGGAGTTGTCTTCAAACCATATAAACCACACCTTAACACACAAGGGAGGCTCGATATCTAAGTGTGCTATGGAAGCTGGCGTGTGTGTGCCTCTTTTTCTATGATTATTTATCCTGTGATAGGAATTTTGAGGTCTTAGATATATGTTAAATGTTCATAAGTGTACCAACCAAGCACGTACATAGATCAGCACAGGAAGACCGACCTGAAACCATTTTTTATTCCCAAACTGACCAGATGTTTTCTATGCAAGGTCAAAGGAAAATGGAAAAGGCTCCCCATTGTCTTTTCCTTCACAAATACTGCCTCAAGGGCACATTTAAGATATGAATACAGTGGTGCCTCGCAAGACGAAAAGAATCCGTTCCGTGAGTCTCTTCGTCTTGTGTTTTTTTCGTCTTGCGAAGCAAGCCCATTAGCAGCTTAGCGGCTTAGCGGATCAGCTGTTAAGCGGCTTAGCCGATCAGCTGATAAGTGGCTTAGTGGATCAGCTGATAAGCGGCTTAGCGGCTTAGGAAAAGGGGGGGGGGAAACGCAGGAACTCGCAAGACATTTTCGTCTTGCGAAGCAAGTCCATAGGAAATTCGTTTTGCGAAGCACCTCCAAAACAGAAAACCCTTTCGTCTAGCGGGTTTTCCGTCTTGCGAGGCATTCGTCTTGCGGGGCACCACTGTAGGGTGTGACCCTGTGACCTGGCTAAGGAACTAAGTATTTATCATGACAAAAGACTGGCCAGGCTCCCCAGGCAATCCAATCAATTGACCATTAAACAGGTAACCTGTCAGACAAGATAAACAGATTTCTGCTGTAGATAAACAGATTTCTTTCTGTGATGTAGGTATGATGTATGGAGGGGTGTTCTTGAGCTCCAGGGCAGGGAATTAAAAATGTCTATATAAGGGCAGGCACACCTTTGTTCGGGGTTCCTCCTCCCTCCTGCACGTGGTATGTGAGGACCCTGTTGCAACAGATCAATAAAGATCAAGCTTACTAGCTGTTTTCCTTCTCAATATTCTCTGGTGGGCCTCTGTTATTTTCTCCTAGGGAAGCTAGGTAAGGACTCTATACGGGCTCTTGGATACCCCACAGCGCCACCTGTGCCTCTCTAATTGTTGGGTTAATGAACGGCAAAAAGATCTACAGTGGTGCCCAGCAAGATGAATGTCTCGCAAGATGGAAAATCCGCTAGACGAAAGGGTTTTCCGTTTTGGAGGCGCTTCGCAAAACGAATTTCCTATGGGCTTGCTTCGCAAGACGAAAAGTCTTGCGAGTTCCTGCGGGGTTTTTTCCTCCCCCCCCCCCTTTCCCCAAGCCGCTAAGCCGTTTAACAGCTGATCCGCTAAGCCGCTTAACAGCTGATCCGCTAAGCCGCTTATCAGCTGATCCGCTAAGCCGCTTATCAGCTGATCCGCTAAGCCGCTAAGCCGCTTATCAGTTGATCCGCTAAGCCCGCTAAGCTGCTAATAGTGCTAATCCGCTAATAGGCTTGCTTCGCAAGACGAAAAAACCGCAAGACGAAGAGACTTGTGGAACGGATTCTTTTCGTCTTGCGAGGCACCACTGTATATGCATCTTCCCTTTCAATGCAGAGAGCTTGCCTAGACCTTCCCACAAATTCTCCAGAAACAATGCAATATGGTAACCAGGTCCTTCTTTCTTAAGGGCTAAATAGGAGTAAGAGTAGTAGAAGCTACTGCAGATTATGCCCCAATTCAGGTAAAATTGGCACTTTGCGATAAATAAGTGGGTTTTGGGTTGCAATTTGGACACTCGGTCCCTAAAAGCTTCGCCATCACTGCCTTAGGGGTCCCTTCCAACTCTACAACTCTATGACTCTATGCTGAATTTTGACCCCAGAGGAACAAAAGCAAGGTGAAGTAATCCTGTATATTTGGATTCAAAGTGTGTGTGCATGTGTGTGTGTTCAGCGCTACAGTGGATGCTTGGGTTGTGAACGTGATCCGTGTGGGATGCACGTTCGCAACCCACAGTGTTCGCAACTCACAGCCGCGCGTCTGCGCACATGTGGGTTGTGATTCGGCATGTCTGCGCATGCACAAAGCCCAATTTAGCGCTTCAGCGCATGCGCGACCACCAAAACCCGGAAGTAACCCGTTCCAATTCTTCCGGGTTTTGGCGGTCCATAACTCGAAAAAACACAACCTGAAGCATCTGTAACCCAAGGTATGACTGTACAGTGGTACCTCAGGTTACATATGCTTCAGGTTACATATGCTTCAGGTTACAGACTCCCCTAATCCAGAAATAGTGCTTCAGGTTAAGAACTTTGCTTCAGGATAAGAACAGAAATCGTGCTCTGGCGGCGCGGTGGCAGCAGGAGGCCCCATTAGCTAAAGTGGTGCTTCAGGTTAAGAACAGTTTCAGGTTTAGAACAGACCTCCGGAACGAATTAAGTACCGTATTTTTCGCTCTATAACACGCACCCGACCATAACACGCACATAGTTTTTAGAGGAGGAAAATCCGTAGGCATTCCACCCGTAGGCATTCCCTCCATAACACGCACATTTCCCCTTACTTTCTAGTTGGAAAAAAGTGAGTGTTATGGTGCAAAAAATACGGTACTTAACCTGAGGTACCACTGTACTAACAACAGAGAGGGCAATCCCCAACACGACAGCCTTCTTCCCTAGGGGCAAATCTCACTATGCCTTCATCATAATTTATCTTGTTCACACCTGCAGAGAGATGTCACTGCTATCGTGCTCTTTCCCTCCTTCAGGGGTTTTTTGTGGCAAGAAGAAAGATGGAGGAAGCAGTGGGGGGAGGGAGAGAATGGAAGAATCCCAACTGGCTCGTGCTGTTTCCTGGAATCCCCATACAATTATGTAAAGGAGACATGGCAATTGGCCATTAAAAGGCTTGTCTGGAAGCGCCCACTGTCAGCCCAAGCAGCTGAGACAGAGACAGTCCCTGATATATAATGTGATGGAAAAAATGTTGAAATATACATTTATAAAGAAACCAGAAGCATTTTTACTGGGCATTGTGGGGAGTGATATAAATTGAAAGGAATGTAAACTCTTTTTATATGCAATAACAGCAGCAAGAATATTACTGGCCCAAAAATGGAAGCAAGAAGAATTACCGACGATTGAAGAATGGAGGATGAAGTTAATGGACTATGCAGAACTAGATAAACTAACAGGAAGGATTTGAAACCGGCGGGACTAGAAATTCACGGAAGACTGGAGTAAATTTACGGACTATTTGAAAAGTATTTGCGAAGATCAGACGACGTTTGTAGATTTGCAAGAAGTTTGGTGAGGAGTATTATTGGAAGTATTGCAAAAATGGAGAAGGGGAAGGATGATTTGTTAAGTGAGGTAAAGGCAATATAAAGTTAAGAAATGCATAAGAAGTGGTTAAAACGGTGGATCATCAGAGGTGCTGATGGAAGTCCA
Organism: Podarcis gaigeae; assembly: GCF_964106915.1. NCBI lineage: Eukaryota > Metazoa > Chordata > Lepidosauria > Squamata > Lacertidae > Podarcis > Podarcis gaigeae. Next base: position 14,015,643 of record NC_139681.1, read on the forward strand.
AAAAGATTGTATAATTGATAAGTTTTGTGGTACATTTTATAATTTATATGTTAAAATCAATAAAAATTATTTTAAAAAAGAGAGAGACAGAGACAGTCCCAGAAGTCTCTCTGCTAGTGTCTCCGAGGCGAATCTTGATCTTGACATGAAATCTGCGTGCCATTGGCAGCTCTCAGTTGTCTACAAAAGCTTCAGTGAACCCCTTGAGTTTTCTAATCCCTGCTCTGGTGAGTTTTGCTGACATTCCCGCGCCTACAAACTCTTATAATAACTGTCGGAATCTCCACTCGGCCAAGCCGATAAGGCCTCATCTTCCTCCGAGCTGAGCCTTTGAAATCGCCTCCGACATGTTTAATGGCCTGAGGCTTTGATAAGGCCTCAAGCACATTCTATCCAGCAGGGTTCCCAGCACAGGGAAGAGACGAGAGGTTTGGCTACATTGTATAGAGTTTTATTTCTTACTATGCAGACAGCTAAGAAATATACATCCTCTCTCTTCGAAAGCAGAGAGCAACTGAACAAAGGAAAAAAGGAAACAGGAAACCACTAACGTCACATCCCGTCTCCCTTTCCTGTGAGACTGCAAGGTCTCTGGAATGTAAACAGAGTCCTGTGACTCCACGCAGCTGCCTAGTGAGAAACAGAAACTAACAATAACAAGAGCAAACTTACCAATAGACTGGAAATATCCAAGGGCTTCCTTTGCAGGTCCATGATAGAGTACCATCCCCAAAGCCAGTAACGTCAAGCTATCGAACAGCTTGAAGATGGAATAGCGAGGTTGGTGGATGGAGAAAATGATGGTTCTACCTCTTCTGGAGAGCCTAGGATGAAAAGCCGCACCTTTTAAGTTTTAGTTCTCTTGATGAGGTAGGACGATGGCAAAAATGCAAAAAACGTGCAAGTCTGCCCCCCGGCCTTAAATTTACAAACAGGATGCTGCCGCCTTTCTGAAGCTAAGCAAGGTTGGGTTTCTCAATGCCTGGATGGCCGACCACCTAGGGCAACATCCCCAAACTCAACCCTCCAGATGTTTTGGGACTACAACTCCCATCATCCCTAGATACCCAGCTCTACCTCTCTTTTAAATCAGAACCAGTGAAGGCGGTGAAGGTCCTGTGTGAGTGCCTGGAGGCGGTTGGAGGATGGATGGCGGCTAATGGATTGAGGTTGAATCCTGACAAGACTGAAGTACTGTTTTTGGGGGACAGGGGGCGGGCGGATGTGGGGGATTCCCTGGTTCTGAATGGGGTAACTGTGCCCCTGAAGGACCAGGTGCGCAGCCTGGGAGTCATTTTGGACTCACAGCTGTCCATGGAGGCACAGGTCAAATCTGTGTCCAGGGTGGCTGTCTACCAGCTCCACCTGGTACGCAGGCTAAGACCCTACCTGCCCGCAGACTGTCTCGCCAGAGTGGTGCATGCTCTAGTTATTTCCTGCTTTGACTACTGCAATGCGCTCTGTGTGGGGCTACCTTTGAAGGTGACTGCAATTAATCCAGAATGCGGCAGCTAGACTGGTGACTGGGAGTGGCCGCCGGGACCACATAACACCGGTCCTGAGAGATCTGGATTGGCTCCCAGTATGTTTCCAAGCACAATTCAAAGTGTTGGTGCTGACCTTTAAAGCCCTAAACGGCCTTGGCCCAGTATACCTGAAGGAGCGTCTCCACCCCCATCGTTCTGCCCGGACGCTGAGGTCCAGTGTCTAGGGCCTTCTGGCGGTTCCCTCACTGCGAGAAGCAAAGCTACAGGGAACCAGGCAGAGGGCCTTCTCGGTAGCGATGTCCGCCCTGTGGAACGCCCTCCCATCAGATGTAAATAAATAATAAATTATTATTATTATTATTATTATTATTATTATTACTATTACTATTACTATTACTATTACTATTACTACAGAACCAGTGGTCAGGGATGGTGGGAATTGTTTTCCCAAAACATCTTGAAGGTTGAGTTTGGCGATGCCTAACTTAGGTTAAGGTTAAGAACAGTTTCAGGTTAAGTACGGACCTCCGGAACGCATTAAGTACTTAACCCGAGGTACCACTGTATTATTATTATTATCCTTAAGTACTTTCAAGGGTTTCTAGAAGGGATAGGGCGTCTTACCTCTTCAGCAGGAGGAGAACAGCATTGGCAGTGCTGGCATCGAGGCCTGTGGTGGGTTCATCTAGGAACAGCACTGGTGGTTCAGTGATCAGTTCCATTGCTATATTAGTCCTCTTCCGTTCTCCCCCAGACACGCCTCGAATCAGTTCAGTTCCTACCTGCAAAAAAAATAATTTAGGCATACCAAGCGTGCATCAGACACTGGAAAAACACCTCTAAGTGGTGTTATGGTATTCAAGCTGAGAAGTTAGAAAGCTATACAGTTACTGACTGACACCTGTGTGCATGAAAGCAGCTTCTGTCCCAACCCCTTTTTCTTTGTGCTTCCTGGAACAAGCAAGAAGCCCTGTGGAATGGTTCCCAGCTCAAGTGTATAAAATCTCTCTAAAAGGGAGATTTTACAGCCTGCATCTTTTCCAACCCAAAGATTGCATTATCCTTTTGGTAAGGAAACCAAATCATTTTCTTTTTTAAGTTATTTGTTCATCTTTGTTTCGCTACCAGCAGATAGAGACTTGTTTGCTGTAACTTCTGCAAAAACTCTGTGGATATAAAGCTTCACTTATTTAGAAAACGAAGTGTCTTTGATTTAATCTAGCTTAAGTATTTTGTGGGTAGCAGTTGTTTAAAGGTAGATGAAGGCATAAGTAAATCTAACCAAGTTTTAAGGTGCATTGAGCAATCGCCACTGTGCTAACTCTGCTACAAGGGAGTAAAGATATTTCTTCCAAACCTCTCTCTCTAACATGGGGTGGGTAAAGGTAAAGGTAAAGGGACCCCTGACCATTAGGTCCAGTCGTGACCGACTCTGGGGTTGCGACGCTCATCTCGCTTTATTGGCCGAGGGAGCTGGTGTACAGCTTCTGGGTCATGTGGCCAGCATGACTAAGCCGCTTCTGGCGAACCAGAGCAGCACACGGAAACACCATTTACCTTCCCTCCGGAGCGGTACCTATTTATCTACTTGCACTTTGATGTGCTTTCGAACTACTAGGTTGGCAGGAGCAGGGACCGAGCAACGGGAGCTCACCCCGTCATGGGGATTCGAACCGCCGACCTTCTGATCGGCAAGTCCTAGGCTCTGTGGTTTAACCCACAGCGCCACCCACGTCCCATGGGGTGGGTAGGGTCACACTATTAACACTACGTTTGTGCTAACAGCTATGGGGATATCAGCAAAGTCTTTTAAATTACCCCCAAGATGTGCTCACCTTAGTATCAGCCACTTTGCTCAGCCCCAGCTCATTGATAATCTGGACTACACGCTCTTCCTTCTCCTGAAAGCTGATAGAGTTCGGAAGCCGCAAGGCTGCTGAGAAGAGGAGATTCTCCCTCACTGTCATTGTTCCCATGACAACATCATCCTGAAAGCAGAATATTTTGACTGTAAGAAAGCACATGCAAAGGAATATCCTCCTTCCCTCCGTCCTGCCATTCCAGGTGCAGAAACTGAATGGACTAGCAGCTGACTCTTACTTCAAGAAAGCCCCTTAATTTTAATGGGTCTACTCTCTGTTTAGGCCCCATCTGCCCTATAAATTCAAAGCAGCATCATACCATGTTAAACAGCCATGGCTTCCCCCTCAGAATCCTGGGAGCTGTTTGTTAAGGATGCTGAGAGTTGTTATTGACAGACAGAGTCTTGCAGTAAATAAAAAAGACCATGCAAAGTCAAAGGTCCAAAAGAAAAAACTTTTACAGTGGTACCTTGGCTCTCAAACGCCTTGGTACTCAAACAACTTGGAACCCAAACACTGCAAACCCGGAAGTAAGTGTTCCGGTTTGCAAACTTTTTTCGAAAGCTGAACATGCTCTGTTTTGAGTGCCACACTTCCGTTTTCAGTGTTACGCTGAGGTCTGTCTGTTTTTGCTATTTACTTTGTGTTTTTGCGACTCATTTTGTTTTGTTTTGGTGACTGTGTGGGACCCAGTTCAGCTACTGACTGATTGTGTGACTGCAGTACATTGTTTATTGCTTTCATTTTATGGATCAATGGTCTCATTAGATAGTAAAATCCATGTTAAATTGCTGTTTTAGGGGTGGTTTTTAAAAGTCTGGAATGGATTAATCCATTTTGCATTACTTTCTATGGGAAAGCATGCCTTGGTTTTGGAACGCTTTGGTTTTGGAATGGACTTCCAGAACAGATTAATCTTGAGAACCAAGGTACCACTGTCCTAAAAGGCAAAGGTTTGTTACAAAAAAACTTCAGACACACAAGGTACAAATGAAAGTAAGAGAGTGATAGAGAGCAACTCGCTGAGTGCAGGAATTTCTCTCTCCCGGCTCAGTGTGACCTTGAGATAGTCAAAACAATATTTGCATCGGAAATGAACCTTCTAGAATCTTCCAGGATTTTCTAGCACTTTCCAGTTTCTGTCTACAAAGACTTTAGTCATCACAGTTAGGAGGCCCTTATTCCCCTCACAGAGCTACAGTTCTCAAAGTGGTTTAACAGTCAGTCCTTCTTCCAAGGGAACTCTGGGAATTGTAGTTCCGTGAGGCGGAAGAGGAGTCTCAGAGCTCTCAGCAACTCTAGTTCGCAGGATTCTTTGGGGGGAAGCCACAGCTATCTGAAGTGGTATGATAGTGCTTTGACTGTGTTGTGCGGATGGGTGCTTATCACCCCAAGAACTGGGGTGGCGGGGAAAACAGATATAGCAGAATCAAAATTCAAAAGGCTGAGACACTCACCTGAACTACATATCCTGAGATGCACTTGAAATTGGGAGGTTGTGGGACACCATCTATAAGAACATCCCCTGACAAGCCAGCAGGATCTTTTCGAGCAGCCAAAACATCTAGGAGGCTAAAGGTAAAGGCAAAGGTAAAGGTAAAGGACCCCGACAGTTGTTCAGTCGTGGACGACTCTGGGGTTGCAATGCTCATATCGCTTTACAGGCCAAGGGAGCCAGCGTTTGTCCACAGACAGTTTTTCCAGGTCATGTGGCCAGCATGACTAAGCCGCTTCTGGCACAACGGAACACCGAAACCAGTGCAGCGCACGGAAACGCCGTTTACCTTCCCGCTACAGTGGTACCTATTTATCTACTTGCACTGGTGTGTTTTCGAACTGCTAGGTTGGCAGGAGCTGGGACTGAGCAATGGGAGCTCACCCCATTGCGGGGATTCGAACCGCCAACCTTCTGATCGGGAAGCCCAAGGCTCAGTGGTTTAGACCACAGCGCCACCCGCGTCTCTAGGAGGCTAGAAATGGTAAAATGTTCTGTCAAGTCCTCCTGCTTTTGAGACTATGATTTCCAACAGGAATAACAATAAACAACACAGCGAGGTCTTTTTCTGGACCCAAACACTGGGGACTGTGTTATTCCTAACCATCTCTGGAAGAGACATTCTCACTGTAAAAACACTGATAAGCAAAAAAAATATTCATATAAAACGAACCAATGAGGAATTCAAATCTTGTACTAAGGAAGCCCATTGGAAAGCAAGCAAATGATGCTTTTAAATGGAACATTGGAGAAACAGGTTATTACAGTGGTACCTTGGTTTGCATACATCTTGGTTTACATATGTTTTGGATTACAAACACGTCAAACCCGGAAGCGCGTGCCCTGGTTTGCAACCTTTTTTTGCATTCCAACCCATTTTTTCTGATTACGAACAATTTTTTTTGGAGGCCCCATTGGAGAAAGCCTGCCTTGGGTTGCAACCTGTTTTGGATTACAAACAGACCTCCTGGACAGATTATGATTGTAAACCAAGGTACCACTGTAGTGGATTGTTGCTATGAATAAGTAGTGGTACCAATCCTTTGGTCTAGCAGGGCTCCTTTTGCGCCATTACTGCACGATAAGAAGAAATTCAGGAGCTGTGTTGGTGCTGCCATCACTGTATCTGCAGGCTGAGAAAAGCCTCATTTTCTTTTTTGTCCATTGTCCCTATTTTTCAGGGACAGTCCTGGATTTACAGAAGCCGTCCCAGTTTCTGATTTGATCCTGGAATGTTCCACTTTTCCTTAAGGTAAAGGGACACCTGACCATTAGGTCCAGTCGTGGCCGACTCTGGGGTTGTGGCGCTCATCTTGCTTTACTGGCCAGCATACAGCTTCCGGGTCATGTGGCCAGCATGACTAAGCCGCTTCTGGCGAACCAGAGCAGCACACGGAAACACCGTTTACCTTCCTGCCGGAGTGGTACCTATTTATCTACTTGCACTCTGACGTGCTTTCGAACTGCTAGGTTGGCAGGAGCAGGGACCGAGCAATGGGAGCTCACCCCGTCACAGGGATTCGAACCGCTGACCTTCTGATCGGCAAGCCCTAGGCTCTATGGTTTAGACCACAGCGCCACCCGCGTCCCCTAAAGCATGTGCTACTAGCCTCTAATTAAATAACAATAATTCCAAAAATCAAAGCTTTCTGATAACAAATTTCCCACACCACTTGGAATTTGGCCTTAAGACATACTCACGAAGATTTGCCGCTTCCTGTTGGTCCCAGGATAGCATTCATGCCTGGCCTCATGATGCCACTAGAAGTAAAAATGAATAAAAAGGAGGTTCAGTTTATCAATAGTTTTTTGCGTGATCTATGTGGCATAATGACATCAGATCCTTTTCCCACATCTTCTGCCACACCAACGTTTTGTTACAGAAATTTCCATTCTGGAATTGTTGGTGATATAAATGGTTCACCTGCTATTATTCTGCTCATAATTTTATTCTTCCACCTGCCTGCAGGTGTTTGTGAAATCCTATATTTGGCGTTGAATCTGGATTCTTCAATACCTCCTCTTCCATTTTAAAATACCAAGTTTCTGGCCCATATGTATGGAAATATACAAAGAAACCTATGCCCTGCCCACGGCTGAATTTACCGAATTTTTCGCTCCATAAGACACACCTAGTTTTTAGAGGAGGAAAAGCAGGAAAAAAATATTCTGAACGAAACAGTGGATGTATGATTTTTGTGGTTCATGCTGTGGCCACAGACATGATATGTGATTTGACGGTGAGTTTGGGGTAGCCCAATGCAAAAATCCTGAGGATTCATGTGGATCCGTGCTTTGTAACCACGGTTTTGCGCCATTGCGGCCCCACGAAACAGTGGATGTGTGATTTTTTCATGCAGGCTGTAGCCATGGACATGCTAAGTGATCTGATGGTAAATTTGGGGTGACTCAATGCAAAAATCCTGAGGATTCATGTGCTTTTACCTCCTCCCTCCCAGGCAGCCTCCTTTATCGCTAGCGTCCCTTATCTCCCTCCTGATCGCTTCCTTTCAACACCCCCTTCCCTCTTGTTTACCTTAGCGTCTTTTCCTTAGCTGGAGCAGTTTTTTGCTCCTCCTCTTCTTCTAATTTCTCTCCTCGTTGCTTTAATCTTCCTGTCTCCTCTCCTTGCAAGTTTGCTGTCTTTACCTCCCCCCTCCCAGGCAGCCTCCTTTATTTCTAGAGCCCCATATCTCCCCTCCCGATCGCTTGCTGATTAGCTGATCAGTGGCTTTGTTTCAACACCCCCTTCCCTCTTTCTAAAAAAAAAAAAAGCACGATCTGCTTTTCACCCCTGGGCAATTCGGCTCCAGGGACCACACACTTGCCCCATAAGACATACAGACATTTCCCCTTACTTTTTAGGAGGAAAAAAGTGAGTCTTATGGAGCGAAAAATACAGTATCTGACTTTTAGAAGACATCTGAAGGCAGCCCTGTTTGGGGAAGTTTTTAATGTTTGATGTTTTATTGTGTTTTTAATACTCTGTTGGGAGCCGCCCAGAGTGGCTGGGGAAACCTGGCCATATGGGTGGGGTATAAGTAATAAAATATTATTATTATTATTGGTTTCCAATCTTCTCACTTTAAAAAGGAAGTCAAATGAAAGAAAGGCTATCCCCCTAGAATTTCTCAAGGCTTGAGGAAGTTTGTGCACATAACACTCTATTGTTTTCCAGATTTGGATGCTCTTTCATGTGCCTGCCCATATAATTGTTTGAGCTATCAGATTGGCACTTGCATAATGTGGACCTGGCAGAGTAATTTAGTGGCTCTGAGCAGCAGCAGCAGCAGCATTATGATGGCCTGGGATTCGGACTCAGAAGCTGAACCTGAGGAATCCCAGCCTGCGCAGGAGTCCCCGCCTCCAGAACCAGCTGAGCCAGGGCTGGGGCTTGAGCCTGAAGGGTCCTCACCTGTGCTGGATCCTCGGGTGCAGGCACCAGCTGAGTCTGCTCTGGCTCCTGAGGTGATGGAGGACCCATTGCCTGCCGGTGCTCCACTCTCAGCCCTGTCAGGGGAAGCTGAGGTTGCCTCTGGGTCCAGTAACCCTCCAGCCTCTCCTGAGCTACAGAGGCTCAGGGCAGAGAGGGGGCGGGAACTAAGTTCCCGCAGGAGGAGTGCTTGCCTCCAGGCCAGAAGAGGCGAGTCACCTGTGGACCAGGGCCGCCCTATGTCTCAGGGCAGATAAAAGCCAGCCAGCCCCAGTCCCAGGTTGCAGGAGCAACATTGTTGGTAGCCCGTTCCTGCCTGCACCCTGTCCTGCTCTTCTGCCAGAGTTCCTGACCTCACCCGACTCCCTGCCTTGGACCCAGCTACAGCTTTGACGGACAGCCTCCATACCACACCATTGAACTCGGACTGGACTCGGACCTCGCCTCTTGGTTAGCCCCCAGGACCAGCACAAGCATCCTGAAGGGAGAAACCCATTCTCTTGATGGGAAGCTCAAGTCTCCCCAAGGGAAATGTCACATCTAACATGTGGTACACATTCCTCCAGCAAATAAAACAACAGAATTAAATCACAGCAGGCTTATAGGCAGAGGGGGATGGGCTTGTGTCTCATACTGAGGCAGAGCCGAAGAATGGGATTGGATGCTCCTTTTTTGACCTATTCCAGGTGCCTGTTTCTGTCACACATGAGGGTCCTGCTTCAATCATGTATTCTCCCCATCTTTATGTCATATCGTCTCTTCACCTTCCTTCGCAGCTGGCTTGCTGTAGACCTGGACCTCCCAAAGGCACATCCAGCACTTTAAAGCTGGGCTTTTCTCTCCACACACAAAATCTCAGCAAAGATATTCGCAGTGGTCCTTTCAGAATTGTGCCATTAACTAAGCAATTGATATTGGAAACTCCCCCCCCAAAAAAAACAACAACAACAACACCTAAAACTTCAGCTCACCCATTCAATTTACTGTCTGAAAACATTTACAGTAGTACCTCGGGTTAAGAACTTAATTCGTTCTGGAGGTCCGTTCTTAACCTGAAACTGTTCTTAACCTGAAGCACCACTTTGGCTAATGGGGCCTCCCACTGCTGCCGCGCCACTGCTTCACAATTTCTGTTCTCATCCTGAAACAAAGTTCTTAACCTGAGGTACTATTTCTGGGTTAGTGGAGTCTGTAACCTGAAGTGTATGTAACCTGAAGCGTATGTAACCCGAGGTACCACTGTATTGTCTTGAGCTCTCAATGAATTAGGAAGATGAGCTCCTTAAGTAATGTTTGATGTGTTACTGTATTTTAATATTGTGTTGAAAGCTGCCCAGAGTGGCTGGGGAAAATTATTATTATTATTATTATTATTATTATTATTATTACTACTACTACTAAGACTTCCCCCAAAATTCTATGTTAAGACGCACATTTGCAAGCACTTACTAGACGTTATGAAGGATTTTCTTCTCCACCACTTTCCGTTTGCACGGGGGTCCCTGGGACTGCTTGATGGAATACTGGATGCCGTGGAAACTCACCACTGACCCCCGAGGGGATCGGAGAGATTCTCTGGTTGGGACTGAACGCAGGAACGGACCCCCTCGTTCTGTTTCATTCCCAGCAGATGCATTCCTAGGGTTGGACACAGCTGTTGTTTCTGAACCTTTGCTGCACGTGTCAAACTCTATCGGCCCAACGCTAACAGAGTCTTCGATTTTCTCCAAGGTTCCCATCTGTCACTGCCTGAAATATTAAAATGCATTGAATTCGCTTTTGAACAGAACACTTACAGCGGATTTGAAGCACTCCCTTTGAGGATTCCGAGAAACATGAAGAATCCCGTCATTTCTACAGCACTTTCAAGGCACAAATTATCGTCATCCCCAAAATAACATGCCTAAAATCTACCAGGCTTTACGGAAAATTACTTAAGGGTTTTCTGCAGGCTTGCAAATATAACAGACACAACACAAAAGGGAAAAGGGATTGGGAGGGAAGAAGAAAATAAACAAGCACAGGCACAATTTCTTAAGGTGACATAGTTATTATAATTATCGCTTGGATGGAGACCATTCAGGGAGGAGAGGAGTCAAAAGGCAGCTGGGTTCTTTCTCTGCCGGTGGATTGGGCCCCATTATCCCACTGAGAAACAGACAACTCTCAACCTACGAAGGGTTTATGCTCTGGAGAAAGCGTGTAAAGCCAAAATTGTGTATAGTCAAAATACATTGGGTTCAATGTTGGGTACGATTGCCAAAGTCTTTTTTCCCAGATGCCTTCCTTTTTTTAACCCCCCCTTTTTTGCTAAGCACGTAAAACTAGTGGCATAGCTTGGGATGACAGTGCCCAGGGCAAGGCGTGTATCCTCAGTACCACCTGCCTATAGGCTGGAATGAGGGGGCAATAGCTTGGCGACCTGCCCCAGTGGCAGCTGCAGTGCCCCATGAGCGTTGAGCATGGCGGAAAGCTGAATGTGCTCAAGTTAGATGTGTTTGAGTTACCTGTACTCTCTTACAGCAGTTTTGTAACTGAGATTACACTTCCTGTTTCACAGACCAGGGATCATGAAGATAAGAGCTAATTCTTTGCCCTAGACAACTGGACCTGAGCCATCTATATTTTATGATATGGTTGTATAGATATAAATTTATGAATAATTCTAATCAAGCTTCGTTCCACTGTATAAGCAAACCAGCTGGCCTCATTTTTGCTCAGTATGTAGTATTCTAATAGGAGCTAGGTGTTCATTTAGCAATTTGAGAGCTTGTTAAAAGTACTGAAACAGGAATGAAACAACGGGCACAGTCCTCTGTGCAGTTCCCATTCATTGCACAACAGACAATAGACAATGGAAGAAATACAACGGTGGTCAGTGTTTACATTTCTGACAGTGCAATCCTATAAGATAAATACAAGAGTCCCATCAGTATTGGCATTCTGCGGGTTCCTGTAGACATACCTGTTAAAGCACGGATTCCCCTGAACTGAACTTTATTGTTTCAGCTGTTTTTCACTCTTTTAACTGTTACACATTTTTAATTGTCTATTTAACTAGGGATATTTTCATGCTCAATAGATTTGTTATGTAATAATAATAATAATAATAAACATATATGTCTATCCAGAAGCCCCACTGAATTCAGAATAAGGTTTGCGGAACTCAAAGACTTTCCTTTGAGCAGACAATTTCACTGGAAGCCAGAGCATCCCCAGATCAACTCATTCTTCCAATACGAATTCACACAAGCCACTATCCACCTCAGATCCTGCCACTGTGGCCACAATCCCACACCGCAATCTAGCGATAATATCAGCCTACTTTACTGGAAGCTGCCTGATACTGAGTTGGCTCATTGGTCCACCTACCTGAATATTGCCTCCAGCAGCCTTTCTCAACCTTGCCACATCCCATGTTCTTGAACTAAAACTCCCACCACCCCTGACCACTAGGCATGCTGGCTTGGAACGATGGGAGTTGTAGTACAACAACACCTGGGGACCAAAGGCTGGTCTACACACTATAACTGGCCGGAGCTCTCCAAAATTTTAGGCAGGAGTTCTTTCTGTCCTGGCTCTACCTGGAAACAGCAGGGATTGAACCTGGACGCTCACATATTGAAAGAAGATGCTCTAGCACTGAGCCATGGCCCTTGCCCTAAAATACAGGTGAACTATATTCTTATTATTATTACCTGCCTTTCACCCTGAGGTCCCAGGGCAGGTTTTACAGCATTAAAACACAATACTGAAAACTTACAATCGCAAAATTAAGGTGAGTCCTAAAACAAAAGCCAGGGTAATTAGGAGCATCTTAAGTATTTTCTGGAAGCTGGACAATGAAGATGCCCGATGCAACTGGGGAATTATAGAATTGTAGAGTTGGAAGGGACCAAAAAGATTATCTCGTCCAAACCAGGAATCTTTTGCTCAAACCCACAACCCTTAGATTAAAAGTCTCCTGGTCTACTGACTGAGCTAACGTTACAACAAATCTGCAAATTGTTATTAATTCTGAATATTATTTTGCCCTCGTTCTGTTTCTTTACTTATGAAGAAAACTCAGAGAGCAGAGAGGAGCACAGACAGGCTTTCAGAAGTCAAGATGATTAAAAGGAGACCTTTAACTGGATCATCCTCTGCAAACTGATGCGAGTGCAAATTCAAGTTACAAACAAAGAACTCATGATCAGCCGTGTCTTCTGAATTAGCCCATTCCAAGGGGGGTGGCAAAAAGGGCTTTAAAAAAACCATTAAAGATTTTCTTGGTTTGCAAAAGCACATGCCTTGTCTCTTTTTTCAGGTTGTACAGTCTTTCTTACATTTGTTGTGAGACATTAGCGTTGAGTACCGCCTTCTCCGTAGAGCAGCCCGGCAGACTCCCAGTCCTCTGAAAACTAAGCCCCAAGTAAGTAACACAAATTGCAGATAGCAGTGAGGCGAAAAGAGTGGCAGGCAAACTAGCCATTACATAGCATCCTCTCTACTTCCAATGCCCAAGCGGTTCAGTACCTCTTTGGTTCTGCTTGCTGCCCAAAAGCTCCCGGTCCGATTCAGCTCAGCTGCCTACAGGTCTCTCCTCAGCAGAACTGAAGGTGAAAACCGCTATTCCCTGGTTGCTGCTGACTCAGTTCAAGGCAACTTACATAAACTTTTGTTTGAGGAACTCTCATTAGCAGCTTCTGAATGCTGATATGCTGATGGGAGTGTCAAATTACTGCTGTCACGCAATCTCCCCTGAGGTCACTGGAGGAGAAGTCACAAGCAAAGAGTCAGCGTTGCCTTCATAAAGAGAATTTTAACTGTATTTTTGTTGTGGTTGGCTTTTTCTCTTTTTCTTTTGGCAGATAGGGGGGTTTCGGAAGATCTTCGGAGATGTAGGAAAAAGAATCTTCCGGTTTTGAATTTGGAGACCTCCCCTTTCCCCCACTGATGATTGCACGTTTATCCCTGAATAGCCGTGTAAGAAACTGCATGCAGGTTGCGAACATGACTGCCGGAATTCCTCCTGCTTCTCCAGGTTGCTGTTTGAACCTGTGCAAATAAAAAATTGGACAGAAATAAAAAATCCTTCCCCCTTGCAATCTCTTTTTGCATTACTAGATTTTTTTCAATGAATCCGGGGACACTTTTCAGCTTCAATGGATTTTGTATGGGGACTGATTTGCAGCGGCGTAGCGTTGGTTGTCAGCACCCGGGGCAAGGCAAGTAATTTGCACCCCCTAACCCGGGGCAAGGCAAGTAATTTGCGCCCCTAACCCCTAACCTGCCACCGCTGCCAGCTTCTTCTTGCTGCTGCCTGGGCTGGGGTATTTACGGTAAGGTAGCCACGGAGGTGGCGGCGGGTCCGTGTCAGGTGATCTGAGGCGAGTTGCCGCTGGCGCTGCCACCCAAACGACGCCGCTTGCCCAGAGGAGGAGGAGGGCAGAGAGGCGAGGAAAATGCAACATGGCCCAGCAGCTGCAGCAGCAGCGACAGCGGCGGGGCTGTGAGGATGGGCTGCCTGGCGCTCCCTCCACGGCCCTGATGTGCGGGGACTGCGGCGAGCACTGAGAGCCGCTGCCTGCCGGACGCCTGCAGCCCGCACGCGCGCACAGCTCGTCGGTTCCGTGAGACATGGGGCTCTGCTACAGCCTGCGCCCGAGGCTCTTCGGCGACTCTGGAGGCGGTGAGCGCGCCCCCCCCAGATGTTGCACCCGGTGTGGCCGGCCCCCCCTGCACCCCCCACGCTACGCCACTGCTGATTTGTAAATCCGGGGGCTGTCCCCGGAAAACAGGGACGTCTGGTAACCTTATAATACAGACATCAAACAAACAATGAAAAATAAACTTTCCCACCCTAAATGTATTTTATACCATATGTATCTCACTGTCCTTTATTTGCTGTTGTGCATGTGGTTCCAGAATACTGTCCTGCAGTTTAAGTAAAGTCGTACCTCGGAAGTCGAATGGAATCCATTCCGGAAGTCCGTTCGACTTCCAAAATGTTTGGAAACCAAAGCTCCTGCAGCCAATCAGAAGCCACGAAAGCAGTGTCAGACGTTTGGGTTCCAAAGAACGTTCACAAACTGGGACACTCAATTCCAGGTTTGCGGCGTTCAGGAGCCAAAACGTTTGACTCGCAAGGTGTTTGACTTCTGAGGTATGGCTGTACAACACAGCCCCCTTTCTGCATCGCCTGCCTGGAAACGGCTTACTTCTGAGTAGACAGTGTCAAGCTCCATTTACAATAAAGGAATAAACACGCCATATGTTTCCTAAGAAATGGCTGGCTGCGGAAGCACTGCAATGAAATAATTTAAAGCGCATTGGTGATCTTTTCCTTCGAAAATATAGGAAGTGCTTTGTATGCCAGCTTCACCATTTCCTTTACAGTGGTACCTCGGGTTAAGTACTTAATTCGTTCCGGAGGTCTGTCCTTAACCTGAAACTGTTCTTAACCTGAAGCACCACTTTAGCTAATGGGGCCTCCTGCTGCCACCGTGCCACCGCCGTGCGATTTCTGTTCTCATCCTGAAGCAAAGTTCTTAACCTGAGGTACTATTTCTGGGTTAGCGGAGTCTGTAACGTGAAGCGTATGTAACCTGAAGCGTATGTAACCTGAGGTACCACCGTATTTGGTGCAGGGATTTTATTTTAGGAGAAACAGGTTTTTGCACCCACCCACACCACTTTAAATTGTTCTCTGACACGTGGAGAGGAGGAAAAATGAAAACCGGGACATTTCAGGATCAAATCAGAAACTGGGGTGGCTTCTGTAATTCCGGGACTGTCCCAGGGAAACAGGGGCCCCTGGAGGGTAAGCTATGAAATAAGCTAAGCAGCTCTGTTGCCCTCTAGAGCAGGGGTCAGCAAGGTTTGCCTTGCCTGGGCCGGTTCACTCCAGCGGAGATCTCACCATGGGCCGGATTACGTGTGTGTGTGTGAGTGTGTGTGCCTGTGATTTCTGGTGTCCGTGTCTGTGCAGATGCAATTTTCAGTGTCTGCACATGCACAGATGCGATTTCTGGATTTTTGGAAGCAAGTTCCCGTGCCACACTGTGCCGGTTTAGCACAGCGCATGGGGGCTTGCTGAAAGGGTGGCTCAGTTCGGGGGCGGCTTGTGGGCCGGTTAAACAACCCCCATGGCCCGCTTGCGGCCCATGGGTCTTAGGTTGCCTACCCCTGCTCTGGCCTTCTTGCAGTGGGCAATTCACTGAAAAGTGTTGGGTGAACAAATGATTAACAGGAGACGAGCAGAGTAAATTAGGGGGAATTCCTCGATGTCCTATAACCACCCTGTCAACAAATCAGAATGAAGCTCCATGTGAGCATTGCTCAAACAGAATAGGAGGAAAGCTCATTGCATAGGTCACTTCCCCTAGCGGTAACATTTATTGAAATTGTGATTTCCCACAAAACTGTGTGTCTGCTATAGGCCCACCACATATTTTAGCTTTATTCTTCACATATGGTAAGGATTCAACCTCTTTTTTTGGTGATGTGGCGCAAGGACTAATCAGAACTGCTGCAGATGTTGTCTTCTTCCATCTGGAAGGAGCCAGAGCGTCAGTAAACAGCCGATCGTCTCCCCCAAACAGGCTCCCCCCTCCCTTTGGCATATGGCTTTTGCACTGTAAAGTCAACTCCGCACAAACAGATGAAAAAACAGGAGATGAGCAGAAATTGCTTCCCTGTGTGTTTGCAAAAATGGAACAGATGGGACGACACTATGGACTCGAATTTATGGTGTATGTTGCAAGAGGGCAAGGAAATTTCAACATGCCCCTTTGTCATATATCTGATGTACTTTCAAGGTCCACATTTTTTAACAACGCAGCTAAGATTGGTGGTTTGGAAGGAGTATGAAACCCTCCAACTGACAAAAGTTATCCCCCCCCCCTCCGTTCCATAATGCACTAAACATGCGGCAGTAAATGTGTCATTATTTATTATTATGAGAAAACTCTACTGCTGTCAGGGGCTGGACTGAAGAGGAATGGTGGGAACCGCCCCACCATTTATGTACCTTCCTGAGAAGAGGAGGACAGTATAGATTTAGAACACTGGTTTGTAGAAGGTCATAGTTCAGAGGCTGCAGAGCGGAGAAGCTGGGAAATATTGGGAGAGCAGCAGGAAGAAGAAACATCACCAGGGGAGAGACAGCTAACAGACTGTGTCCCTAGAAAGCCTTCCTGACCCCCCTCTCCCAGGACCAGGAGTGCCTTGAGAGCAGTAGAACAGAAAGCTTGGAGGCAGAAGGCACAGATCAGCCAGCGCAGGGATATTATAGAACAGGAGGGACGGAGGGGGTGGGACTTTACTTGGAGCAACGCCATTATCTGAGAGAGACTGCATTCCTTTGTCTCTCTGTGTGTATATTGAACAAACTACTTGGTAAGAACTCTTCTTCTTTATCTGCTTCTTGGCATCCCACCGTGGGTGGGATAGGATTCCCTGAAGCCTTGACAACTGCTCTTGCTTGTAACACAACACAGTTGTAGCTGAACTCTTCAATTCTCATCCGGACTGACAAGACAATTTCCTGTAGACAACACAGCTGTAGTGGGTGATTTGGCTTCCTGACTTTGAGCCAAGTCTTTGCTCTCCAGAGATCCTTAAAGTGGAATTGCTTTGTTTACTAACTTTTCACAGGATGCCCAGACGATGCCATCTTGCAGTTGTCATCATTCTATGTTTTCCTTGTGGTTCTTCTGTCTTTTCTTAGCTAGCAGTCCAACTTTCTCAGAAGAGCAGAAGACATGTGCTGTCTTTTGGCAATCCAAATTCTGTGCCAAGAAAAGCTGAAATATCCCCCATATGGGGATCAAACCTGGACCTTTGCATTATCAACACCACGCTCTAAGCAACTGAGCTGTCCATTCTCTATAACTCATCTACTCCCTAGATTTTACAATTTCAACTCTGTCTTAACAAATCTAAAAGCTATAAACTTGGTTTTGCGAAAAGGAAAACTGAGATGTTCGGGATGTTGTTTTCTGCTTCCAGGACAAACTGCAGTGCCTGTGTTTGCCATTTTACGTTTGGGCAGCTTCTTAAAACCCTTTTATGGAAGTTGCTTTATCAAACTTTCCAACATCAGAAGCATGAGGATGGAAAAGTGTAATCTGTTGTTATTTCACAGGGTGAAAATTTAAATCATTCCATTTTTTTTCATAACGAAAAATAGCCACACACTCAAATCTCAAATACAGTATACTCCAGAAAGTTACCTCCAAATACAGAAATAATATTAAAAAACATAATGGGTAAATGTATTTTTTATAGTAAAAAACCCTCATTCCTAACACTGATAGCAAACATTCTAGTATCTACGGATTTAAATCTTGCATTTTAATATTTCATGGTAAAACAGCTATTTTACTCTACAATTCTAACTCAACCCTTTGACTTACAGTTCCCCACCCCTGTTGAAAATACTAATAAGCAGAATGTGTGACCAGTAAAAGCAAGAACATGGCACTTTTTTTTTTTTTTTGCTGACTTTTGTGACTCGGCAGAAGTGGAAGTCTGTAACTGCAGATGTTTAATGCTGTTACACAAGCCAGGAAATGCACAGGCTTTGGAGAAATACTGAGCAGGGTGCTGATGTTGCAGAGACCATGTTTTCCATCTATCTGCATCTTAACATTCTTGTTTCACCGAAACTGGTTCGCTCCGGAGTTCGTTGCTCCGATGTTTCTGAAGGAATGGTCACAGCGACCTCCTGGATGTTTCTAGCCACACCTGCCTGCACCCTTTTATAACAACATGACTCAACGACATTGAAACCTTGTCAGCACTCTTGTTATGTAGTGAAGTTCCCCTGTAGATAGTGAACTTCACTACATAACAACTCTCATGAGCAGCACAGGACTGGAGCAAAACCACCAAAAGCAGACACATGGTGAAACGTCCTGCAGAACCCTCAAGTATGTCATTGCTGGACAGTGCCGCATATACATATATAATACAAGTTATAGCTTAGGACCCCACTCGCTTGACGGCCCCCCAAAAAATTAAAGGAAAAAAACTGGATGTACATTTCCAAAATACCGTATTTTTTGCCCTATAGGGTGCACTGGCCCACAGGACACACCTCCTTTTTGTGGGGGGGGGGGAAATGAATAAAAAAAAATTATCCCCCCCCCCAGCCGCAGGGCTGGGGCGGGGGAAGCCCGAGCTTCCCCCGCCCCCAGAACAGGCTGCTATCCGCAAGCCTTGCGAGCCCGGCGGCAACTCCCGCCGGGCTCACAAGGCTTGCGGACACCTGCACGAAGCATGGGGCGCCCTCCGGAGGGTGCCCCATGCTTTGGGCTGCAGGCTGCTGCCCTAAGCCTTGTGAGCCGGCGGGAACTCCTGCCGGGCTCGCAAGGCTTGCGGATAGCTTCCTGAAGCCTGGAGAGCGAGAGGGATCGCCCCATAGGACGCACACACATTTCCCCTTCATTTTTGGAGGGGGAAAAGTGCGTCCTATAGGGCGAAAAATACGGTATAAGATAAAAATATAAGGTTCACTAGGTAGAAGTGCATTTTGGAAGGAAGACTACTGGGGCAAGGCAGTTTCTCTTGTCGCCTGCTAATTAGTCAAGAAACACATATAATTTCTGCAAAGGTGAGGTTGCAATCATACTTAACATAGTCAGCTGCTTCGCGTATTGCATACCACCTGTGCCGGATTTACGTATAAGCTAAACAAGCTATAGCTTAGGGCCCCATTCTCTTGGGGCTCCCCAAAAAATTAAAGGGGGGAAAAACTGGATGTACATTTCCAAAATATAAGATAAAAGAAAAATAAAATAAAACCTACATACAGCAACAGTGTTTTGTGTTGTGTAGGCTCCTACGGTGTAAGGTATGGGCACCGCCTGCTAGCCTGCTCCCTAAAATATCACTGGTTTGCTCATTTCTATATATAGGGTGCCTACATTCTGCACGGAGTGGTTGCATGGCCACATGTGCAAATGGCTTTATATGCCTGTTAGGTCCATAAATTACCATATAGCATATACAGTGGTACTGCAGGAGAGAGGAGGGACCCAGAAAAATGGTGTACAAGGCCTTATAAAGACATTTGAAATTGCCACCCTATAGATCAAGACCACCCCCAGAAACATCATACATACATCACAGAAGGGGTGTAACCTAAGACCACCCCTCAGATACATCACACCTATATCACAGAAAAGGCGGTCTAAAACAGAAATTTGAATCTTGTTTTTCTCCTGTTGTTGTTTATCTCCTGTCTGGCAGGTTACTTGATTGGATTGCCTGGCGAGCCTGGCCAGTCTTTTGTAGTGATAAATACTTAGTTCCTGGGCCAGGTCACAGGCTCACACCCTATTCAAACAAAGACATACCCTTAGGACAGGAATGGGAAGGAAAAGACAATGGGGAGGCTTTTCTGCTTTGACCTTGCATAGAAAACATTTGGTCAGTTTGGGAATCAAAATGGTTCCAGGTCGGTCTTCCTGTGCTGATCTATGTCCGTGCTTGGTTGGTACACTTATGAACATTTAACATATATCTAAGACCTCAAAATTCCTATCATACCCCCTCGGAACTGTACTAATTTGGCTGGGGGAGAAAAACTGATTATTTATAAGTTAAAGGAAGTTAGGGCTGCCATACGTCTGGATATTTCCTGAAAATAGCCGGGATTCTGTTGAAAATGGCATCTGGGCAGAATTTTCAAAAATTGGGCAAATTGTCCGGGAGAACCTAGATGTATGGCAGCCCATCTTGGACGTGTTGATTTTGGCGAATTCCCCCCCAAATTAGCTAAAAAATATCATTTACTTAACAATAATTTACTTTTTTCAAAAAAAAAGCTCAACAACTTTAAAATTGAAATATGGGGACTCTAAAGGAAATCCTCCTCTTTGCAGCCATATTGCACTTCCTTCTGTATCTGAGGTGGCCTTGCCCCGTCTCTGAGATAGATTAGGATGAGAGTTGGTGACTGGCTTAAAAGCAGGAAGTGAGCAAATACGATGAGCTAAGTGAGTTCAAAACGTGAAACAGAACGTGCTCAGAGTATTTTTTTGTAGCCCATGACAGATTACGCATTGTTATGTCCTGAGTTGAATAGGATTCAAAATGCAGCAGTCTGATTGGTCCTAGAACAATAGGATCCAGAATGCAGCAGTCTGATTGGTCCTAGAACAATAGGATTCGGAATGCAGCAGTCTGATTGGTCCACAGGAGCCACCCAATCCAGCTCCAGGTGGAAGTGAATCCACAACCTGATTGGCCTACGGGAGAATCCCGGAATTAGCCAATCACGTGCAGCCCATTGTGTAAATAATGTATATAAAGCAGATATTGTGGGGGAACTTCCATTCCTCCTCACCACTATGAGCTGAATAAAGAGCATGAAATCCACTCTCGACTCTGAGTATATTTCAGCCATAATAAATTGGTTAGTCTTAAACATGCGGCATGGCTCGTTTTGTGGTATCTTATTTTATGTGTTGCTTAATTCACTCCCTTGATCCAGCCTTGCAAGAGAGTCAGAAAAGAGGCAACGGACAATTGAAAGTAGATGGAATAATAAGGGATTTTTCCGTGAGAAGGTTGGGATTCTTGGAGGTGTGGAGGAAAGCAGTGACTTTCCGTGGTGTGGCTAGTGACGGCGGGGGCAAGAATATCCTTGCTGATCTTGGGCCAGCGTATCTCGGTAGCCTGCGGAGATCAGTGACCATTTCCACTCCACCCGAGCTCTCTAACAATGGAGGAGAAACCCTTTGAGATCAAGGAGCAAAGATTATTTTCAAAGGTGCGGTAAACAAACTCACTTGCTCTGTTATGTGTAAGAAGGCCAGGAGTGACCTCTGCCACCCCTTCCTTCCTGAGGAAATAGCTGCAGGAAGCTCCTGCAGATTTTTCCTGTTGAGAGGGGGAAAGGACGTGATGGTAACCACTGATGAACTTCTGTAACCCTTATCACATAGAATGGGTAGAGGCCCACTGGGGACCAATGGTTATGTAGGCAAATGGATTGTTGACGTGCCAAAGGAAAGTCACCATGTTTTGCTGGCTGAAATGTCATTTTCTTCAACCATTCATGGGTTTGTTGATGGTCCCAGCCAGCCTCTGAACCAGCCTTTCCCAATTTTAGGTCCTCTGATGTGGTTGGACTCCCATCGTCCCTAGTGAAAAGGGGGGGCAGCAGTCAGGGATGATGGGAGTTGTAGTCCAACCACATCTGGGGGAGACCCGAGGTTGAGAAAGGCTGCCCTACATAAACAGGCGCTCTCTGTCTTTGAAGGGCCCATTTGATTGCAAAAGCTTGTTGACCTCTTGGTGAGAGACACAGTATTGCTATCCAACCATACATCTATTGGACGTGGCTGATTTGTGACTGGCCCAGGGACGTGGGTGGCGCTGTGGGTTAAACCAGAGAGCCTAGGACTTGCTGATCAAAAGGTCGGCGGTTCGAATCCCTGCGACGGGGTGAGCTCCCGTTGTTCGGTCCCAGCTCCTGCCAACCTAGCAGTTCGAAAGCACACCAGTGCAAGTAGATAAATAGGTACCACTCCGGCGGGAAGGTAAACGGTGTTTCCGTGCGCTGCTCTGGTTCGCCAGAAGCAGTTTAGTCATGCTGGCCACATGACCCGGAAGATGTACGCCGGCTCCCTCAGCCAATAAAGCGAGATGAGCGCCACAACCCCAGAGTCGGTCACGACTGGACCTAATGGTCAGGGGTCCCTTTACCTTACACCTGGGTCAAAACTCTTAAAAGCAGATTGTTCCCTCCAAGTCCATCAACGTTGCTCAAGTGACAATTCAAAGTCTTGGTGCTGACCTTGGTGCTGTCCTTGCACCAGTATACCTGAAGGAGCGTATCCACCCCCATCATTTAGCCCGGACACTGAGGTCCAGCTCTGAGAGTCTTCTGGTGGTTCCCTCCCTGCGAGAAGTGAGGTTGCCAAGAACCAGGCAGAGGGCCTTCTCAGCACTGGCACCCACTGTGTGGAACGCCCTCCCATCAGATGTCAAGGAAATGAACAACTATCTGACTTTGAGAAGACATCTGAAAGCAGCCCTGCTTAGGGACGTTTTTAATGTTTGATGTTGTACTGTGTTTTTAATATTCTGTTGGGAGCCGCCCAGAGTTTAATTGGTTGTTTTGATGGATGTTTTATCTGCTTTTTTATTATTTCGTTGCTGTATTTTTGTGAATCATTGCATTTTACTGTGTTATTTCTGTCGGCGCCATTTAGTGGAAAGGTGGGCTCTAAGTTAAAAAAAAACCCAAAGGTCATTGCATTGCATTGTATTAGATATTTGTGGGGTAGGTTGTGCTAAGGGGAAATGACTTGCCCAAAGCCATGTGAGGATTTTTGTGGCTGAGCCAGGATTTCAACTGGGTTCACGGCATCCAAGCCTAACATTAAAGGAGCTGTAGCTCACAAATCTACTCCACTTCCCAGTGGGGAGGAGTTGCGATGGACCGCGTGGCCACCCATTCCCCACCGGGGGCGGGGGATCCCGGCCACGTCAGAGTGCCTGCCGGCCAATCCGCTGGCCGGGGGGTGGGGCGTGGCCGGGGCAGTTTAAACGGTTTTTCACCTACCTTGTAGCAATCGTCACAACTTTGTTAGGGTTGTGGTTAGGCATTGTTTGACCTTGTGTGGGGGAGGGGAGGTGTGGCCATCACCTGCCCCTCCATGCTTAAGGGTACTCCGCTAAAGGAATCCAGGGGTGTTGCTCTTGTCCGAAGCCCAGTTCTGGGGCTAGGGCCTTGACACAACCCCGATGGGAACACCAGGGAGAGCTTGAGTTGGTTTGCATCGACAGGGCTGCCCCTACCAGCGGTTTACCCTTACCGGACTTCCTGCACAGCGGGCAGGAGTCTGATATAGTCGGGTCCAATCAATGCCTAAGCCAATATCACTCACATTCTGTAATTCAATAAAGTTGTGGCCCAATTTGCCCAATAGTAAAGGTAAAGGGACCCCTGACCATTAGGTCCAGTCGTGGCCGACTCTGGGGTTGCGGCGTTCATCTCGCTTTATTGGCCAAGGGAGCTGGCGTACAGCTTCTGGGTCATGTGGCCAGTATGACTAAGCCGCTTCTGGCAAACCAGAGCAGCGCACGGAAACGCCGTTTACCTTCCCGCCGGAGTGGTACCCATTTATCTACTTGCACTTTGACGTGCTTTCAAACTGCTAGGTTGGCAGGAGCAGAGACCAAGCAACGGGAGCTCACCCCATCGTGGGGATTCGAACCGCCGACCTTCTGATCAGCAAGTCCTAGGCTCTGTGGTTTAACCCACAGCGCCACCCGTGTCCCTTTGCCCAATAACATAAACTTAATATCTGTGTCCTGGTGTGAGTTATTTCCCAACGAGGGGGTGGCTGAGGGGTCTCGACACGCAAAGGATCAGACCCGCACATCCCGTTAAAATCAGTAATTAGGCTGCATATGGGCAGTTGTATTAGGGTGCTTCCACAGACTGTTATTTTGCACGTGAGATTCAGTCGCATTCTGGCAGTGAATGCGGATTTGGTGCTCTTACACAACAAAGCCACTTCGGACTTTTTGCGGAAAGGAAAGTGGTGAGGATATGTGGGGTGACAAGTGCTTCACGTGAAATTGTATAGCTTAAGAATGCTTAATAACGTCAAACATTAAAAAGGAACTTCCCTATAGAGGTTTGCCTTCAGATCTCTTCTAATGGTTGTAGAGCTACTTATCTCTTTGGCTCAAGGGTCACATAACTCCATACCCTCCAACATTTCTCTGATGAAAATTGGGACATCCTAAGGAATAGTGGTTCGTTTCAGGATCAAAACAGAAACCAGGACGGCTTCTGCAAATCCGGGACTGTCCCTGGAAAATAGGGACACTTGGAGGGTCTATGAAGGCTCGACAAACAGGTAACCTGGAAGCTACTGCAAACATTGCTAACTTGTCCCATTGATTTCAACAAGATTTCAGCACGACAAATTGTCTTTAAATGAGGGGTTTCCCCCTCATGATTTATACAGAAAATGAGCATTGTATAAGACGCAATAACGAGTGCTCCCTTTCAGCGCTAGAATCCTGGAAAATTTTCACCAAAAAGCTTTCTTTGAAGAGGAATCAACCTGATGGCTCTTATTTATCTGGGAATTGAATTTCATAACAAAGACCTGCCTCCTTTTTCTGTGTTTAAATATGTTATCTTTTTCACTGAGCCTCTCCCAGAAAGATGTGAGTTGGCACAACATGCGAGATTATATAGTGGCAGCTGCCATAATCTTCGGGAGCAAAGTTCGGCCTGCTCCACACATGCCCTGAATCCATGCGCAGGTCACCATAACCTGGTCTTTCATAACTATATTTGATTTCTCATTTTTACATAACATGCTGCCATAGGCTTTGGAGGCCAAAGTTCCTGTGGGAGCTGCTCATAATCTGAACTCTTCCTGCTTGAAAAGGAATGCCTCATATTGAGTCAACCCCAGACCTGTTCGTTTCCCTCCCTTGTCTTAATTTTGAAAGATCTGGAGTAGGGGAAAATATTGAGGGTTCAAACCTTCCAGTGGCTTGCTCAAGAGCACACATGTTTTTTGAGTGTAGGGAGGCTAAGCAAAGTGAAATACACTTGGGGTCGAGTGTGGATTTCATGCTCTCTATTCAGTTCATAGTAGTGAGGAATGGAAGTTCCCCCGAAATGTCTGCTTTATATACATTATTTACACAATGGGACACACGTGATTGGCTAATTTTGGGATTCTCCTGTCGGCCAATCAGGTTGCGGATTCACTTCCACCTGGAGTTGGATTGGGTGGCTCTGCTGCAATCTGGATCCTATTGTTCTAGGACCAATCAGACTGCTGCATTTTGGATCCTATTCAACTCAGTACATAACACAGAGCCTCCAAGTGTCCCTGTTTTCTAAGGACAGTCCAGGGAATTACAGAAGCCGTCCTGGTTTGCGTGTTCAGACCCAGAAACCTCCCCCCTAAATAAATTCACACAACTTAATTTTTTGGTTTGGTTTTTGGCAGAATTTAGGCCACAACTTTATTGATTACAGAAAGTGAGTGGTTGCATAGGCTCTGGTTCGACTAGCTCCCTGCCTTGCAGGTAGCGCTGACCCAGGGTTCCAGCACAGGTCAGCCAAGGGTGAACACCTGGATAAGTGGAAAGCCAGGAACTGGCTATCTCTGCCACCCATATGTCCCCCTGGACTCAGGCACGGGCACAACCCCCTCTCAGGGGTTGACCAAACCATCGAGTCCCTGGATTCCTTTAACGGAAGACCCTTCACATAGGGATGGCGAGAGTGTTCTCCCATCCCTATCACCTGAACCAGAGCCTATCCGCAACCTTACAAGTTGTGACAATTTGCTATGCGGCAGGCGAAACCCAAATGGCATCAGCCAAGTGGGGGAAATTCCTGCCATGCCCCTGTCCCAATGACAGACGACACACGACGGCATAGCAAGCTCAGGCGCAACAAACTCTGAAAGTAGGGAGAGGTGGGCGGGTGTTCCGAATGCACGCGCCGAAAGAGGAAGCTCTGGGTCACGTGCATGGGCATAAATAGGTTCCTCAAACTGTTTGGACTGCATTCCATTGGCCAGATTGTACCCAGCTTTGAGGGACCTACCAATTGGTTGTTGTGGCTGACCAAATGTACCCACCCACAACACAGGGTGTTAAGTTGTGGGTGAACATATCAGACAACACAGCGATTCTTCAGACAGCTCTTGTTTATTCACAGGCCAGAACAGAACTGAACTGAAGGGTGCAGGCAGCCTGCTTATATAGAGCTCACCTACAAAGCAACAGTAACAACTTTCTGTAACTATCCAATCACTGAACGTCACTTTCAATTCCTTATTTGCATATGCGGATCTGAGTGAAAACTATCTACAGCATCCCCCTGCTGGCCCAGGGTGAGAACTTCAGTACATAACACTGGGTGTCAGTTGTCCAGGTCTCACCGCAATACATGCCCTCTTTAAGGGAGGACCCGATTTCTGATTTGATCTCAGAACGTCCCGGGTTTCCTTTCTGCTCCCCTCCATGTCTCAGAGAACAATTAAAAGTGGTTTGTGTGTGTAGGTGCAAAAACTGAGTCCTGTTTATGCTGAAAATAAAATTCCTGCACCAAATGAAGGAAATAGTGAAGCTGGCCTATGAAGCTCTTCTTATAATTTCGAAGGAAAATGTCACCCATCCACTTTAAAATTTAAATTATTTAATTGCAGGCAGCCATTTTTTTTAGAAAATGCATTTATTGCTTATTCCTTTATTGTAAATGGAGCCTTACACTGTCTACTGAGAAGTTAAGTCCCACTGAATTCAATGGAGCTTACTCATAGGTAACTGGGTAAAGACTGGGCAGCTTTTCACTGCAATCCTAAGCATTTTTACTCAGAACTAAAATCTCACTGAGTTCAATAGGATTTACTCTCTGCGATGTTCCTGATCATCCTCACAATTTCCGTTGTTGTTGTTATTATTATTATTATTATTATTACCCACATTTTCCGTGACAGAGACTTAAGGCAGCTCACATTTTATTTCTTTCCATTCATCTGTTGAAGGTGTTGTACATGATCTCTTCCTGCACACATTTTTTTCCCCTTTAGAACAATCCTGCGAGGTAGGCTGAGAGGTTGCACTTGGTTCAAGGTGGCAGTTGTGCATATGATGTCTCTGTGTGTGGCGAGATCAAATGCGGGAGAAGCTTCCTGATGCAGAAAAGGCTGTCCCAATTTTCATCATACAAATGTTGGGGGGGTACACAACCCCACATGCCACGCTAGACTTCATCACGCACATGTGCAGAGGTGTATGACAATGTACAATGCGTTGCAACACCCAACTGAAGTATCTATGAGAAATATCCCAGTGTGCAACCTTCTGGGCATGAAGTTCGTATTGAGGAAAGAAGTTTTTGAGGGCAGTTCCTTTGCTTCAGTAATGTATCGACACATGGTTTCACTGGCATGGAAATGCTTCATGTCGTATATCTCAACAATCTAAAGCAAATTATGCGGTCCAGCCCTACGCACTTTATTTAGAAATAAGTCCCACTGAGGCCAACAGGCTTGCTCTAAAGCATGTTTGCATAAGGCTGACACCAACGTTTCCGAACCCTGCCCTTGTCTACTCCACAAAACGTGTAGAGCTACAGGTGACCTGAGAAGACCAGGGTTGATTGAAATGCTCAGCTCTTAAGAAACACTTGCTGGTGTTCCTTCTCTTGTTTTTCGTCATAGCCAATAGCATTGTTTAGAAAACTTTGAAAGGATAGAATCATAGAATCATAGAGTTGGAAGAGACCACAAGGGCCATCGAGTCCAACCCCCTGCCAAGCAGGAAACACCATCAGAGCACTCCTGACATATGGTTGTCAAGCCTCTGCTTAAAGACCTCCAAAGAAGGAGACTCCACCACACTCCTTGGCAGCAAATTCCACTGTCGAACACCTCTTACTGTCAGGAAGTTCTTCCTAATGTTTAGGTGGAATCTTCTTTCTTGTAGTTTGGATCCATTGCTCCGTGTCCGCTTCTCTGGAGCAGCAGAAAACAACCTTTCTCCCTCCTCTATGTGACATCCTTTTATATATTTGAACATGGCTATCATATCACCCCTTAACCTCCTCTTCTCCAGGCTAAACATGCCCAGCTTCCTTAGCCGTTTCTCATAAGGCATCGTTTCCAGGCCTTTGACCATTTTGGTTGCCCTCCTCTGGACACGTTCCAGTTTGTCAGTGTCCTTCTTGAACTATGTTGCCCAGAACTGGACACAGTACTCCAGGTGAGGTCTAACCAGAGCAGAATACAGTGGCACTATTACTTCCCAGGAGAAATGCTTTAGAAAGTGTGATAGGAATTTTGAGGTCTTAGATATATGTTAAATGTTCATAAGTGTACCAACCAAGCACATACATAGATCAGCACACATTTTGATTCCCAAACTGACCAAATGTTTTCTCTGCAAGGTCAAAAGAAAATGGAAAAGCCTCCCCATTGTCCTTTCCTTCACAAATCCTGTCTTAAGGGTATGTCTTTGTTTGAATAGGGTGTGAGCCTGTGACCTGAACCAGGAACTAAGTATTTATCATTACAAAAGAATGGCCAGGCTCCCCAGGCGATCCAATCAAGTAACATGCCAGACAGGAGATAAACAACGACAGGAGAAAAACAACATTCAAATTTCTGTTTTAAGACCGCCTTTTCTGTGATGTAGGTATGATGTATCTGAGGGGTGGTCTTAGGTTACACCCCTTCTGTGATGTAGGTATGATGTTTCTGGGGGTGGTCTTGATCTACAGGGTGGCAATTTCAAAAGTCTTTATAAGGCCTTGCGCACCATTTTTCTGGGTTCCTCCTCCTACAGGTGAGGGGAGCACCCTGTTGCAACACATCAATAAAGATCAAGCTTACAGGTGAGGGGAGCACCCTGTTGCAACACATCAATAAAGATCAAGCTTACTAGCTGTTTTGCTTCTCAATATTCTCTGGTTGGCCTCTGTTTATTTTCTCCTACCAATAGGGAACCTATGTAAGGACTCTATGTGGGCTCTTGGATACCCCATAAGGGAAAAGGACAATTTTTGTTTACAACAAAAGCAGAAAACATTCTGGAAAGAAAGCAAACATGAAGGGGGTGGTAGGGGCCCGGCCTTGCATTGGCCCCCAAATCCAAAATGTATGAAAGCTTTCCCAGTGTTGTGAAAACTTTAGATCTCATCTGCCCCATTACTTGTAGGTCACTTACTCCTTTCTTTCTTTTTTATTTCTCCCCCTTTTTTTGGGGGGGGGGGAGAACGGTTCCTGCTGAAAGGGTGACATACTGATTTTTCTTAAGTGAAATTCCGCCTTTCCACTAACGGGGAGAAGAAACATAAGAAGCTAATCAAAACCTATTACTTGGCGCTTTTGTGGGTCAACATGCAGCCATGTATTCCGATTTTTTCTTTGGTTATGTCTTAATTCCTCCTCTGTGCCCCCACCACGCAGCCAAAATAGTAAAGGGTCAATGACCCACACCATGCCCTGTTGAATACATCCCTTTTACTGTTTTCCATCAATGGAGTGCTGGGATAAGGTTCAGGGAAGGACTGAATGGAAAACAGAGGCTGCAGTGCCTTGCCCTTTCTTCCACTAATACACACAGGGCCGGATTTAGGTTTGATGAGGTCCTAAGCTACTGAAGGTAATGGGGCCCTTTATAGGTCCAGCTGCCCTTTGTCAACAACAAATTGGCGCTGTGTTTGTGTTGAATATATGCTGTATGGTAATTTATGGACCTAATAGGTATCTAAAGTCATTTGCACGTGCAGAATGTAGGCACCCTATATATGCTGTTGTTGTTGTTTAGTCGTTTAGTTGTGTCCAACTCTTCGTGACCCCATGGACCAGAGCATGCCAGCCACTCCTGTCTTCCACTGCCTCCCGCAGTTTGGTCAAACTCATGTTCGTAGCTTCGAGAACACTATCCAACCATCTCATCCTCTGTCGTCCCCTTCTCCTTGTGCCCTCCATCTTTCCTAACATCAGGGTCTTTTCCAGGGAGTCTTCTCTTCTCATGAGGTGGCCAAAGTATTGGAGCCTAAGCTTCAGGATCTGTCCTTCCAGTGAGCACTCAGGGCTGATTTCCTTCAGAATGGTGGAGAGGTTTGATCTTCTTGCAGTCCATGGGACTCTCAAGAGTCTCCTCCAGCACCATAATTCAAAAGCATCAATTATTTGACGATCAGCCTTCTTTATGGTCCAGCTCTCACTTCCATACATGGAAGCTTTTACTATGGTTTTCCCAGTAGTGATAGAAATGAGCAAACCAGTGATATTTTAGGGAGCAGGCTAGCAGGCAGGGCCCATGACTTACATCATAGGAACCTGTACAACACAAAACACTGCTGCTGTATGTAGGTTTTAATTTATTTGTTTTTTATCTTATAATTTGGAAATGTACATCCAGTTGTTTTTTTACTTCAAATTTTTTTGGGGGCCCCAAGAGAGTGGGGCCCTAAGCTATAGCTTGTTTAGCTTATACCTAAATCCGGCACTGAATACAAGTGTGTCAGAAAGTGTGCAAGGGCGGGTAGTTTCAGGGGTGGTCCACAGGCAGCCCACAGGGACGCGGGTGGTGCTGTGGGTTAAACCAGAGAGCCTAGGGCTTGCTGATCAGAAGGCCGGTGGTTCGAACCCCTGCAATGGAGTGAGTTCCCGTTGCTCGGTCCCTGCTCCTGCCAACCTAGCAGTTCGAAAGCACGTTAAAGTGCAAGTAGATAAATAGGTACCACTCTGGTGGGAAGGTAAACAGCGTTTCCGTGTGCTGCTCTGGTTTGCCAGAAGCGGCTTAGTCATGCTGGCCACATGACCCGGAAGCTTTACGCCGGCTCCCTTGGTCAATAAAGCGAGATGAGCGCCGCAACCCCAGAGTCGGCCACGACTGGACCTAATGGTCAGGGGTCCCTTTACCTTTACAGGCAGCCCACAGGTGGGCTAAGCAAAATGTGCTATATGAAGCAAAATGTGTCATATAAAATAAGGTGTGGTCCTTGCATCTATCCATGCAGAGCCGTGTGGGTTTTCAAGTGCAGTGCAGACGGGCTCACATATTGTAACTGTCTTGTACGCTTGGCTTACGAAGGGCGCTGTTTCACTGATTTGGTGAAGTGCAAGATATAAAGAAATAAGCGATGCAGTTGCCTGCTAGATTGTGCGCTAGAGACATCTAGTGTTCTGCTGGAGAAGTGTCTGATAAACTTAACAGAAGGGTGCAAAAGCGGTGGAACAATTTTTGTGTGATGGCACCGGTGCGGAAGCTGAGGTCCGAGGAAAACCACTTCCCCAGAGTGGGGCTCTGTGTAGGATAGATCTGTTTTTAAATCCCTTCATTTGGAGATGAACAGCAGCATTACCACATCTGTGGCACTCCCTAGAGTTGGCATGGAGGCGCCAAATATGCCCAATTCATGGAGCACAAAGATTGCACCTTCCATGTGCAATGCCGCTACAGAAAAGTATTTTTGGCTGCCTCCACATTGGGACTATAACCTTAAAACCCAGGGCTTTTTTTTCAGCTGGAATTCGCTCCCATTGCTCTGTCCCAGCTCCTGCCAACCTAGCAGTTTAAAAGTACACCAGTGCAAGTAGATAAATAGGTACCACTGTGGCGGGAAGGTAAATGGCATTTCCGTGTGCTCTGGTTTCTGTCACGGTGTTCCGTGCGCCAGAAGCGGTTTAGTCCTGCTGGCCACATGAACTGGGAAGGTGTCTGTGGACGAATGCAGCTCCCTCACGAAGAGTCGGACACGACTAAATGACTAAACAACAACAACAACAATGGGTATTTATTCAGCCAGGACTGTGGCAAGAAACTTGTTCCTTTCAAACATTCAAACGGGGTGTGTGGGTGTGGGGAGGAGGGGAGGAAAATAAAGCCACCCACATTGTGTACATATTGTTCACTGAAAAATCCTTTACTCCTTTCAAGTTACGGTACATTTAGAACTTTTAACCAGAAGCGGCTTTTTTTTTTCTTTTTACAAGAATACAAGAAGTCACAAATGACAATACGGCAGGTAACGGCACTGCATAGCAATAGCCATAGAATCGTAGATTTGCAGAGATGCGAGGGACCACAATGGACATCTAGTCCAACTCTAGACCGGAGTGACAATCATTGTGCATCACACAAGAGGATGGGAACACATGACAGGTTACCGTGCCTAATCTAGTCATCAAGCATCAGTAGCAGTGCTGAGATGTGTGTGTTGCTTCACAGGCATGATGGAAGGTCGATCTAACACATGGCTGAGCGCTTGCGGGGTCTGAGCAGAGAACAAATCTACACAACGCAAGGAAGTATTTTAAGGCTGGTGCTGGCCTTTCCAAGCAAAACACTGCCAGCAGGAGATCCAGGCGGGTGGGCTCTGGATTAGGGGCCACACAGAGGCGGAGGAGGAGTTGGGCAGACCTGGCAGGTGATAGCAATAAGTCCAGCCCTGGGTGCAATGGTCCAGGCTCTGCATATGGCTTTGGGCTCTACCGAGAGAGAGGTACAAAATGATACGTGGAATTTTAGGTTATAATATCTGCAACCGCTATTTAAAGCAGGGGCCAGCAAACATTTTCAGCAGGGGGCCGGTTCACTGTCCCTCAGATCTTGTGGGGGGCCAAACTACATACCGTATTTTTCTCTCTATAGGACACACTTTTTCCGTTCCAAAAATTAAGGGGAAATGTGTGTGCGTCCTATGAAGCGAATGCAGGCTCCTTGGCTTCAGCGATAGCAACGCGAAGCCTCCGAAGCGCAGAGGGAACGCCCCCCCCGTGCTCCGGAGGCTACGCATTGCTTTCGCTGAAGCCTGGAGAGCGAGAGGGGTCGGTGCGCACCGACCCCTCTCACTCTCCAGGCTTCAGAAATAGCCGCCTGAAGCCTTTGAAGCGTAGCGGAAACTCATGCTGCGCTCCAAAGGCTTCAGGTCAGTGAAAGGAACCCGAAGCCTTTGGAGCGCAGCGCGAGTTCCCGCTGTGCTCCAAAGGCTTCAGGTGGCTATCCCTGAAGCCTTTGGAGCACAGTGGGAACTTGCACTGCGCTCCAAAGGCTTCGGGTTCCTTTTGCTGAAGCCGGGAGAGCAAGACTCTCCTGGCTTCAGCAGAGAGGGAGAGCTGTGCAGCGCCGCTTCAGAGAAGTGGGAGGAGAAATGGAAGGGGCTCCGTTTCTCCTGCCGCTTTGCTGAAGGGGCGATGAGCAGAGAGGGGGAGAATTTTTTTTCTTGTTCTCCCCCACTAAAACTAGGTGTGTCCTATGGTCCGGTGCATCCTATAGAGCAAAAAATACAGTGTGTTGTTTTTTTTGAGGGGGGAAATGAACAAATTCCGATGCCCCACAAATAACCGAGAGATGCATTTAAATAAAAGCACACATTCTACTCATGTAAAAACACCAGGCAGGTCCCACAAATAACCCAGAGATGCATTTTAAATAAAAGGACACATTCTACTCATGTCAAAACACGCTGATTCCCTGACAGTCCGCAGGCCGGATTTAGAAGGCGATTGGGCCGGATCCGGCCCCCGGGCTTTGGTTTGCCTACCCATGATTTAAAGGAAGAGTCAGGGAGAACATGTGTACAATAGACAAGGAAGCCATTTGAAGCTTCCATCTGAGGCAGCGGATTTGCACCAGACCAGCTAAGGCCCTTCCAGATTGATGCTGTTTCTGGATAGCAATCAGTCACACGCTGGCAAATTTAGGCTGCACAATTAAATGTCCTGGGAAGTGTGGGATAGTAATGGCCTGACGCACAGTTTTGTAACTTCCTCGCAAACAAATCAGAATAAACGTTCCATAAATGACTAACCTTGCCTAAGCTCCCCACAAACTTTGTGCAAACGAATTAGGAGGAAGGCTCAACAAGCTGGCAGTCTGGAACCAGTCCATATGCAATAAATAGACAGGTTTCTATTTAGCCATGTATGCAGGTGCATAGCTGTCAACTTTTCCCTTTTTTAAAGGGAAATTCCCTTATTCCGAATAGGATTCCTCACAAGAAAAAGGGAAAGTTGACAGCTATGTGCAGGTGGTGGGAATTTGCTGCCTCAGATTGAAATGTTATGTTCGTCCTTGTCTATCGTAATTGTCCTATTAGTTTTATTTTAAGCACATGTTGCACATATTATTATTAGTTTTTACAGCACTCAGAATACATACCATTCAATTATATGTATTATAATATATAGTGTGGGCATGATTTCCCTGCATTGAATTAAAATCCATGTCGAAAAATATTTTTGTGCAAAGAGACAACAACTTTTAGACTTCCTCAGGGCTTTCAATCTATCTGAGCAGGACTGGGGTCCATTTGAAACATACAGAAGCCAGCGGCAAAATTTGAATCCAGATCTGAAATCTGCCCCCCCCCACTCCAATGCCCAGAGGAAATATTGATCCTTCTCCATTGCAGTTCATCGCATGTAGCCAAACATGGTTGTGTTGTGAAGACTGTGTTCTTTGTCTTCCAGGGGCGAAATGAGAAGAGACTTTAATTGCCATAGCTGTCAACTTACAGATTTGAAAATAAGGGACCAGCAGCCTCAAAAATAAGGGATCAGCAGCCAAAATAAGGGATTTTCTGGACACAGGTATGTTCAACTTCTGAGCCCCTCCAAGCCAAAGGCAGAAAACCCAGCCAGCAGCCAAACGAAGCCTCAAGCGGTGGTTCCCACAGCGCAGCAACCCAGCAAAGGGGATGCAGCAAGGAAAACCACCGTCACCTCTCTGCTGGGAAGCGTGAGTTAAGGCGAGTCCCCAGGCAACACGGCCGATTTGATCGGCACAAGGCATGCAAGCTCCACCCCCCAGTTGTTCTTAGACTCCTTATTGGGTGAGCAACGCAGCCAAGCAACACAGTTGGAGCCTCCCTCCTCCCTGGCCGGCAGGGAGGGAGGGAGAGGAGCTGCTTCCTTTGAAACCCGGGAAATTTAAGGGACATCATCAATAAGGGACAGCAGCGGGACACAGCGCTAGGATAAGGGACTTTCCCACCAAATAAGGGACAGTTGACAGCTATGTTAATTGCACTTTTGAATCCCATGCCACAAAAAAGTAGCTACGGATTTCCCCAATAAAGGAAGGGTTATTCTGTGTCCCCGTGACATTTATCCTCTCTAAATCACCCTCCCTGCCAGCTCCGATTTGCTGCAATTTTTAACGACTGAAAATTGCATACTTTTTAAAGAAATCCAGCGGGGCAGGGGCAGTTTTCAGCAGGAAAAGGAGACGAGGTTAAACTCTCTCTCACCCCACTGCTCTGATCTGGACTGAGGCCCTTGAGGTTCCATTTTGGAAAGAGCAAAACATGGAGAGTCTTATGTATTACAGTATTTTAGGGGTTTTTTTGAAAGCCGCCCAGAGTGGCTGGGGAAGCCCAGCCAGATGGGCGGGGTATAAATAATAAATTATTATTATAAATTATTATATTATAACCACGGGATTAAAAGTACAACTAAAATCACGCATAGGTGTTTGTTTTTTAGCCCTGACTAATCTAAAAGTAGTAAAATAGCGGAAATTGTGGTGGTGTTTTATTAGCGAAGTGGGGTTGTTCAGAAACGAGTTAGAAGCTTTTATTGGATTGTCGTGGGGCACTCTTGGGTGTCTGAGAGCCGGGGAGCTCTGTCTTGGGGTAGAAAGCGCTGCTGCCACTCAGGGGGGTTAAGCGGACATCGTTCTCCTGCCTCTCCGATCCACCTTCTTCCTTGATGATCCACTCGGCGTTCTGAGGAACCAGACTTCCTTGGCTGAACTGTTCTTCCTGCGAGCAAAAAAAAGGGTGAAATATACTCAGAGACGAGAGTGGATTTCATGCTCTTTATTCAGCTCATAGTGGTGAGGAGGAATGAAAGTTTCCCCAAAGTATCTGCTTTATATACATTATTTACACAATGGGCTGCATGTGATTGGCTAATTCCGGGATTCTCCTGTAGGCCAATCGGGTTGTGGATTCACTTCCGCCTGGAGCTGGATAGGGTGGCTCCTGCGGACCAATCCTACTGCTGCATTGTTCTAGGACCAATCAGACTGCTGCATTTTGGATCCTATTGTTCTAGGACCGATCAGACTGCTGCATTCTGAATCCTATTGTTCTAGGACCAATCAGACTGCTGCATTCTGAATCCTATTGTTCTAGGACCAATCAGACTGCTGCATTTTGGATCCTATTCAACTCAGTACATAACAAAGGGAAAGGCAGCTGCTCATTCAGAGGTTTCGGACAGAAATGGGGAAGGACTTGCTGCAACAATAGGATTACCAGCAGCACTCTCCCCACTCCATGGGTTCCTGAAGCTGGTATTCAGAAGCATCACTGCCTCCTGTGGCAGGGAGTTCCAAAGTTTGACTATGCAGATTATCAAGCGTTACTGAGGTGGAGAGGAGACTCCAATGGGAATCTTTTCACTTTAAACCACCAGTCCACAGGGAGATGTAAAGGTGGGTTCAGATGATGCAAGAAACCAGAAACCAGCAGGGGAGGAGTGCTCTGGAAAAACACACACACACCACACACACACACACTTTCAGTTTTACAATTTAAAATACAGTGGTACCTTGGGTTAAGTACTTAATTCATTCCAGAGGTCCGTTCTTAACCTGAAACTGTTCTTAACCTGAAGCACCACTTTAGCTAATGGGGCCTCCAGCTGCCGCAGTGCCAGAGCACGATTTCTGTTCTCATCCTGAAGCAACGTTCTTAACCTGAAGCACTGTTTCTGGGTTAGCGGAGTCTGTAACCTGAAGCATATGTAACCTGAAGCGTATGTAACCCGAGGTACCACTGTACTAATTTAAACATCCTTGAGATATCAGTGACTTCACTTCTTCTCTTTCCATGGTTCATTTTGCATATCACAAATCCCTGCATATTTTACAAAAACTAAACCTTTCAGTATTCCATCCATCAACCTATTTACACTGTTGAATTCATCTTAATGCTGCCAGTGTTTTCAAATGTACACAATTTCCCCCAGGTACTCAAAAAATGTTTTCCAGTCTTCTCGAAAGGTATGTTCTTCTTGTTCTCTTATTCTATATTTTAGGTCTGCATGCTGTGCATATTCCATCAACTTAAGTTGCCATTCTTCTTTAGCTGGGAGCTTGCTTGTTTTCCATTTTGGGGCTAACAAAATACGGGCCGCAGTAGTGGCATACATAAATAAACTTTTGTTGCACCTGGGAATCTCTTATTTGGGAGGGACTAAAAATTCAGAAAAGTTGTTGAGATTTTTTTTTGGGGGGGGGAGGATTGCCCAGTGTGGATTCTGCACCCTGAGTAGATAGGATGTTGCAAAGTGTGTTCTCCCTCATGGGGAGCAGGTGTTGCGGTGGGGGCTGACAAGACACCTCACTGTTGCTAGGCAAAAGGTTTGGCCATCAAGCAGGGATGGGCTGTTACTGGGGAAAGTTATATGTTGCCATTTAGTGATTGACAGCCCTATTGGTTAAATACGTTCCACACAGCGACGAACTTCCTCTTTTCGCTGCTTACTTTAGATCACCCACCCTCCCTTCCCTAATTTTAGGCTGTTTGCTTGACCTTGCTATGCCTGTCATGGGGTCATCTGCTTTGGGGCAGGGGCCTGGTAGGAATGGAGTCCATTTGGCTGATTGGCTGGTGCCATTTGGTTTTTGCCTACTGCGTAGCAAATCGTCACAACTTGTAAGGTTGCAGTTAAGCATTGGTTTGGGAATTGGTTGGTGGAGGGGTATGGATTTGGCTGTGCCTGCCCCTCCAAAATGCTGCTGCTCCAAGGGTTTTCCGTTAAAGGAACCCAGGGGCTCCCCCATGCTTTTGTCTGACACCCCCTGGCAAGGGGCTAGGGCCACACAAGCCCCTGGGAGCATTTGGGGAGAGGTGAGGCATGGTTCCCAGTCCTCTCTCTCCCCGGGTGACTTACCCTTTCTGACTTCGGGTGTGTGTGCGAATGTCAGAGCTGTCCCCGTGCGGGGTCAGTTAGTCGCTACCAATGCCTAAGCAACCACTGACATTGCTGTAATTTTAATAAAGTTGTGGCCAAAATTATGCCAAAAACCTTAAACAAAAATTAAGTGCTATTGTGTTTTTATTTGGGGTGTCTTGGGGACCTCGACGCGCAATTGGAACCTACAGATACCTACTTTGCTAATGTTGTTGAGAAGCTTGCTCGCGGAGTCCTTGAATTTGCTTCTCTCCAGACCCTCCAGCTTAACCACCAAGGCTTCTGTCTTGGATATGACACCCCCAATGGAATGCTCCAGCTGCAGAACCCGCCTCAGGAGTCTGCGGAAGAAAGTGCGGTTTGTTTCTGTGCTGACCTTTGTGCATCAATCAGCAAAGGAGAGATTATTCCCAATCTCTGCTTCTAGTTTTGAGCCCAACTCTTCCCAATTTGTTTGATATAAGGAGGGGAATATCAGACCCTCTGAGTGTCCCTATTTTCCAGGGACAGTCCCGGATTTACAGAAGCCATCCCGGTTTCTGATTTCATCCCCAAATGCCCTGCTTTTCTCCTATTTTCATTGGAGAAATGTTGGATAGTATGGAGTTAGGTAACCCCTGAGCCAAGGAATAAGTAGCCATACAACCAGTGTTTTTTCCTGGGGGTACACAGGGGTATGCATACCCCTAAACATTTTGTGAATCTAACGGGAGAAGAAACTAAAAATGTTAAATTTTAAAGGTTTTTTTCTAGCATGGTGAACCATCAGTTCCATTGCTACCCCCGATGGCGGCCTCATTTCCTGTCACAGTGTATTTTCCTCAGTCTCAGACAGAAGCGAGTGTTTAACATGTGAAGTAAGGTAAAGCAAAGGGACCCCTGACCATTAGGTCCAGTCGTGACCGACTCTGGGGTTGCGGCGCTCATCTCGCTTTATTGGCCGAGGGAGCCGGCGTACAGCTTCCGGGTCATGTGGCCAGCATGACTAAGCCGCTTCTGGCGAACCAGAGCATCGCACGGAAATGCCGTTTACCTTCCCGCCGGAGCGGTACCTATATATCTACTTGCACTTTGACGTGCTTTCGAACTGCTAGGTTGGCAGGAGCAGGGACCGAGCAACGGGAGCTCACCCTGTCGCGGGGATTTGAACCGCCGATCTTCTGATCGGCAAGTCCTAGGCTCTGTGGTTTAACCCACAGTGCCACCCGCGCCCCAACGCCCCACCTCCAATGGCTGCCTCATTTCCTTTCCTGGTGTTTCCTGAATCTCAGACAGAAGCGAGTGTTTAATGTGTGAAGCAGTGTGGAATGTGGACATGTGGTGTTTTACTGATAAAAGTTTGGCCTCATTGAGGGGCAGTATTTCAAAATGAGTAATGCATGTTCTTTGTACTTTTGTCCATTTACTGTATTTATTTTCCCTGATTTGAACTATAAAATGGTGATTTTATTGAGTCAAAATGAGAGTACCCCTGAACATTTTTTAAAGAAAAGAAGCACTGTATACAACCATTAGAAGACATCTAAGGCAACCCTGTACAGGGAAGTTTTTTTAATGTGTACTGTTTTATTATGGTTTTTATACAGTATATATTGGAAGCTGCCAAGAGTGGCTGGGGCAACCCAGTCAGGCGGGCGGGGTATAAATATTATTATTATTATTATGGAATAGGACTTCCCTATTTTCATCAGAGAAATATTGGAAGGTATGGCGTATAGGCGCCATACCTATGTTTCGCATAATATATAATTTAGTGATCTCTTTTTGGGTCTGTATATTCTGATGAGTGTATTTGACAGGTACTAATAAAGTTAAATGATAATACAGACGTTTGGAACTCCTCCTCAGACACCAGGCTAGATTTGTTTTCTTGATTGTTCTTTGCATCTGCAATGGCAAATGGGCCGTCCAAATTGTTGTCTCTGAAGGATTTCCCCAAATTCTCAATTTCTGCATTCAACGCAACCTAGGATAGAAGAAGCAGCCAGTCATTTTTATCGTGTTCAGGTTTGACCATCGTGCTTTTAAAACTCAGGACCACAATCAAAGGCACTCCTGTGACACAGAGGGAGAATGTATCCTTACTCTCTTCTCCTCCAAGTCGTTCCGCATTCTCTTCTGCTCCTCCTCATCCAGAATCTGGTTCCCATCTTTATCAAACTTTGCAAAGGCTGCCGTGATCTCGTGCTCAGCATGGCCAAGCCTAAGGAAGGAAGGACAGCAGGAGAGAGACTGGAGCTGAAACACAGGGCCTGAACACCTAACATTCTTATTATCGACCAAAATTTGGCAAAACACTTTGGCCACCCCTTCAGCATATGCTGTGAGTGTGGGATGTGATTCACGAGGAGCAGTCAAGTACAACATTCCTTCTTTTCCTAGAGAAGACATCCGGGGGAATTGTGATGGCCTGGGATTCGGACTTGGAGGCTGAACCTGAGGAATCCCAGCCTGCACAGGAGTCCCCGCCTCCAGGACCGGCTGAGCCGGGGCTGGGGATTGAGCCTGAAGGGTCCTTACCTGTGCTGGATCCTCGGGTGCAGGCACCAGCTAAGTCTGCTCTGGCTCCTGAGGTGATGGAGGACCCATTGACTGCAGGTGATCCACTCTCAGCCCCATCAGGGGAAGCTGAGGTTGCCTCTGGGTCCGGTAACCCTCCAGCCTCTCCTGAGCTGCAGAGGCTCAGGGCGGAGGGAACTAAGTTCCCGCAGGAGGAGTGCTCGCCTCCAGGCCAGGAGAAGTGAGTCACCTGTGGGCCGGGGCCGCCCTATGTCTCGGGGCAGATAAAAGCCAGCCAGCCCAGTCCCAAGTTGCGGGAGCAACATTGTTGGTAGCCTGTTCCTGCCTGCACCCTGTCCTGCTGGATCTCTTGACCTTGCCTGACTCCCTGCTTTGGACCCAGTTTCAACTTTGACGGACGGCCTCAATACTGCACCCTCGACCTCGGACTGAACTCGGACCACACCTCATGGAAACCCATGGGACCAGCACAGGAATGTTTGGTCCAGCCAGTCGAAAACTTCCTGTTTCCTCCTGGCCTGGAGCATCCTTCCTCTTGCATGTGACTAGAGGTGGGTGTGACCTTACCTGCCCAGGTAACAAAAAGGGCAAGGAACGCAACACACTTTCTTCTTTTTGACTCTTCTCCA
The DNA here is from genome assembly GCF_964106915.1 of Podarcis gaigeae. Lineage (NCBI taxonomy): Eukaryota > Metazoa > Chordata > Lepidosauria > Squamata > Lacertidae > Podarcis > Podarcis gaigeae. Next base: position 14,056,492 of record NC_139681.1, read on the forward strand.
TCTTCCTTTCGTCATGTGAACTGCAGGACTGCTAGCCTGCAGCCACTGGGATTATTCCCCCATACGGGATAGGTCCAAATGTATATACTTTGTAACTAAGTCTGCCTTCAGGGATCCAACTGTGAACTGATGATGTGAGTAAACTTGTGTACTTTAAACAATATTGTGGCGTGTTCATTCTTTTAAGAGGGATAATAAGGGGACTTACCAGGAACTTTATTGTGAGAGGCTTAAAGGAGCCTGCAACCAGCTATCTGCTGTGCGTTTAAAAGGGGAATGTAAAACTCTGCTAAGTTATGGAACTTGCTAGCGCAAGTTAGGAAGGATATTAATAAACAATATATCCTCTCCTGCCTCCCTGAACATTCCCACAGTGAGACTAAGATATGTGAGGAAGTCTAGCATCAAACATTGTTTGTTGGCCGATGCCAGTCTGTGGTATGAGGGACTTCCAAGAAGGTTCTCTGCAAACTCTGAAGCTACTTACTCTCTCAAGCTGTTCTTAAAGTCTTCAAATTCCAGCTCCTTGGTCCCTTTCTGCAAAGCTTTTTGCACATCAGAGATCCGGTCTTTTTTCAGCTTCAGCTTCATTAGGGTCCTATTATAGCCCTGGAGTTAAAAGATGCATGGAAAAATTCAGCCTTGCCACCTCACCCAGCTGCAGGCAGAGGAAAGAGGTATGGCAGCAACATGAACAGTCTGGAATACGGTCACAATGAAATCAGAACAATTCTTCACAAGACATCAAAGTGAGTTCACATGTCCCCCCACCCACCCACCCTGCACACCTTCCAGTTCTCTCTGCAGTGTGTCTGAAGAGTTTAATAATAATACTAATAGAGAAGGAAATTGACTGAATATGCAGAATTGGACAAATTGACTGGGAAGATTCGATATCAGAAAGACCAAAAGTTTATCAAGGACTGGGGGAAATTTACAGAATATCTGAAAAATATATGTGATCTACAGACAACGCTTGTTGGTTTTGAAGAGACTCTGTGAGATAGTAAGAAATATTGCAAAAAAAGAGAGTAAGAGGAAAAGGAGTTGGGAAAGGTAATATCATGTTTAGAAATGCGTCAATAAATAGAAATTTTACGAAAGATTGGCAGAGAAACTGAGGGAAGTCAAAAATTGAAGAATGAGTGCAAAATAATTTGTTGATTGTATAAAATTTGTTTGGAAAATGAATAAAAATTATTTTTTGAAAAATATATTTATTATTATTTATACCTCACCCATTGGGCATCTTACAGCATATCTAAAAACATAATAAAACCATGAAGCATTAAAACCTCCTGATACAAGGCGGCCTTTAGATGTCTTCTAAAGGAACCAGTGTGGTGTAGTGGTTAAGAGCGGTAGTCTCGTACAGTGGTGCCCCGCAAGACGAACGCCTCGCAAGACGAAAAACCCGCTAGACGAAAGGGTTTTCCGTTTTGGAGGCGCTTCCGGGGACCTCTTTTAAATGCTGGCGGTGGGGAGCAAAGCCTTCCCCCCCTCCGGCCTTCAGAAGAGGTCCAGGAAGGCCGGCGGGGGCCGAAAGGCTTTGCTCCCCACCGCCAGCATTTTAAAAGCAGTCCGGGATAGCAGGGAAGCATTTCTCCGCTGTCCCGGACGGCTTTTGAAGGCAGGCGGGGGGGGGGGAGCAAAGACTCTTCTGAAGGCGGGCAGGGGGGCAAAGGTCTTTGTCCACCCTACCTGCATTCCCGGGGGCTTTTAAATCACCCCGGGACAGCGGAGAAGTCGCCCGCCAGCATTTTAAAATCGCCCCGGGACAGCGGAGGAATTCTCCGCTGTCCCGGGAAGGCAGGCGGGGGGGAAAGCAAAGACTTTCGCCCCCCCGTCGGCCTTCAGAAGAGGTCAGGGGACAGACTGTCCCCAGACCTGGTCTGAAGGCGGTTTCCATAGGAACGCATTGATTGATTTTCAATGCATTCCTATGGGAAACCGTGCTTCGCAAGACGAAAAATTCGCAAGATGAAAAGACTTGCGGAACGAATTAATTTCGTCTTGCGAGGCACCACTGTAATCTGGGGAACCGGGTTCACATCTCCGCTCCTCCACCTGCAGCTGCTGGGTGACCTTGGGCCAGTCACACTTCTTTGAAGTCTCTCAGCCCCACTCACCTCACAGAGAGTTTGTTGTGGGGGAGGAAGGGAAAGGAGATTGTTAGACGCTTTGAGACTCCTTCGGGTAGTGATAAAGCGGGATATCAAATCCAAACTCTTCTTCTTCTAAAAGTTATATAATTCTTTATCTCCTTGACATCTGATGGGAGGGCGTTCCACAGGGTGGGCACCACTACTGAAAAGGTCATCTGCCTGGTTCCCTGTAACTTTGCTTCTTGCAGTGAGGAAAGAAGGCCCTTGGAGTTTTACCTTAGGCTGATGGATGGGGGTGGAGACACTCCTTCAGGTATACTGGGCTGAGGCCGTTTAGGGCTTTAAAGGTCAACACCAACACTGTGAATTGTGCTCGGAAATGTACTGGGAGCTAGTGAAGATCCTTTAGGATCAGTGTTACATGGTCCTGGCAGCCGCTCCCAGTCACCAGTCTAACTGCCGCATTCTGGATTAGTTGTATTTTCTGAGTCCCCTTCAAAGGTAATGTTAAGTTGTGGGTGAACATATCAGATGACACAGCGATTCTTCAAACAGCTCTTCTTTATTCACAGACCAGAACTGAACTGAACTGAAGGGTTCAGCCAGCCTGCTCATATAGAGCTCCACTAGAACGCAACAGTAACCACTTTCTGTAACTATCCAATCACTGAACGTCACCTTCAATCCCTTATTTGCATATGTGGACCTGAGTGAAAACTATCTACAGTATCCCCCTGCTGGCCCAGGGTAAGAACTTCAGTACATAACAGGTAGCTCCATGTAGAGTGCATTGCAGTAGTCCAAGGGGGAGATAAGCTGTTCCTCCCTCTTCTCTCTTCCTGGCACCCAGCGTGATGCAAAACAGTGGGGCAGAAGGACTCAAAGTTTTGCGGACCTTGAGGAAATTATTCATCCCAAGGGTTGCTGGGGTTCTGCATGCCAGGGTGCTGCCATGTAGCATCAGAAGCTGCAGAAATCAGGAGGAGGAAGAGACCGCCATTCTTTTCCCTCCTTATGGCTTCTGAAGCAGAGCCTTTGTTGTCTCAGGATGTGGGGGTTCAAATGAAAAGGGGTGTGTGTGTTTCTGTAGCAGGTGAACTGATTTTGAATCTGGTGTGGGGGATCTTGCCTAGAGTCGACCTTAATCCTCTATCAGGTTTATCCCCCCCTCCATTCATTGACGGGATTCAAACAAACACCCCAAATTCCCCTCTCCCCATCACCTATCGTTTCCCAGAAAAGCCTTATAATGGTGAGCGTTTTCTCAATGCGCAAACCCTCCGAAACATAATCCAAATTTCACAGGAGAGGAAATGTGGATTTCAGTTAATGAAGGAACCTGTTTCAGAATATCCGTGAGCTGCAGTTCATTCTTCTGGTTTGAAAGCTCCTCTTTGACTTCAGAATACGTGTCGTTGATAATAGCCAGGAACATGTTCTGTGGGAAGAGAAACAGAAGGGTTGGTTCCTCCATGTGGACTAGACACATAAAGCACCCTCTTTGGTCCATGGAGCAAATGAAATACCTCCCAACTTTAACACTTCAAGAATCTTAATATATATATATATATATGATCAACTGCTGTCACAAATAATGTACCGTAGTCTTTCCCACTCCACCTACTTAGGCGCAGTGCCAAAAAGAAGAAAATATCCCACAAGCCACCTAGTTCAGTGCTGAGGGGGGTGGGCACAGTCATTGTATTACCTTCCCGCCGGAGCGGTACCTATTTATCTACTTGCACTTTGGCGTGCTTTCGAACTGCTAGGTTGGCAGGAGCAATAGAAAGCAATAACGCACAACTTACCAACAGCACAAAGAAGACAAAGAAGACGTAGGTGACAAAATATATCGGCCCCAAGACCCGGTTAGCGTTGTCAATGGCGTTGTAGTCAAAGTCGCCGAGGATTATTCGAAACTGGGTGAAGCTGGAAGGTAGGAAGAGGGTGAGGGTCAGCAATGTATGGCAGAATGCCTCGCTGGGTGTAGAAAATAAGTTCTAGCGGTAAATATGTCACCGTCTATCCCTAGACCTTGAATGGAAGAGCTCAGGGCTTCAGCAGTCTAGAATCAGAGCTTTGTAGTGTTGTGCTGGGCTTGTAGGACACCTACTTCCCATGACAGAACCTCAGTGGGGAACCTCTTCGTCCCGCCAGGACTCCCCATTTGGTCCATGAAGTAGTTTGGACCAAACAAGAGCCACCTGTCCATTTCCTGAAATCACTGGGCATCAGGTGCAGGGCAGGTCAAGCTGTGGGGCCAAATTCAAGCGGAAAGCGGGGGGCTGCTTGCATCCATAATAGCTTAAAGGTAAAGGGACCCCTGACCATTAGGTCCAGTCGTGGCCGACTCTGGGGTTGTGGCGCTCATCTCGTTTTATTGGCCGAGGGAGCCAGCATACAGCTTCTGGGTCATGTAGCCAGCAGGACTAAGCCGCTTCTGGCGAACCAGAGCAGTGCACGGAAATGTCGTTTACCTTCCTGCCTGGAGCGGTACCTATTTATCTACTTGCACTTTGATGTGCTTTCGAACTGCTAGGTTGGCAGGAGCAGGGACTGAGCAATGGGAGCTCACCCCATCGCGGGGATTCGAAGCGCCGACCTTCTGATCGGCAAGCCCTAGGCTCTGTGGTTTAACCCACAGCGCCACCCACGTCCCTTCCATAATAGCTTATAATATCTTTAATGAGAGAGATTAGGGTCAGAAGGTGTCAGGGACTGGGCAGAGGGGGAATGGTGGAGACCGCCTCCCCATCCTGACCCTTCCAGGGAGAAGGAAGAGGAAGACAGTATAGATTTACAGCAGGGAGTTGAGGGAGGTAGCAGCTCAGAGGCAGACGAGGGGGAAAGCTGGGAAAACATGGGAGAGCGGGAACAACACCCAGCTGACATGTTGTCATTAGAAAGCATTCCATCTCCCAGAACCTGGCGAGCCTTAAAAGTAGGAGAGTAAAGAGCTCAAAGACAGAGGGCACTTAGCAACACCTGTAGATGAGGTGATGATGATATTGATGAATGAGGAGGTGGGAGAGATAGGAGGTGGAGAGTCACTTGGGACAATGCCATTATCCAAGAAGCTGAACCCAGTTCAGCTACTGTTTGATTGATTACAGGTAGGTAGCCGTGTTGGTCTTATTGGTGTTTTGCAACTTTGACCTGTTGCAGGACCTTGGCCAGACCTTAGCAGAGCATATGCAGAGTTCTCAAAAGCAATCAGTTGCAGGCAGGATGGACGAAGCAGGAACAAAACGCTGCTACCAGTAACTTGATTACTTAGAGGTGTTTATTATTTGCAGCAGACTTCAAGTTACTATATACAAGAACAGAACAGATACACAGATCTTAACTAGCTCTCTCTTAACAAACTCCAAACGACTCTCAGAATACCACACTGGCCAACCAACACATTCCAGTCAGTAAGGTCATAAATCATCATGCCTGTGTGAGACCTTAACCAATGGTAAAGCTGTTTCCAGGGTCCCATATTTCCAGGCAGATAACTCCTCAGTCATCCTTGGCTGTCTGCCAGCTCTTAATTGATTCCGTGTGAAGCTGCACAGAATTGCATGTAGTCAAAATCCCAACAGGTCTGCTGTAGTCGAAACAAAATAAAAAAAATTCTTCCAGTAGCACCTTAGAGACCAACTAAGTTTGTTCCTGGTATGAGCTTTCGTGCACACAAAAGTTGGTCTCTAAGGTGCTACTGGAAGAATTTTTTTTATTTTGTTTTGATTGATTGATTGACAACAGTACGCTGTTTATTGCTTTCATTTTAAGGATCAATGGTCTTGTTAGATAGTAAAATTCATGTTAAATTGCTGTTGTAGGGGTTGTTTTTAAAAGTCTGGAACAGATTAATCCATTTTGCATTTTTATGGGAAAGCATGCCTTGGTTTTGGAACGCTTTGGTTTTGGAACGGACTTCCGGAACGGATTAAGTTTGAGAACCAAGGTACCACTGTATGGACTTCAAACCAGTTTTGGATGATATATTGATATATTGCCCAGCTCCGAGATGCTCTGGAAGCTGAGCTCCAGTCCTGAGAGAAAGGTTATTCGCTTACCAACAACCTTGGAGAGTTTTCTGATTAAGCGGTCTATACTTTTGTCCTGAACAAACAAGCAAACAGGAGAACAAACAAACCCCGTACACGCTAGTCTACACAATCAGGCACACCCTATAAAACGTAGAAAAGGTGTGTGATGCGGTACAATTCAGTGCTTACCAACCTATGTGGTGGCATGCGACCAAAAACCTTAAAGGAGGGTGAGGAGGAGGAGGAAAGGGAGGCCCACTCACATGCATTTGACAAAGGTGCTGAAGTTTTCCACTTGGGTCCCGAAGAGAAGGTATCCTAGCTGGGCGTAGGCAAAGAAGACGATGAAGAACATGATGGCAAAGCCTAGGATGTCTTTCGCACAGCGAGCTAAGGTGGAGGAGAGCTGTGTCATCGTTTTGTTAAAGCTAATGTATTTGAATATCTGGATCGGGAAGGAAAAGAGAAGGACAGGTTATTATTATTATTTTTTAATAAAAATTTTATTAAAGTTTCAACAAATTTTTATCACAACAAAACAAAGCAAAAACAATAACGAACAATAATGAACAAAAACAATATAAAAAAGAAAAACACATATAAGTTCAACCCTTAATTTCTTATAACTTACTTTCCCGACTTCCTCGTACCTCCCCTTTCTGTATTCCAATTTCTGATTACTTTTTCAGCAAATCCTTCCCTTACTTTTAGCTTAATTTTAATGTTACTCCTTTTCTTTAACTTAACCATTATCGCTAATAACCAAATATTTTCTAATCCAACGTCATTTTAGCATTCATTAATTTTGCAATATTTCTTTAGATAGTCCTTAAATTTTTTCCAATCTTCTTCCGCCGTTTCTCTTCCCTGGTTTCAGATTCTGCTCGTCATCTCTGCCAAACCCATTTGGTCTATCACCTTCATCTGCCGAGAAGGACAGCTTAAGGACAGGTTAAAGTGAGATGGGATGAGGAGAAAGCCTGGGGGAATTTATGGACTTCCTCTCAAGTGACAAAGATTGACAGGGCGCTAATGGTATACAGTGGTACCTCAGGTTACATATGCTTCAGGTTACATACGCTTCAGGTTACAGACTCCGCTAACCCAGAAATAGTGCTTCAGGTTAAGAACTTTGCTTCAGGATGAGAACAGAAATCGTGCTCCAGCAGCGCGGCAGCAGCAGGAGGCCCCATTAGCTAAAGTGGTGCTTCAGGTTAAGAACAGTTTCAGGTTAAGTACGGACCTATGGAACGAATTAAGTACTTAACCTGAGGTACCTCTGTACCTCAGAAGCAGGTCTTCTGTGGCTGATGGTTTGAGGGAGCAGGGTGTGTCTGTTCCATACTCTCCAACATACCTCTGTTGAAAACAGAAATGTCCCCTCCAATATGGGGTTGTCTGTATGTGTATCAGGTTGTAAGGGGTTGTACTGTGGTTGTGCGACAGTTCTTCAGTTTTTCAAACAGGTCTGTTTTATTCATGACAAAAGGGGCAGACATTGCACACAACATCCGGTAGGTGGCTCCCTCTGCAAATTTTGTCGCCCTGGAAATTTCTCATTTCAACATTTAAAACGCATGCACCCCATATTGTCTGGCCAGCAGCTGTTGCCTTAGGCTTAAGTGGAGCAGCGGAACCTGAATGACTTTTGAACTACTCAGGACTTCACCCAGCCAATGAAAGCATGCCGTCCTCAGCCAGCTTGAGTACAGCACATAAATAGTTTTTGCCAAAAACCAGAGGGGGAGAATGATATGCCTTGCAAAGACCCGCAGTTAAAATTGTCGAGGGGTCCATTTTCAGCACGTTTCCAGCATAGCTGTCAACTTACAGATTTGTAAATAAAGGACCAGCAGCCAAAATAAGGGATTTTAGTCAATGAGTTAAAAGGGACCAGATAATTTTGGAGAGCAGCGCCGGTTTTTAGCCCTTCGTTTCCAGAGGTTGCTGCTCAAGACACCAGCCGATGAAACAGTGCAATTAAATAACTAGAAGCAGCAACCACTTTTTGTGCAAAACGAAGTTCAAGTTATGAAGATGCTGCTGCAGTTCTGTATCTTTTCTCTCATGCTCCATCTGCAGCTCTCAATTCCATCAGGTGGGGCGGGAGGAAGGGGGGGGGAATAGCGCCCAAAGTAAACCCGCAGATCAGACCATCTATGCTAGTCTACCACTACAAATCTATGGGAGAAGCGCTTGCTGTTCTTCCCTTGTAGCCCTTGGAACACCTGCCCGCGCCTCCTCCTCCTCCTCTTCCTCCTCTTTCTGAACTGCTTTCTCTATGGTTGCCCTTGCTCTGCTCTCAAGGCTCCTCATAAATTCATAGACCATGCTAGGCTGCCCATCTGATTCGGGTCCTTCGGCAGCACAGCCGCAGTACGGCCTAGCGGGAGCGGTGGCAGTAGGCAGAGGGGAGGCCCCAGGCAGAGACACTCAGTTTGGCAGCCGCGAGGAGGATGGTGGCAGAAGGGCCCGAGGCTCCCACCAGTCCCGGCGGGGAGGGGTTCCTGGGGACCCAGGCTGGTGAGAAGAGGCTGGAAGGGGCCGGGCCAGGCAGCCAAGCAACACAGTTCGAGCCTCCCTCCTCCCTGGCCGGCAGGGAGGGAGGGAGGGAGAGGAGCTGCTTGCTTTGAAACCTGGGAAATTTAAGGGACATCCATCAATAAGGGACAGCAGTGCTGGGATAAGGGACTGTCCCTCCAAATAAGGGACGCTTGACAGCTATGGTTTCCAGTTGCTGTGGTACGGTTGCCACCCATCCTGTATAATACAGGATCATCCTGCATTTCAATATAAAATACTACACTCTGTATTCATTCAATGCAGCATGTCGTTTGCCCTGTACTTCTGCTCTGCTGTGTGCCTCGGATGTGACTTCTGGTGTTTCACGAGGCACCAGAAGTTGAGTTGGGGACCATGTGGTGTGGGTGCTGGGCACCCACCCAAAAATTTAGGTGGGTGCTCGAGCACCCAGGGCCCCCTAGAGATGGCAGCCTTGGAGGGCAGGGGAGAAGATGAGGGTGAAGGAGACTGAGCGGAGATATGATAGACATCTTCAAGTATCTGAAGGGCTGTCACATGGAGGAGGGAACAAGCTGGTTTTTTTCTGCCCCGGAGAGTGGGACCAGAACCCATGGCTTCAAGTTACAAGAAAGGAGATCACAACTAAACATCAGGAAGAACTTCCTGACAGTAAGAGTTGTTCAACAGTGGAACGGTCTCCCTTGGGAGGTTGTGAACTCTCCTTCCTTGGAGGTTTAGAAGCAGAGGCTGGGTAGCATAGATGCATCAGTTGAGATTTCTGCAGGGCTTGGGTCAGATGGCGTTTGGGGTCCCTTCCAACTCTACAAATCTACGATTCTATGCATAATATAGATGCTCCATCCTAGGAGTGCTGGAATCTTTGGCTGACAACAGACGGATTCATAGTCAGGAAGCCAAGTTTTTATCTTGTAAATCGCCCTGTGATCCTCAGATGAAGGGCAGATAGATAATCAGATAGATAAATATATAGGTGTTAGATGATAGATAGATGATAGATAGATAGATAGATAGATAGATAGATAGATAGATAGATAGATGATAGATAGATATAGATAGATATAGATAGATATAGATAGATAGATGATAGATAGATGATAGATAGATAGATGATAGATAGATAGATGATAGCTAGATAGATGACAGATAGATAGATGATAGATAGATAGATAGATAGATAGATAGATAGATAGATAGATAGATGATAGATAGATATAGATAGATATAGATAGATAGATAGATAGATAGATAGATAGATGATAGATAGATGATAGATAGATGATAGATAGATGATAGATAGATGATAGATGATAGATGACAGATGATAGATAGATGATAGATATAGATAGATAGATAGATAGATAGATAGATAGATAGATAGATGATAGATAGATGACAGATAGATAGATGATAGATGATAGATGATAGATGATAGATAGATAGATAGATAGATAGATAGATAGATAGATAGATGATAGATAGATAGATAGATAGATAGATAGATGATAGATAGATAGATAGATAGATAGATAGATAGATAGATGATAGATAGATAGATGATAGATAGATGATAGATAGATGATAGATGACAGATGATAGATAGATGATAGATAGATAAATAGATAAATAGATAGATGATAGATAGATAGATAGATAGATAGATAGATAGATAGATGATAGATAGATAGATGATAGATGTTAGATAGATGTTAGATAGATAATAGATGATAGACAGACAGACAGACAGACAGACAGATACCTTGATCCAGGCAAAGAACAAGTTCACAGCGTTCATGTTGTTGTACTGAGTCTGCCAAAAAGCCAGGAATTCAAAGTCCGCATAGATGCTGGGGTTTCTCAGAAGCTGTCCCATCAACCTGTTGACCTCAATGGTGCGAAAGATGTGGAATCCGATGGCTACAATAGAAAGCTGAGGGGAAAACCCTGGGATGTAAAGGAAATTCTACAGAGAGTGGAGCCTCATCATTCTTTCGGACTTTCTGTAGCCATATTGCTCGACTACACCAGGGTGGGGAACGTCACATATGACGTCAGGTGTGAGAAAGGTTGGTTTGGCCCAAAAGGACTTTGACAGCACTGCTGGGTGTCGGGTGCTTTAGAACTGCTGAACAAATTGTTTTGCCAGCCTTGTGCTTGGTGCCTAGGAAAGATACCACGCCCTATCACACCCTCCCAATGAAGGTTCATTAGGTGAAAGTGCATTTTCGAATGAAGACTATTGGGGCAAGGCAGTTTCTCTTGTCGCCTGCTAATTAGTCGAGAAACAAATGTAATTTCTGCAAAGGTGAGGTTGCACTCATTCTTAACATAGTCAGCTGCTTCGCATATTGCATACCATCAGTGCCGGATTTACATATAAGCTAAACAAGCTATAGCTTAGGGCACCACTCTCTTGGGGCCCCCCAAAAAATTAAAGAAAAAAACCCTGGATGTACATTTCTAAAATATAAGATAAAAAACAAATAAAACCTACATGCAGCAGGTATTGGTGTTGTGTTGGCTCCTATGATGTAAGTCATGGGCCCCGCCTGCTAACCTGCTCCCTAAAATATCACTGGTTTGCTGATTTCTATATATAGGGTATCTACATTCTGCAGGGAATGGTTGCAGGGCAACATGTAGCATGCAGCTGCAGACTGCAGGGCAGCACAGTTGAATGTAGGCCAAGCTGTTGTAAGGTAAAGGTAAAGGGACCCCTAACCATTAGGTCCAGTCGTGGCCGACTCTGGGGTTGTGGCACTCATCTCGCTTTATTGGCCGAGGGAGCCGGCATGTGGCCAGCATGACTAAGCTGCTTCTGGCGAACCAGAGCAGTGCACAGAAACGCCGTTTACCTTCCTGCCGGAGCGGTACCTGTTTATCTACTTGCACTTTGACATGCTTTCGAACTGCTAGGTTGGCAGGAGCAGGGACTGAGCAATGGGAGCTCACCCCATTGCGGGGATTCGAACTGCTAACCTTCTGATTGGCAAGCCCTAGGCTCTGTGGTTTAACCCACAGCGCCAGTCGCGTCCCTTAGGTTGTACCTGTTACCTAATATTAAAATACATATTTTGTTATGTGCAAATGGCTTTAGATACCTATGAGGTCCATCAATTATCCTATAGCATATATTCAACACAAAGAACAGTGACAATCTGTTGTTGACAAAGGACAGCTGGACATATAAAGGGCCCCATTACCTTCAGTAGCCTAGGGCCTCATGAAACCTAAATCCGGCCCTGCATACCATCCAAGTGTCCCTGTTTTCCAGGGACGGTCCCAGATTTACAGAAGCTGTCCCGGTTTCTGATTTTACTCCAGAATGTCCCGCTTTTCCTTAGGACATCCCTATTTTCATCAGATGAATGTCGGAGGGTATGTTGTTTCCCTGTCTTTCTCTGATCTGCACTGCTCTCCTTGTCAGCTCCCGGACAACCTTAGTCTTTGGTGGAGGGGCGGTTGCAGCCTCTGCCTGCCCCTCTAAAAGTGCAGAGGTATCCAGGAGGGATCCAGGGATCCAGGAGGAGCTGCTTTTGTCTGGAAACCCAGTGTCAGGAGTCCAGGTTCTCAGCTTGATAACACAGTAAAGGTAAAGGTAAAGGTACCCCTGCCCGTACGGGCCAGTCTTGACAGACTCTAGGGTTGTGCGCTCATCTCACTCTAGAGGCCGGGAGCTGGCGCCATCCGCAGACACTTCCGGGTCACGTGGCCAGTGTGACATCGCTGCTCTGGCGAGCCTGCACCAGCACAGCACACGGAACGCCGTTTACCTTCCTGCTATAACGCGGTACCTATTTATCTACTTGTACTTTTTAAGGGTGCTTTCGAACTGCTAGGTGGGCAGGAGCTGGGACCGAAGACGGGAGCTCAGCCCGCCGAGGGGATTTGAACTGCCGACCATACGATTGGCAAGTCCTACGCACTGTGGTTTTACCCACAGCGCCACCCGCGTCCCTTGATAACATAGTAAGCGGAGCTAATTAAAAAGGAGGCTTTATTGCAAAAAAAAAAAAAAACCAGATAGCTCCGGGCGGCTTGAACAAAGCCTGCGGCACCATTATTCAAGACGACCCTTCTGAAGACTGAGTGACCAGAAGCAACTGAACTTTCGCTTCTGACGTCTTTTGTTTTGCTTCCTATCCTGCAGCACTCTCATTCGTCGAGATCTCGGACTGAGTGGGTCAGCTCCCGCCTCTTCCCCATTCTCTGAGAGGCTGTCTCTTCACTCTTCCTTGCCTGTTTGTGCTTCCGGTGAGCTTTGACAGTGTTCTAGCCTGCTCTCCGTTCCTGTCTTATCAGCTTGCATATCAAGGTCGGGAGGAGCCGGAGTATGCAGCTGCTGGTTTTCCTCTGTCTGACTAACATCAAAGCAGCCTTTCTGTTCCTGGCTGTTTCTGCATTTAGCTGCAACCTTTCGCTTGGAGCTGACTCATTCCTGACACCCAGAGAGGGGCGGGGGCCATACCACGCTTCAAGGTGTCAATCTCACAGGGGAGACCTCCTTGATGTGTGTCATTAGGTCCTCTTCTCCTCGGGCTGACCCCAAACAGTATACAGTGGTACCGCGGGTTACATACTCTTCAGGTTACAGACTCCGCTAACCCAAAAATAGTACCTCGGGTTAAGAACTTTGCTTCAGGATGAGAACAGAAATCGTGCTCCGGCGGTGCGGTGGCAGCTGGAGGCCCCATTAGCTAAAGTGGTGCTTCAGGTTAAGAACAGTTTCAGGTTAAGAACGGACCTCCGGAACAAATTAAGTACTTAACCTGAGGTACCACTGTATAGCTCAGCAGGCAGGCTGATGGTCAAATTAGTTTTCCAATAACTTGTCAAGCCCTTCATCTGTCATCAATAAAAGTTGTGGCCTTCTTGACCCAACCTATGTGTCTTTCCTGTGTAATCATTCAATGGTTCGTTCAATATGAATGGAAAGTAATCTCACCAATATGACAACGATGTCCAAGATGTTCCAGATGCTGGTGAAGTACTTGAGCCTGTGAATGCGCAGCTCCAAGATCTCTTCCACCACGTAGTAGAAGATGAAGACGCAGAAGACGATCTCGCAAGCGACAATGAAGAAGTCCCAGGTGCTGACGTAGCGGAGGAGCTTTACTGTTCGGATCTGCCACGAAGGGATGGCTCCACCGGTGGCTGGGAATTCAATCACTAACCTAATATGGAGGGAAGAGAATGTGTATGGGCAAAAACCAATGCTGCATTTTCCATTGACGTGCCTCAAAGAAGAATGGCAGATCAATAGGCGTATATACAAAACGTGATTGAAAGATGAACTCACCCACTCTGCATATTGGTTTTGTAACTATTTTGCAGTCTTTGGTAATAATTCTTATTAGTTTTCAATTTCATTCCAACAATAGCCTCATTATAACAATGCCAAATTATAATACAATTACTAATACAATTACTAATACATCCTGATACCAAATTAAATAATAATAATAATAATTTTTATTCATACCCTGCCCTCCCCAGCCAAGGCCGGGCTCAGGGCAGCTAACAAGCAATAATAAAAACAAGATGAACGAATACAACTTAAAAACAAGATTAAAATACAACATTAAAATATTGAAGTATTAAAATATTAAAATGCAGCCTCATCACAGGAGAAAGGAAAAAGAAAAAAGAAAGAGGGGGAGGGAATCAAATTGGCTCCAAGCCAAAGGCCAGATGGAACAACTCTGTCTTACAGGCCCTGCAGAAAGAAATCAGATCCTGCAGAGCCCTGGTCTCATGAGGCAGAGCGTTCCACCAGGCCGGAGCCAGTGTTGAAAAGGCCCTGGCTCTGGTTGAAGCTAACTACAGTGGTACCTCGGGTTAAGAAGTTAATTTGTTTTGTAGGTCCGTTCTTAACCTGAAACTGTACTTAACCTGAAGCACCACTTTAGCTAATGGGGCCTCCTGCTGCCGCTGCACGATTTCTGTTCTCATCCTTTAGCAAAGTTCTTAACCCAAGGTACTATTTCTGGGTTAGTGGAGTCTGTAACCTGAAGCATATGTAACCCGAGGTACCACTGTAATTTAGGTGACCCCCCAGCTGTCAATGTTTTCCTTTTTTTAAGGGAAATTCCCTTATTCCGAATAGGATTCCTCGCAAGAAAAGGGAAACGTTGACAGCTATGACACACCCCCCCCCCCGCGTGCTAGAATTGATGGTTTAACGATTTTCTTTATTTCTGCGTTCCAAAATCTTATTAATTTCAATCGCACTCCAGTCGAGATAACAATTCCTTATACAACAACTGCAATATTAGCAACTTCCCTTTGTATGGACACATTAAATGACATATGAAATGGGTAATAGATGGTCACTCACCTCAGGACGCAGAAAAGGTTGATATTGGCATTGTACACAGAAAAGTCAATGAAAACCACGCGAGTTCCCCGATTGAGCCACAAGTTTTCTTTCAGGACTCGGAGAGCTCTAGCGCTTTCCCGACGGGTCATTTTGAGATCCATGTAATAACCTCCTCCGCTGTAACTTGTCAGCCGGCCCCAGTGAGAGGAACCATCCAGCTCTTCCTCTGTGTGGTACTGCCACCTGCACACAGAAGATGCAACAAGAGAAAGAGGGGGCTGACGGACAAAGCCGAAATGTTATCTCTTCCAGACCCGGGATGCCATGTGCATATTGCACATGAATTCCCCCCACCTCAAAAAAAGATTTAACTTAATGCCCCAGAGGTGCACACAACCAGAACACAGTTCTTGGGACTCTGGCCAATATTCTTTACATCAAATATTTTCGGAACCCTTTACGCGACGTTGGCTCAGTCTGCGCCGAAACAAGGCATGGAGCGAATGCGCAGGCTTTCAGAACGGAGATTATGGGTGGACTCTTTGCCCCCCCACAGGTCCTGTTCCTCCTGTTTGGCTCCATGGTTAGGCTTAGCATGTTATCCGAACCCCAGGTTCATGGTTTTTCTAAAGCTAAGAACTATCACCTTGAAATTAACTTTGGAACAGCTCATTACTCAATGGTTCTACTGTGGGCCGGCCCATCTATTAGTCTCCTTGAGGCAGTTGCCTCAGGAGTCAGGCTGGGGAAAGCTGGGAGAGGTGGCAGATCCGGGGGCCTGAGGGTCATGCCACTCGCAGCCTCCTGCACTTGCGTGGTGAGTTTCCGCCTCCCCCCTCAGAAATAAAGACACAAGACACTGGAGTTTAAGGTTAATGGGCAAAATAGGCCACAACTTTATTGATTACAGGAATTGAGCGGTATTGGCTTAGGCATTGGTCCTATCAACTAACCAGCTTCAGCCTGCTAGCTTGAAGACCGGCAAGGGTTAACCACCAGTAGGGGGAGTCCTGCTGATGTACATCAACTAGGTAGTCCCCCGGGGTCACCGGTCGGGGGCGTGCCTTAGGCCCACACCTCCATAGGCTTCGGACAGAGCAACGCCCCCCAGAATCCTTTATTGGACTACCCTTCAATTTGGGGGAAGGTGATGGTGCTCCCTTCCCACCCTTTCATCTGATAACAATACCCCTACCAATGCCTAACCGCCAATGCCGAGGAGGTTGTGACGATTTGCTACGAGGTAGGCGAAAAACCAAATGGCTGGTGCCAATTTGCCAAGTGGAAAAAATCCTACCAGGCCCCTTGATGGCGACCAACCGAAGTCCATAGCAATGTCAGAGATCTGAACCTAACGGGTGGGAGGGTGGGAAAACCTAAGCAGCTGGAGCGAGGAAAGAGGGAAATCCTTGGCCGCGCCAGCCCTAAATAGGACGGGCCACGCCTCCTGGACCAGCCAATTGGCTGGCCAAGGAGATGACGCGACCGAGGATTCCCCTAGTATCGCGGGGAGGGGCGTGAAGCCCGCAACCCCACCTCCTCTCTAGTACGGAAGTGGCTTTGTCACACACAGCTGCCATTTCAGAAGAGCAGGGCTGCTGCCTGCTCTTTACTGGCCTCCTTTTCTCTCCCTGCCACCTTCAGCGTGTCAAGGCCAACCCAGGCCACCTCCAGTCGCCTCAGGCGGCAGCAGAGGCAGCATGAGTGTATAGCAATCGCATGCGTACCATTTTCTGTTTTGCCTCAAGTTGCAAAATGTCTTGAGCTGGCCTTGGTTTCACTGTTACCTGCTCCTGGTGGCTAAGAAACACCACCAGGCTGGGAATCACCTGTCCCTGCTTGCACTGATCGTGTCTCAGAATAACCTTCCTGACATCCCACCGGCTACCAAACCGGAGGTTCCCCCTCCCATGCCAACCGCAGACCCTCCAAAAGTGCCTATTTTCTAGGGGCAGTCTTGGATTTACAGAAGCCATCCTGGTTTCTGATTTGATCCTGGAATGTCCCGCTTTTCCCTAGGGCGTCCTTATTTTCATTGGAGAAATGTCGGAAGGTATGGAGTTATGTGACCTCCGAGCCAAGGAGATAAGTAACTATACAACCAAGGCAGCCCTGTATAGGGAAGTTTTAAAAAAGGGTTAATGTATTATTATGTTTTCATGTATTTTGAAACCTGCCCAGAGTAGCTGGGGCAACAGTCAGATAGGTGGGGTATAAACAGAATAAAATAATAAATATAATAAAAATAGAGTGGGACATGCCTATTTTCATCAGTAAAAGGTTGGAGGATATGAAGGTGTAGACATTACTTTTGCTTTCCAACCAGTGCCTGATTTACAAGCTAAACAAGCTATAAAGGTAAAGGTAAAGGTGCCCCTGCCCGTATGGGCCAGTCTTGACAGACTCTGGGGTTGTGCGCCCATCTCACTTAAGAGGCCAGGGGCCAGCGCTGTCCGGAGACACTTCCGGGTCACGTGGCCAGCGTGACAAAGCTGCATCTGGCGAGCCAGAGCCGCACACGGAAACGCCGTTTACCTTCCCGCTGGTAAGCGGTCCCTATTTATCTACTTGCACCCGGAGGTGCTTTCGAACTGCTAGGTTGGCAGGCGCTGGGACCGAGCAGCGGGAGCGCACCCCGCTGCAGGGATTCGAACCGCCAACCTTTCAATCGGCAAGTCCTAGGCGCTGAGGCTTTAACCCACAGCGCCACCTGCGTCCCAAACAAGCTATAGCCACCCCAAAAAATAAAGGGGGGAAAACTGGATGTACAGTGGTACCTCAGGTTAAGTAGTAAATTCGTTCCGGAGGTCTGTTCTTAACCTGAAACTGTTCTTAACCTGAAGCACCACTTTAGCTAATGGGGCCTCCTGCTGCCGCCGCGCCGCCGGAGCACAATTTCTGTTCTCATCCTGAAGCAAAGTTCTTAACCCGAGGTACTATTTCTGGGTTAGTGGAGTCTGTAACCTGAAGCGTATGTAACCTGAAGCGTATGTAACCCGAGGTACCACTGTACATTTCCAAAATATAAGATAAAAAACAAATAAAATAAGACCAACATACAGTAACAGTGTTTTGTGTTGTGTAGGCTCCTGTGATGTAAGTCTTGGCCTGCTAGCCTGCTCCCTAAAATATCACTGGTTTGCTCATTTCTATATATAGGGTGCCTACATTCTGCATGGACTGGTTGCATGGCAACATGTGCAAATGGCTTTAGATACCTATTATGTCCATAAATTACCATATAGCATATATTCAACGCGAAAAACAGCGCCAATTTGTTGTTGACAAAGGGCAGCGGGACATATAAAGGCCCCCATTACCTTCAGTAGCTTAGGGCCTCATCAAACTTAAATCCGTCCCTGTTTCCAACAGTGGAGAGGATAACCAAGCTCTTAGTTTGTGAAACTCAAGAAAGGCAGAAGTTATGATCTACTCACGCTGTTCCATTGAGGAGCCCAAAGGGGGACCTGTCCTCCTTCTCCTCGCTGTAGACATCATAACAGCCAAAAATGTCTTCCTTGAAGTCTTCATGCACCACACACGAGTTGTTCTGCACCTTCAGTTGACGCATTCGTGGGACCCCCAGCAGCAAGTTCTCGTAATAGATGTACGACTGAGTGTTGTGGCCTAGAGATTCGTTGTTGTACCATTTGGTCCAATACAAGCTGTCCAATAAAGGGCCTTGAGTATACTGTGGAGATATGCAGAAAGGGGCAAGAAGAAGGACATGAGATCTAAGACAGCAACAACACACAGAATGGCCGGAGACTGGAAACTAGGGTTGCCATATTCCCCAAATCCACACAAAGTTGTTGGAACTTTTTGGGGGGAACATCCCCCCCATCAAGTTTTTGGGCTTTTCTTGGATTTTTAAAGCATTTTATAAAAAAGAAATCAAGCAGATAAGAGTTATGACTCTGAGCACCCAAGGGTGGGAGGGTCCCTTTCTGTGTCCTGGGGGAAGTATCTTTGCCAACGGGCTACTAGCTGATATGTGCACAAATTGCTAACGCATGATGGCATGGGCTGTGTGTACATTTTCTCACATAGCTCATTGTGCAGTCACCAACACAACTGACTCCCAAGTCCAGGCAGGCTTAATGTCTATACAAATTGAAAAGGATGGAGGTCTATAAACTGGACAGGAAAATGGGCTTTCAGGTGGAAAAATCAAAACTGGAAACAGAGTTGCTAGAACCCAATACTAAGAATTTGTCAAAAATGTATAACTTGCTGTTGAAGTGGAATACGCAGGATGAAACAGTGAAATCAGTTATGATTAAGTGGGCTCAAGATATTGGTCATAATATTTTGTTTGCTGACTGGGAAAGGTTGTGGACCACCGGCATGAAATTCACGGCGTGTAACGCCTTGAGAGAGAATATTATGAAAATGATCTATAGGTGGTACATGACCCCAGTCAAGCTTGCAAAAATTTACCACTTACCAGATAACAAATGTTGGAAATATAAAGAAAATGAAGGCACATTCTTTCACCTCTGGTGGACATGCCCAAGGATTAAGGCTTTCTGGGAAATGATATATAATGAAATGAAAAAGGTATTTAAATATACTTTCCTGAAGAAACCAGAAGCCTTTCTCCTGGGTATGGTAAGCCACGTGGTGTCAAAGAAGGACAGAACTTTTTTTATGTATGCCACTACAGCAGCAAGGATCCTTATCTCAAAGTATTGGAAGACACCAGATCTACCCACTCTGGAAGAATGGCAGATGAAGATGACGGAATATATGGGACTGGCAGAGATGACGGGCAGAATCCGAGATCAGGACAAAGAGACAGTGGAAGAAGATTGGAAGAAGTTTAAAGACTATCTTAATAAATACCATAAAATTAATGAAGGCTAAAAAGATATGGGTTTAAAAATTAGTGGTTTACAGGGGAATTGATTTAAGGAAAAAGAACAGAATTAATAAAAATTATGGGAAATGTGGGAATGGATTTGCTGATAAGATAAATGAGATTAGAATACAGAAGGGGGAGGTGTGAGGAGGTCGGTGAAATTAGGATTAGAAATTATGGTTTGAACTTATACCTGTTTTTGATTTTTTTGTTTGTTTGTTTATGTTTTTACTGTTTTTTGTGTCTATATGTGTTTTTTTTAAAAAAAACTTCAATAAATATCATTAAAAAAAAATACAAATTGAAAAGGAACCCTGAGCAGCTGGGATGAATACGTTGTTCTATTTCCGGCCTGGGTCTCTATCATTCGTAAGTCCATACCATTCATTTTCTCCCTTCATTTGAATGTTTAAACAAGATTCTTCAAAGATTGTTTTTAAATACACATTTTATCACAAAAATACATATTTAAACATGTATTTTATAGCAATATTTTAAAGTGCACATTTAAACCTAAAATGCACACATTTCTTCTTTTTTAAACATTTTTGGAGCTAAGAACTGTTTTGCAAAGTTCGGAGAGGTGCAAAGTCCAAAGAATGGTTGCATTTTGATCCACGTGTCCTGGAGGCACAAATTTGCTTTCAAATGTGGACCGAATGAAAATTCTCCCCTGTTCCTGCTAATCCATTTTGAGCTGTTGGATGAACAGCTTTCAGCTGAACCTGTGCCGATTTGTAACGGCCAGTTCAAGCCAGTTAGTTATGATAGGCCAATTTACGAGAGCCACTTTCAGTTTGCTAGGAAAAATCTGACACAGGAAACACAGAGCTTGTTGGGTACTCACTCGCCAAAAGTCAGCCATGCTTCCAATCTCCTGGAAAGAGATACCACTGTCCGTAGAAGTTTCCAAGAAGAGTTCGGACATCACTTTGGTGTAGTAATAGGCATTTGAACTTGTCATCCCATAAGTCACTAGAGATAAATCAGGTTGGGGAAAACAGCACACAATTCAATAGGATTTAGACATTCATTCCACCTGACTGGCTTAAGTACACAATATTAGAGCTGGAAGGTAAGTTTTATTATACCAATAAGTTGGAAGAATGCAGATTCTTCCCCATTGATCAATGGATTGACAGTATGACAACACTCATAAAGTATGAACAGACTGCTTAAAGATTTAGATTTTGTTCGGATAAATATTACAACATTTGGAAAGAGTTCGTACAGGGCGAAGTATGCAATTAATATCTACATACATATTAGGATAATAACACTATATAAGAATGCATGGGAGTATATTATATTGCTGGTGGGGCTGTGGTCTAAATCACTGAGCCTCTTGGGCTTGCCGATCGGAAGGTCGGTGGTTCGAATCCACTCGACGGGGTGAGCTCCCATTGCTCTGTCCCAGCTCCTGCCAATCTTGGAGTTCAAAAGCATGCCAGCGCAAGTAGATAAATAGGTACCATTGTGGCGGGAAGGTAAATGGCGTTTCCATGCGCTCTGATTTCCGCCACAGTGTTCCATTGCGCCAGAAGTGGTTTAGTCATGCTGGCCACATGACACAGAAAGCTGTCTGCGGACAAACGCCGGCTCCCTCGGCCTGAAAGCAAGATGACTGCCACAACCCCATAGTCACTTTTGACTGGACTTAACCGTCCAGGGGTCCTTTACCTTTACCTTTTTACCTGATATACACACACATTTTCCTCACGCCCCACTTTTTTCCTCTGTATCATTTTATTTCTTAAAAAATGAAATTCTTTCAATAAAATATTAATATTTTTTTAAATTGGCATTTTTTATTAGAGTATTTCGAGGCAGGAAGGGGAAGGGGTTTGAGTGACAGGAAAATCTTTCTCAGGTAGCATCGATGATACAGAATTTACAACAAAGGCAAAATCTTGATGGCGCCTATATCAATAAAAATATGAAAGATTTCGACTTTTATATCAAGAGGAAGTAAACAGCATTAGTAAGCTCTGTGGCTCAGGCTAAAATCGCAGGCTATCGAAAGCACCTGATCTACAGATTAGCCAGCACTGCAGCAGTCAAGGGTTGGCGCCCTCCCTTTCTGCAAAAAATAAAATAAAATATCCTTAACACATTTTACAGTTTCCAACATACAATAGATCCTAAAGGGACCATTTAACGGGCAATGATGCATTTAGGACAGATCCTTTGGCATATCAGCATATGGTGACTGGGAGTGGACACCGAGACCATATAACACCAGTCCTGAAAGACCTACATTGGCTCCCAGTATGTTTCTGAGCACAATTCAAAGTGTTGGTGCTATATATTTTTTTTTTGGGGGGGGGGGGAATGATTGAATTTCTATGACCCACAAATAACCCAGAGATGCATTTTAAATAAAAAGACACATTCTACTCATGTAAAAACACGCTGATTCCCGGACCGTCTGCGGGCCGGATTTAGAAGGCGATTGGGCCGGATCTGGCTGCCAGGCCTTAGTTTGCCTACCCATGCCCTACACACTGCAGCCAACACACTAACGTGCCACAACACACAGTTTGGAAAGCTCTGATCTACACCAAAACGGGAGGTAAGAAGCTTCACCCTTAAACATATAAGTAAAGGTAAAGGTACCCCTGACCATCAGGTCCAGTCGTGACCAACTCTGGCGCTCATCTCGCTTTATTGGCTGAGGGAGCCGGCGTACAGCTTCCGGGTCATGTGGCCAGCATGACTAAGCTGCTTCTGGCGAACCAGACCAGCGCACGGAAACGCTGTTTACCTTCCTGCAGGAGCGGTACCTATTTATCTACTTGCAGTTTGACGTGCTTTCGAACTGCTAGGTGGGCAGGAGCAGGGACCGAGCAATGGGAGCTCACCCTGTCGTGGGGATTCGAACCACCGACCTTCTGATCGGCAAGTCCTAGACTCTGTGGTTTAACCCACAGCGCCACCCACGTCCCCTCAAACATATAGCAGCAGTGAAAGTTTTTCTTTCACACGTGAAGTGATATAAGGGCTTGTGTGACAAGAAATCATCCGGAATTATGGCCATAAACATCGTTTGGGATTGTCATGGCCATTTTAACCAGTCCTAGCGCTAGGACAAATGCCTCATCCATTCAGCAAAGGGTCAGGTTGTGCTTGCTCCACTAAGACAGGGATCAAACTTATCACATGCATGCATGCACTCAGAGACACGTAAGCGCTGCCTAAGCTGTAACGTCAATGGCAGGATTCTCAGTGGGGAGAAAACTCGATAGGCATCCTACAAAAACAACACATTTTCAAAGCTCCTCTTTTGCCCAGGTCAGAACATCATTACTGTATGAGAAGAGTGATTTGAGCTTTGTCCCCCTGTTTGCAAGTGATAACTATTATTGCCATACCTGTTCCGCCGTGGAGTGCATGAAATATAATCTGTTGCCCTATGAGACATCACAGGTGCACCTTTGAGATAACAATAAATCTTCCCAAAACAAACAGCCATTGTTGTGCCCACACAAAGTGGTTTAGTATTTGGCACACAGCTGCATTCAATCTACCCAGAGAGCACAATAGGAACGGCCATCTATGTTATCGTTCAGACCATCCTTCCTGCATAGTTCTTTGCGATGGAAAGGGGGGAAACATCAGGGTGTTGTGGAAGTTCTAACCACGCATGTCAAATTCTGAGTTGATGCAAGAAAATATGGATGTTCCTATGAAATGAGAAAGGGTCGTTCCTTCCACTACAACAGTGCCCCCCAAACTTGGGTCTCCAGCTGGTTTTGGACTACAATTCCCATCATCCCTGACCACTGGTCTGCTAGCTAGGAATGATGGGAATTGTAGTCCAAAAACAGCTGGAGACCCAAGTTTGGGGAACACTGTCCTAGCATAAGGTTACCAGATTTTTTTTCAATGAATCTGGGGACACTTTTCAACTTCAGTAGGAATGATAGGATTTTGTATGGGGACTGATTTGTAAATCCAGGGACTGTCCCCAGGAAATGGGGTCATCTGGTAACCTTACCCTAGAAGAACCAATGAATTTGTGAGCAGGAGAGGAAGGAGGGGATACCAAGAAGGCACCATTGCTTTCTCTTACCACAATCCAATCCAGGAAGCCAAGTTCAAAGCTTGTGGGTTTGGCATCATTTGAGACAGCCCCATGGTTACCATGGAGGTCATGAAGTTCTGAGCTACTCTCAACAAGGGTGTCCCAGTGGGAAGTCTCACTGCTTTGGGGCAATGAAGGGGACAGTATGCCAATCGGATTCCTGTTCTGTCCCAAACACCCAGCCTCAGAAACAAGCACTAGAAACTGAACACTTAAACACCTGGTAAGGGAGAGCTGGACCATAAAGAAGGCTGATCGCCGAAGAATTAATGCTTTTGAATTATGGTGCTGGAGGAGACTCTTGAGAGTCCCATGGACTGCAAGAAGATCAAACTTCTCCATTCTGAAGGAAATCAGCCCTGAATGCTCACTGGAAGGACAAATCGTGAAGCTGAGGCTCCAATACTTTGGCCACCTCATGAGAAGAGAAGACTCCCTGGAAAAGACCCTGATGTTGGGAAAGATGGTGGGCACAAGGAGAAGGGGACGACAGAGGATGAGATGGTTGGACAGTGTTCTCGAAGCTACCAGCATGAGTTTGACCAAACTGTGGGAGGCAGTGGAAGACAGGAGTGCCTGGCGTGCTCTGGTCCATGGGGTCACAAAGAGTCGGACATGACAAAATGACTAAACAACAACAACAAGGGAACTAGGGTCCCAGTAGACTACAGTATCTCTGCCTCCCTATCCCTGGGGCCCAGTTTGCTGCTGCATGGAGAACTCATCTTTTCAAAAGCCACCATGTTGAAATGCAGGGTGCAAGTGTAATGAACCAACACAAGCCATCTAAAAGAATATTTGCCCCTCATTGGGCTGGAACCAATACTAAAAAGGAAAAGCAGCCCAGGCAAACTTACATAAACAGATATCCACCAAGAATACAATGTAGACCAACAGTTCGCGCAGTGTGGTCTTTACGTAAAGCTCTCGGTTCTCAGCGGTGTTTTCCGTTAGTGTGGTGCCCCAAAGTCCTGCAAAGAGAGAGAAAAGGGAAATAAGTGATTAAACGTGCTTCTGTATTCACCTATTTTAGGTGCTAATCCACAGCACAATTGCCCCAGAGGGCTTCATCTGATGTGAGCAGTACAACCCCAGAAAAACTGAGTGAAAGCTTTCAGGGCTGCTCACAGGAGATACTTGGGGTGTATATATGACAGGCCCCAGCCCAGCAAGGACCCCAGATTCTTAGCTTTCTTTCTTTCTTTCTTTCTTTCTTTCTTTCTTTCTTTCTTTCTTTCTTTCTTTCTTTCTTGTAAGTTAATTAGTCACTTCTAAAGAAAGTTAGCCCCTTCATGGATCACTGCCTTGTTGTGGCGAAGGGGCTTGAATAACTCAGAGAAGCTATGAGCTCTGATGCCGTGCAGGGCCACCCAAGACGGACAGGTCATAGCCGAGAGTTTAGACTAAATGTGATCCACCTGGAGAGGGAACTGGCAAACCACTCCAGTATTTTGCCAAGAAAACCCCGTGGACATAAAAAAGGAGAAGCTTTGAGAAGAAAGTGAGCATTTCCAAGGCATGCTCTGGTTCATGGGGTCACGGAGAGTCGAACCAGACTAAGACGACTAAACAACAACAAAAGAAAGTTATAAAACAAAATGCAGAGGCAACTCTAAGGCTTCAGCACTTAGCAGGCAGCACCTTTGCTAAGGACACATAATCACTTCAACACTGTTGCCAAACAATCCAAAGAAGGAATGCTGGGATTTGAAAAGGGGCCCCCTACCAGAGCAGCAACCTCCCAAGAGAAACTTCTTGTTACTGCTATTCTAATGCTGAATAGAGGAGGATACTGGAGTGGTTTGTTTAAGCACCTTCCTTGTATCTCATTCACTCTTCAAGGGTGCTGTCTTTACAGAATAAAGCACAATGACTTGGCTTTGGTGTGTTGTAGTCAGAAGCAAGGCTTTTTTCAGCCGGAGCGGGCCGGAGCACAGTTCCGGCACCTCTAAGCAGAATGCCATTGAAGGGTGGTGCTCCCCCCGCCTGCTTCTTGCCTTTACGTACTTCTGAGAAGCCCAAAACGAACATTTCAAGTCAAAATGGAAGCTGACCAGTGTGTGAGAGTCTACAGGAACTAGCTCTTATAAATTAAATAGCGGTTCTTATAATGACCAGTTGGAGTGGAAACCAGTAGCAGTCAGTATGGCAGAGCATCCCCACTCCTCCTGACGGTGAGGTCAGTGCAATGCGAGGACACTAGCGGGAGCGATTGGCTCTGCTGCTGTGTTAGCACCATGCTGGTCTAACATTATCCCTCCCGTTCTACATCCTGGTAAGCCACAGTGATGCAACTAACCAGGGCCCAGGTGAGTGTCATTTCGGCCGAGCTGACGGGACGCATTCTGCTCCCCACCCCTTCCACTGAGGCAGCCTGATGGAGCTCATGCACTTGGCTGCCATTCCAGATTCAAATCAAATGCTCTTTCGTGCTCCCAGTGGTGCCAAACCTGAGCCTAAGAACATGGGCTGGGATCTGTTTGAACATTGTTTTCTTTCATCAAGTCGCTGTTTCATCAGCTAACAAGCTGATGAGATAGTTCAGACCATTAATGGCTTCTTCGTTGCCTCCTCCTCCTCCTCCTTCTTCTTCTTCTTCTTCCTACTTAAACTTTAATCTGGTGCGCATGTGATTCCCCACTTAAAAGCCCAGTAGGTGTACCGACATCAATAGCTTAAGGGTTTCCATTCCTTTAATATAGTCTCAAGTGGTTCAGCTCTAAGGACACCTGCTATCAGCGATCTGCGATGGATATTGCTCCACACCCCTACTCAAAAGCACTAAGTACAAGAACAGAACAAAGTGTGCTGTAATAGGGAATGCTAATATATCGTGCGAAGACAGAAGTGACTGGCATGCTCTGGTTCCATGGGGTCACGAAGAGTTGGACGTGACTAAACGACTAAACAACAACAACAAAATATATTGTGCGAGTGAAGCTTTTTCCTCCTTCCTACTCGCGCTGCAAAAGCTTCCTTATCACGACACAAGTTTGTCTCTGTGTTGAGATGGCCTCTGGAGTCCTCTCCTCACTGCCACCATCAGAATTAAGGCAGGGTTTCTGATTTTAGTCCATTGTCTGGAAGGACAGGGTAGTGAGTCTTTAATTCATTAATTCAATCTATTGGTATCTGTGAGATATGAAAGACATTGGGTTCACTCGCAGGTAATAACCCTCCATCAGCTATGTGGATCCACATGAACAAATAAACATGTTTCTGAATGTACATTCCCATCTGGATTCAGTCTGGTACGATAAAAAAATGTGTTGCGTATCGTGCAGTGTTAAAAACTCTACTAGTATCCGCAAGGCTACTAGTTGGGCTCATGGGTTTCTGGCTTAGGGATATTGTATTTAAAAGTGGTGGTGGGATTTTCCCCTAACCTTGACTTTTCTGTCTATTTTCAATACATAATGATTTCTCACGATCATCCTTGTTAGTGTATCAGTTGTCTATTATTTGCAGAATTTATGGGGGGGTTATGTTCTTGTTGTTTTCCTTTCTGTCTTAAACTGCACCTGAACAATTGTGCCAAGAAAGAAAGAAAGAAAGAAAGAAAGAAAGAAAGAAAGAAAGAAGGGTCACGCTTCTCGTGAGGATTGCTGCCTGAGACTACGGTGGCACCAGACAAATATCCCTTCTCATTTCTCCAGGTCTTTCATCTCTCCGTTTTATCAGACCAACTTCCATGCAACTTTCTTTTATCTGTTGCCTTTTGATTTCACATGTGCTATTTGATCAGAAAGTTGGGTTGCATTTTATCGCTTTACAGTCATACCTTGGATCCGAAACGCCTTGCGAGTCCCAAATATTTTGGCTCCCAAACGCCGCAAACCCGGGAGTGTTCCGGTTTGCGAATGTTCTTTGGAACCCGAACATCCGACACGGCTTCTGCAGCTTCCGATTGGCTGTAGGAGCTTCCTGCATCCAATCAGAAGCTGTGCTTTGGTTTCTGAACATTTTGGAAGTCGAACTGATTCTGTTTGACTTCCAAGGTACGACT
Organism: Podarcis gaigeae; assembly: GCF_964106915.1. Lineage (NCBI taxonomy): Eukaryota > Metazoa > Chordata > Lepidosauria > Squamata > Lacertidae > Podarcis > Podarcis gaigeae. Next base: position 14,084,445 of record NC_139681.1, read on the forward strand.
GTAATTATAAGCCACCCTGAAAATAGTTTCCTTGCAGATACACTCTGCAAGAGACCATTATGTGTGGTCTCTGTTGGTAGAGCATGAGACTGTTAATATCAGGGATAACGGACAAAGGTATAGCAAGAGAAGATCAGAAAATATTCCTCTATGCCACAGGAGCGGTAAGGATCCTAATTGCTAAAAACTGGAAAAAAGAAACCGTGCCAACAAAAAAGGCATGGCGAGACAAACTGTTAGAGTATATTGAACTGGCTAGATTAACAGAGGCAACTAGAGATCACACTAGACAAGAGTTTCAAAAAGCATGGGGAAAATGCAGAGAACACTTCACAAAACAGTGCTCTGGACTTGTTTTGATTAATGTCTGCAGGAGACTTTGTGGATACAGTGGTACCTCGGGTTAAGTACTTAATTCGTTCCGGAGGTCCGTTCTCAACCTGAAACTGTTCTTAACCTGAAGCACCACTTTAGCTAATGGGGCCTCCACTGCCGCCACACGATTTCTGTTCTCATCTGAAGCAAAGTTCTTAACCCGAGGTACTATTTCTGGGTTAGCGGAGTCTGTAACCTGAAGGTACCACTGCATTTAAGTTACAATTCGAAAAATCTTAATAATTATTCATAAAGGAAACAGTTTACAAGAAGTAAATAAGGAGGCCAGATACAGGATAAAGGAAGTCTTTTATTTCATTGTTTGTACTGTGTTTGTTATGCTCACTGTATGTTATGTTCCCGTTTAATGAGGGTGGATTGTGTATTGGGGGGGTGTGCGGTTTTTATGTTATGTTGTAAATAAAATTCCAATAAAAATTATTTTTAAAAAAGAGAGACAATATCAAGATCATGGGTTCAAGTTCCACGTAGGCAAACGATTCCTGCATTGCAGGGGGTAGGACTGAATGACCCTTGTTGTCCCCTCCAACTCTACAATTCGACAATTCTGTATTATTTATTCATTTACCTATAATATTAATTTCCCTTGACAGAGACTCAGGGCGGCTTATAAATAAAAGCAAGATGCATGGAATGGTCTACAAAGGTTAATAATACGTTACAGTTTCGTTTTCTACACACCTATGCCCAGGGTTGTATTTCTAGGAAACATTCCAGATTACATCACCTGTCTGAGGCAAAGTGAGCTCCAGTTTCCGAAAGCTAAACAACAAGTCTACTAGCTTGTTGTTACTAAACTTGTTCGGTTTTACAAAATGAAGGAGGAGATATTAGTATAGCATGCAGGCCGACCTTGTGCATGTTTAGTCAGACGTTAAGTTTCGCTGTGCAGAGTAGCATTCACTTCCAATAAAGTGTGTATGTATAGATGGGGTTTGCAGCCGAACAGTCCCTGACCTTAAAGGGACGTGGGTGGAGCTGTGGGTTAAACCACAGAGCCTAGGACTTGCCGATCAGAAGGTCCCCGCGACGGGGTCAGCTCCTGTTGCTCAGTCCCTGCTCCTGCCAGCCTAGCAGTTCGAAAGCACGTCAAAGTGCAAGTAGATAAATAGGTACGGCTCTGGCAGGAAGGTAAACAGTGTTTCTGTGCATTGCTCTGGTTCGCCAGAAGCGGTTTAGTCATGCTGGCCACATGACCCGGAAGCTGTACGCCACCTCCCTTGGCCAGTAAAGCAAGATGAGCACCGCAACCCCAGAGTTGATCACGACTGGACCTAATGATCAGGGGTCGCTTTACCTCTACCTTAGTCCCTGACCTAATTTTGTTTCAAAGTTTTTGTCTTCCCTGTGGCCAGAGGTATGCTGAAAAAACTGTGGTAACAGTGTGTGTGTGTGTGTGTGTGTGTTTATTAGTAAAATGTGATGCTAACAGCAACTGGGTGAGGGGTTCATCACAACCCAATGAAAATTGTCCTCTTTAAGAGCACCTTTTATCATATGTGGTGGAACTGTAAAAAGATAAAGGGATTCTCGGAAATGATATACAATGAATTTTTAAAAAGTTTAAAATAACCTTTGCCAAAAGACCAGAAGCCTTTCTTTTAGGAATTTCAGGTGTAGATATCGAAGGATTTGAGAAGACTGTTCATGTATGCGGCTACAGCTGCAAGGATGCTGTTTGCTCAGTGATGGAAAGAGGACAAGAGGCCGACAATGGCAGACTGGCAGATGAAATTATTGGACTACACAGAGATGGCCAGATTGACTGGAAGAATCAGAAATCAAGAGAATCGAAACTTCAATCGAGAATGAGACAAATATAGATTGTGTTTAAAAGAATACTGTAAACACTTTGGCAGCCTTTGAATAACACTTGCAATGTTCCGAAGACTTTGGATCTATTGGAGGACTATAATTCGGATGAAATTTGATGAGCATTCCCTGAGTTCCTTCCTCGAAGTGTTTTTTTACAAAGACACTGAACAACAATGGGCCCAGGACAGAACCCTGCGGCACCCAAATTGCCACTTTTCCCCAGGTTGGACAACGCTCCAGTAACCAGAGGATGAACGTTGGAGCAACTTTTTCCGTGCCATCTCTCTGTGTTTCAGGGAATCCACAACCACTGTTTCAGTAAGAGCACAAGTGTCAGCCAGAGGTCATTCCTCGAGCCAAGGGAGCTGGAGTCATGCCCTGAAATTGCTTTGTAATTTACAGGTGAAGCCTACTTTGAAAGAAAAACATTTCTGGGCAGTGGAATGGAATGGCTCAGACACCTTCCTAGAAAACCAAGTTCAGTTCTGCTTTTGGGGATGACCAAGAGAAATCCAAAGACCGATGGTTCTATTCAAGCTGAGAGTCTCCATCCTTATATTGAATACGACCAGGGAGGGTGGATGTCTTTGAACCCAACTCGCTGGGGCGCCCCTGAGAGGCTGGCACCCTGGTGTGACGCACCACTAAGCCCTATGGGAAAGATGGCTCTGAGTCTAATATAATCTGTACTGATAATCAGTCACATCTAACCTCAATTTCATTGTTCCGCAAGGGACAATGACAATAAAGATATCGTATCGTTCAAGCCACAAGGACTAATGGGAGCCGCCCAGAGTAGTTGAGGCAACCCAGTCAGATGGGTTCCATAGAAACAATACAATTATTATCTGTCTATCACATCCATCTCATACATAGCATACATAGTTTCTTCCTTCCCATTTTATCCTCATAAGATCTGTGTGAGGCAGGTTAGGCTCAGAGACTGTGACTGGCCCAAGGCCACCCAGTGAATTTCATGGCTGAGCGGGGATTTGAACCCTGCTCTTCCCAGGTCCTAGGCAAGCACTCTAACCACTACACTACACTACACTACACTAGGTGCTCTCCTGGTCCCATCGGACTCCAGCTCCAACCAGCGCTAGGCTAAGGTTTTAGCAACGGCTCATTTATCATCTTAATGAAGACTAGGACATAGCCTGTGTCAAGCTTTGGAAGTTTCTTAGCTCTGTGAAACGGAGGCATGCAGTTTACAGTCTGCCTTGTGACCTGTTTCTTAGTGCCTGGCTCAGTACTGAGCAATTTGTTCCAAGATGTCTTGAAGGTTGTTTATTGGGCCTGTCTTAATCCTGCCCTTCCTGGCCAAGACAGGGGACATTGCCAGCTTTCTCTGATGCTTACTATGCTTTACCATGTAAAGTAGCTTGGTTCGCTTGTTGCATTTTAGAGCCTAGCAAAATTGAGAAGGAAATCAAGGAAGTCACCCACAAGGAAAAGACTCTCCCTTGGACCCAGAGCTCTGGGCTAGCTAGAATAACAAAGGCCAGTAGCAGTGTTTCAGTTTGGCAGTTTTTGCTTGCTGTGAGCAGGAGGGAAAATCGTTTCAGCCTGTTAAACACGTCAAGCTGAAGGCGGTGGTGATCAGAACACCATTTGGGCTGATAGTTTGAATTGAAGGCAGCTACGGGAGAAACAGGACCTTCTTGGAGTGTAATGCTGGAAGCCCTTCCATCATAAGCCCAGGTTGTATATATGTAGAAATAAACCCCATATCGTAAAGACACCATCGTATCTGCTGTGCCTTATTTCCAAAGGAAGCACGAACCCTGGACCCTGAAATCTTACACTGCTCAGTGATAGTGGCGCCATGTCACAATATAGAGCTGACAGCATCTGCTACAGTAGCTTCCATTGTCACCCCTTGTTCTCTCAAGGTTACAGAGAATCTAGCTGACTTTTTCGGCTTTTTCTGCATTGTCCTCCCATCTTTTTCCAGGCACGATGCCCACCCCCACCCCCGCCATACATTTCCAAAGCATTTGCAGCCCTTTGTTTCCAAATGATGTCCACAGCTAGGATCGATGGCAGATATTCTCAGGATCTGCCTCACTATTTGTTCTTTGGTTCACTTTACTCTGAACCAAGAACCAAATTTCTGGGATCTGTTCTACCTCATCTATATTCCAAGACCATTCCAGAAATGATTTCCTACCTCCTGTCAGACACCGATTGCAGGGTAACCCACAAGGTTTCTCTTTTTGCCCTAGCAGCAATAAAAATCTGGGCAAGAGTTATCGAGGAGTTTGCAGTCAGCTGCTTTGGGGGAGCTCCTATTTAACCTCAATATCTGTTCATAATTAATCTTTTTTATCTGTATTAAATTTTACCCTTTCAATCTGTACATTTTATAGATCTTACATGTGACTTGTGTAGTATTACAAAGATGTAGGTTTTATGTATGAATCAAGGCGGCAAGGTAAGGGACGCAGGTGGCGTTGTGGGTTAAACCACAGAGCCTAGAACTTGCCAATCAGAAGGTAAGCGGTTCGAATCCCCGCGAGGGGGTGAGCTCCCGTTGCTCGGTCCCTGCTCCTGCCAATCTAGCAGTTCAAAAGCACGTCAAAGTGCAAGTAGATCAATAGGTACCGCTTCCGTGCGCTGCTCTGGTTCGCCAGAAGGGCTTAGTCATGCTGGCCACATTGACCCCGGAAGCTGTACGCCGGCTCCCTCGGCCAATAAAGCGAGATGAGCACCGCAACCCCAGAGTTGGCCACGACTGGACCTAATGGTCAGGGGTCCCTTTACCTTTACTAGGCGGCAAGGTGGTTTTATGCAGTATCTATACTCTTGGGATTTGTACTGTATTTATTTATCTGATATGTGAATGGCTTCTGGCCCAAGCATTAATAAACTACATCTAAATATGTTAGTGGAATAGCTGTACAGGCTGCCAAAAGGCTATGAAAACTTTTCAGATGACTTTGCGTCTGAGTAGGAACTTCTTATTCATGACTGGTAAATAACTTGTGGAATTGTGCTGTTCTCCATGGAAAGGAGTTTTCTTGGCAGGGATATGGGAGTGGATGGCCGGTTCCTTCTCCAGGTGGATCACGTTTAGTGAAAACTCTCCACTATGACCTGACCATCTTGGGTGGCCCTGCACAGCATAGCTCATAGGTTCTCTGAGTTATTCAAGCCTCTTTGCCATGGCAAGGCAGTGATCCATGAAGGATTGAATTATGGTGCTGGAGGAGACTCTTGAGAGTCCCATGGACTGCAAGAAGATCAAACCTCTCCATTCTGAAGGAAATCAGCCCTGAGTACTCACTGGAAGGACAGATCCTGAAGCTGAGGCTCCAATACAGCGGTACATCGCTTCTTGGCCTTTTGGCTAAGATCAAGTGTAGTACCAAGTATAGTAGTACAGTGGTACCCCAAGTTACAGATGCTTCAGGTTACAGACACATCAGGTTACAGAGTCCACTAACCCAGAAATAGTACCTCAGGTTAAGAACTTTGCTTCAGGATGAGAACAAAAATCTCGTGGCAGCAGCGGGAGTCCCCATTAGCTAAAGTGATACCTCAAGTTAAGAAGAGTTTCAGGTTAAGAACGGACCTTCAGAACAAATTAATTTCTTAACCAGAGGTACCACTGTACTTTGGTCACCTCATGAGAAGAGAAGGCTCCCTGGAAAAGACCCTGATGTTGGGAAAGATGGAGGGCACAAGGAGAAGAGGACGACAGAGGACGAGATGGTTGGACAGTGCTCTCGAAGCTACCAGCATGAGTTTGACCAAACTGCGGGAGGCAGTGGAAGACGGGAGTGCCTGGCATGCTCTGGTCCAGGGGGTCATGAAGAGTAGGACAAAACTACTAAACAACCACCACCATGGGAAGGACTTTAACTGGTTTCTTTTCTCTTTTCTTTCTTTTACAGTACAACAGCACTGTTAAGTCAACAAACACAAAGCACTCCAGTTTTACAGCATAGTTGATGTAACATTCAAAAACCATGTTCAAAACTCAAACTTTTCCACTCAGAAATTAAATTTGAAATGTTACAGAATGGTGTGTTTTTTTAATAGCTGTTCAGTGTGGGCTGGGGGATATTTTCTTCTGGCTCTTCAGTTTATCCACAAATTAGTTAATCCCAGGCCTCTAATGGCTTCATTTGAAGTGAAGTTACAGGGAACCAGGCAGAGGGCCTTCTCAGTAGCGTCGGCGCCTGCCTGTGGAAAGCCCTCCCGTCAAATGTCAAGGAAATAAGCAACTATCTGACTTTGAGAAGACATCTGAAGGCAGCCCTGTTTAGGGATATTTTTAAATGTTTGGTGTTTTGTTGTATTTTTAATATTTTGTTGGAAGCTGCCCAGAGTGCCTGGGGAAAACCAGCCAGATGGGTGGGGTATAAATAACAACAACAACAACAACAACAACAACAACAATAATAATAATAATAATAATAATAATAATAATAATAATAATAATAATATGTTGTTGTTGATGATGATGATGATGATTTGGATTCCTGCATTTAAACTCAAGGGTCTACCATTGGCCCTCTCTTATCTTTGTTGTTTAGTCATTTAGTCGTGTCTGACTCTTCATGACCCCCTGGACCAGAGCATGCCAGGCACTCCTGTCTTCCACTGCCTCCCGCAGTTTGGTCAAACTCATGTTCGTAGCTTCGAGAACACTGTCCAACCATCTCGTCCACTGTCGTCCTCTTCTCCTTGTGCCAACCATCTTTCCCAACATCAGGGTCTTTTCCAGGGAGTCTTCTCTTCTCATGAGGTAGCCAAAGTATTGGAGCTTCAGCTTCACGATCTGTCCTTCCAGTGAGCACTCAGGGCTGATTTCCTTCAGAATGGATAGGTTTGATCTTCTTGCAGTCCATGGGACTCTCAAGAGTCTCCTCCAGCACCATAATTCAAAAGCATCAATTCTTCGGCGATCAGCCTTCTTTATGGTCCAGCTCTCACTTCCATACATCACTACTGGGAAAACCATAGCTTTTAGTATACGGACCTTTGTTGGCAAGGTGATCTCTCTTATCTAAGCTATGTCTATTCAGAGCAGGGGGATTTGGCTACACTGATAAGACACATCGCAACCCAACCAGCCAGCAGCTTAACAGCTGAAATCTCTGGGCAGGACCAGGCGTGTAAGAGTTGTTGTATCGGAAGCAAACACAAAATCTGCCCAAACAGTCCTTAGCGGCACATTTGCCATTTAACCAGAATTTGACATAGCGATGACACAGAATTGGTAATGGGCTTTGGGTCTAGAAGGGAGCCTGCATCATATCGCAAGGTGCATTTGACAAGACTGCGTGCCCTTTTGCTGATCTCACTGGATGCTGCGCAGGTGAGCCAATGGACCCAGGGCAGAGCCTGAACTTGTGCTTCTCATCTCAGCCACTCTGCAATCTCTTTATCCACCTTGAGCACACCTTTGACTCCCTCATCTTCAAAGGACCAATTGCCTCCTAGCCAGTTTCAAGAAAAAGAGGTGCCGGAACTCACCATGAACATCTCCCTTGTTCTCTTATAATGGCAATGCCGTCCACCTGAGAGGTGCTGGAACTGGGGGGGGGGGGAGCCCTGCTAGTCTCCTGCTATGAGTATATTAAATGTTTGTTGATGATGCTGATATTTGTGTCTTGAGCAACATGCTCCTCCAGTTCATTTTTAGTAGCCTCTTGGCCTTGCGGGTAGCTTCCTTCATCTTTGGCGTACATTCAAGCTTTTGATACTGTGGTTTAAAAAAAATCTCCTGAGCACTTTAGGGAGACTTGACCCTCTTCCCTTTGCATTTCTGCTTCCTTTTTTTTTAACCCCCCCCCCACCAGTGGCGAAGCTGCATGCTCTGCTACCAGGGGTGGAGAGCAGGCAGGGGCGTGGCCGGTGCCCCCAAGGGCATGACGCATGCCCCGGGGGCATGGCGCTTATCCCAGGGGCATGGTATGCATTCTGGGGGTGTGACACGCTGCCTGTGGGGGCGTGGCACTTGGCACGCCTGGGGGAGGGGTACGCAGTGCGTGTTGGGGGGGCACCACAATGGCACTCTACTGGAATAGTGGTGCCAGGGGCGGTCCGCTCCATAGCTGTCAACTTTCAGATTTGAAAATAAGGGATCAGCAGCCTTGAAAATAAGGGCTCAGCAGCCTCACCTGTCCCGGGGACAATCTACAGGATATCTAACAATCCGGGATAGCAGCGGGAAGCAGTGGGAAACAGCGCTGGAGTAAGGGAATTTCCCGCAAAAAACAGGAAGGTTGACAGCTGTGGTCCGCTCCCTCCACACTCCGGTTCCTCCGCCAGTGCACCCCCGCCCCACTTTTGGGATGTTTCATCTTTGAAGACAAATTTGACTGTTGGGTCCATTTTATATACAGTGGTACTTCGGGTTATATACGCCTCAGGTTACCGACTCCGCTAACCCAGAAATAGTACCTCGGGTTAAGAACTTTGCTTCAGGATGAGAACAGAAATTGCGCGGCGGCAGCAGGAGGCTGCCCATTAGCTAAAGTGGTGCTTCAGGTTAAGAACAGTTTCAGGTTAAGAACAGACCTCCGGAACGAATTAAGTACGTAACCAGAGGTACCACTGTATATATTGAATCTAATCAGTGGCGTAGCATCAATTTTTGGCGCTCGGGGTGAGCATGCATGTGCACCTGGCATGGGGGCTCTCAGCCCAACCTTTGCCACCAGAGTGGCCCCAACTCCACTGGAGCAAAGTGGGGCCATGCTGAGCCCCCTGCCTGCTCTTGCAGGAAGGAGCCCAGGTGCCCAACATGGCCCTTGACGGACAGAGAGGAGCACCAGGCCTGGGATCACCTGCATGGGGGTGCCTGCTTTGGACCCCCTCAAAAATTGTGTGCCTGGGGCACGGCCCCCCGGTACTCCCCATGCTGTACCTCTGAATTTGACAGCACTGTGGTTCCCAGTTAGTCTTGGGTGGCGCTTAAAACTAACTTCAGCGTCACCACCCCTTGCTGGTTCCATGACCAACTCTTCTAGGTAAAGGTAAAGGTAAAGGACCCCTGGATGGTTAAGTCCAGTCAAAGGCGATTCTGGGGTTGCGGCGCACATCTCGCTTTCAGGTTGAGGGAGCCGGTGTTTGTCCACAGACAGCATTCTGGGTCATGTGGCCAGCAGGACTAAACCGTTTCTGGCGCAATGGGACACCATGACGGAAACCAGAGTGCACAGAAACGTCGTTTACCTTCGTGGCACAGTGGTACCTATTTATCTACTTGCACTGGTGTGCTTTCAAATGCTAGGTTGGGAGGAGCTAGGACAGAGCAACAGAAGCTCACTCCGTCCTGCAGATTCGAACTGCCAACCTTCTGATTGGCAAGTCCAAAAGGTTCAATGGTTTAGACCACATGGCTCCCCATCGGGGAATCGAACTCTGGTCTCCTGTCTGACAGGCAAGGATACTTATCACTACGCCCATGCTAGCTAGGTTCACGAGACAGCCCTGTTTTGCTACGTTCCATGGCAAATCTGAAACTGGCTTCTGAGTGCCTTTAAATTGCCTAGTAACTGCAAAGGGTGTTATCGCCCAGGCCCCTCAGTCTTGCAACACAGCGAGCAATTTCCCTAGCAGTGTGGGAAACCAGCAGAGCCCTCCAGAGATCATGTATTTTATTACATTTATATCCTTCCAGGAGTGCAAGGCAGCATATACAGTGGTACCTCGGGTTAAGTACTTAATTCGTTCCGGAGGTCCGTTCTTAACCTGAAGCACCACTTTAGCTAATGGGGCCTCCTGCTGCCACGCCGCCGGAGCACGTTTTCTGTTCTCATCCTGAAGCAAAGTTCTTAACCCGAGGTACTATTTCTGGGTTAGTGGAGTCTGTAACCTGAAGCGTATGTAACCTGAAGTGTATGTAACCCGAGGTACCACTGTACACCTCTCTTCCCCTGTTACCTTTCTGTGAGATAGCAAAGGCTGAGAAACAGCACTATTTAACCTTGGGGGTGGGGGGAGAGACAGGGGCATGTATGTAAATGTAAGGAACTCCAAGTCACCACACAATGCTCATTTAACAGACGAAAAACTGGTGGTGTTGCGAACCACCCCATGAAGAAAGGGGAAACAGAGATCTCCCCAAACCCAAGCAACCCAAGATGGATCGAAAAATAATAAAAGAAATGGGGAGGATCAGGGAATCTTGTTGGGCATACCACAAATGCCCACGACTGCCACTGTGGGGACCCCAGGATTAGCTTACCCAAAGAGCTTCATAGCTGCATGGGATATGAACCAGGGATTCCACAATGCTAGTTCAAGACTTGGCAGAGCAGCAAACATAGAGTAGCCGCCCTATAATAATAATAATAATAATGTTATTATTTATACCCCACCCATCTGGCTGGATTACCCCAGCCCCACCAAAAGCTGTGTACACAGCTTTAAATCCCTTTCAAAACACATTCTTGCGCTCCAAGAATTTAGGGCACTGCTATTTACCTCTCACCGAGTTCAAATCCACAGCAACTCTTAACCACTCACAGTGCCCAGAATTCTTTGAGGGGAAGTAATGTGCTTCAAATATGCTTTAAAGGTACGGTGCGTACAAAGGGCCTCCCCACCAAAAAAAAGTGCCAAGAGAGTATAAGCTCAGACAAGTGAGTCAAGCTACACTTTATAAAGAGAAAGCAAATACAACATTGTGACCACCTCATATGTAGCAGATCGTGGGATCAGAGTGATGGCTGTGTTTATGGAGGAGGGGGAGATATAGGTATCCCTCTTAGTTTCAAAGAAACACTTCCATTGAACTTTCAAAAAGTTCCCCCCTGCCTTCCAGTTTTTAACCAACTTCTCCTGTTATTGTAACAATCCTCTATCAACATTCAGGACAGAACACAAGCAACCTATTAAAAAGAAGCAGCAGCAGCAATAAATACATAATTCATTCTCAAGTCATTGCAAAAATGTATAAAGGTCACTCCAGCTCCAAGCTGTATCCATGATCATGTAAGCATCTTCGATATTATCCTATTTTTCTACACGCGATGTTCAGTCTAACTGCCCTGTGATCCTCGGATAAAGGGCGTTATAAAAATTTAATTAATTAAATTTAATTACTAGTAGTAATAATAATATGTTTGGAGCTCAGGGAAATTGCACTGGCACTGCATCCCCTCTACGAGTTCAGCAGTTGCGAACTCTGAGGTTCAAGCTCTCCAGCTGGAAAAGGCTTTCCGATAACCCCTCTTCTCCTTTCCTGTCTCTCTATCCCTGCTTTTCATCCTGTTAATCAAACAACACGGCCGATGCAGCACAGAGGCGCAGCTGTTTTGCTGCAAACCACTTCCGCAGCAATCGCTGTGCAAAAGTTACTGTTCCTGCTTCCCTCCTGCATGGAGGTGGAGTTGCCGTGAATCGCTGGCCCTCTCCTGAGCCTAGAAACCAAGCCTCACCATCGCTTCCACCAACCACCCTGTTACCTCGGATGCCTTTGCAGATATAGAAGCAGCACGCAGAGAATGGTTTCTTCCTGCCCACTCTCATCTCATCTTTCTCTCTCTCCTTCTGGTAGGGCAGGGAGTCGGTCAGCTTCTCAATATTCTCATAGGGATTTTCCAAGATGGATTTGGGATTGTAGATGGCCCTGATCTTCAGGGAAGAGGAAGGCGACCCGTTATAAACAGGGTTGTCCCATGCCTTATTCCCCAGAGTTTCCAATTCGTGCTCTTCTCGGGCTTGGAAATGGCTCTCAGCTCGGTTGTTCAGGTGGGAAGAGCTCATGGCGAGGCAAACCAAGCTGAAGTTTCTGTTTAGTTCGGTTGCCGGTTTGTTTGGAGGAACACAGAGGAGAAAAACTCTGTGTTTTTTCAGGTCAGCAATAGGGAGAGCATAGGTTCTGTTCTGCACTCAGCTGCTGAACGGCCTCCTTCTTTTATACCGATTCATTGGGTGACAGGTACAGAATAGAGGCAGAGACCATTGTTGGAACAACCGCAAGGTCTATTCTTCGCCAAGCACAGCTACACCCACGGGAGGATCTCTTCCTCGCTGTGAACAACAGCCATGAAAACCAGCATGAGGTGGGGAGACAGAAGACGGCAAAGATATTGGCTGATTTGACCTGGCTTCCAGGGAAGGAGGGAGGCAAGAAAAGGCCGGGTGTTCATTGGACACCTTGGGTTGCCGATAATGGTGAGTGACACCTGGCAGATCCCCAAATGTGCTGGTTTTTAAATAGAGCTGCGCCAGCAGAGCGTTTGAGGTCTGTAAATCAAAACGTTGACTTGTTTTCTGAGGCCGCTCTTTGAACTGGGGCCTTTCAGAACTCCTGCATTCAAAATGGCAACCTGGAAACAGGATCTAACCAGCCATATAAAATCCACACGCAGGCCAATTGTAGGATCAAGGGTGTCAGTTCCTGGGGGCCAAGCCCTTTAGGGTGCCCCCAATATTTTGGGAGTGTGGGCTGGCCCCAGCAATGTCCAAAAAGTACAGAGGCAAAGCACGGAGCTTCTTGGGAGAAAAGCAATGACAGACCTAGACAGCATCTTAAAAAGCAGAGACATCACCTTGCCAACAAAGGTTCCTTTAGTCAAAGCTCTGGTTTTCCCAGTAGTGATGTGTGGAAGTGAGAGCTGGACTATAAAGAAGGCTGATCGCCGAAGAATTGATGCTTTTGAGTTATGGTGCCAGAGGAGACTCTTGAGAGAAGAAGATCAAACCTCTCCATTCTGAAGGAAGTCAGCCCTGAGTGCTCACTGGAAGGACAGATCCTGAAGCTGAGACTCCAATACTTTGGCCACCTCATGAGAAGAGAAGACTCCCTGGAAAAGACCCTGATGTTAGGAAAGATGGAGGGCACAAGGAGAAGGGGACGACAGGGGACGAGATGGTTGGACAGTGTTCTCGAAGCTACGAACATGAGTTTGACCAAACTGTAGGAGGCAGTGGAAGACAGGAGTGCCTGGCGTGCTCTGGTCCAGGGGGTCACGAAAAGTCGGACATGACTAAACAACTAAACAACAACAACAAAGCACGGAACTGAGCTCAGCATTGCTCCAGTAGCCAACTCCTTCCTCTCCTCCTCCTGACTAGGAGGGGAAGAAGGGTCAAAGCAGCTTCCCGCTAGTGGCAGCACTAGGAGAGTGTCAGGAACTGGCTGGATGAGGAAGAGTGGTGGGAGCCCCCTGCCCAAGAGCCCCCCAGGGAGGGCCCTGAAGAAGATGACTTAGATCATCCTGGATCCTGAAGGTGGGACACCAAAGAGCAGTCTGTGGATCAATCTGCACACAATGTGTATCGGAATATGTTCAAAGTAACTGAGCCAGTTATTAAATCATGTTGGGTTAATGTCTGGATCAGAGCTGAACAGGATGAGGGAGAAGAAATACAGCTAAACACTGAGGTTCAGTTCTGTGTTAGGGTAAGGTCTCAGCTATGCCAGTTTCAAGTTAAATTATACTGTACACTTCAAGGAAAGAGTGGTAGGAGAGCCAGTGTGGTGTAATGGTTAAGAGCAGTAGACTCGTAATCTGAGGAACCGGGTTCGATTCCCCACTCCTCCACATGCAGCTGCTGGGTGACCTTGGGCTAGTCACACATCTCTGAAGTCTCTCAGCCCCACTCACCTCACAGAGTGTTTGTTGTGGGGGAGGAAGGGAAAGGAGAATGTTAGCCGCTTTGAGACTCCTTCAGGTAGTGATAAAGCGGGATATCAAATCCAAAGTCTTCTTCTCTTCTTCTGCTGCTGTGCTATTTTGCGAGCCAGCTGGCTCGTGGCAGCAGAAGACTTTTGGGGTTCTGGATTTTGGCATCAAACAGCCCACCACTGAAATGTGAGGTGTCAAGGTCCGCCACCGGTCCACAAAAAAAGTCTGCAAAAAGTCTGGTTTTCTTGGGAGGTGGGTTTGTTGTGGAATCTGACTTTGCTGGTATGCGGTTGAATTCCAACCAAAATCAGTGACGGCATGGAAATGGCTGCTGTCTTCACCATTCTCTTAAGTTTTACGACGTAGAGAGCAAATGGTTTTGCTGATGACTGAAGGCTGTCCAATACACGTAACCGCCAGGTACATAGAGTTCTCTCTTCCTCCTTCGCCTGTTATTTTTTTGCCAAACAGGTTGGCACAATAACATTCCTCATGGTACCTCGGTTATCATGCCTATATTAGTAATTTTGCTAATAACGTAGATCCCAGATCCTGATAGTGGGGCACCCAAGAGCAGTCTGTTGAAGGGACGAGCTGGGAGGTCCTAGAAGCAGGGGGCTTGAATGACCGGGGTGGGTCAGGAGAAGGGGAGACTTCCAGGACAGTGTTAAAGGCTGAGTGTCATAGTATGAGAGCAGACTGAGACAGCATTGCTGTATTAAGAGGGCCACCATGATACATGGTGTGGGTGCCATTTTTCTAGAAAAGGAGGTGCCAGAATTCACCATGATTGCCTCCCTTGTTCTCTTATAATGACAATGGTACCCACCTGAGAGGGAGGCGGGTGGCGCTGTGGGTTAAACCACAGAGCCTAGGGCTTGCCAATCAGAAGATCAGTGGTTCGAATCCCCGTGACGGGGTGAGCTCCCGTTGCTCGGTCCCTGCTCCTGCCAACCTAGCAGTTCGAAAGCATGCCAAAGTGCAAGTAGATAAATAGGTACCACTGTGGCGGGAAGGTAAACAGCGTTTCCGTGCGCTGCTCTGGTTCGCCAGAAGTAGCTTAGTCATGCTGGCCACATGACCTGGAAGCTGTACGCCGGCTCTCTCAGCCAATAAAGCAAGATGAGCACCACAACCCCAGAATCGGCCACGACTGGACCTAATGGTCAGGGGTCCCTTTACCTTTACCTTTTACCCACCTGAGAGGTGCTGGAACTGAATTGCAGTGAGTTCCAGCTGGGGGGAAGAAAAGCCCTGATGATGATAATAATAATAATAATAATAATAATAATAATAATAATAATAATAATAATAATTTTATTATTTGTACCTCGCCCATCTGACTGGGTTGCCCCAGCCACTCTGGGCGGCTTCTAGCATATAAAGGTAAAGGTAAAGGTACCCCTGCCTGTACGGGCCAGTCCTGTCCGACTCTAGGGTTGTGCACTCATCTCACTTAAGAGGCCGGGAGCCAGCGCTGTCCGCAGACACTTCCAGGTCACGTGGCCAGCATGACGAAGCTGCTATGGCGAGCCAGCACCAGCGCAGCACACGGAAACGCCGTTTACCTTCCCGCTATAAAGCAGTACCTATTTATCTACTTGCACTTAGGGGTGTTTTCAAACTGCTAGTTGGGCAGGAGCTGGGACCAAAAGACGGGAGCTCACCCCGCCGCGGGGATTCGAACCGCCAACCATACGATCGGCAAGTCCTAGGCACTGAGGTTTTACCCACAGCGCCACCCGCGTCCCTTCTAGCATATACAAAAACATAATTAAACATTAAAAACTTCCCTATACAGGGCTGCCTTCAGATTTCTCCTGAAGGTTGTATAGTTGCTCATCTCCTTGACATCTGATGTCAAGGAGTCGCCCAAGACATTTTGGCACCTGAGGCAAATCAGAACATGACACTTCCCTCCCCGTCAGGGAAGAAGGGGTGTTCCATCAGGAAGAAGGGGGGGGGATAAAGATATACACTGAGATTTGCTGCCCCTGTGGATCCTGCCACCTAAGGCGGTCACCCCACCTTACCTCATGGGTGGGCCGGCCCTGTTCAGAGGGAACAAGGCCGCAAAAGTTGAACTTGAGTTATGACAGCAGTTTTCCTACTCTGAATGAACTTGTTTGAGCAATCATGAGATTGCTCTGACCACCTCGGCAGAATTTAGGAAGAAGCCCCTCACCCCTGCCCCCCCCCCCCGCCCCCTACATTATTGTCTATACTTTGAGGCAGGCAGAACTTCTTATTCTGTGTAAGCTGTGGAATTAAACAGCGTACTTGTTTAAAAAGGGGGGGGGGGAAGGATAGCATCTCAGTCGGTGGCCACAAAGGAGAATCTCAAAACGCTGGCATTGATTTATTGGGCAAACGGTGAAAGCTCCGATGGGCCATTAGTTCAGGGCATAAAAGAAGATCTGCCTTACGTAAGATATCACAAGACAGTTTTGTGCATTGCCTCCAAGAAATCCTTAGGGCTTAGTTAGGAAACCAACGAAAGGTTGGAATCCTGGCTACTTGTTTTCCAAACGCCAAGAGATGACACCCAGCTCTACCTCTCCTTTAAATCAGAACCAGTGAAGGCGGCCTTCTGGGAAATGATTTATAACGAAATTAAGAAGGTACTTAAATGTACTTTTCATAAGAAACCAGAGGCATTTCTCCTGGGCATAGTCGGCCAAGTGGTGTCTAAGAAGGATAGGACGTTTTTTATGTACGCCACCACAGCAGCAAGGATTCTTTTAGCAAAGTATTGGAAGACACAAGAACTACCCACACTGGAAGAATGGCAGACGAAGGTGATTGACTATATGGGACTTGCGGAGATGACCGGCAGAATCCGTGACCAAGAAAAAGAGACGGTGGAAGAAGATTGGAAGAAATTTAAAGTATATCTTAAGAACTGTTGTAAAATTAAAGTGCTAAAATGTCAAGGGAAAGGAAAATACAGAATTATAGCTGTAACTGATTAAGTATGAGAAGAAGCTGAAAAAGAAAATAAGTAACTAGACAATTGGTGTGAGGAGTTGTTGAAAAAATCTCAAAATAGGGATGCAGAAACGGGGAGGTAAGGGGAAGTCTGGGAAGTAAGGTTTATGAAAAAGAGGTCTGGAATTATACATGTTTATATGTTTTGTTTGTCTATGTATTGTGTGTTGTTTTGTTTTTAATTTGTGTTAGAAAACCAATAAAAATTATATATATAGCTATCCTAGCTTTAAAAGACATCTGAAGGCAGCCCTGTTCAGGGAAGTTTTTAATATTTAATGCTGTATTGTTTTTAATACTTGATTGGGAGCCGCCCAGAGTGGCTGGGAAAACTCAGCCAGATGGGAGGGGTATAAATAATAATAATAATAAAGAAGAAGAAGAAGAAGAAGAAGAAGAAGAAGAAGAAGAAGAAGAAGAAGAAGAAGAAGAAGAAGAAGAAGAGGGACTGAGATGTAGCAATGGACATGAGAGGTAAAGGATCCCTGGATGGTTAAGTCCAGTCGAATTCAACTATGGGGTGCAGCACTCACCTCCACTTTCAGGCCAAGGAAGCCAGCATTGGTCCACAGACAGCTTCCCGGTTCATGTGGCCAGCATGACTAAACCACTTTTGGCACAATGGGACACCGTGACGGAAGCCAGAGTGCATGGAAATTCCATTTACCTTCCTGCCACAGTGATATGTATTTATCTACTTGTGCTGGTATGCTTTTGAACTGCTAGGTTGGCAGGAACTGGGAGAAAGCAATGGGAGCTCACCCCCGTTGAGTGGTTTCGAACTGCTGACCTTCCAATTGGCAAGCCCAATAGGCTCAGTGGTTTAGACCACAGTGCCACCCACGTACCAGACTGCACATGAGAGGGAACGCCCAGCACATCCTAGCCACAGGAAGCTGCTTGTTCCTGGGGAGCTTGCAGATCTGGTTTCTTTGCATCCCTTCAGCATGTCAAGGACTCTCTCACTGGTCATAAGAATTCTGCACATTTGTATAGCATTTTTGACTGTCCACAGTGCTTCCTGTGAAGAACTTTGTTAAAACTCTCAGGAACAGAAGAAGCTGCCATCTAGGCCAGTATTGCCTGCACAGACAGGGAGAATCTCTCCAGGGTTTCAGACATGTGTTTCTCCCAGACTTTCCTGGAGATACGAAGTGGCCTTCTGCATGCCTGGCAGGTGCTCTAACACTAAGCCATGTGCAACGTTAGAAACTCAGACCTCTAAGCTAGGCATCAAACGGCTCCTTAAACCAAAGTTGCAGTAGCCAAAATAGAATGTCTAGTTGCCATTTGTGGGCAGGTAAAAGGTAAAGGGACCCCTGACCATTAGGTCAAGTCGTGACCGACTCTGGGGTTGCGGTGCTCATCTCGCTTTATTGGCCGAGGGAGCCGGCGTACAGCTTCCGGGTCATGTGGCCAGCATGACTAAGCCCCTTCTGGCAAACCAGAGCAGGGCACAGAAATGCCATTTACCTTCCCGCTGGAGTGGTACCTATTTATCTACTTGCACTTTGGCGTGCTTTCGAACTGCTAGGTTGGCAGGAGCAGGGACTGAGCAACAGGAGCTCACCCCGTCGCGAGGACCTTCTGATCGGCAAGTCCTAGGCTCTGTGGTTTAACCCACAGCACCACCTGCGTCGCTAAAATCTTATTTTTCAAATGATGGACCGGCAATCAGTTAAACATCTGTCTAGTTCAGATGACAACCTTGAGCTAGCTTAAGAACTTTGAGAACTTAGAGAAGAAAAGTCATTTGATCCAGGGACAGTCCACATATCCATTGGCCTATTCCGACCTCTTTCTCTTAACGGCGACACAGACTGCTCATAACGTAAGAATATTCTTCGCAACTCTGAGCAGAGCGGTGGGAGAAGTGAAGACAAGCAACAACAGTTAACTATAACGTTGTTCACTGCTCAGGCCGCTCAGAAAAAGCGTCTCCTGAAGTCCATTCTGATTCTCCGGATAAAATAGGATAGATGGAATTCTACAGGATGTGGTATTTGTGTGTGAAAACAGCCAAGATCCAATGATCACCAGGCATTTGCCTAAGCAATTATGTGGGCTTCTACAATTTCCCCTTCCAACTGCAAGTTCTCAGGCTTCAACAAACCCTGTTCAGGGAGGAGTCCTTTTAGGACCAGTTGGAGTGACATGGCAGAAGAAACATGGTCCTTTGGATCCGTCCGCATGTTTTAGGAATTTAAAAAGTTCTCTAGTTAAATATTCATCATTACAGTCATTCCCATTGGACTGAAATCCACAAGAATAATGGCTAATGACACCAATGTGTATCTGAATATGTTCAAAGTAACTGAGCCAGTTATTAAATCATGTTAAGTTAATGTCTGGAAATATTGCTAAACGTTGAGGTTCAGTTCTGTGTTAGGGTAATGTCTCAGCTATGCCAGTTTCAAAGTTAAATTATACAGTGGTACCTTGGGTTAAGAACTTAATTCGTTCTGGAGGTCTGTTCTTAACCTGAAACTGTTCTTAACCTGAGGTGCCACTTTAGCTAATGGGACCTCGTGCTGCCGCTGCGCCGCCACCACGCGATTTCTGTTCTCATCCTGAAGCAAAGTTCTTAACCCAATGTACTATTTCTGGGTTAGCGGAGTCTGTAACCTGAAGCGTCTGTAACCCAAGGTACCACTGTACTGCACACTTCAAGGAAAGAGTCTTCTTCTTCTGCGCTTCTTTGAGAGTCAGCTGGCTTGTGGCAGCAGAGGACTTTTGGGGTTCTGGATTTTGGCATCAAACAGGGCACCACTGAAATTTGAGGTGTCAAGGTCCGCCACCGGTCCACAAAAAGGTCTGCAAAAAGTCTGGTTTCCTTGGGAGGTGGGTTTGTTGGGGAATCTGACTTTACTGGTATCCCACCCAAAATCAGTGATGGCGTGAAAATGGCTGCTGTCTTCACCATTCTCTTAAGTTTTACGACGTAGAGAGCAAATGGTTTTGCTGATGACTGAAGGCTGTCCAATACACGTAACCACCAGGTACATAGAGTTCTCTCTTCCTCCCTCGCCTGTTATTTTTGTGCCAAACAGGTTGGCACAATAAAATTCCTCATGGTACTTTGCTTATAATGCCTATATTAGTAGTTTCGCATGCCAGGTTCTGCTTGCGACAAGTGTGTGTGTGTGTGTGTGTGTGTGTGTGTTGGCAAAGGCAGTAGCTCTCTTCTGTAAACTTTGATCACTTCCAGATAACCTGTTTATTTGGTGTTCCTTGTGATTCGTTTACAGGGGGATTAGACGGTGGCTGCTATTTCTGAGTGGAAAACATTCCTGTTTAGGGGTACTGTAGTTGGAAGGGACCCCAAACTCCTGTGATGCAGGAATCTCAACGGAAGCATCTGTGCCTCTGCTTCAAGTCTCCAAGGAAGGAAAGTCCACAACCTCCTGTGAGAGACAGTTCCACTGCCGAACAACACTTACTGTCAGAATGTTCTTCCTCGTATTTAGTTGGAATCTCCTTTCTTGTAGCTTTCGAGTCCTACCCTCCAGAGCAGAAGAAATCAAGCTTGTTTCGTCCTCCACATGACAGCCCTTGAGATATCTGAAGATGGCTATCATATCTCCACTCAGTCTCTTTTCCAGGCTAAACATACCCAGCTCTTTCAACCGTTCTTCATAAGGCTTTGTTGGCAGACCCTCAATCATCTTGGTTCCCCTTGTTCCAGCTTGTCAACATCCTTCTTAAATTATGGTGCCCAGAATTGGACACAGCATTTTAGGTGTGGCTTGACTAAGGCAAAATAGAGTGGCACTACCTTGATGGCAAGGGATGCGGGTGGTGCTGTGGGTTAAATCACAAAGCCTAGGACTTGCTGATCAGAAGGTCAGCAGTTCGAATCCCTGCAACTGGGTGAGCTCCCGTTGCTCGGTCCTTGCTCCTGCCAACCTAGCAGTTTGAAAGCACATCAAAGTGCAAGTAGATAAATAGGTACTGCTCCGGCGGGAAGGTAAACGGTGTTGGTTCGCCAGAAGTGGCTTAGTCATGCTGGCCACGTGACCTGGAAGCTGTACGCCGGCTCCCTCGGCCAATAAAGTGAGATGAGCGCCACAACCCCAGAGTCGGTCACAACTGGACCTAATGGTCAGGGGTCCCTTTACCTTTACCTTGATGGCACCCAGGGAAATGTCACTGCACAGGTAAAACATAACCCCACGCGCCATGTGCTTCAGTGCATACATGTTCAGATAACATATATTGGATTGTCTTCCCTTATTGGATTATCTGCGGACCAGGAAAATCTGAATTAATTGGGGGTGGGGCAGCTGTCAGTTTGAGACGCAAGCATCTTCAAATCCACGTTAAACTCCCATGTAGAGAAAAACCCAAATGTCCACATTATATCAAGTAAACAGAATTATTGCCAGCAGGTGGCAGCAAAGTATTTCGCTTTGCTAACTTCACCTGCAAACAGTTCTATTTATCCTCCTTATCCTTGTGCAACAGAGAGCATCAGCTGTTTCTTCTGATGTGACTTCTGGGAGACACAGAGGGACTCTTAATCCCAATCCTACCTGTTTCTGCAGATTCGTGGATTTATTTACTTCAAGGCCCCCGGGCATTCCAAACACAGTCCCCGGATTTTATGTTCTTCTAGCCCACGTTGTAGCAAGATGAGGCAGGGGATAGCGGAGGCTCACATGATTTCATGCTCCTACAGATTAAAATAATTATTATTTGAAATTCCTTGCACATAGAAGACTAGATGTCAGGGAGAAGGGTATAGCTTTCTTCCTGATGTGTTAGTTTTCTATGAGAAGGGCTTAATTAATGTGTGGCCCATGGAGTTGGAAGTACAACCTGTTAACAGTTTTACCATCTCAAATGATGTTTGTTAAAACTTGGCCTCGGAGCGTGAGAGAAGTGCACAGGTGAAATTTGTGTGGGTGCTTGCAGCTTTGAACTTAGCTAGGCCCATAAATCGGGCCAGAGATCAGGTCCTGTGTGAGAACCATTGGGTGTGTACCAACTGAACTGAAAATACCTAGCTAGGAACTGGCAAGAACATGAGGTTCTTGAACAAATCAAGAACAAATCCGTTCTTAATGGCCCTTTCCGTGACTAGCCAGAAAATATTTCCCAGGATAGTCAGAACCTTCCCTGCTGCTATGTTTTAAAGTGCTGTTGTAGGTAGACAGTCTTAACTCTGCATAATTTTGACAATGAATCTTCCAGTCTACCTGGGGTTGGCCAGAGGAATCAGAACGACATTCTCCCCTGAAAGAAGCTGATTGTAAAAGAGCTCAGTTTTTGAATTGTTTTTATTTTATTTTTCATATATAGAAAAGCCATTTCCCAGGCAGCCATTTCCCCATTCAACTTCCACCGCTCCCTGCCTCAATGTTCCAGATGTGAATTTATGCTTGTAAACACTCTGCAGGGACACAGTACCTGCAGTACCACCTCTCTATTTTTAAGCACCTGAATAAAATCTAATGTGTTCTTTCTCCACAGCAGACTGACAGGTACCATCCAAAATGGAAAATGCTTATTGGCAAGGGACAACAACAACAGCAACAGCAACAGCAACAGCAACAGCAACAGCAACAGCAATAGCAATAGCAATAGCAATAGCAACAACATAATTTATTATTTATACCCCACCCATCTGGCTCCCAAATGAACACTAAAAACAGAATAAAACTTCAAACATTAAAAACTTCCCTAAACAGGGTTGCCTTCAGATGTCTTCTAAAAGTCAGATAGTTGTTTATTTCCTTGACATCTAACAGGAGGGCATTCCACAGGGTGGGCGCCACTACCGAGAAGGCCCTCTGCCTGGTTTCCTGTAACCTCACTTCTCGCAGGGAGGGAACTGCCAGAAGGCCCTCGGCACTGGACCTCAGTGTCTGGTCTGAACGATGGGGGTGGAGATGCTCCTTCAGGTATACTGGGCTGCAGGGCCGCCTTTACCTGGGGGTGCATAGGAGTGCAGGCGCTGAATTCTATGGGGTGCCAAATGTATACCTACTATATACTGATCCCTCTCAATTGGTGGCAGAGAAAAGCAATGGAGCAAAAGTCCCCACCCCCACCCCTCCCCCTCCCCATCTTGCTGGGCTTCCCCAGCCACTCTTATTCCATAGCGTCAAATATTCCTGATGAGTTGTTACAGGTGAGCGATTCCCCCGTCCCCCGAAAAAGCTGAATAAAAGTTAATTTCAGGGTGGCTAAACTAAATTTGGGGGTGCTGGGTGGACCTTTGCATCCCAGCGGCACATATGCTAAAGATGGCCCTGCTGGGCCGAGGCCATTTAGGATTTTAAAGTTCAGCACCAACCCTTTGAATTGTGCTCGGAAACATACTGGGAGCCAATGTAGGTCTTTCAGAACCGGTGTTATATGGGTGTTTCGTGGCAAGTTCCCGCCTCCCCCCATGGAAATAAAGACACAGGACACAGGAATTCGAGTTAATGGGTCAAATTAGGCCACAACTTTATTGATTACAGGAATTGAGCAGTATTGGTATCGGTGGCCACTCCCACTCACCAGTCTAGCTGCCACATTCTGGATTAGTTGTAGTTTCCAGGTCACCTTCAAAGGCAGCCCCATGTAGAGTGCACTGCAGTAGTCCAAGTGGGAGATAACCAGAGCATGCACCACTCTGGCGAGACAGTCTGCAGGCAGGTAGGGTACCAGATGGAGCTGGTAGACAGCTGCCCTGGACACACAATTGACCTGCGCCTCCGTGGACAGCTGTGAGTCCAAAATGACTCCTAGGCTGCACACCTGGTCCTTCAGAGGTACAGCTATCCTGTTCAGGACTAGGAAGTCCTCCATACCTGCCCGCCCCTTTCCCCCCAAAAACACAAGAGGCATTAAAACTGTGTCTTGCCCGGCCTGCATTGGTGAAACAATCCACTGTGCCATCACTCAGTTCCTGTCCTGCTCCTTCCTTTTCCCTATCTCATACCCTCCAACATTTCTCTGATGAAGATAGGGACGAACAATTCAACAACAACAACAACATCTTTACTATTTATATCCCACCCATCTGACTAACTTGCCCCAGACATTCTGGGTGGTTTTCAACATATATAAAAACAAAATAAAACATTAAACATTTAAAAACATTTAAAAACAGGGCTGCCTTCTAAAGGTTTTATAGTGACTTATTTCCTTGGTTCTTCACACAATGCATAATTCTATACACCTCTATCAGGCCTTGCACTGAGAGCCAGTGTGGTGTAGTGGTTAAGAGCGGTGGACTCGTAATCTGGGGAACCGGGTTCGCGTCTCCGCTCCTCCACATGCAGCTGCTGGGTGACCTTGGGCCAGTCACACTTCTCTGAAGTCTCTCAGCCCCACTCACCTCACAGAGTGTTTGTTGTGGGGGAGGAAGGGAAAGGAGAATGTGAGCCACTTTGAGACTCCTTCGGGTAGTGATAAAGCGGGATATCAAATCCAAAGTCTTCTTCTTCTTGTCTTTTTTTCTAAATTAACCCCCCTCCCCATAAATACGGCAGACTCTTGATCATTTCAGTTGCCCTGTTCTGTACCTTTCCCAGCTCTGCAATGTCTCTTTTGAGCACTGCAGCAATAGGAAAAGCCCCAAAGTGCTAATCCCATAATAAGAAGTCTCTGTGCTGCCCAGGTGAAAAGTTAAAAGAAGTCCGGTACAGAAAGTGTGGGTGGATTTTTTGACATCTGAGTTTCACAATACAAGATAAGCGGTAAGTTTCAACAGCCAAGCGATATGATCTAAATTATTTTGATTTAAGCAAATGGATTCCAGATTAGACCAGGGAGAATTTGGCCAGTAACAGAACTGGCTCTGTAAGGAAGTTGCTTCCAGTTCCTTCGGCAAGCAGTTCACCTTGGTTTGCCTTCCCACCCATTCTTATGGCAGGTTCCTTATACAACAGCTGTCCGTCAAATAAACACCTACCATGCAGGATCTGGCCCAGGAAACAATGGGGCAGGGCTGGTGCACCCAGGAGACAATGGGTGTTTCGTGGCAAGTTCCCGCCTCCCCCCATGGAAATAAAGACACAGGACACAGGAATTCGAGTTAATGGGTCAAATTAGGCCACAACTTTATTGATTACAGGAATTGAGCAGTATTGGCTTAGGCATTGGTCCTAACAACTAACTGGCTTGAAGGCCGGTAAGGGTTAACCACCAGTGGGAGGAGTCCTGCTGAGGCATGTCAGCTAGGACCTCCCCCTGGTGTCACCGCGTGGGGGCGTGCCGTGGGCCCACACCTCCATAGGCTTAAGACAAGGCCACGCCCCCCCGGAATCCTTTACCGGACTACCCTTTGTTTGGGGGAAGGTGATGGCGATCCTCCCCCCCTTCATCTGCATAACAATAAACAGTACTCCCACCTTCATCTGCATAACAATAAACAGTACTCCCACCAATACCGAGGAGTTGTAACGGTTTGCTACGAGGTAGGCGAAAACCAAATGGCTGGTGCCAATCTGCCATTTGGAAAAATTCCTACCAGGCCCCTTGACGGCGACCAACCACAGTTCATAGCAATGTCAAGACCTAGCCTAAAGGGTGGGCAGGGAGGGAAACAGCAGCGAGGAAAAGAGGGGGAGCCTCGGCCGCGCCAGACCTAAATAGGTGAGGCCACGCCCCCGGAGCCAGCCGATTGGCTGGCACAGAGTATGACGCAGCTGAGGATTCCCTGCTATCGCATGGGCTGGGGCCAGCCCCCACGAGTGTGGGGAAGGGGCGTGAAGCCTGCAACCCCACCTCCTCCTTATCTCGGAAGTGGCGTTGTAAAACAGGCAGAAATGCAGTGCTGTTTTTCTTTAAAAAATGTTTAGGGGTACTCTCATTCCGTCTGAGACTCAGGAAACACCATGACAGGAAATGAGGGGTAGCCTGCGAAAAAACTAAATAACCGTGGCCGACCTAGTGGCGGTTAGGTCACTTTTATTCCTATAGAGCAAGGGTACAGGGTGCGACAACTGCAGTGGATGAAGAGCAACAATTTTCAGATTTTACTTATCTCCAATAACACAGGAGGAGATTTTCTATGTTTCAACGTTTATATTCCCCCCGTGTGTACTTCCTCTCAGTCAATACAAATCTGGGAAGATTTGGAGTCATGCTTGGAGAAGGCCAAAATAGAATTTCCTGACTGGAACATCCTGCTGGCAGGTGACTTTAATGCTAGGATAGGCAGCAACATCAATTCGTATGGCTCCAAAACCCAGTTTTTACCAGAGGCAGACTGGTTTATCCCTTGGAGTTCTGATGATAAGGTCCTGAATAAGGCAGATAGTACATTACTGGAGATTGCCTTTAAGCATAATTTGTACAACCTGCATGGTACTTACATGGATAGGTCAGGAGGTTTCTTTTCTTTTATTGGCCCTCATGGTGATAGATAGATAGATAGATAAATTTATTGTCATTGTCCGTATATACACGGTATACACAACAACGAAAATCAAACACCCGAGACCGGATTCACATACACATTCGCACGTATCTCCAACACTCTCATCCTATGCAGACATAATCTATTAGAACATAACATAATCCAGAATATAACATAACCTATTTGAAGCATAGCATAACCTAAAACCTATCTCATTCCTTACTACTCACTGCTTGCTATTTCTTACAACTGGCCCTGAGATCATTATTTAGTGCAATCAGAGCTCTTGGATAGAAACTATTCAGAAGGCGTGTGGTTCGTGTTTTCATTGTCCTGTATCTTCTGCCCGAAGGCAACAGTTCAAAGAGGTTGTGAGCAGGATGGGTGGGATCTCTCAGGATATTGTGTGACTTCTTCAAGCTGCGAGACGTGAAGATCTCATCCAGGGTTGGTAGTTGGAGCCCAATAACATTCTGGGCAATTTTAATTATTCTCTGTGCAAGTGTGATTGACCATACCCTGGTCTCTCTAACAATTTTGGAGAGGGCACAGGGTCTCAGCACTTTTAACAGAACTGAGAGCAACCATCTTCCTAGAGCAATCTCACTAATTCCCCTCAAATCAGGGGGATTACAGCATCTACACTGTGCAGTCCCTCCTCAAGCACCGGCCCCACGCAGGCGTAAATGGAACAGCGAGCTGGAGCTTAAAATTAAACAACACCTGCACTCTCCAGACTTATTGGTTCTGAGAGACCAGTGTCTTTTACCTAACTTTGATCCTTTTTCACTATATCAGCGGGTCTCAGAGTCTCTTTTTCCATTACTTATAAACACCAGGCCTCCCAAACAATATAACAAATCGGGGGTCTGGTTTGACAAAGACTGCCGGAAGCTAAGATCCCTGCTTAGAAAACAACAAAACAAGGTAAAACAGAAGAGGACTCTGGCATCTATGGTAAATTTCCACAGATGGCGCTCTTACTATAAAAACACCTTAAAACTCAAGAAATCCCTTTATAGGAAGGAACAATGGGAGGCACTTGATAAGGCAATTAAATTGAGAGACGATAGAAAATTTTGGGCAATAGTAGCACAGGGAGTCTCATCCAAAGGAAAAATTGTAAACAACAGTATTCCATCCGATGTGTGGTTTCAACACTTTTCCCAGCTATAAAGGTAAAGGTAAAGGTACCCCTGCCCGTACGGGCCAGTCTTGACAGACTCTGGGGTTGTGCGCCCATCTCACTCAAGAGGCCAGGGGCCAGCGCTGTCCGGAGACACTTCCGGGTCACGTGGCCAGCGTGACAAAGCTGCATCTGGTGAGCCAGAGCCGCACACGGAAACGCCGTTTACCTTCCCGCTGGTAAGCGGTCCCTATTTATCTACTTGCACCCGGAGGTGCTTTCGAACTGCTAGGTTGGCAGGCGCTGGGACCGAGCAGCGGGAGCGCACCCCGCCACAGGGATTCGAACCGCCGACCTTTCGATCGGCAAGTCCTAGGCGCTGAGGCTTTAACCCACAGCGCCACCTGCGTCCCAGCTATACACACCCTCAAATATTGCTAATTCGAGTCCGTCCCTCCCATTGAAGAATGATCATCTAGCAGGTTGGGATCCTGTTATGGAATTAGAGTGCCTACAGCTAATTAAAACATTAAAAAATGGCAAAGCTCCTGGTGAGGATATGATCCCCCCTGAGGTATTTAAATCAAATGCCCAATGGTGGGCCATCTTTTTGGCCAAACTTTTTACGGCAATAAACAACACATGTAAAATTCCAGCAAACTGGAAAGTCAGTGTGGTAGCCCCTATCTACAAGAAGGGAGATATTCAAGATCCAGCAAACTACCGCCCTGTAAGCCTTCTGGACATCGCATACAAACTTTATACCCGGTACTTATTAAACAAGTTGGTAGACTGGGCGGACCATTCTAACCTGTTCAACCAGGAACAGGCAGGATTTAGAAAGGGCCACAATACGATAGGTCACTGTATGGTACTACAGACCCTGGTAGCTAAATATGCAAAAGCGTATAAGAGCAGACTCTTTGTGGCCTTCGTTGACTTGACATCTGCCTTTGACTCAATCTGTAGAGATAGACTATGGAAAAAATTATATGAAACGGACATTGATAGACGGCTTTTAAAAATCCTCAGAGAGTTACACACAGATACTACAGTCAAAATCAGAACTGGCCCATCGGGAATTCTTACGGACCCACTGCCATTGGGGAAAGGGGTCAAACAGGGATGCCTGCTAGCCCCATTTCTTTTTAACTTCTATATAAACGACATTGTCCAGTACATGGCAAAGTACAAGTCATCGGCTCCAGCCCTTGAAGGTAAACGTCTGAATATATTGCTTTATGCCGATGACATGGCTTTAATGGCACTCACCCGAAGAGGCCTACGCAGCATGCTGAAGGGGATCGCAGCCTACTGTTCCCATAACTCACTAAAGATAAACTATGACAAAACAAAAATTGTGGTGTTCAGTAGAGCTCGCCACACCTTTAGATGGTCTTTAGACGAAATGAGGGGTAGCAACGGAAGTGACGATTCACTGCTAGAGAAGAAAACTTTTGTGTGTGTGTGTGTCTTCTCCTGTTAGATTCAAAAAATGTTTAGGGGTATGCGTACCCCTACGTCCCCCCAGAAAAAAAACACTGTATAAATGTTGCCTGAATACACACACACACACACACACACACACACACCGCTAAAACCTAGAAATTTAAAAACGGTAGATTTTGATGAATTGGGCTATGAATGAAGTACAAGCTGCAGAATCCCTGCAAGGAATCCCTGGGCTGGCTTCTGCAAACCAGCCTGGTTGGCCTAGCTGGAAGAGCAAATCCGTTACCATGACAAAAGAGGTTGATAGGCCATCCGAGAGGAATCCTTTGGCCTGGGGAGACAGATGTTGCCAAGGCGATGGAGTGTGTGTTTGAAGTGACAGGAAAAGAGAGTTTTTAGCAAGGTATTCTGAGAAGAAGGAGGCGGAAGAAAGAATAGGATCCATCTTGTGCAGGCTGGCTGAAGGCTGGCTGGGTGACATTGCTTGGACTTCAGGGCTGCACTGCTGTGGGGGAGAAACCCCTCTTGAAATGGCCATGCTGTAAGATCTGGACTTCCTCCATGGAGACTGAAAGTGTAAATAGGTGAATAAACCATATTTCTTAAAGCTACAGCAGTCTCCGTGGTGTCTCAGTTCTCCAAAGGAACACAGACTCTGGGTGAGTGCCTGGACCTCCCAGGAATCTTGCAGAGACTGGAGGTGGCTCACAGCTTTTGTTACAATATTCTCTCTCTCTCTCTCTCTCTCTCTCTCTCTCTCTCTCTCTCTCTCCTTCTATCCCTTGAATAGGAATTCATGAGTCAGGTTCTCTGAACAACCGGAGAAGTTAGAACAGAATGTTCTAGTCATGACACTGTAACAGGTAACCTTCCTGTTATTCTTTCATTATGTTGGGAGTTAAATATTATTTTGACACCAGCAATGAAACGGCACCTTCCTAATGGCTGCCGGTAGCTTAGGAAAACAGGCAGGCAGTCTTCCGATCTGTTGCTGCTCCCACCCCGCCTCCCATCTTCTGCCACCTGAGGCAGTAGCCGCATGCTGCCACACGACAGGGCTGGCCCTAGCCTCAGCAGGCAAAGATGTTGGGCTGGTCCTGTCCAGTAACACTCATTTCATCCCCATAATTAAAGCAGCGTTGAGGTGGAGCAAGGAGTCATCTTGCCTCTCCTCCCTTCCAGGGCTAACCTTTGGCCTGAACAGGTGAGTGGGCAGCTCCTCCTTCAATTTCCTGAAACTCAACAACTGTGTATTTAAAACAAGGCACCAAGTTATACTGATTAGATCTTCAGAACTGGAGGCAAACATTAGCCCTCTTCGCAAGTGCCGTCCTGTTCGTTCGCTGGATGCATGGAGAAGATCTGCCGCCCCCTCCTCCGCCCAAACTTGCCCACTTTGCTTTGCCCTGTTCTGGGAGAAGTTGAACTTCTCCCCGAAGGAGCAGGTTTCTAGTTGGTGATTCCATAGGGCTGCCATATTCCGAAGAAGTGAAAATCCAGACACAATCCCCCCCCCCAATGTTTAATGTTTTATTATGTTAAAGCAGAGACATCACCTTGCCAACAAAGGTCCGCATAGTTAAAGCTATGGTATTCCCAGTAGTGATGTATGGAAGTGAGAGCTGGACCATAAAGAAGGCTGATCACCGAAGAATTTATGCTTTTGAATTATGGTGCTGGAGGAGACTCTTGAGAGTCCCATGGACTGCAAGAAGATCAAACCTATCCATTCTTAAAGTAATCAGCCCCGAGTGCTCACTGGAAGGACAAATCGTGAAGCTGAGGCTCCAATACTTTGGCCACCTCATGAGAAGAGAAGACTCCCTGGAAAAGACTCTGATGTTGGGAAAGATTGAGAGCACAAGGAGAAGGGGACGACAGAGGACGAGATGGTTGGACAGTGTTCTCGAAGCTACCAGCGTGAGTTTGACCAAACTGCGGGAGGCAGTGGAAGACAGGAGTGCCTGGCGTGCTCTGGTCCATGGGGTCACGAAGAGTCGGACACGACTAAACGACAACAATATGTTGGGAGCTCCCCAGAGTGGCTGGAGGAACCCAGTAAGATGTGTGGGGTGTGAATAGTAAAATTCCACATTATGGAACAGGACATCCTTATTTTCATCGGAGAAGTGTTGGAGGCTATGCAATCGCTGTGCCTGCTCGCAGAAAAAGGAGACCTGGCAAGTA
The DNA here is from genome assembly GCF_964106915.1 of Podarcis gaigeae. Taxonomy (NCBI): domain Eukaryota; kingdom Metazoa; phylum Chordata; class Lepidosauria; order Squamata; family Lacertidae; genus Podarcis; species Podarcis gaigeae. The sequence goes on from NC_139681.1 coordinate 14,115,358, forward strand.
GACTCTGTTTTGAGAGGACCAAGAAAGGAAGAACAATTGGTTGCAAGGAAACTCCTGTGGATTGTTCTGGAGCAGGGGTCGGCAAGGTTTACCTTGCCTGGGCCGGTTTTTGTTTTGTTTTTTAATTTATTTAATCATTTTTTAATGCAAACAACAAGCACAAAAAAACACATACAACAAAAACCGCAATATGACTAATAACATAATTTAACATTTCAGATTTGAGTACTGATATACCTATGACTATACCGGTTCACTCCAGCGAAGATCCTTCTGTGGGCCAGATGCGTGCGCGGCCACAATTTCCGGCATCTGCACAGATGCGATTTCCGGCGTCTGAGCATGCGCAGACGCAATTTCCGGCACCGCAGAAGCGAGTCCCTGCACTGCACCGCGCTGGTTTAGTGCAGCACATGAGGACTTGGTTCGGGGGCGGCTCGGGGGCCAGCTAAATGACCCCCGTGGGCTGCTTGTGGCCCATGGGCCTTAGGTTGCCTACCCCTGTTCTGGAGGGTTGAGAAAAGCTTCACCTGCAAAAATGTCTTCTTTTAATTTACAACTGTTCAAAGCATAGGAGTCCCGGGGTCTGCTTTTAATTCTTATTTTGTGGGGGGTGGAACAGGGAGAAAGGAACGAAGCACAGCAATTGTTATAGCAGCATTTGGCCTCTCTGCTGAAGAGCTGACCAAATTTCTGCTTTTGCTATCCTTCTGGCCTCTGTCCAAAGGGGGAGCCAAAAGTGGACCTTCTTCTCCCTATCATTGCTTGGTGGAAACGCTGATTTAGGGTCTAATCCCTAAGACAGAGCTATCCCGCCTGGCCTTTAACTTGAATTAGCCCGATCCTCTATTCCCTTTCCCCTTTCCTTTTCTATGAAGAAACCTTTCTGGGACTCCACATTTTAACTCTTCCCTGGTCTCCTTGTTGGCCCTAGTAGGACCAACTTGGCCAGTTAGCCCTGGTGATCATTTGATGTCTACTGACTGGGGTTCCCCCCCTCCAAAATGACCCCTGAATTTTGAATATTATTGACATTGATGCTGCATTTATGTTGTATTTTATGCTGTTTTTAAGTCACATTTTAATCAGTGTTTTAGATTTGCTGTTAGCCGCCTGAGCCCGGTTTTTAAACTGGGAAGGGTGGGGCATAAATAAAAATTTACCGTATTTTTCGCTCTGTAAGACGCACCAGACCACAAGACACACCTAGTTTTTGGAGGAGGAAAACAAGAAAAAAAATATTCTGAATCTCGGAAGCCAGAACAGCAAGAGGGATCGCTGTGCAGTGAAAGCAGCAATCCCTCTTGCTGTTCTGGCTTCTGGGATAGCTGTGCAGCCTGCATTCGCTCCATAAGACACACACACATTTCCCCTTACTTTTTAGGAGGGAAAAAGTGAGTCTTATAGAGCAAAAAATACAGTATTATTATTATTATTATTAATCCACGGGGAACTTCTCCTGGGCAAGAGCAGTGTTGAGATTTTCTCATACAGCTCCCTTTTGTCGTTGTTGTTGTTTCAGTCCGCAGGAGAGCTACACAGCGGTTTGTGCCATTGCTGTGCGATGCCGATAGAGAGTTGCTGGCTCAACGTGGCGGTGAAGTGAGCAGGGCCACACAATGAAGACAGTGTTCCTTTCGGAGCTCTCTGCCCAAGTCAAAAAAAGACATCATTACGGAGCTACGGAAGCGAGCCAAAGGGGGCAGGGTTGTGAGATCACCCTGGACCGGGGCAAATTGCCAGAGTCAACAATGCTGACCATTGTGAAGCTCCGTTTACACAACACCGTATTTTCGTTCTTTCTGATGCTCCCAAGGCATGAGTGGGGCACATGTTGCAAAGCAAGGCTCAGGTGATGGCCGGGAGATTGGGGCTTCTAGTCAGGTCACTTAGAAGTGGTTGCAAAGTTTGCAATCAGCTGATCAGGACAAAGTAGGGTGACAAATGCCCCACTGCTATCTTCGTGCTTTCGTAGGTTTCTGATAAGATAGGGGATCCCACGCAAGGACTTTATCCAGAAGCACACCAGGAGGGTTATACATAGCTTTGTTCAAATATGTGGTTACAGCTATCGTCTTTCCCGGTATATGCTATTGCTAAAAATAAACTGGGCTTGGGTGGATTTCAAAAACTACCTGGAGCAAGCTTTCAGGGGACGCAACAGACAAAGGAGGAAAGTTATCACAACGAAGAGTTGTGGCCTAGTTTCGTTTGCAAATTGTTATTATTATTTTTTTACAGCTGCTTAGAGTATAGCTATAATTAGCCTTCGTGACGAGACAGGGGCCTAGTATAATTGTAAATCTGTCTGGGCTCTGCAACTTCAAACTGCCAGTGAGACTCTCAGGACTGAATGTTCTTCCCTGTGAACAGCCTTGTCTCAGTGGTCAGAGCATCTGTTTTGTGAGCAAAAGATCCCAGCTAGATATACCAGTGGCCTGGCTCAATATAAGGCCCTATGTTCCTAAAAAATACATTGTATATAGGAAACTAGGTAAAAGTAAAGGGACCCCTGACCATTAGGACCAGTCGTGACCGACTCTGGGGTTGCGGCGCTCATCTTGCTTCATTGGCTGAGGGAGCCGGTGTACAGCTTCCGGATCATGTGGCCAGTGTGACTAAGCCGCTTCTGGCGAACCAGAGCAGCGCACGGAAACGCCGTTTACCTTCCCACTGGAGTGGTACCTATTTATCTACTTGAACTTTGAGGTGCTTTTGAACTGCTAGGTTGGCAGGAGCAGGGACCGAGCAACAGGAGCTCACCCCATCACGGGGATTCGAACCGCCGACCTCCTGATTGGCAAGCCCTAGGCTCTGTGGTTTAACCCATAGCGCCACCCACGTCCCTTTTATAGGAAACTAACTGCAGGTTAATTTCCTTAGTGAGACACAGGACTCAGCTCTACCGCTGCCAATAAAAGGTTTTGTGTTGTAAAATGCAATATACAAATGTGACACTAGATGGCGACAGTGAGCTATGGCAAATTCGATATATTTGACAAAACTTTTTAAAAGCATTTTCACAGCGTTTTTAAAAAATATGTGTGTAGATTCCACCCCAGTTTCATTATATCTAAAGGCAACAGGAGACATCGTTATGACGAAGAAGAAAAGCCATAAAGCGAAATGGTAACCTCTCAGAAGTGGAGAATCTCCCAGTAACTTTCTTTGATGTACAGCTTAATCATGCTTCATGCTTTGTTTATTTTAGGCCCCCTCACTGTTAACTCCTCTCAAACCAGTGCTCATGCTGTATTTCACATGAGCATTTAATCCAAACAGTGTACTTTATAAGAATTTCAACAACAACAACCATTTATATGCCACCCATCTGACTGGGTAGCTCCCAACAAAATATTAAAAGCACAGTAAAACATCCACCATTAATGCTCCAGAGGAAGGCAAAAGTTAGCCCAAGGGAGACATGCTGGAGAAGAAGACTGATCAGTTACTAGTCTCTCAGGACCCTGGATCACTGTCCAGGGAGAAGAATACAGTACTTGCTGCCCCTGAGCTCTTATATTCCACCTAGCTCTGACTACCCTTCTCCCAAGAACATCCTTCCTCAGAAGTGAAGAGTCTTACATAAGGAGCCCTCAAAGCCAAGACTCCCTTGCCTTTCTATCAGTTCCCACCTGGTGCAAGGCCTATCTTCTTCTTCTTTGGCGATCACTCATAACCGAGTAAAATTGTCTTCCATAAACACAGTTTTAACCGTGAGTCCATAAGTGACTGTGGAGGCCAATTCTGAATCCACACGTCCTTCCACAGTGGGGACATAGGTTTTCGGGCAGGAGTTGACATGGTGAGAATCTGCCAAGCATGCCTTCCTCTTAGCACGTTTCTCCCTTTCGTCCTGAGTTTGAGCATCTTCAAAGCCATGGCACCTTTGGTAAAGGCTGTTCTCCAACTGGAGTGCTCTCAGACCAGTGTTTCCCAGTTGTTGGTTTGTATACTACATTTTTAAAGATTTGCCTTCAGAGAGCTGCTAAACCTCTTTTGGTGACCACCAGCATCACACTTTCCATTTTTAAGTTTGGAATAGAGTACAGTGGTACCTCAAGTTACATACGCTTCAGGTTACATACGCTGCAGGTTACAGACTCCGGTAACCCAGAAATATTGCTTCAGGTTAAGAACTTTGCTTCAGAATGAGAACAGAAATTGTGCTCCGATGGTGCAGCAGCAGCAGGAGGCCCCATTAGCTAAAGTGGTGCTTCAGGTTAAGAACAGTTTCAGGTTAAGTACGGACCTCCAGAATGAATTAAGTACTTAACCCAAGGTACTACCGTAGTTGCTTTGGAAAATGTGTAACTGTGTGCTGGAACTGGGGGTTGGGACCCCTGGGAAGAATACTCTGGCTAAGGGGGTGCTATCTCTGGGAATCCTGGTCCCAGAATCTTGGGCTCCCAGGACTCTTGAAAGGTTCAGGTTCAGACATTCTACTCATTCTCCAACACTGAACAAAATGTTCAAAATGATCCCGGGGAATGTAAAATGAAAGGATGTCCTCATGCAGTCGACACTGGAGGATTTCTACTGCCGCATCACAACCCGGGATTTCTGTGAAGAGACTGGGGGAGAGGAGAAAACAAAAATATCATAGAATCGTAGAATTGGAAGGGACCAGTCAGGTCATGATGCCTGAAGATGAAGCCGGTTGCACAACAGAGGAGAGAAATTGAACCTTCACCGTGAGAGGGAGGATAAAGTATGCACAGCCCTGAAATATCCCATAATCCCTTCCCACAATATGTTGTCTTCAACATGAAGTCACAGATCCCATGTGGAAATTGGGAAGGCGAGCTGTTTTATTAACAAGCAAGCAAACACCCATGTAAACAAAGCAACTGTCAACTGACTTTCACCTTCTCTATCTGAACAAACTGAGAATTTAACCCTAAGGTTCTTAAAACACGGCAAGTATCGGGTGTGCACACAAGCAGAGCTGCAGAATTGGAAGGGACGGTGGCTTGATATTAGGGCAGAAGGCAAGTGAAATATACTCGGAGTTGAGTGTGAATTTCATGCTCTTTATTCAGCTTGTAGTAGCAATGAATGAAACGGAGCGCATTACTACCGGGTTTCGCCGTTTGTGCATTCGCAGACGCTCAAAATGATGTCACGCGCATGTGCAGAAGAAAGGCATCGCGCGCGTGCGCAGACGCGCCGTCGCTAGTTACGTTTACTTCTAGATACGAACGGGGCTCCGGAACGGATCCCGTTCGTATCTAGAGGTACCACTGTATAAACATTATTTACACAACGGACCCTGCATGATTGGCTAATTCCGGGCTGCTCCTGTAGGCCAATCAGGTTGTGGATTCACTTCCTCCAGGCCCCTGATTGGCTGCTCCTGCAGGCCAATCAGGTTGCTGATTCACTTCCACCTAGAGCTGGATTGGGTAGCTCCTGCGGACTAATCAGACTGCTGCATTCTGGATCCTATTGAACTAGGATTCAGCTCAGTACATAATACCCCTTCCCTCTAAGTTCCAGTCCTGCCTGGGAGGTTGCATTCATTCGTAGTCCTCAAGGTACACCAGCCTCCTACGTATGCGTTGCGGCCTGGGGTGTTCCCTGGTCAGGGGTTCTGGTTCTGGCTCGTGTTCCGAGGCTGCTGGCTGTGATGGGGCTGTTTGGTCTGGCGCAACTGGCCCGCTCGATCGCGGCTCTGGTTCCGGTGTCCTTTCGGCCTCGGGGGTCCCCTCTGTACCTACTGATTCTGCCTCCCTGCCCACCCCTCCTGCTCTACGGGCCTCACCACCCAGCTGTCCCCTTGGAACAAACATTGCAATGAGTCACTGCAATGTTTGGGTGAAGGAAGACCGCAGCAGCCACCGTGGAGGTGGTCTGTGTACAAGGGGGCTTGCCCCAAAGGAAGAGGGAGGTATGGTCTTGGAGGGTAAAATGAGGGGTTCAAGGTGGGGCTGCAAAAGAGAGAAGTGACTTCAGAAATCGGGCTGGGTGAAAAGTCTGCGTGTTTCTAAATTCCCCTCCATAACAGCAGCAAGGAAAGGACACACAGAGGCCCCTTTGGACCAATGTGTGGCAACCACCGGAATTGCATCTTTCTGCCCAGGCAAAAAGATTTCACTGGCTTCATTTCAGAGCCCATACGGGAGTGTGTTAAGATTTTTGGACGTTTCTTGGCGATTCCCATTTTTAGAACATACTGCCAGCCTAACTCCTAGCGGACAATGTCCCTCCCCCGCCATAAAATATTGGGGGGGGGGGCCTGCAATATGGGCATTGCCATTCAAACGATGTGTGTGTGCTGTGTCACGCGACTGATTATGTAGAAAGGGGCTTACCTGGTTCTCCAATATTTTATTCAAGTTGGCCCTCCTGACATGGGTGTAGGCAATAAAATAAAAATACTTAACTGAGGTTCTGCCCTCCTAACATAAATCCTGGCTACGCGCGCGGGGGCGGGGCGTTATGGGGGCAGTTGCCCCCCCCCCAACCAATACAAATCAAGACAAATCTGAGATTCTCCCCGCTCCAACAAAAGCCTGCCCCCCCAACATGACCCCTGATGGGCATTCAAATGGTGCGCACCACGTCTTGTGATTGATGCGGGACAGGGCTTGCCTGCCTGCCTCCCAACCCATATTATATTCAAGTTGGCACGCCTGGGCAGGGCACTTCCAACGCGCCAAGGGCTGCGCACCCCGGCGCCCGCTTGCCAACGCCTCACTGAGCTCCAAACGCGTGGGGAGCGAGCTCGGGGTCTGCACCGCCCCACAGAAGGGAGGACCTCGTGACCCACTTTGCCGGCGGAGGTCACTGTCGGTCATTGCCTTCCCGGTTCCGGGAGCGGCGTAAGCCTCTCGGGCGCGCGCGCGCACGCCCCCTTTCCCTCCTAACCTCTCCCTCTCCCCGGCGGCGCATCAGCTGCTAAGGGGAAAGTCCCGGCTGACGCGCCGGCTGCGCACCCGGCTGGCCATGCGAGGGCCATGCATGCAACGGAGTCCCTCCGCAGCCAACGGCGCCGTCCAACAGCAGATTGCGGGCAGCCAATGCGGAGCGCGCAGCGAGGTGGCACCAAAGTGCCGGCGACCAATGGGAGGCTCTCTCCAAGTGCCAAGGTACCAGCCTCCTGATCGCCTCTGCGCCCAGCTGCGCTCCACTTAAGCGGCGCCACCGGACCCGTCAAGGCATCCTTTTCGGCGGAGTTGCGCAGAGTGGACGGACCCTGATCGCCCCGTGGTGCGCCGCTGGACATCATCGCCGTGCAAACAAAGGGCCAGAGAGAGACCGGGCACCTCCTGGGGGGTTACTCGCGTTCAGGGCTCGGGCAACTTAAATAGCTGCGCACCAGCGCGCACAGCAGCCAAAGGAGCGTGGGGACTTGGAGGCAGCTGCGCACCAGCGGAGCCGGGAAAGAGCATCGCCGAGAGAGCATCGCGCCGGAGGAAGAGCAGCACAAAGCCCTATTCCGATGCCTGCCCAACTAGCCCACGGGGAGGTAAGGCGCCGCTTCCTCCTCCTTAATAATTTTTATTTTATTTTTCTAAAATGGTGAGTCGCTTTCTCTTGCCCGAGGCAACCCAGAGCGGCTGACGACTCATCCACCCCCCTTGGTAGGTCGTTGCTGCCTGTCCCGCGGGATGGGGGTGAGTGGAGAGCTCCTTTTGCATCCGACCCCCTGGTTTGGAAAGCCCGGTCCGCATCCTTTCCTGGGCAAGTGCCGGGGATCAGCATCCTTCCTTCCTGCCTGCCTACTTCTCCCTTCCCTCCCAGCATCCCAGAGCAGGTCCATTTCCCCAAGCATCCCTTTCCTTTAGTGTTATCATCCTTCTTTGATGGCCGCGTCGAAAGGCCCTGCAAAAACGTCCATTAAAAAAACAAACCCCAAAGCATTCCGGTCTTTTCCCTGCGCGCACCTCCTTAAACCAGAGGGTAAGCCGTGTGAATAATGCAAGCCCCGCACCGAGGTCTTGCCCTGCAGCCAGGCCTTCCACAGCCCGACCTGGTTTTTGCTTCTGTGCGCAAGGGGGCGGAGGCGCTGCGCAATCGCTGGCGATGCGCGCCGCGGAGCGAGGCAGGGGGGCGTCACTAGCCGGGCCATTGGCGGCGGCTTTTGTGATGGAGTCGGTGGGGAAAGCTGCCGGCTGCAGCCTTCTTTGATTTTTCCTGGGAGCAAACCCTCTTAAAGGCAGTGGGGTTTGCATGGGAGTAAACACGTATGCGCTGCGTTAGAGGGAGAGAACCCAGTCTCTCCAAGCCACGACTGCGCCACTGGCTGGATCTTCTTTTTCACCCGATGCCTCACTGCGGTCCTGGCAGCCCAGCTGCAGCTCCGAGTATGACAGGCTGCAGTCTCAATTTGCATTTACTTGCGAGCAAGCTCCTTTGCAACGCGCCCCCGGATTGAAACGTGCACGTTAGTTTCTCTGTGGCAGAAGAGCTTTCGGCGAAAAGGGTAGCCTTGCCAGGGCTTTTAGCAAGATTATAGAATGAGCAGGTTACTCCCGGGAGGCCACCTGGCCTTTAGGAATGCGGTTTCGGCTGCCAACCTGCCTTTAGCATGCTTGAGAGAGCATCCAGGTCATTCTCAAAAGCCTCTTCCGCTGGCAATACCTGTCCAGTCAAAAACGGCAGGCAGCCTTTGGCGGATGGGGTGGAACCGCATAGGTGCCACAGATCTACACAAGCTAAGCATCTGTGTTGTCTCAACGCCAGGAAAGGAAAGTGATAATACTAGCGTGTTCTTGCATGAGTGGCCAATTTTTTATGTTACTCATAACTTGCTACAGTGCACATCTGGTTCCCTGGCTTTCAAATATCCAGGAGCCAAACCTCCTTAGGTGGTGGTCTCACATGCCCTCAGGCAATATTGTTAATAAATGTTGCTGCTAATAGAAATACATTTGACCAAAAGTTCTATGAAACACAAAAAGCTGCTTATTTTTTAAATTTTCCTCCATGCAAACTGGTCTGTTAAAAGGCAACGAGTTAGTCATTCTGTATTCTCCAGGACCATCGTAAAAAAGGAACTCTCGACTCCAGTGTTCATTTCATATTAAATGCAGTAACGCTCCTTATTAATTTCTCTTGCTAGAAATAGCCCGTCGTGTCCCAGAGGCTCAAAGCTGTTTCCAAAACACTGGTTGCCCCAATCCTAACAAATTAGACTGTAATCTCACACCCCCTAAAGCAGTTACAATACAGTACGGACTTCTCTGTAGACTGCAGTTAGGACTGCAGGCCCAGTTACCATCTCAGTGATTCTCTGTATCAAACAATGTTGATTCACATTGTTCAGTGGGGTTTCCTTCCTTCCTTCCTTCCTTCCGTGTGTGCATCACACGGGATTGCAGCCTAGATCTTTTTAAATTCTCCATTAGAACGGATGGGACTTAAGAAGTGTTTGACTTTGAATTGTGTCCCTTGCAACTTACCATCACGTTGATACTATAGCAATGCTAATTGGTTTGTAGAAAAAGGTGGGAGCCTTTGGACTCTCAGACAGAATGGAAGGGTAGATCTTCCCCAATGAGCTTTCTTTGGCATTCCTGTTTATTATGTTTTTATATGTGCTGGAAGCTGCCCAGAGTGGCTGGGGAAACCCAGCCAAGATGGGCAGTGTATAAATAACTATTATTATTATTATTATTATTATTATTATTATTATTATTCCCCTTATGTGGTTACCATTGCACAAGGAGGGAGAGGGGGCCGCACTACCCCTTCCATCACATTCCTGTCACTCCTTGTTGCATCACCTCCCCCTTTGTTACATCATCCCTGCTTCTCCTGCATCTCTCTTAAGGTGTGACAGGGAAGCCTGTCTACTTGGGCAAGCTTGAGCCCTCATTTTTTGAAGGCTCCAAATTACATGAGCCACCCACACAAAGCAAGGAGGCTGCAGCTGAAGCAATCATTCAGTTAGTGAGATGAGAATAAATGAGATAAAACAATAACAGCCACTGTAAAACACAGAGCGTCTAATTTGCTAACTGTTGCGCTGCAGAGTTAACAGCTTGTGGTGAATAGCCTGGCAGAATAGCCAGATCTTATGCTGATGCTGTAACTGAGCTAAAGTGAGTGCCAAACATAACTCAGGCTAGAGGGTATTCCACATTTGGGGTGCCACCACAGGGAAGGCCTTCTCCTGTGTCACCGAATGGTTACCAAAGTCACGATGATAAAAAGAGCCCATCTGAAAGATCTTAATGCCTGGCTACTGCAATGCTGCACCAGATTTGTATGTCCCAAACCTTTCATGGATCACACCAGAATTCTGTGATTCTGTGACACCAGAATTTCTGGATTCTGACCAGAAACATATTACAGTGGTACCACAGGTTATGAACTTAATTCGTTCCGGAGGTCTGTACTTAATCCGAAACCGTTCTTAACCTGAGGTGCGCTTTCGCTAGTGGGGCCTTGCCACACGATTTCCGTTCTCATCCGGGGGCAAAGTTCTTAACCCGAGGTACTACTTCCGGGTTAGCGGAGTTTGTAACCCAAAGTGTTTTTAACCCGAGGTGTTTGTAATCTGAGGTACCACTGTATTTATTTTATGTCATTCATTTCACAAAATTTGCACGCCATTTGATTGTAAAAATAAAAAATACCATATTAGGTTAATGTCTGATTAACTACAATAACAATTTCCTCCCCTTTTTTGCAATGTACACAATATATTTTTTGTTGTTGTTGTCCTGTTTCGTTTTCCACATGGAAACTATTTCTTGTTTCTCCTGTGCGCTTGTAATTTGCATACCTATTTATATAATTGTGCATATATTCCAATCCTCTGGATATATTTAGAAGAAAAGAAAAGGGAAATCCCTCAAAGCAGCTTACGACCCTGCCTTAGCAGGGTTGCTTCCAGGCTGCGTAAGGGCTCCATCCCATGCCTCTCTTCTCAGAAGTAAGCTTAGTGGGTTCAGTGGGGCTTGCTCCCAGGGAAGTGGGTGTCAGGATTACAGCGTTCATCACCCTGCAGCTTCACTGAAATGGATGAGCCGAACCGTGCCTAACTTTGGGATTAAAGCATGACGACAGGACCAGTCCTGATGTTATCACTCTCACCAGGCCAGCTTTAGAAGCCAGAAGCCGTGGGGAGACTCCTCCCAGCACCTAGATGGGTTTTTGCAGCCCCCTGCAACATACCCACAAGGTTCCCTCAGTCTCTATCCCTAGCGAGAAAACCTGGTCGCCCAGAGGCAAGCAGTTCGTTTAGCTGTCACTGCAATTAACTGCAGGCTTATTATTATTTTTGGAACCAGGGACTGAGGAGGAGTAGGAGGAGCCAACCTTCCTGGGTCCTCCTCGTGTGTAGTTTTGGTACAGTCTGTGTAAGCTCCTTTGATTGGCGGAGGTGGCTGTGGGGTGAGGGTGAGGAGAGCACATTAGTCATTGTGGTTCTGGGCTGAGGTGATGAGGTGGAGAGATTTTATGGGGTGTGGGGGGGGGGAAGGGGCCCTCCTGCCAGTCCCAGCCCTTTTGATGCCTTCATTGTTCTGTCTCTCCCTACCGGTCAGAGGCAATAGACATCATTACAGCCAGCTCAAAAGACTATACAGGAACCTCTGTAGAGCTGTTTTGGAGTTGTCTAGAGAAAGCCAGGCTGATTTATTTCCATTTACGAATCGCTTCCTGTCTCGAAGCTGTTTGCAATAAAAACCTCAAACAGAAGACATTCTCTTAAATTATTTGCATGACATAATTATCTTTACAATTTTATTTCAGCTCCTTATTTATCTTTTCCTTGGGCTCTCTCTATGTGTGTGGCCTTGCTTCTTTTAAATTTTGTTTTTAATTTACCTTTTTATGCATGTTGCATATCGCCTCACCTTTCAAATGCCAGCTGAAAACTTTTTCTTTTCTCTCATACTAATGCAGGCAATTAAGAATACATTTTCCCACCACTTTCTCGGTGTGGCCTTTATTGTACAGCTTCATATATTAATGCTGCAAAGTGTTCTGATTTTCCCTCCAGTGAATGATTTATAAAGCAAATAAACAGATCATTTCATTTCCCCATTGATGACTGTTATTTCCTTCTGTGCCAAAGATTTCAATATACTGTATAGACAAACAAACAATAATTTAATATACAAAAAGAATTCAAATCTAATGCAGATGCTGACTGGACTAATTTAACATGCCCATTTTCTTTCTACCGTACGGTGACATCCAGCTAAAGTCATCATAAGGGGGCATGATATGTTATTGAACTACAGCTCCCATCATCCACTGCTGGGACTGATGGGATTTGGAGTTCAAAACATGCAGAAGGCACAACATTGACCATCCCTTCTTTGGTTGCTGTGAAGGCTTTAGAAGAGCAACAAACATGGTTAGGAAAAGAAGGGGAAATCAAGAGGGGAAATCTGGTACAGAGTTTCTTTGAATATGACCTATCAGGAAACGCAAGACATCCCAGGAATGAAAATCATTTATTTATTTTTTGAATTTGCATTTTAATTATGCAACGGTAAACGTTGTCATATTACATTACAGGACTTACTATAGTATAATTTCCAACATGTATACAAAAAATATATACAAAATTTATATACCTAGAAAGAAAATGAAACAACAACAAAAAAGAACAAAGAGAAAAAACAAAAACACCCCCCAAATCATATACATACCAACACACAAGACTTCCTGTCTATCCTGTTGTATATTCCTTTTTTTACAAATGACTGCACTCTTATTATTGTATATTTCTTTACATTTTATCTAATACATTCCTATATCAATATGATTGATATCAATCAATATCAAATAAGTCTTATTTCTCAACTCATTCTCACTCCAACGTCAATCAAATGCTAACGTAGATAGCAAACCTTTACTGTACAGGAATGAAAATCAAGATGAGAAAATGTTACTGTCCTCACCCTTTGTTATATATGGGGCTTTTTTTCCCCAGCCAGAGCTCACTGGAGCTCAGCTCCGGCACCTCTCTGGTGTGCACTGTTGCCATCCTAAGAGAATAAGGGGAAAATTCGTGGTAAGCTCTGGCACCTCTGGGGATAGGGCAAATGCTTCATGCCACTGCTCCTGGTCTGGTACCCATTGCTGTGAGAAGAGGCTTAATACCGTATTTTTTGCTCTATAAGACTCACCTTTTCCCTCCTAAAAAGTAAGGGGAAATGTTTGTGTGTCTTATGGAGCGAATGCAGGCTGCGCAGCTATCCCAGAAGCCAGAACAGCAAGAGGGATTGCTGCTTTCACTGCGCAGCGATCCCTCTTGCTGTTCTGGCTTCTGAGATTCAGAATATTTTTTTTCTTGTTTTCCTCCTCCAAAAACTAGGTGCGTCTTGTGGTCTGGTGCGTCTTATAGAGCGAAAACTACGGTATATGGCAGGTCTCAAGAGTAGCATTTTGCACCATGTTAGTGCCTGCTCCCGCTTGCATTGTGATTTTCTCATGTGGGCGGGATCTCAGTGTTATTTGCCAGTCCGGAGGAGGAGGCAGCTTTGGAGAATGACTTCCCTGCTGCCAGCTGCGCCCGGCTGGAGCCTGTCTCCTGATCTTCTCTGTTCTCCGACGAGCCTCTCATCAGGTCATGTCGCCTTTCTTGAAACCTTCTGATGGTGTGACAGTGCGAGTCACTTCTGAAATAATCTATTTGGTGTCCTTTCGATCGAAGTGCCAGCAATTAGGAAGAATTAAGATCTGGAATTTAGATAAATGCTTTGTGTTGTTTATGAGAGGGAGGGTTATATCACTGATCACCTGATGCTTTATTGGGACAGTTGCATAAGGTCAAAATGGATTGATTGGGAATAGTTACCACTGGCCTGTTTCCTTGTATGATGGCAGTCACTAGTCTGAAAGAACTGCCGCACTAAATGAAGGTTGCCATCTTGCTTATGTGTAGAAAAGAAGTGGCCGTGTGCCACGATACCTTGGTTTCTAGCCAGCTTGTTTAAATGATGATAATTACAAGCAACCACAATTAGCAGTGGCTTCTCAACATGGCCCATCTCTGCCTGAATGTGCCTGAGGACCCAGGAGCCATTTAGCCGCTTGTGGATTTGCCTAACATAACAAGAGCTTTGGTTCCAATTCTTCTCTTTGTGACTTTGGTTTTTGTTTCCCTTTCTCTGCCTCTTGTGCCAGCTCCCCTCGGATTTCTCCACCACCACTGCCTTCGCTCGTGTGGCCCAGAATGGGGCAACCAGCGTGGAGAAGGTCCGCTCCACCCATGATGACATCGGACCTCACAGAGAGATGACGGATGACGTTTTCGACGAGACTTATCGTGAGAAAGAAGGCCCCAAGCCGCAGAAGAGATACGTCTGGAGGAACATAATTCTTATGTCTCTCCTCCATTTAAGTGCACTGTACGCAGCTATCTGGCTCACCCCTACAGCGAAGTTTGCCACCTTGGTGTGGGGTAAGCAAAGAACGTGTTGATTTCCCTCTGAAGGAATTGCCTGCTTGTTTTGCTCTGTTTTCTGACCTCCTGCGCAATGGGATCTGTCTCTCATCGTTGCCGTGTTCAGCCTTGCTCTCAGAGGGCCTCGAGGAGAATTAATTACCACCTGTGAACACAGGAACAGGCTCCATCGGGAAGCATTGTGGTTGTGTTTTTTTAATTAGTTCAAAAGCATATTGTAGCAAACACTTAAGTTCCCTCCTCAAAGCAGTTGGAAGGCCCATCTGGATTGCCAATACCCTCATAGCCATTAAGATACACATCCTTTCCTTCTAAAAAAAATATTTAGTAAGCTGATTTTTGTGCGCAGAGTCTTTTTTTAAAAAAGTCCCTTTACACCTGAGCTGGTTAACCCTTTTGGGGGCAGCTCACCAGAGTTACTATGTTAGGGTCATGGCAGATGAGTCACTATTGCTTACTGAGAGGGAGAAGCATTGGGGAGGTCAGTGCGGTGCAAACACGCCAACAGAGCCAATCTGATGCTCCCGCTGAACCCTAAGCTGGCCTCATTTGTTAAGTTTACTTATTGCGTTTACCGGTATATGTCTGCCAAGACACCCAAGGCAGATTGCAGTTTTAAGGTATTAAGACGTCACATGCAAAAGTTAATCTTGTTGATGAGTGACTTCTGAGGATGACTTAGTTGAATACAACGCACAGCATGAAAGCAGGTCTGTTTGATATCTTTCAGGAAGGCTATTCCTTCTCAGTAGAATTGCAAGCAGTTTTCTTTTTGATTCCATCCCTCCACTGGACATGTGCACAGCTAAACTGTCCTAAGAGACCATGTGCTGTGCATATGTTCCTAATGAAATGGACAAAATAGTGGACTGAAGATATAAACAAAAACCAATACAGTGATACCTCTGGTTATGAACTTAATTTGTTCCAGAAGTCCGTTCTTAACCTGAAACCATTCTTAACCTGAGGTACCACTTTAGCTAATGGGGCCTCCTGCTGCCGCCATGCCTCTGTTGCACGATTTCTGTTCTCATCCTGAGGTAAAGTTCTTAACCCGAGGTACTACTTCTGGGTTAACAGAATCTGTAACCTGAAGTGTTTGTAGCCTGAGGTGTTTGTAACCCGAGGTACCACTGTACTCAAATCCTGACATCCATGCCATCCCCTTAAAAAGAAACGTGAAATACTCTTCGACATCCTATTTTCCACTAGAAAAACAAACGTTTCACTATGCTTGTCGAAAGCAATGAGGCAAAGAAAGACTTTTAGAGTGGTTTGCCTCCATAAACTCGCACCAAATAGTAAATTGCTACCACTTGAGGGCATTAGACCAACCACTACACCTGATGCAGGCCATAGAAGGCTCTCTCTCTTCCTCTCCCCATAGCTGTCAACATTTTCCCTTTTTTAAGGGAAATTCCCTTATTCCGAATAGGATTCCTTGCAAGAAAAGGGAGAAGTTGACAGCTATGATACACACACACACACACACGCCTCTAAAATGGCCACTTCTTGGGTGACTTGCGAATAAACAGCATAGGAAGCAAAATAAATACTCTCCTCCCTACAATGTGAACATTGGGGTTTCTTCTTTTTATCCCTTTTGAAACTCTGCTCTTTAGAAAGCTTTAGCAGAGAGGCTGCTTTGTTTAGACTTCATAGGGATACGTAGCCAATTCCAGCCAAGGGTGCATCTCCACCTCAGAGTGGATGCTGTTGCATGCTTTCAAAGGGCAGTTTCAGAGAAACTAATATTTATGGGGTGTGTCTCTTAACATTCCTTCTGGGAAACGTCCATGCTCTCGATTTGAGAACGCTGCTATTTTCAATGTTCTCTCCTTCTGAAATATGCCCTCCTTGTAGGAATGCAACATACAAAAGTTCCTAAGATCAATGCCTAGCATCTTGAAGTATGATTGGGGGAAGAGAACCCTATTTATGACCCTGAAGGTCTTCTCAATGATGAGTGAGAATGACCACTGGTCTGCTTCCTATCTCAGATGGAAAAGATGGGAAATGTATTCTGGGTGAGATGCAGTTGCAGATTTGGTGGATGAAAACCCTGTCTTTCACCTTGAGCCCTTTGAAGAAAGGTGGAGTCTAAATGCAGTACATAAACAAACAAATAACAATGGAGAAACTCCAGGAACTCCATCCCTTTAATGCAGGAGGAGGACAATCTATTTCAGCCAGCCACTTACCCAGCCAATGTTTTAAATTCAAATAAATTTCAGCTCAGTAGTTTGAACCTATGGCAGCTATAAAATCCCATTGATAGCCACAATGACAAAGCCTTTGGGGGGGAGGGGGGAGGAAACACATTTGACATCAGGTGACATTCTGAAACTGGCAAGATAGCCTCTTCCAGGCCTCAGCCTGTTTGCCCTTGTCCCAATATCCGCCTTGCTGCATCACTGCAAAGAACAGCTGAGGAACCACAAAATGCCACCCCACTTTGAATTGCCTGAATTCTGAAAGATATGAATGTCTGATTTCTGGTAACTGGAAGAACTTTATCCCCTTTACTCTCTGATCCTCACTGTTCACATACTGCAGAATGGACTGGCTCCTGGGCATTGATTAGTACACATAATAACCCGTACATAATAACCGGCCCCTGCTTATT
This sequence comes from Podarcis gaigeae, assembly GCF_964106915.1. Taxonomy (NCBI): domain Eukaryota; kingdom Metazoa; phylum Chordata; class Lepidosauria; order Squamata; family Lacertidae; genus Podarcis; species Podarcis gaigeae. The sequence continues at coordinate 14,132,358 of NC_139681.1, forward strand.
ATCTTCTCTTTTTTATTGTGGTAGATGTAGATCTTTATAGACAAAGCTATGGAGATACTTTTTTTATACTGCCATGTTTAAAATGTGATTTGACGCCGCCAGCAGCAATAATGATAACAGATTACAAGAGCTGATTGTGCCCAAAGTTGATGTGCAAACTGCTCTGTATGGAGCCATCAACCAGGGTGTTTGGAATTGGGCCGTAATGGGGCAATTTGCACTTACTAATCAGGTGAACCTGTGGGGCTGCCCTCTTTAAAAAGAGGGAGGCAACCCCAAGTTACATATTGAGAACTTAAAGCGGCCCCAAATGAAAGGCCTGGAAACAAGGAACAAGGGATAAATGTTCTGTTTTTGTTTCTTGTTGTTTATTTTGGTCCAGCTGACTCAGATTTTTCACAATAGAAGCCGAAATATTCGGCATCAGCTGAGTCCCCACAAAGGCCCTTTGTTCTGAACAAGGAGCCCAATTTTAAAGACAATGTTTTGGTCATTTCCCCTGAGAAGCCATTGTGCTTCGAGAACAGCACTGCCTTCTGGGTTTCAGATGTGCTAGTTATACGGTCTGTCCTCACAATTGATCCCTCTAGGTTGACTGTGTTAACAATCCTTCAGCATCATTTCAAGGCCATCGTTTCAAGCATCCAATTTAGGAGACTAGCAGCGATATCATTGCTACAAACAGTGGGAGGTGACTTTCCCTCTCACATACCCTCCAACATTTCTCTGATGAAAATAGGGACGTCCTATTCCATAATAAGGGATGCGGGTGGCGCTGTGGTCTAAACCATTGAGCCTCTTGGGCTTGCCGATCGGAAGGTCGGCGGTTCGAATCCCCGCAATGGAGTGAGCTCCCTTTGCTCTGTCCCAGCTCCTGCCAACCTAGCAGTGCGAAAGCACACCAGTGCAAGTAGATAAATAGGTACCGCTCCGGTGGGAAGGTAAACGGCGTTTCCGTGCACTGTTCTGGTGAACCAGAAGCAGCTTAGTCATGCTGGCCACATGACCTGGAAGCTGTCTGCGGACAAACGCCAGCTTCCTCGCAACCCCAGAGTCGTCCGTTACCCGACTTAACAGTCAGGGGTCCCTTTACCGTTACTAATCCATAATAATACTACTACTATACCACGCCCATGTGACTGGGTTGTCCCAGTCATTCTGGGCACCTTCCAACACATATAAAAACATAAAACATTGAACATTAAACAACTTCCCTATATGGGGCTGCCTTCAGAGGTCTTCTAAAGGTTGTATAGTTACTTATCTCCTTGGCTCAGGGGCACATAACTCTATACCCTCCAACATTTCTCCAGTGAAAATAGGGAAATCGTACCATACCCTCCCAACAATTCTCCAACGAAAATAGGGGTGTCCTAAGGAAAAGCAGGACATTCCAGTCCCAGGAACAGGGACTGAAAATCCGGGACTGTCCCTGGAGAATAGGGACACTTGGAGGGTCTGCAATTAGTGATTCGATTCAAAGCAGAGTTAACACCTGGGGTTCTAGGAAGCAGGGGGATTTTCAGCACTAGCTGCAGCAAGGCTGTTTCTGCCCAAGTGACTTGAGCACAATAACAGTCCCTTGCGACAGCTATGCATGCTGTCTATTCCTATACGCAGCAGAGGATCAGGTTTTGCAAGCAGAGCGATCAGGTTTCGGAGCATCCCCTGCTTCTAGAAGCTGAAATGCAGTCTTCTATTGATTCCCATATCAGGATTGGCACTGCCAGCCAAATTATGGTTTCTCTCCCCAGCCCCAACCACTAGTTGCCAGCTTTTAAGGAAGCATCAAAAGCTGTATTATTTCAGTAGGTGTTTTAAAGGGTCTTTTTTTCTCAGTTTGGCTTTTTGCTCTTCTGTTTCTGCCTCTTCTGACTGTTTGGTTGTCCCTTTACATTTCCCATTTATGTTGTTTTAAGAAGTTGTTCAGTTTAAAGATGTCCAGTGTGCCTTTTTCCTAGAAAGGTGGGCTATACATTTCAATTTACATTAAAAAATAGGTACCGTATTTTTTGCTCTATAAGACGCACCAGATCACAAGACGCACCTAGTTTTTAGAGGAGGCAGTGGCGTAGCGTGGGTTGTCAGCACCCGGGGCAAGGCAAGTAATTTGCACCCCCTAACCCGTGGATTTGCGCCCCCTAACCCCCAGATGTTGCGCCTGGTGCGGCCGGGCCCCCCTGCACCCCCCACGCTACGCCACTGAGAGGAGGAAAACAAGAAATAAAATATTCTGAATCTCAGAAGCCAGAAAAACAAGAGGGATCCCTGCGCAGTGAAAGCAGCAATCCCTCTTGCTGTTCTGGCTTCTGGGATAGCTGCGCAGCCTGCATTCGCTCCATAAGACGCACACACATTTCCCCTTACTTTTTAGGAGGGAAAAGTGAGTCTTATAGAGCAAAAAATACGGTAATTTTCTTTTCCACACGAGCAGCTAAAGAAGCAGGAGAGCTGATCTAGTAACAGAGGAAGTCTCCGCTGTCTCAGCAGAGCTTACAATCTGTTGTTCTTGACTTATCTATCCATAGCGCACTTGCTTTGTGGTTAATCTGTGGCTTGGTTGCTCCTTCCACAAGACTTGCAGCACTAGACCTGCCCATAAACATTTAATGACTCTCCTTATCTTTTTAGAACTTCTGCTATTGCCTCCTTTTAATAAACTCTGCACTTGCGATGCATGCAAGAGTTGTGCAATTAACCCACCGTGATATTGTTGAGGAGGGGTCCATGACTCACACGCCAGATGCAAAGCCTTGCTAGCTGGGAAATAATTGCATTTGCCCCATCAATAAGATATAATTTAGTTCTGGAAATATGCGATGTCTCCGGCCCAAAGCTGCCTGGATCTCATGCAACAAATACTGTATGCCAAAAAAAATAACAACAATTAAGAAATCAGATGTTTGTGAAGTGGATCTCTTGATATGCCCTAAAAGATCAGACGCAGATTTGCAGTGTTGGGTGAAACCTGTCTGAATGGCAATTCTTTGCCTTCTGTTTCTCTAACAAATCGAACTCCAGGTTCTTCCTTCAAATATTATTATTGTTTTGTTTTGTTTTTAAATAAAAAATTTATTAGATTTTCCACAGTGATAACACAAACCACAAAGCAAAATGATACACACAAACAGAAAAAGAAAAAGAAAAAAAGAAGGAGGGGGGAAGGGGGAACAATAAACAGATAAACAATAACAACAAACTTAATTCTTCACAAATCCAACCTTTTAAACATCTTGGTTGACTTCCTCAAATCCCTCCCTTCTGAGTTTCCTTGTAATTAAAAGTAACAGCTTTCCAATATCATTATTAAACTAAAACAATTTCCAATTATAGTCCATCTTATTCACTTTTCTTAACATTCTAAATCCCATTTCTTTAATTATAACTTAATTTAATCCTAGGCCTCTTTGTTTCTTTCAAGTAATTTCTAATTTTTTTATATTACAATCTTTATTCAAATAGTCCTTGAATTTCCTCCAGGCCTTATTATTGGTTTGTTTTTTTTAGCAATGCTTACGTTTGTGAGTTGCAGTGGGATAACGCTGAAGTAAGCTTCTTCCAATTCACTCTCTCAAGTCAAGTCAAGTAACCTTTATTGGCATCACATAAGAACATTCAGAATACATTCAGAATAGATAGGCCAGTGGAATCTCGTCGCCACCCCAGCGGCACAGTCACCCACCAAAGGGCAGAAAAGGCGAGTGATCCGCCTCATCTCTGTGGGTTTCCAGCAAGGGCAGGATCCTGTAGCATACGCCGGGGACAAAAAAAATCAAATAGAGGAACTTAGCTACTGTCTTGGTGAGCTCCTGGTCACCTGCGCATAACCTCTGTCTCTAGTTTCCATGTTGGAATACATAGATGGTCTAGAAATTGTTGGCGGAGATCATCATACATTTTACATTTAAGGGCCATGTGAGCTAGAGTTTCCACCAGGTGGGCATCGCATGGGCAGATCCTATCTCCTTCTGCCAAACCCGCAAGCCTACCCCAAGGGAGGTTAGAAGGATTAGAATTGAACCTAGCCAACAGAAAGGCCCTTCTTTCTTGCAGATTAAACAAAAATTGTGAGTACTTAGGATTAAATTCCTGCGCCCAAGAGAGTCGAAATTCACTCTCTCCCTCGCTTTTCTTGTTCGCAGTATTTGTTCTCTTCGTCTTGAGTGGGCTGGGAATCACAGCCGGAGCACATCGCCTTTGGAGCCACCGTTCCTACAAAGCCAGCCTGCCTCTCCGAATATTCTTGGCGATCATCAACTCCATGGCTTTCCAGGTAAGAATTTTGAGATGATTAACATGGCCAGATTCCAGGGTCATGGATACATGAGGGGAGGAAAGACAAGGCTACATGCCTTCTGCAGTTTGGCTAACTTGGAATTTCGTACAAAAAAATTGGTATCTCATCCCCCTCCCTTTCCCCCAGTAACTTTTATTTCCCTTTTTCTGTACAGCGGTACTTTGGTTCTCAAACTTAATCTGTTTTGGAAGTCTGTTCCAAAACCAAAGTGTTCTAAAACCAAGGCAAGCTTTCCCATAGAAAGTAATGCAAAACGGATTAATCCGTTCCAGACTTTTAAAAACAACCCCTAAAACAGCAATTTAACAAGAATTTTACTATCTAATGAGACTATTGACCCATAAAATGAAAACAATCATCAACGTACCGTACTTTTAAATAAGACAGTATTGTAGATGATAATTTTTTTAAAAAAAAAATAATTCTTACCTGCACTGATGATGGTCGTTGATTGGATGGGGGGCTTTTATCCATTTCCGCAGTCACACAATCAATCAATCAGTAGCTGAACTGGCTTCCACACAGTCACAAAAACAAATTAACCGAAAAAGCCTCAAAAAGAGGAATGCAAAATAAGGGGCAAAAACAAAAGCGCCAAACTTAATCTGTTTCGGAAGTCCGTTTGACTTCCGAAATGTTCAAAAACCAAGGCGCAGCTTCTGATTGGTGCAGGCGCCCCGGAAACAAGAGCCGACAACTGCATCAGTTTGGCTTCCAAAAAATGTTCGAAAACTGGAACACTTCCTTTCGGGTTTTCGGTGTTTGGGAACCAAGGCGTTTGAGAACCAAGGTACCACTGCATTTGAAATTTTTAAGTCAAAGGGTAAAAGCCACCCCCAATGACAAAAAGATCAGATGAGAGCTCAATAATCTGTCAAAACAAAGGGTTTAGGTTAAAACAAATAACTAGGATTGCATGGACTAACTAGGATTAACCAGCGAGGTTAATCCGATCTTCCTGCTGGTGCTTTTGCACAGCGCTGGTGTCGATTCCGCCTGTCTCTTCCCTGTCTCAGTAAGCAGCAGCAGCTGACCTGCCAGGAGATCACGGAACGATCTCCACCCTGCCATGGAATCTGCTCCCATTTACTACTCTAATTGGGCACTCCCATCTAGATTTTAACACACTGCCTTAATCCAGCAAAGCACGGAGCGCTAGACTGAGAAATTCATTTCAGGGCTAATCCTTCTTCACTTCTAACTGGGTACATTTGCCTGATGAAGCTTCAAAAAGTCACTTGGCGCAGGTTTGCACACGACAGAGTGCAACTAGAGAGTTGTGTATGTCTGTTGTTGTTTGGTACAGTTTAAAACATTTAGGCAGGATCTTCAAAGGTTCCCATTTAAAGGCGGCAAACTTCTGGGTCCTATATATATCCTTGCATTCCTTCGTGCTCTCTGCTACAGGATTCATTTAGCTCACTGGTCTTCAACTGGTTAGCTGGGGATCCATTAGGGAGTCGTGGCCTGATCCAGGTTGGGTTGCAACAGGAACACTACCACCATGCAAATAGATGGTAAAAGAATAAGATATAGATCCCCAGTGGGTCCTGGATCTGAAAAAGTTGAAGATAGCTCATTTAGCCAATTTGTTCCCCACCCCCAATTTTAAAACCATAACATCATAAAAATTCATTGGCGGGTATTGCCATCTCTTAACAAAAGAACTGTATTTCTCCGTGTATAAGTTTATATTGCATAGGGGGGGTTGGTGCTTGGTTCATGTCATGAGTGGCAGATTGTCTGTGGCGATTGGGTGGGTGATTTCCGGCAACCCCCCCTAAAAAAAGCTCAACAACTGTGGGAAATCCTCCCCCAAAAAAGCTTAACAACTCTTCTTAATTTGAAATCCCCCAAAATAGGGGTTGTCTTATACATGGAGGCGTGTTATACATGGAAAAATACGGTAATGCATAGTTTTATTGAAACATCTAAAAGAATTCCCCCTCTCCTTTAAAAAACAATTGAACTTGTCCTTGAGGGCAAGTGTGACATCATCATCATCATCATCATTATTATTATTATTATTATTATTATTAAAGTAAGGGTAAAAGGTAAAGGACCCCTAGATGGTTAAGTCCAGTCGAATTAGACTATTGGGTACTGTGCTTATCTTCGCTTTCAGGCCAAAGGAGCCGACGTTTGTCCACAGACAGATTTCTGGGTCATGTGGCCAGCATGACTAAACCGCTTCTGGCACAACGGGACACTGTGACAAGTGCCAGAGGGCATGGAAATGCTGTTTACTTCCTGCCACAGTGGTACATATTTCTCTACTTGCGCTAGAAGGCTTTTGAACTGCTAGAGTTGGCAGGAGTTGGGACAGAGCAACGGGAGCTGACCTCATTGTGCGGATTCAAACTGCCGGCCTTACGATCAGCAAGCCCAAGAAGCTCGATGGTTTAGACCACAGCGCCACCCGCATCCTATATATTTTAATATTATTATTAACATGTCGCCCATCTGGCTGGGTTTCCCCAGCCACTCTGGGCAGCTCCCAACAAAATATGGAAAACACAATAAAACATCAAACATTAAGATCTTCCCTATACAGGGCTGTCTTCAGATGTCTTATAAAAGTGTTGGACATGTACGGAAAGGATTCAGGTCCGAAACTTGGTTAATCTAGGCCACATCTAGATCCATGCCAGCCTCAATGTCACCTGCTGTAAAATGGGAATAATAGTTGCTTGTCTTAGAGCATCGGTCAGTAACCTAAGGCCCATGGGCCACAAGCGGCCCATGGGGGTCGTTTTACTGACCCACAAGCTGCAACCGAGCTGCCTGCTTGGCGAGTCACCGCACGCTGTGCTAAACCGGTGCAGTGCGGCGCGGGAACTCACTTTTGCATGGCCGAAAATCGCGTCTGCGCAGACAAAAAAAATCACGGGTGCATGCACACACCTGCACCTGTGATCCGGCCCACAGAGGGGGCTCCGCGGCAGTGAACCGGCCCAGGCAAGGTAAGCCTTGCCGACCCCAGTCTTAGGAGGAGGAGTTTGGATTTGATATCCCGCTTTATCACTACCCGAAGGAGTCTCAAAGCGGATAACATTCTCCTTTCCCTTCCTCCCCCACAACAAACACTCTGTGAGGTGAGTGGGGCTGAGAGACTTCAAAGAAGTGTGAGTAGCTCAAGGTCACCCAGCAGCTGCATGTGGAGGAGCGGGGAAGCGAACCCAGTTCACCAGATTACGAGTCTATCGCTCTTAACCATTACACCACACTGGCTTCTCAGAGCATTGCGTTCAGGGTGAATGAGTCAAGGAAGTATTTTTTATCTTCCATGTTCCTGAAAGGATTGCTGTGGAAGCGGAGGACTGTTGTCCAGCTCAAAACATGACTAATGTGTTTGCCTTTGTGTTTCAACCAGAACGACATTTATGAGTGGGCCAGAGATCACCGTGTCCACCACAAATACTCTGAAACGGATGCTGATCCCCACAACGCAAAGCGAGGCTTTTTCTTTTCTCATATCGGCTGGCTGCTGGTACGCAAACACCCTGATGTCAAAGAGAAGGGACAGAAGCTGGATCTCTCTGACCTGAAGGCTGACAAAGTTGTGATGTTCCAAAGGAGGTGAACAAAGGGCTCCCATTGAGGTTGCTTTCTTTTTCCAGAAGATAGAAAATGGATTTGTTTGTTTGTTTGTTTGTTTGTTTACTTCTTCTACTACTACTACTAATTTATTATTTATACCCCACCCATCTGGCTGAGTTTCCCCAGCCACTCTGGGCGGCTCCCAATCAAGTGTTAAAAACAGTACAGCGTTAAATATTAAAAACTTCCCTGAACAGGGCTGCCTTCAGATGTCTTTTAAAGCTAGGATAGCTCCTTATTTCCTTCACATCTGAAGGGAAGGTGTTCCACAGGGAGGGCGCCACTACCGAGAAGGCCCTCTGTCTGGTTCCCTGTAACCTCACTTCTCGCAATGAGGGAACCGCCAGAAGGCCCTCGGCGCTGGATCTGAGTGTCTGGGCAGAACGATGGGGGTGGAGACGCTCCTTCAGGTATACAGGACCGAGGCCGTTTAGGGCTTTAAAGGTCAGCACCAACACTTTGAATTGTGCTCGAAAACGTACTGAGAGCCAATGCAGATCTCTCAGAACTGGTGTTATGTGGTCCCGGCGGCCACTCCCAGTCACCAGTCTAGCTGCCGCATTCTGGATTAATTGCAGTTTCCGGGTCACCTTCAAAGGTAGCCCCACGTAGAGCCCAACGTAGATACACTGAAAATCAGATAAGCATTCATAGTGGAAAAACTGCAGATTCCAAATTTCCAACCTTTACAGTACAGTGGTACCTTGGTACTTGGAACGGCTTGGCTCCCGAACCAATCAGCTCCTGAATGCCGCAAACCCGGAAGTGAGTGGTTTGCGAACGTTTTTCGGAAGCTGAATGTCTGATGCGACTTATGATTGAGTGCAGGAAGCTTCTGCAGCCCATCGGAAGCCGTGCCTTGGTTTCTGAACCGTTTCGCGAGTCGAATGGACTCCCGGAACGGATTAAGTTTGAGAACCAAAGTACCACTGTAGTTTGAACCACTGACACCTTGGGGGTTTGAGCTAAAAATCTGATCGTGAATTGGAAATATTTAGTGCAGAGTGAAATCTTGCAGGAAAATGCGAGGGCCTACTCGAAATGGAGCTTTTTCAAACATTGGAATTTTAATGTGATCCCCTACAAAGAGCTCAAAATCTGTTGACTGCAATGCACGTATCTTTCTTCCCAGGCATTATAAAACCTCCGTGGTGATCATGTGCTTCATTTTCCCTGCTGCTGTGCCTTGGTACTTCTGGGGGGAGACGTATCACACTAGCTTCTTCATGGCTGCCATCCTCCGCTATGCCTTAATCCTCAACGCCACTTGGCTGGTGAACAGTGCGGCGCACATGTATGGCAACCGGCCGTATGATAAGACTATCAACCCCAGAGAGAACCACTTTGTCGTACTTGGAGCCCTAGGTATGTAAAGGGGAAGATGTTGGGGTTTGGGGGAGGGGAAGGTCTGCTGTCGTCTTGCTCCCACCACAGTTCCCGGTGCCCTCAGTTGGTGTGTATTTTGGTTAAGGTAAAGGGACCCCTGACCATTAGGTCCAGTCATGACCGACTCTGGGGTTGCGGCGCTCATCTTGTTTTACTGGCCGAGGGAGCCGGCGTACAGCTTCCGGGTCATGTGGCCAGCATGATTAAGCTGCTTCTGTCGAACCAGAGCAACGCTATTTACCTTCCCGCCAGAGCGGTACCTATTGATCTACTTGCACTTTGACATGCTTTCGAACTGCTAGGTTGGCAGGAGCAGGGACCGAGCAACGGGAGCTCACCCCGTCACGGGGATTCGAACCGCCGACCTTCTGATCAGCAAGTCCTAGGCTCTGTGGTTTAACCCACAGCGCCACCCGCCTTCTTTCTGACCCGTGTTCGGATCTGCAGGGAGTTTTGCCTGCTTTCCATCCCTGGTTTTCCAGCTGTGCCCACATCCTGTTTCACTCTCCTCGTTCATGAGATTTCATCCTGTTGCCATTTACTTTCACACAGGTAGGCATAGCTTCTGGGGAGAGCACCCAGGCTTCTCTACCACCTTTTCAAAGAGGACATCTCTAGAGAGGTTCCCATGGGGAAATTATATTTCTCAAGGGCTGCATAAGACCTTCTGCCCAGCATGCTACCAGGATATCAAACAATGGAGAGGGGAGGGAGGAAAATATCTCCCTCCTTGCCTTTGCCAGTGGATGGACTGGAGCACTGCTTCTAACTTCAGAAAGTTGATGGTGAAATGAAATCTGGCAGGCTTGAAAATAAGCAGAGTTACCGTAATTTTTGCTCTATAAGACTCACTTTTTCCCTCCTAAAATGTAAGGGGAAATGTGTGTGCGTCTTATAGAGCGAATGCAGGCTGCGCAGCTATCCCAGAAGCCAGAACAGCAAGAGGGATTGCTGCTTTCACTGCGCAACGATCCCTCTTTCTGTTCTGGCTTCTGAGATTCAGAATATTTTTTTTCTTGTTTTCCTCCTCCAAAAACTAGGTGCGTCTTGTGGTCTGGTGTGTCTTATAGAGCGAAAAATACGGTATTTGCTCTGTGTGTGTAGATTTAATTTTCTGAGCCTTCTGAGCCACTTTGATACAAGCCCAGGAAAAGCTGTCTATCTTCAGCCATCTTCTAAGATTTTTTGCTGAATGTGTATGCCCATATCACAAATACCGTCTCCTTGCCCATTTGTCAGTTTCAATCTAGGAGAGAGTTTTTTCTCTCCCCACTCCACCATCCTGGGTGTCCTGTTGCAGCCATCTTCTCCCCTGAACATCCTTCTTCCCTTTATCTGAACACCTTCGTTATCCTGAGAGTGGTGAGAGGGCATGTTGGAAGTCTGGCACAGAATCAAAGAATTCTTCCTGGCTCAGATTTTAATCCCAAGATGGAGAGGAATTTCAGCGCCCCTAAAACTCACTTCTCCTTTGAGATGGGATTCTGTGAACCTCAGTTTAATTTCTGATCCCAGCCTCTCCTCTACCTTTTTACTGAGGCGAGGCCTGTTTCATATTGACTTTGAAGCCTAAGTGAAAAGCAGTGCATCCAGATTCAGCTTTTGTTACAGACCATAATAGATACTATTATTAGTATTTAAGCATGGCAGAACACCATTTTAATAATACAGTGCCAACAAGAACTTTATAGAGGTAGGCTAGAGGAAAACGCTTTCCTACTCTGTGTAGGTGGCATACACACACACACACACACACACACACACACACACACACCCAAATTGTGAAAAGGGAACAAAATGTATATATAAAATTGTACTGACCATTTTTATCTGCCACAAAAAAATGTTTGTTTGTCATCCTGTTTTGCATGCTGCTTTATTTAGCTGGGAGGCATTGTTCTGAAAGCAAATATTGCAGTTTTGGGTAAGTGTTGTGGAGAAAGGGTAACGGTTCTTGAGGCCACAGAGTTGGAATGTATTTCTGCTCCTGCACACTGGATTATTTTGTTAGTACAGGAGCAGAAAAGCGATTTTAGGAATCTGAAACGTGGATCAGACAGTAGATCCACAGTAGATTTCTGTGGATTTAGACATCATGAACAGGAATTCTGCCTTATGCCAGAATTTGATCTGAACATCCAATTCTTGCAAGTTTAGAAGGCCCCTGAAATAAATTGATATCGCTTAGGGCAAGTTCCTAGACTTGGAATGGCATTATTCCTATCTGGTGTGAGGGTCACGAAAAGGGTTTGAATTAGCGCTCCAGTATTATGCACTGATCCAATATTTTGTGCTGTAGAAGTTTCGTAGGAGGTGTTAATCCCTGAACATTCAGGAGCTCAATGGTCAATTGTTCCCAGTGGGACAGCATACTGTAGGTAGATCACCCTATACAGTACTTATCTGCTTGTTCACTCCTTGGAAATAGCCTTAACACATCACCACAGTGAGATGGGCCAAACAACCTGTCATTTCTCTGCCTTACATTTCTAAGGAAGGAAACTGCAGAACACTTTGCTTCAGTTTGGTGGGTTGATTTGGGGCCATTGCATACCTTCCAACATTTCTCTGGTGAAAATAGGGATGTCCTAAGGAAAAGCGGGACATTGCAGGATCAACTCAGAAACCAGGATGGCTCCTGTAAATCTGGGACTATCCCTGGAAAATAGGCACACTTGGAGGGTCTGCCATTGGTGTGGTACACTGGGGACCAGTTACTCTGAAGAGGACATTCTCCTTCATTCAGTCTCCATCAGCATCTGTAGAGAGTTTTATCGTTGCCATTTCCTACTTGACATAGTTTGATCTCTCTGAAGATGTCTGTGGTAATTATCTCCTTGCCACATATGAATTGTACCTTTGCACATTCAATGGCAGCTTATTATTGCAGTTCCAGTGATTATGCAACAAGCCCCACAGATTATTATCCTTAATCCCTTTGCCTCCCCTGTGTTGCTTTTAAGTTGCAATTATTCTCAGGCCACCTAGCCTACCTTTGTCGTTTGCTGCCCAACGTACACTGACGACATTCTCCTCCCACTGGTTTCTCCCTTCTTGTGTGCGATGGCTATCCCATAATTCCTCATAAGGGTGACGTGACCCAACCTTTCCTTTTGATCCTTTCGGTGCCAGAGAGCAGAAGTTACTTCATTAGTTGCTTATAATGCGGCCTCTGGGGATTTTTTTCCCACCGGAACTCTCCGGAACTCTCAGGTGGGCGCCGTTGGCCATTATAAAAGAACAAAGGAGCTCTGGCACCTCTTTTTTTTCTTGAAAAAAATTGCATGGGGTGCCTCCAATTCTGGGTCCTTTTTGAGGATCATTCACCAAGAAGCTAATCTAGGCTTAGTATCAAAATAGTGTGGCAGTGGCAGTGGAAATGGTAGTTCAAATGGTAGCTCCAGCAGTAAGTTAGCAGTTATAGGCTTCCTGCAGCAAACGTTTATTGAATACATACTCACACTCAGTCATAAAGGACATTGTTTTTACTCATCAAGCAAACTAAAGAAACTTAAAATTTACTCACTAGAGTCGACTGCTTTCCAGAACCTAGTTCCCAAATAAATACACTACTTGGGCGCTTATGATTTCTCCTCTTCTCTCTCTCTCCCCAGGCGAAGGTTTCCACAACTACCACCATACTTTTCCCTATGATTACTCAACCAGTGAATTTGGCTTGAACTGGAACGTCACAACAGCTTTCATTGATCTTATGTGTTACCTGGGCTTGGCCACGGACTGCAAGCGAGTGTCAAAGGAGACCATCATGGCCCGGAAAATTCGGACTGGTGATGGTAGCCACAAGACTGGCTGAAGGTGTGCTCTCCTCCGTCTCCTTTCCTCCCTTCCTTCTCTTTCAAATAACCTGGGCATATGTTTAATGTTCTGCTTACTAATTACAAAGCAATGCTTTCAGGATTCTCAAGGTGATGACTCTAACCCATTCCAGTACTATGTTTTGAAATGATGTATTCAAGACCTGTAACTTTTACAGGGGACACCTCTCTCTCTCTCTCTCTCTCTCTCTCTCTCTCTCTCTCTCGCTCTCTCCTTTTGTTTTTCCTGTGTTCTCTCGCTTGCTTTCATTAGAAGCTGGTAGAACACCCAACAAACTTCCCTGCAACTTATTGGAGGGATTGAGCCAACGGAGTTTCACCAATGTAGGGACTCTGTTTGCAATTATGTGTGTTTGGGTCAACTCTCCCTCTCCCTGGTTCTTGAGGCTGGTTCTTTGATGAGTGGAGGGAAATTTGTCCTATCTCTTGTTCTTGTAGAGAAACTTGAGTCTAACCCCTTGGGCCAGGGGTTCTGAAATCTGGAGAAAGCAGAAGGAGTGGGTTTGCTATTGCAGAGGTTAGAGGGCAGGGATGGAAAGTGAAAGGAGAATGTGTTTTGTAAGGGTTGCAAAGAAGCCTGCTGGTTAGTCCCAGAATTAGGGTTTGGTTTTCTTAACTGGAGCCGAGTGTTTCTTCTACCTCTGCCCATGTTCTAGTGTCATGAAACTGCTCTTTTCCTGCACCTGGGTGCTACTTTAGAAACCAAGCGGCCTGTGCAGGATTATGAGATGCTTTTGTAGGAAAACTACACAAAGGAGCTGGTTGCTGGATGGCTCTGGAACAGATTTGGCTGTGAACGGGTTCCGAGTGGGGAAATGGGCATGTTTTGAGGGTGGAAACGAGTGCACCAAAGCAACACTTCCCGACAGGAAAGATGAAATCGGAGGTACTGGAGGGGTTTGAACCAAAGGTGTCTCACAGACCCAAGCTGTTTTGTTGTTGTTTTTTTGTGCTGGAAGAGTATATTTCAATTTGGACGCAGGACGGTGTGTTTGTTGGTGTAGGTAAAAACAGATCGTTTTCATTCTGCAAAATATGGCAGCTAATGTCCACACACTGATCCCTAGAAGGATCAACTAAGGGCTGAAATCAAAGGGCCAAGAAAGAAGTATATTCCCTGTTCAGAGAGCTTTATACTGTTCTTGAAACACCAGGGCTGCAATAGGTGTCAAAATTTTGCACGCCCTAACAATTTTGCACCCGCCCTGTGGCCCCCACCCCCCTGCTATGCCACTGCTTTCTACACAGGTTCTTTGCAGGAGAGCTTGTGAAAGGAGAGAGAGAGAGAGGCCACTTTTGTAATCCATAGGAAAGCTGCTTTCAAACGAGGGAGGTGTTTGCACATCCATTATACACAGATTTCTAACAGGGTGACAAAGACTACAGCATTCACACACTTGATTTGATTATCTGCTACTGGTGAGAGGAGGGGGCATTTGCAGTGATGAGTGTCACATGGCCAAGAAGAACACATCTTCTGTAACCGTTCTGCACTAAGGAGAGGATATTTTGGCAGACGCTGTTGGTTTAATTTTTGAATTTATGTAGGGTTGGCATATGTCTGGAATTCCAATGACAGAATTAGTGTTTGGGGGGAATTTTGTGAAAATGGCAAAATGTCCAGGTTTTGGAAACTTGCCCCCCAGCAGCTCAACGACTTTCCCCCAAAAGCAACCCTAATTTATGTGTAGCAGTAGTTTCCCTCTTTAGTGCACCTATTTCTGCCATGCCAAGAAGTTTCACTGCAGTGAAATTTCCCTTCCTATCATCTAGCCACCTTAATGGGGATGTATTATGTTTCGAGTAACGTGAAACATTAGATCAGATGCAACCTATTGATAATTCATATAAAATATCAGCAGAAAGGGTAAGAGAGAAGCTGGTTCTGACTCCACGGAGAGTTGTAGTGCAAGTTGTTTCCAATCCTCCACTCCAGGAAGGGAACAACGACCCACTGCCAGCTAGCTAGCTAGCTCTGCTTACTCAGATTGGATGTGTATAGGATCTTGACTAATCCCCTGCCATGCCAGAGTTTGCAGCAGCTGTCCTCTGAATTGTTCTGCACTGCCCAGCTGTCAGCTGATTTACATTTGAATTACTCATCAGTTAGCACCGAGGCTCAGCAAAAAGATAAATCCAGCTCAACAGAAAAACACATTGCAAACAGAACAGCTAAAGCAAGCTCTGATCTAGGGGGAGGACGTTCTTTTCTCTGCTGTATTGCAAAATCCGGTTCCTGAGATTAAAGGCTGCAATCGTACACCTGCTGACTTGGGTGTAAGCATGGCTGGACTCTGTGGGACTTGTTTAGAATCATAGCATCATAGAGTTTGAAGGGATCATTTAGTCTGACTGCCTTCAATGCAGGAATCTCAGCTAAAGCATCCCTGTTCCAGTTAGGATTTCACAGTGAAGGCCCCCAAACCAACCCCTTTCTGTTCCACCGTAGCACCAGGGCACATGCCTGTCTCCTTCCCCATCACCCAAATGTTCAAACTCCCATCAATATGACGGCTTCTTGGCCACCCTGCTCCTTGTCGTTCACCAGGAAACGCTTCCGGTTTCTGAGCTTTCCAGGAACATCTGGCTGACCTCTGTTGTCTGTCTGATTCATCAGTCCTCTTCTTATGAATAACCTTTTATTAGGAAGTGGTAGTTCCTGCCAAAGCAGCTTGACACCAGGGGTGATTTCTTATTTTTTATATTTTTGGCCTCAAGAGAAATTATGAGCGTAGCAACCCGTAGTTATCTAAAGACCAGTTTTGCCACCTGGGGCACTTCATCATTTTTTAAGGAGAGCAATACAAGGAAGTGTTGAAAAGTGTTGACTTTTCCTGCCTTCACTTCACCAGTTTGGTATGTGGAGAGGCTATGACTTCAAGCAGGTTTTACTTCAATTCCTCCCCTGCCTCCCTTGGCTTAAAGAGTGTCTTTGGGGAAGTCGAATGAGATGCAAAGGGAGCAGAGGGAAACAGTTTTGTAGAGGACCGCCTATGGTCTGTCTTTTCACACGTGGAATTTTTGGTGTGTTCCTGACATTAAGTCCACACCAGTGTTCAAAATTAGCCAGGCGCATTTTGCACCAGACTATCGACCACTTGAGACCAAGCGAAGATGCCTGGATGTCAGGAGGGTGTCTGACATCTCCACCATCTGGAGGTGTGTGCCTGGGGATCATTGGATCTAGACCAGTGGCTCTCAACCTGTGGGTCCCCAGATGTTGTTGGACTACATCTCCCATCATCCCTGAGCTCTGGCCTTGCTAGCTAGGGGTGATGGGAGTTGTAGTTCAACAACATCTGGGGACCCACAGGTTGAGAAAAGCTGATCTAGACTGTTTTCACACACTAATACCCCACCCTGTAGAATTCTGTCACTTACATTTTACTGGCACAATTGGAATTAATTTCAGGAACCAAAATGCTTTCTCTGTGTGGCCTGAGCAGGAGCAGTGAACAATGTTATAGTTAATTGTTGTCACTTGTCTTCCCACTGCCCTGCTCAAAAGTTGTGAAGAATATTCTTACGTTATGAATGGTCCATGTCACCACTGAGAAAGAGAGGTAGGAACAGGCCAATAGATTTGTGGAAGAACCCTCGATCAAGTGACTTTTCTTCCTTAAGTTCTCAAAGTTCTTAACCTTGCTCAAGGTTGTCATCTAAACTAGCCAGATGTTTAACTAAGGATCAATCACAGTCCTTATTTGAAAAATAAGACTTTAGAGCAGTCTTGCCCCCAAATGGCAACTAGACACTCCGTTTTACCAACCTTGGTTTAAGGGGAGCCATTTGGCCCTAGCTTATATATCTGAGTTTCTAATGCTGGTAGACACCTAAAACTGCAGAACCTGATTCTTTGTACAGGTACACTTGCCAGGTGACTAGAAATACACTTAGTGGCAACTTGAGGTTCCTGTTGAGTGCTGGGCTAAGCAGCCATCACTCTCATGAGAATAGTTCAGGAGAAGTTCACAGACTGAGGTTTCCCCTTTCATTGCCACTAATTTTCACTGAATCTGACATAGGATGTTTGGAATATAGCAGTATTGGTTCGGACGCCGTTTCACATTCCTGAATGCATTTGTTCGGCCATCGCAACGAGCTTGGCTATGACCAACAGCAGCCATCCCAAGTCGTTGGGTGGCCTCAGTCATAGTGCTAGGTCAGTGCGATTTCTGAAGGCTTATCCTTGCTCCAACTTGTACCTGGAAGACACTGGGGCCAGTAATAAATAAAGAACTAAATTATCCTCTTAGCAGGGTCACCTGCACAGCACAGCCTCCCTAAGTGATGCTCCCCTTGTGGCCATCAGAACTGTGTGCTCACAAAAGGAAACAAGCGCTATCGACTCAGGTGTTGAGATTGCAAACTTGATACGGGCCTAGCGAATCCAAAACGTTTGGATGTGGGATGAAAACGTAAGCAACCAAACAGTTCCCATTTGGGTCCAGACACTTTGCGGGGGCGGGGGGTAAACGGACAAGTATTTTGATGTGCCTTAAGCTTTTCTTGAACATGCATAGGAAGTATCAAGAGCTCTTCGCAGTATTTTAATTTTCACCTGTGCTAAATTATTTTTATGTTAATTATTCATCTGCGCTGAATTGTGGGTACAGATGCGTTTTTGTTTTTTAATGTACTTGGTTAATCTTCTGTTAAGTTAAGGAATAGTTAGATCACTTAAAAATAAAGCCTTTTTTTTTTTGCTTCTCCTTTTTTTTGTGTGGTGCACATTTTATTAGGATGCATTCTCTAGAAGGTGACCTCTCTGGTTAGCTTCTCTCTCTCTCTCTCTCTCTCTCTCTCTCTCTCTCTCTCTCTCTCTCCCTCCTTTGTGATATGGGCTGGAATTATGTGGGTGTTGATTGGAGTACGCAATCTAGCAGTCAGAGCAGCAGCCTAGTCATTGGGAAACCTGGGCTCTGTTCTTAACTGCAACTTAAACTACAATCCTATACTTAGGTCCTTGGAGGCGGCCCTATTGAATTCAGTGGGATTTTGTATAGGATTTTGTATAGGATTGTACTGTTAGATTCTTTGTGAGTGCAATGGGCAAGTTTTTCCTCTTCTCTTCTGCCTGCATTTGCTGGTGTGCAAAAGGGCAAAAGCCCCCGTTTTAAAAGGGGAGTACTAATGTGGTTTAACTCAATGTTCTGAGGTATAAGTCACTATTGACTATTTGGGACTAAACTGGCTTTCATCTCAGTGCTTCAGCTTAACTGGCTCGAGGTCAAACGGACCTCAGTATCCAAGTAGCAGTTACACAAGCAAACCTTCGGATTGCAGCGAGCGAAAGAGTTTGAAACTGGAAAACCAAATGCCGGAACAGTGGAGACTGTGAAGGTTAATGTGAATTGTCGACGCTCCTATGCTCCTGATGTGTGTATGCATAGGACCTTTGTTTGCTTTTCCATTTACTATTTCCATATTTTATGTACTGAAAAATAATAATAATAATTTTCTTCTAATATGAAATTGAATGTCTGATTTATGCTGATCTGAAGGTGTGTTTTTGTTTGTTTGTTTGTTTATAATAAAATGGTTGGTTTTTGAATTTGACTTTCTGTTGCAATCTCTTGGTGACATTGCTAGACATAGAGCTGTCCTGAACATGCGTCCAGACAGAGGAAGCGATGAATTCCCATCTTGCTGGTGTGGCTTCCTCTTTCAAACTTCATGGCACCATTTCCTTTGAAACAGAGAACCCTGGAGTGTTACAGGGTCTTTGTTCTTGAGATGCTTCCTCCCTTTATTCCTTTTAATATAGTTGCAGGCTGAGAAGGGCTGCAAAAGCAGTCAAGGCGGCCTCTAAATCCCATACTCTCAGATCTCCCAGGTTCATAGTTGTCAACTTACAGATTCGAAAATAAGGGACCAGCAGCCTCGAAAATCAGCAGCCAAAATAAGGGATTTTAGTCAACCAGCTGAAATACAAAGTTAAAAGGGACCAGATAATTTGAGAGAGCAGCGCCCAAAGGGTTTTTAGCCCTTCGTTTCCAGAGGTTGCTGCTCAAGACACCAGCTGATGAAACACTGCAATTAAATAACTACAAGCAGCAACCACTTTTCGCGCAAAACGAAGTCCAAGCTACGAAGATGCTGCCACAGTTCTGTATCTTTTCTCTTGTGCTCCATCTGCGGCTCTCAGTTCCATCAGGCGGGGCGGGAGGAGGGGGGGGGAGAAATAGCGCCCAAAGTAAACCCTATGCTAGTCTACCACTACAAATCTATGGTAGAAGCGCTTGCGGTCCTTCCTCCGCTTTCGCCCTCTATGGTTAGCCCTTGGAACACCTGCCCGTGCCTCCGCATCCGCCTCCTCTCTCTGAACTGCTTCCTCTATGGTTGCCCTCGCTCTCCTCTCAAGGCTCCTCAGCAATTCATAGGCCGCGCCAGGCTGCCCATCTCATCCAGGTCCTTCGGTGGCGCAGCTGCAGTACAGCCTAGCGGGGGCAGCAGCAGCGGGCAGAGGGGAGGCCCCAGGCAGAGACACTCAATTCGGCGGCCGCAAGGAGGATGGCGGCGGAAGGGCCCGAGGCTCCTGCCAGTCCCAGTGGGAAGGGGTTCCTGGGGGCCGAGGCTGGTGAGAGGAGGCCAGAGGGGGGCGGGCCGGGCAGCCAAGCAACACAGTTGGAGCCTCCCTCCTCCCTGGCTAGCAGAGAGAGGAGCTGCTTCCTTTGAAACCTGGGAAATTTAAGGGACATCATCAATAAGGAACAGCAGTGGGACACTGCGCTGGGATAAGGGAGTTTCCCACCAAATAAGGGACGGTTGACAGCTATGCCCAGGTTGTTCTTGCCCAAGCACCCTCCCTTTCCCACAAATGACATCCTGATTCAAATTCCCCATAGCTAAGCTTCTGTTACAGTGCCTGTCTTTTCTGAGGTTGCCTATTCAACCAGGACGCCTGCCAACCTAGCAGTTCGAAAGCACCTCTGGGTGCAAGTAGATAAATAGGGACCGCTTACCAGCAGGAAGGTAAACGGCGTTTCCGTGTGCGGCTCTGGCTCGCCAAATGCAGCTTTGTCACGCTGGCCACATGACCCGGAAGTGTCTCCGGACAGCGCTGGCCCCTGGCCTCTTAAGTGAGATGGGTGCACAACCCCAGAGTCTGTCAAGACTGGCCCGTACGGGCAGGGGTACCTTTACCTTTACCTATTCAACCAGGAAGGAAGTTCCTTCTATCTTCTTATTGGACCTGTCGGTTTAGCCACTGCTTGGATTGCCTGCAGCTTCAAGAGTCAGGTGATGTGCTGTCGGCAACATTGCCTAGAAAAAAAAGAGAGTGGACGAGCCACTTTGAACGCCTTTATTTCGCAATAATGTACAGCCTTGTACTCAAGCAACCAGACGTAGTTGCAGGTTGGGGTTTACTTCAGTTTAAAGTTGGCCCAGGCCCCGTGCCAAGGGTGTGGTGCCAATCTCAGTTCATGCAGCCAAACACGTAACATCATCAGCTCAGGGCTTTCCGACCGGCCAAGTCTGAGTCAGTGTGTCACTTCGCTTCACTTCAGTTCAGTCACCTAACAACACAGAGGAAATTTCCTTCTGCACCACTGCAGCTTGGGAGGGTAACCCGGTCACATAACCCAGCAAAGCAGAACTGCAGAAAAGTAGGAATGTCTTTTTTCCTTCATCCTTTGCACCACCTCTCTTGCGTAAGATTGTCGATGCTGATAGTTCCTATGGGAGCTGTTCAGATGCTGAACTTCAGAGGTTCCTAAACTTGTTTGGCCTACTGCCCTCCTTTCAGGGGGAAAAACAACTCACTCCCCCCCCCCCAGTGTACCTTCTGTAAAAATCAGAAAGATGCCGTGACAAATTTGCATTCTTTTATGTACAGTGGTACCTCGGGTTACATACACTTCTGGTTACAGACTCCACTAACCCAGAAATATTACCTCGGGTTAAGAACTTTGCTTCAGGATAAGAACAGAAATCGTGCAGTGGCGGCACAGCAACAGCAGGAGGCCCCATTAGCTAAAGTGGTGCTTCAGGTTAAGAACAGTTTCAGGTTAAGTACGGACCTCCGGAACAAATTAAGTACTTTACCCGAGGTACCACTGTACAGTGGTACCACTGTACCACTGTACTACAAGGTAAAGTGGTACCTTGGTTCTCGAACTTAATCCATTCCGGAAGTCCGTTCCAAAACCAAAACATTCCAAAACCAAGATGCGGTTTCCCATAGAAAGTAATGCAAAATGGATTAATCCGTTCCAGACTTTTAAAGACAACCCCTAAAACAGCAATTTAACATGGATTTTACTATCTAGCACGACCATTGATTCATAAAATGAAA
The DNA here is from genome assembly GCF_964106915.1 of Podarcis gaigeae. NCBI lineage: Eukaryota > Metazoa > Chordata > Lepidosauria > Squamata > Lacertidae > Podarcis > Podarcis gaigeae. Next base: position 14,153,776 of record NC_139681.1, read on the forward strand.
GCAATAAACAATGTACCGCAGTCACACAATCAATCAATCAGTAGCTGAACTGGGTTCCACACAGTCACAAAAAAAGAGAGCTGCAAAAACAAAAGCACGAGCACATTCAGCTTCTGAAAAAAGTTTGCAAACGGAAAAACTTACTTCTGGGTTTGCAGTGTTTGGGTTCCATGTTGTTTGAGTTCTAAGGCGTTTGAGAACCAAGGTACCACTGTATCTATCTTTCTACCTACATCCTACAATATAGTAAAGAAATAGGAAAAGGTAAAGGACCCCTGACAGTTAAGTCCAGTCACGAACGACTCTGGGGTTGCAGCACTCATCTTGCTTTACTGGCCGAGGGAGCCAACGTTTGACCACAGACAGTTTTTCCGGGTCATGTGGCCAGCAGGACTAAGCCGCTTCTGGTGAAACCAGAGCAGTGTACGGAAACGCTGTTTACCTTCCCGCTGGAGTGGTACCTATTTATCTACTTGCACTTTGACGTGCTTTTGAACTGCCAGGTTGGCAGGAGCTGGGACCGAACAATAGGAGCTCACCCCGTTGCAGGGATTCGAACCACTGACCTTCCGATCGCCAAGCCCTAGCCTCTGTGGTTTAGTGCAAACTGCAACCCACTTCCTGGGCCTGGGTGAAGTTGAGAAAGGTTCATCCAAGTCTGGGAAAAACTCTTGCCTGCAGCACAATTGCTGGATCCAGGAAGGCGTTGTTGCCATCCTGCAACAGCGCATGACCTGGCGGTAAGTGGCATTACACAACAGATGGAACACGTAGGAACATACAACTAATCCAGAATGCGGCAGCTAGACTGGTGACTGGGAGAGGCCGCCGAGACCATATAACACCGGTCTTGAAAGACCTACATTGGCTCCCAGTATGTTTCCGAGCACAATTCAAAGTGTTGGTGCTGACCTTTAAAGCCCTAAACGGCCTCGGCCCAGTATACCTGAAGGAGCGTCTCCACACCCATCACTCTGCCCGGACGCTGAGGTCCAGCGCCGAGGGCCTTCTGGCGGTTCCCTCATTGCGAGAAGCAAAGCTACAGGGAACCAGGCAGAGGGCCTTCTCGGTAGTGGCTCCCACCCTGAGGAATGCCCTTCCAGCAGATGTCAAAGCGATAAACAACTACCTGACATTCAGAAGACACCTTAAGGCAGCCCTGTTCAGGGAAGTTTTTAACGTGTGATATTTTATTGTATTTTTGGTTTTTATGGAAGCCGCCCAGAGTGGCTGGGGAGGCCCAGCCAGATGGGCAGGGTATAAATAAATTATTATTATTATTATTATTATTATTATTATTATTATTATTATTTTCAAAATTTTCTTCTTTATGTTTCCACTGCCCCCTTATTTTTGTTCTACACTCCCTAATTGCACCCAAGGCTACTGCTGCCCCCTTGCATCATTCCAGCGCTTCCCGGGGATATTGAAATTGGAGGGTGTTGGGGTTAGTCACCTGTGGTTTAAAGTATAGGCTAGGAGGGAACCAGTGGCTCAATGGACCTATTGTGCAAGCCCCTAGGAATCCTGTACCTGCTATTAGTTGTGTAGCCAAGGGAATTTCAGCACAGAGGAGTGACAAAAGCTGCCTATGCAAAAATGCCCACTACTGCCCAGCTACTAAAAAGATGCACAAGGGTCTCTAAACTAACAGAAAAACTACATGTAAAGGACAACAAAGACTTTAAAAGAGAATGGGAACCATTCACAACATATATGAAGAGGCCACATCAAGAAATGGACTCATTGGCAGGGTTTGCGTAAACAATCACAACTGTATACAACAGCAAAAATAAGACTATATGTATTGGGAAATTTGGAGGGGAAACAATACGCAGGGTGAACAATACAGAAATAAAACAAAACGGGAGTATGAGGGAAGTCCAGGGGAGGAAGGTGGAAATATGAAAAATTGTTAAAGGTATATTGTTAGTGTTAAGTTGTGGGTGAACATATCAGACGACACAGCAATTCTTCAAACAGCTCTTGTTTATTCACAGGCCAGAACAGAACTGAACTGAAGCGTTCAGCCAGCCTGCTTATATAGAGCTCCACTAGAATGCAACAGTAACCATTTTCTGTAACTATCCAAACACTGAACGTCACTTTCGATCCCTTATTTGCATATGTGGACCTGAACTATCTACAATATACCCCTGCTGGCCCAGGGTGAGAACTTCAGTACATAACAGTTAGAAGTAGTATATATGTAAGAATCAATAAAAATTATTTTAAAAAATATAAAAAATAAAAAGATGTACAGTGGTACCTCGGGTTAAGAACTTAATTTGTTCTGGAGGTCTGTTCTTAACCTGAAACTGTTCTTAACCTGAAGCACCACTTTAGCTAATGCGGCCTCCCGCTGCCGCTGCGCCGCAGCTGCACAATTTCTGTTCTCATCCTGAAGCAAAGTTCTTAACCCAAGGTACTATTTGTGGGTTAGCGGAGTCTGTAACCTGAAGCGTCTGTAACCTGAGGTACCACTGTACAAGGGTCTCAATGTCCTCCTTAAGATGTGGCCACCAGCACTGGCCAGATCAACCCTGACATCCAGATTGCCATGTGTCATGTCTACAAAAGGGCCCCTGGTGATAATAGCGCTGAAAGAAGTCTATTTTGCAAGAAATCTGAGCTGTCTGTGGTGGAGGAGAGTAAAGATGATAAACACAAACACTGATTCACCACACACAAACACACACATGGCCTGGAAGAAAAATTATTTCCAACTCTACGTTTACTACAGAATGGCCCCAAAGCAGGTATGCATTACAACAGATTACAGCGGTATCTTGGAAGACGAACAGAATCCATTCCAGAAGTCCATTTGACTTCCAAAACGTTCAGAAACCAAGGCACAGCTTCTGATTGGCTGCAGGAAGCTCCTGCAGCCAATTGGAAGATGCGGAAGCCAAGTCGGATGTTCGGGTTCCAAAAAACATTCACAAACTGGAACACTCACGTCCAGGTTTGCGGCGTTCGGGAGCCAAAAAGTTTGACTTGATCTGAGCTAAGACAGTATATGGGTACACATAACTGACATACAAGGAATTAGCAGTTAAATTTCAGGCTGGCAGGTGGAAAGGACAGTGGCGTCAGATGAACGGATTGTTTTTCTTTACTGATATTGTGAATGATGTCAGTGAACTTGAGTCCAGAGCGAAGAAAGTGGATTCTAAAGCAATGTACCTGTTTTTGGACCACCCTGTATAGAATGTGCCCTGGTTGTCTTCTCTTTCATAAGATCTCCTGTCCCCACCATGTTTGCAAAGAATGACTAACAGTAACACCACACAGCTTGGGAACAAGGTACCTGCAGCTTGATGGCACACAGTGAATCCATAAATCATCCGAGAGACTCAGAGGAAACTCCTCTTTCAGGGTTAAGAACCTGGAAAGCTCAGTTGCTTGGAGCATGGAGTCGAGAGTGGATTTCATGCTCTTTATTCAGCTCATAGTAGTGAGGAATGTAAGTTTCCACAAAATATCTGCTTTATATACATTATTTACACAATGGGCCACACGTGATTGGCTAATTCCGGGATTCTCCTGTAGGCCAATCAGGTCGCGGATTCACTTCCACCTGAAGCTGGATTGGGTGGCTCCTGTGGACCAATCATACTGCTGCATTGTTCTAGGACCAATCAGACTGCTGCATTTGGATCCTATTCAACTCAGTACATAACACTCCCCATGTAGGATAACTGCATATTTCGGCATTGCAAGGGGTTGGACTAGGGTAGAAATGGCCAAACTTGGCCCTCCAGCTGTTTTGGGACTACAACTCCCATCATTCCTAGCTAACACGACCAGTAGTCAGGGATTGTAGTCCCAAAACAGCTGGAGGGCCAAGTTTGGCCATGCCTGGACTAGGGGATTTTCAGGATACCTTCCAATTCTATGACTCTATGACATGAGGGGGAAGCTCAGGCTCAGAGGCCAAAGGCAACTCTCCAGATCCCTTGTGACTCTTTTCAGGCCATAGTTCTCAGTGGCCCTTGGCCTTGTGCCCTTCTTAAGAACATTTATCTGGCAGGAGGATGCTCTGGAAGCCTTGATGGAGAAGAGACAGGTGTGAAGATGGTTGGTGTACACAGAAACTTCTTATCCGGCTGTTCACCCTTGGCTGACCTATGCTGGTGCCCTGGGTCAGCACTACCTGTACCAGTGCAGGGAGCCAGTCAAACCAGAGCCTATGCAACCACTCAATTGCTGTAATCAATAAAGTTGTGGCTGAATTTCTGCCCAAAACCAAACCAAAATTGGAGTCTTGTCTGAATTTATTTAGGGGGGAGGTTTAAAGGTCTGAACACAGAATCATAGAATCATAGAATCATAGAGTTGGAAGAGACCACAAGGGCCATCGAGTCCAACCCCCTGCCAAGCAGGAAACACCATCAGAGCACTCCTGACATACGGTTGTCAAGCCATATGTCAACATGCAACAAATGATTCTCTCACACACGGAGAGAACATCCAACACCTTCTCCCAACAGCTGTGTCAAATATTTCTATTCATTTATTTTTTATTTATGACATTTGCATATCGCCTTTCATCCGTAGATCTCGGGTCGGTTCGCAACCTAAAAATACAAGGTAAAAACACAAATATAAATGCAAATTTAGGCGGACTTTCTTGCAGCAGGGGGGACGGGGGAACCATGACACAAACTCTACTGATGCTGTCAGGGCTGACTCAGAGCTCTTGAGAGCCAGTAGGATGTTCTAGGCCCGGTATACTGTTTGAGGAATAGGCCAGCCATTATACCGTATTTTTTGCTCTATAAGACGCACCAGACCACAAGATGCACCTAGTTTTTGGAGGAGGAAAACAAGAAAAAAAATATTCTGAATCTCAGAAGCCAGAACAAGAGGGATCGCTGCGCAGCAAAAGCAGCGATCCCTCTTGCTGTTCTGGCTTCTGGGATAGCTGCCTAGCCTGCATTCACTCCATAAGGCGCACACACATTTCCCCTTACTTTTTAGGAGGGAAAAAGTGAGTCTTATAGAGCAAAAAATACAGTATATTGTGGGCACCAGGCCACAATTACCTGACAAGAATTGCTTCTTATGTACATGCAAAACCACAAATATTGCCCAACGTATACTATGTACACATACTCCTCTCCCTCATCCCATCCAGCTATTGCATGCTGCCTGCTGTCAGTCAAAGCCACCCACGCGTCGTATTCAACTATTGCAAATCTACACAACCCAGGTTACAAATGTACCAAACTGGAAAGCAGGAAGATGTCTTGCACACAGAGGTGATTTCTCCCTGTGGCTACCGTACTCTTCACAAGCAGCAGGGTAGGACTGTGGCTGGCCCCTGGCCATCTATTAGGTTTTAGGGTTACCTAACCTCAGATATGCAGATGACACAATCTTGATGGCAGAAAGTGAAGAGGAATTAAAGAACCTTTTAATGAAGGTGAAAGAGGAGAGCGCAAAGTATGGTCTGAAGCTCAACATCAAAAAAACGAAGATCATGGCCACTGGTCCCATCACCTCCTGGCAAATAGAAGGGGAAGAAATGGAGGCAGTGAGAGATTTTACTTTCTTGGGCTCCATGATCACTGCAGATGGTGACAGCAGCCACAAAATTAAAAGACGCCTGCTTCTTGGGAGAAAATCAATGACAAACCTAGACAGTATCTTAAAAACCAGAGACATCACCTTGCCAACAAAGGTCCGTATAGTTAAAGCTATGGTTTTCCCAGGAGTGATGTATGGAAGTGAGAGCTGGACCATAAAGAAGGCTGATCGCGAAGAATTGATGCTTTTGAATTATGGTGCTGGAGGAGACTCTTGAGAGTCCCATGGACTGCAAGAAGATCAAACCCATCCATTCTTAAGGAAATCAGTCCTGAGTGCTCACTGGAAGGACAGATCCTGAAGCTGAGGCTCCAATACTTTGGCCACCTCCTGAGAAGAGAAGACTCCCTGGAAAAGACCCTGATGTTGGGAAAGATGGAGGGCACAAGGAGAAGGGGACGACAGAGGACGAGATGGTTGGACAGTGTTCTTGAAGCTACTAGCATGAGTTTGACCAAACTGTGGGAGGCAGTGGAAGACAGGAGTGCCTGGCGTGCTCTGGTCCAGGGGGTCACGAAGAGTCTGACACAACTGAACGACTAAACAACAACAACCCAAAAAAGATTTACCACCTTTGCTTTCCTTGTGGCAGCTCTGCCCTTTTCATTTCCCATGTTCCTTCCCCACTAGGCCTAGCAAGTAGGAAAGGCTTGGTTTTTCACTTTCTTTGACAGGTTGACTGATCACACTGCACATCAGAGTGTTGGTGAAATTCCAGCTACCTAATAATAATAGTTATAGTAACAACAACAACAACAACAACAACAACAACAACATGTTATGTATTCAGTGGTCTGTGTTTGCCTGAGCTTGAGTCTGGACTAAGTATTCTGAGCTCCTGTGTTCTGATTCAATACATGTTGTCCAATTGCAGAACATTTCAGGATTTGGGCCTCTGCCATTGGCCCTTGAACTCTGAGTCATGATTTGCAGTTTGGAAGTTTAGACAGCCAATCACATTGGGAGTGGGAGTGGCCCAGGCCTTCAGAAATGTATATAAGCAGTTGTTTTGCCTCTGTTTCCCCAGTTATGTAGTTCAGTAAAGGTTCTTGCTGTTATCACTGTGTCTTGCCTCTTGGGAACCCACCTACACTTTAAATAATAATAAATATTGTTATTTATACCCCACCCATCTGACTGGGTTTCCCCAGCCACCCTGGGCAGCTTCGAACAGATATAAAAACATAATAAAAAACATTTTTAAAAACTTCCCACTACAGGTCTGCCTTCAGATGTCTTCTAAAGGTTGTGTAGTTACTTATCTCGGTGGATCAGGGGTAGCATAACTTCATATCCTCCAGCATTTCTCCAATGAAAACAGGGACATCCCACCGTACCCTTCAACATTTCTCTGATGAAAATAGAAGCGTCCTAATGAAAAGCGGGGCATTCTGGGATCAAATGAGAAACTGGGACAGCTTCTGTAAATTCGGGACTGTCCCTGGAAAACAGAGACACTTGGAGGCAGTGCTTTTTTCCCTTAAAAAAATGGTTAAGGGTACTCTCATTTCTCTACTCATATTGAAATACTGCCCCTCAATGAGGCCGAACTTATATTCACAAAATGTTTAGGGGTATGTGTCCCCCTGCGTCCCCCCCCTGGCCCAGGGAAAAAGCACTGCTTGGAGAGCTTGCCATCTCTAATTTGTCCACGGTTCCTCTGGGCAAATTAAGATGGCGGGAGGGTTGGCACTTACAAACATTGAGCTTTCAAGTACACTGAAGTGCCCAGAGCAGTGTAAAGAAATAAGGAGGGGTAGAGCTAATGTCTAGACATTTTGAACTGAGTTACTCCTCAGCTTTTATTTGTGGTCACTGCCAACGTCTCCTTTTCCAAGTCTTGTGATAAGTGCAGGGGACTCGTGGAGGAGGGAATCATCTGTCCTTTCTCTGGCCATCTGCAGAGAGTACTGGTAACTATTTTTTCCTAATGCAAAGGCCCAGCGAAAAAGTGAAATAACCCTTTCACTCCTCTCTCCCTCCTGCTCCACCTTGCCCCTCATCCCTGGTGAGTACTCAAGGGGATAAAGGGAGATGTTACTTCTTCCCTTACATTGGACTTTTGCAATACAGTGTTACCTTGGTTCTCAAACTTAATTTGGTATGTTACTCCCCCCCCCCACTTTTCTCCAGTAACCTTTACAGTAGTACCTTGGTTCTCAAACTTAATCCATTCTGGAAGCCCGATCCAAAACCAAGGAGTTCCAAAACCAAGGCGCGCTTTCCCATAGAAAGTAATGCAAAACAAATTAATCTGTTCTAGACTTATAAAAACAACCCCTAATACAGCAATTTAACAAGAATTTTACTATCTAAAGAGACCATTGATCCATAAAATGAAATCAATAATCAATAATCAATGTACTGTACCATAAAATGAATAAGACAGTATTGTAGATGATAGAAATTACCACCCACACAGTCAAAAAAACAAGTTAACCGAAAAAGCCTCAAAAACAAAAAAAGGAAAATAAATGGCAAAAACAAAAGCACCAAACTTAATCCATTCTGGAAGTCCATTTGACTTCTGAAATGTTCAAAAACTAAGGCGCAGCTTCTGATTGGTGCAAGCGCCCCAGAAACAATGACAACAGCTGCATCGGACATTTGGCTTCCAAAAAACGTTTGAAAACCAGAACACTTACTTCTGGGATTTTGGAGTTTGGGAGCCAAGGCGTTTGAGAACCAAGGTACCACTGTAAATGCAAGCCCCTTGTTATGTACTGAGTCGAATAGGATCCAAACTGCAGCAGTCTGATTGGTCCTAGAACAATAGGATCCAAAAGGCAGCAGTCTGATTGGTCCTAGAACAATAGGATTCAGAATGCAGCAGTCGCATTGGTCCTAGAACAATGCAGCAGTATGATTGGTTGGCAGGAACCACCCAATCATGCTCCAGATTTAAGTGAATCCACAACCTGATTGGCTTACAGTAGAATTCCGGAATTAGCCAATCATGTGCAGCCCATTGTGTAAATAATGTATATAAAGCAGATACCTTGAGGGGACTTTCATTCATTCCTCCTCACCACTATGAGCTGAATAAAGAGCATGAAATCACTTTGCGACTCTGAGTATATTTCACTGGCGACGAAGGTGGGATCCCGCTGAGCTGACTGCCACACACAGCACCGCCTTATATTCATAGGGCATTTATAATCATCATCTTGTTTATTGAAAAACAAATAACTGGCACTGATGTTATTTACTTCAAGGTAACTTCAACTGAAAAGGGACACGGGTGGCACTGTGGGTTAAACCACAGAGCCTAGGACTTGCTGATCAGAAGGTCGGCGGTTCAAATCCCCACGACGGGGTGAGCTCCCGTTGCTCGGTCCCTGCTCCTGCCAACCCAGCAGTTTGAAAGAATGTCAAAGTGCAAGCAGATAAATAGGTACCGCTCCGGCAAGAAGGTAAACAGCGTTTCTGTGCGCTGCTCTGGTTCGCCAGAAGCGGCTTAGTCATGCTGGCCACATGACCCAGAAGCTGTACACCGGCTCCCTCGGCCAATTAAGCGACATGAGCACAGCAACCCCAGAGTCGGTCACGACCTAATGGTCAGGGGTCCACTTTACCCTTTACCTAACTTCAACTGAGCAATTCCCCTCTCCCCCATAAAAGCAACAGTAAGAACACTCATGGAAGTCACAGCCAGGCTGGCAAAACAACCAATTTGAGCTTAAAAGCTTTGCAATAGACTGCATGCAAAAGGCAGCTCCAGCTGCTTTTTCAAATGAGTTCAGCTGTTTGGTAGCATTCATGCAAACCTTTGCAAACTTCGGGGAACTGATTATCAGAGCGAAATGTGAACTGCCTTTCATGAGTTTCCATTCGCTGATATGTCTTGATTAGGTGCAATGCAGCAAAACACTGGGTGAAAGTTTCTGATGTATTGTCTACCAAACTCTTGCTCACACACTGCTAAGACTTCTCTTCCTAGAATCCTAAGAGTGGCCTTGGCTCAACATACACAACACCCAGATCCGGGATACTGTGGGTGCCTTGGTCATCAGTTGCATGATTGAGCAGTTTTGTCATGGCATTCTACTCAATGTTGATCCAGAGTAGATTCCAATGTAAAGTTGTGATTTGAGGACCCGCCCCCTTAGCTTGGGATAAGGAAAACACATGGACACAGTATTTTAGGTTTATGGGCTAGATAAAGCCACAACTTTATTGATTACAGCATGTGAGAGGCTTAGGCATTGGAATAACAGCAAAGTTGACTCCACCCACTCGGAGAGGGGTGAGTCTAGCGGGGGTTAATGACCAGTAGGGGGAGCCTGTTCGTGCAAATACAACTAAGTTCTTCCCTGATGTCACCAGGTCTGATTTCCTTAAGAATGGAGAGGTTTGATCTTCTTGCTGTCCATGGGACTCTCAAGAGTCTCCTCCAGCACCATAATTCAAAAGCATCAATTCTTCGGTGATCAGCCTTCTTTATGGTCCAGCTCTCACTTCTATACATCACTACTGGGAAAACCATAGCTTTAACTATACAGACCTTTGTTGGCAAGGTGATGTCTCTGCTTTTTAAGATGCTGTCTAGGTTTGTCATCGCTTTTCTCCCAAGAAGAAGGAGTCTTTTAATTTCGTGACTTTATATTAAGTTTGTGCTGCAGGCGAGGAGCAACGCACAGCTGTACAGGAGAGAAGAGACTCCTGTAATCTCCCCCAGTGTGTGTGGTTATAACCTGCTGGCATTACCAGCATACCAGTATACCCGAAGGAGCGTTCCCACCTCCATCGTTCAGCTCGGACACTGAGGTCCAGCTCCAAGGGCCTTCTAGCAGTTCCCTCACTGCAAGAAGTGAAGTTACAGGGAACCAGGCAGAGGGCCTTCTCAGTAGCGGCGCCCACCCTGTGGAACACCCTACCATCAGATGTCAAGGAAATAAACAGCTATCTGACTTTTAGAAGACATTTGAAGGCAGCTCTGTTTAGGCAAGTTTTTAATGTTTGATGTTTTACCGTGTTTCTAATATTCTGTTGGGAGCCGCCTAGAGTGGCTGGGGAAACCCAGCCAGATGGGCGGAGTAAAAAATATTGTTGTTGTTGTTGTTGTTGTTGTTGTTGTTGTTGTTGTTGTTGTTGTTGTTATACCACTACATACTGGGATGAAGCCACAGGGGAACATTTCTTCTGCTCCTGTGATAATGTTTGCACCAAGCATTTCAGACTGCAGTTTGAAATTTTAATTTTAAATGCTTCCACTCATAATAAAAACCATCCTCACACATTAAAAACTAGCACACCGGGGCTAAACTAGGGTCCCCCCCCCCTTCTCTCCTCTCTTTCTCTCTGGTTTGTCTTTTGCTTCATAGTTTACAAACAAGAGATTGAGATGGCACAGGGACAGATCAGAGACAGGGTGAGTTCCATTCTGGCATCCCTACACTCAGCAAGACCTTGAATCCTTTTGCATTCAGAGAGGGCATCCCATAAATGGGACAGCCTTGCTGAGAAAGCTCTCTTTCTTGCAGGTGATCATCGTGCCTCTGGCGGAAAGAGGCTCGCGGATAGAATCAGTAGGATTAAAAGACTCGCTGACATTTTTGTTGTCTTAGCAGAGCTTCTTTGTCTCTGAAAGCTGGATGACAAAGACACCATAGTCACAAGTGTGGCTTTCTCTGCAAAAAATCCATTTCATAGAATCATAGAGTTGGAAGAAACCACAAGGGCCATCGAGTCCAACCCCCTGCCAAGCAGGAAACACCATCAGAGCACTCCTGACATATGGTTGTCAAGCCTCTGCTTAAAGACCTCCAAAGAAGGAGACTCCACCACACTCCTTGGCAGCAAATTCCACTGTCGAACAGCTCTTACTGTCAGGAAGTTTTGCATGAGAGAACATCCTTGCCTCTCCACCATTTAGTGGACTGCCTGGACCTTGAAAGAGACAAAAAATCTGGAAACAGCAACAAATACTGGGCAGTGTCTTCCAACCAAAAGTTGCACCAACTAAGTGTACTTCCAGGTCACAGGCCCCATCTCACTCTCACTAGTGGTGCCCCAGTAGATGCTGCGGTTCTGAATAAAAGTTTCACCTAGGAGCTGTTGGAAGGAATTATGTCTGCAGTTTCTCTTCCTTCTCCAAGGCAAAGAGGCCATGAGTGTTTGGCCTGCAGCAGAAGCATTAAGATGTGAAGACGAGATATACGGAGGATAGATCTGTAGAGTTGGGCAATACGGATAAAATAACAGAAGAGGATTAATCAAGAAATCAGAAGGATCGGATTTAGAATAGTATTTAGGGTGCCATCCCATATCCCAGATACACCAGTTGAGAGGCTATAAGATACATTGGAAAAACCAGCTTAGCAACACCTTCATGCAGACTGGTGGAATATGTAACCAGTTCATTTGTTGCACGAGTGAAGACACACTTGCTGAATGGCTAAAATGAGTCGTGGGCAGAACTGGGGGGGGGGGTGGCATGCAGGGGAAGAACACAATTATACCATATTCCAGACCCTCCAGGTGTCCCTATTTTCCAGGGACAGTCCCGGATTTACAGAAGCTATTTCAGTTTCTGATTTGCTCCCGGAATGTCCCACTTTTCCTTTTAAAAAAGGTAAAGGTAAAGGACCCCTGACAGTTAAGTCCAGTCGCAAACAACTCTGGGGTTGCGGCGCTCATCTCGCTTTACTGGCCGAGGGAGCTGGCGTTTGTCTGCAGACAGTTTTTCCAGGTCACGTGGCCAGCATGACTATGCCGCTTCTGGTGAAACCAGAGCAGCGCACGGAAACGCCGTTTACCTTCCCGCCAGAGTGGTGCCTATTTATCTACTTGCACTTTGACATGCTTTCAAACTGCTAGGTTGGCAGGAGCTCAGACCGAGCAACGGGAGCCAGTGGCATAGTGTGGGTTGTCAGCACCCGGGGCAAGGCAAGTAATTTGCGCCCCCTAACCCGTGGATTTGCGCCCCCTAACCCTAACCCCCAGATGTTGCGGCCGGTGCGGCCGGCCCCCCCTGCACCCCCACGCTACGCCACTGACGGGAGCTCAGCCCATCGCGGGGATTTGAACCGCTGACCTTCCGATCGGCAATCCCAAGGCTCAGTGGTTTAGACCACAGCGCCACCCATGCCTTTTCCTTAGGATGTCCTTATTTTTAGTGGAGAAATGTTGGAGAGTATGGAGTTCTGTGACCCCTGAGTCAGGGAGATAGATAACTAGACAACCTTTAGAAGACATCTGAAGGCAGCCCTGTATGGGGAAGTCTTAAAATGTTTAATGTTTTATTGTGTTTCTATGGAGGAGACTCTTGAGAGTCCCATGGGCTGTAAGAAGATCAAACCTCTCCATTCTGAAGGAAATCAGCCCTGAGTGCTCACTGGAAGGACAGATCCTGAAGCTGAGGCTCCAATACTTTGGCCACCTCATGAGTAGAGAAGACTCCTTGGAAAAGACCCTGATGTTGGGAAAGATGGAGGGCACAAAGAGAAGGGGACAACAGAGGATGAGATGGTTGACCAAACTGCACGAGGCAGTGGAAGACAGGAGGGCCTGGCGTGCTCTGGTCCATGGGGTCACGAAGAGTTGGACATGACTAAACGACTAAACAACAATACTTAAGCTGGCCTGTACGGAATAATGCAAACATAGTAGCCCTATAGAAATAAATGATTTTGTTTTATTTTTACCATTTCAAAGCTACTTCTCTGTTTTTTTTAAAAATATGCTTGAAACATCTGATTGCCTGCTCATAATGGAGAGCATGGAGAAGGAGAAAAAGTGTGCAATGGGGCAAGATCCCATCAATGTAGCAGTAGGCCACGCGTCAGACGGCTTGGCAATCTAAGTTACAGTATTTCCCCATTAACATCTTAATAGGCTTTGCAATTTGTCTCTTGCAATTTGCACAGAAATAATTGTTGGTACTGTGCTTTGTACTGTCATTTCAGGGTATTAATGCAACTCTGACATTCCTTCTCCGAGAGTTGCATGACATCGATCTTTTGCAAGACCTCCAAAGTTGTTTATTACATAATGCACTCAAAATAGAACAGATTATTATTCCCCCCCCCCCCCCCCCGATTACATTTATGGTGAAAGTCTGGGGTTGGTATGATTTCTTTTATTTTTAGATCTTTATCTTATTAACTCACAGGGCAAAGAGCAGTTTCCTCACACTCTGAAAAACCTTGTGACATGTCTTATGCTAATCCTCATTCGATAGTTCAAGAACCAAGGCTGAAAAAGCTAGTAAATTGCCTGAAAAACCACTCAGTGAGCCCATGGGCAGCTCCACACGAGGCCAAGGTTCCAAATCCAATTCACAGTTCAATCCAGTTTCACGCACCACAAATTTAGAACTCTGTTACACCGCTTTAAGAGCCCTGGCTGCCCCCAAAGAATCATGGGAAGTGTAACTTGTTAAGGGTCTCTCAACAATGCTCAGCATCTTTAACAAATCACACTTCCCAGAATTCTTTGGGGGGGGAAGCCATGACTCTTAAAGAGGTACAACAGCACAGTGGTACCTCGGGTTAAGTACTTAATTCGTTCCGGAGGTCCGTACTTAACCTGAAACTGTTCTTAAACCTGAAGCACCACTTTAGCTAATGGGGCCTCCTGCTGCCACCGCGCCGCCAGAGCACGATTTCTGTTCTCATCCTGAAGCAAAGTTCTTAACCTGAAGCACTATTTCTGGGTTAGCGGAGTCTGTAACCTGAAGCGTATGTAACCTGAAGCGTATGTAACCTGAGGTACCACTGTATATCTAAGAGATCCAAACTGGTTTGGGCATTCAAGCTCCAACACATTTTTAAGTTTTAACGAGGTTTCAGGCAGGACTGCAGTGCTGCTGTTGTTGTTTAGTTGTTTAGTCGTGTCCGACTCTTCGTGACCCCATGGACCAGAGCACGCCAGGCACTCCTGTCTTCCACTGTCTCCCGCAGTTTGGTCAAACTCATGCTGGTAGCTTCGAGAACACTGTCCAACCATCTCGTCCTCTGTCGTCCCCTTCTCCTTGTGCCCTCCATCTTTCCCAACATCAGGGTCTTTTCCAGGGAGTCTTCTCTTCTCATGAGGTGGCCAAAGTATTGGAGCCTCAGCCTCAGGGCTGCCATACGTCCAGATATTTCCAGACATTACCCTATTCAGGTGGTTCAATGAGCAAAACTCCATCCTCTTTCAAAAGCAAAGCCATGCTCCCCCTACCCCCATAATATTCTTATGTGGGTTCATTCAGATGGTGACTGGAAGTAGGGAATCAGAAAATCAGAAAAGCTCCTCCTTTTGTCTCCACTTCTCTCAGATTGCATAGATCTTTGGACGAATCTGCACTGTACGTCTAAAGCACATCTAGTGCACATTTGAAGCATGTGACTTCTCTCGCACATTCCTGGGAACTGCAGTTCCCCACTCAAAAGAGTTCCGATTCACAAAACTACAGTTCCCAGAAAGTGTGCACTTGATGTGCTACACATGTATTTTCCGGCACCACCTGAATGGAAGGGAACACAAACTTGGCACCCAGGTAGCCATGGGCTTACTTTGGGTTTTTGCTTTTCTTTTGGGATTTCCCCAAAAACTTCAGCACCAGATTTTTTTGGGAGGGGGGGAATAGCCCTCTAACCTCCCTGCTTTGTATTTTGCCAGAACAAAAGGTGGCAACCAGGGCCGGATTTAGGTTTGACGAGGCCCTAAGCTACTGAAGGCAATGGGGCGCTTTATATGTCCAGCTGTCCTTTGTCAACAACAAATTGGCACTGTTTTTTTGTGTTGAATATATGCTATATGGTAATTTAGGGACCTAATAGGTATCTAAAACCATTTGCACATAACAAAGCACGTATTTTATCAAAGTAATTGCGCAACTGAAATACAATTAAGAAGATGTATATTAATACTGAAATACAATTAAGAAGTATATTAATAGTGAAATAATTATTAATCTCGTAAAATGATTGGGGCCCATGATTTACATCAAAGGAGCTTACACAACACAAAACACTGTTGCTGTATGTAGGTTTTATTTTATTTGTTTTTTTTATCTTATATTTTGGAAATGTACATCCAGGGGGTTTTTCCCCTTTAATTTTTTTTAGAGGCCCCCAAGAGAGTGGCTATAGCTTGTTTAACTTATACACAAATCCGGCGCTGCAACCCCAAGTGGAACCGAAGGTTCACGTGGTGTTTCTTGCATCTCACCTGCCCCGACAGGTAAACCTCACCTGTCCCGGACAGGTAAGCCTCCTTCCCAAATCGGGAGAGGTTTTTTGGAGTGGGGAGGGCAGCAGGAACAGGGATACTCCTGTAACTTTCCAAGGAAGTGGAGAGGCAGGTTGGGGGGGGTGAGGGGGAACCGCTGGGTTGTTTCGCGGCTGCTCTTCCCTTCGCCGCTGTGCGCTCTCAAGCGCTCAAGCATCCTGGGGCAGCGATGCTTCTCGCGCTCCCATTGGCGGAGCCGGAGTCAGACAAGGGAAGCGCTCCGCTGATTGGCCGCGTCGCGGTCAGGAGCTGTAAGCTGTTGCGGTCGGGAGCAGATGCCCGGCAGTAACCCCGGCAGGCGCGCTCCCGGCGGGCGCGACGGGGCGCTTTCCCGAAGCTGCCTGGCAGCAACAGGTTGTGAAAGGAGAGAGAGAGGAAGAAAGATGCCGGGGCTCCTGCGCTATCGGGACTCGAACCCCTAGGGAGCGCAGGGAAAACTTTGCTCATGCTCAGAGGCACCTTTAAGAATTTATTATTATTTATACCCGCCCATCTGGCTAGGTTTCCCCAGCTACTCTGGGCAACTAACAGAATATATAACACATAATAAACCATCAGACTTTTCATGGCCACTGGTCCCATCACCTCCTGGCAAATAAATGGAGGCAGTGAGAGATTTTACTTTCTTGGGCTCCATGATCACTGCAGATGGTGACAACAGTCACGAAATTAAAAGACGCCTGCTTCTTGGGAGAAAAGCGATGACAAACCTAGACAGCATCTTAAAAAGCAGAGACATCAGCTTGCCAACAAAGGTCCGTATAGTTAAAGCTATGATTTTCCCAGTAGTGATGTATGGAAGTGAGAGCTGGACCATAAAGAAGGCTGATCACCGAAGAATTGATGCTTTTGAATTATGGTGCTGGTGGAGACTCTTGAGAGTCCCATGGACTGCAAGAAGATCAAATGCATCCATTCTTAAGGAAATCAGCCCTGAGTGCTCACTGGAAGGACAGATCGTGAAGCTGAGGCTCCAATACTTTGGCCACCTCATGAGAAGAGAAGACACCCTGGAAAAGACCCTGATGTTGGGAAAGATGGAGGGCACAAAGAGAAGGGGACGACAGAGGACGAGATGGTTGGACAGTGTTCTTGAAGCTACCAGCATGAGTTTGACCAAACTGTGGGAGGCAGTGGAAGACAGGAGTGCCTGGCGTGCTCTGGTCCAGGGGGTCACGAAGAGTCGGACACGACTAAACGACTAAACAACAACAAAGCTTCAAACATTAAAAACAGAGCACTGCAGCCATGTGAGAGGGGCCTCATAGTTGACTGGGGATTTGAACCTAGGTCTCTCTGTCCGCTTCACCACACCATTTCTCCACTGGGTCCAACAGCACAAGGCACTGGGAAGTCCCTTTGCTGGAGGGTTTGAGCCTCATCCCAGGTACCACCTCCAAGAACTTCAGGCTGTCACTGTAGCACAGTTTCCATACTGCTCCTTCCACACCAGGGCCTCCAGCTTATCCAGACACAAAGCTAAAGGAAACTGACCCAGAGTGCTTCGGACGAGAGGGATCACATCCACACCACTCCTCCTATGGCCACTCATAGGCAGGGTCCAGCTCGTCTGAGGTGAAATCAAAGGGGTGATAAGCAGCCCTGTGTGAAGGTTTATTGCGCTGGTGTGTGGACAAAGGCAGAGCTGTGGAGCAGGCTGGAGGGGGCGCTGTGGGGCAGGTCTCCTCTGGTGGTAGAGAGGCCTCTGACTCAACTGGATGACTGGCGAATCCATCAACACCTGGTTCTTTTTGAATTTATTTATTTTTTAATTAGATTTTCCACCGTGATAACACAAACCACAAAGCAAGATGATACACAAAAACAGAAAAAGAAAAAAGGGGGGAAAGGGGGAACAATAAACAGATAAACAATAACCGAGGCGCGGTAAGTTTGCTGACCCCTGCTATACCCCGCCGGGAGCCAGTGCAGCTGGAAAAGCACTGGGTGAATATGCGCCCATGGCAGAGACCCCATGAAGAGCCTCGTTGCAGCATTCTGCACCTGCTGGAGTTCCTGGGACAGTTTCAAGGGCAGCCCCACGTAGAGCAAGTTACAGTAGTCAAGCCTGGAGGTGACCGTCGCATAGATCACTGTGGCCAGGTCAGGGCGGGAAAGGTAAGGGACCAACTGCTTGATATGGCGAAGATGGAAAAATGATGCCTTTGTGCTGATTGGAGCCAGGAAGAGTGAAAAGAGAAGAGTCAGCTATTGAGAATGAGCTCCTAGGGTCATTCTGGGGAGAAAGCTTATGTCCTCCAAAACTAAGCATTTATGAACACTGAAAACATGGGCTGCTTCAGTTTCAAGTTCTGTACCTGCAGCGGAACTTGAAGGAAAACACAACTTTCCCCGCTCCGAGAGAAGATGCTAGAGCACTCTGAATCATTTGACCATGTACGTGCGCAGAGAACAGAAGATCTACCTGAATGGCAACAACTGGAGATCTGCACTAAACATTGCAATGCATCCTAATAATTGCTATTGGATAAGTATAAGATTATTGTATAATCCGAAAAGGCATGTGGCTGTGTGGGCGTTTGGCAAAAGGAGGAAAAGCTGGTCTCTACTGCTGGATATGTGGGACGCGGGTGGTGCTGTGGGTTAAACCACAGAGCCTAGGACTTGCCAATCAGAAGGTCAGTGGTTCGAACCCCCGCGACGGGGTGAGCTCCCGTTGCTCGGTCCCTGCTCCTGCCAACCTAGCAGTTCAAAAGCACGCCAAAGTGCAAGTAGATAAATAGGTACCGCTCCGGCGGGAAGGTAAACGGCGTTTCCATGCACGGCTCTGGTTCGCCAGAAGCGGCTTCATCATGCTGGCCACATGACCTGGAAGCTGTAAGCCGGCTCCCTCGGCCAATAAAGCGAGATAAGCGCCGCAACCCCAGAGTCGGTCACGACTGGACCTAATGGTCAGGGGTCCCTTTACCTTTACCTTACTGCTGGATATGGGGCTAGTGCATGGCAGAGGTCAGCAAACTTTTTCAGCAGGGGGCTGGTCCACTGTCCCTCAGACCTTGTGGGGGGCCAGACTATATTTTTTGGGGGAAATGAATGAATTCCTATTCCACACAAATAACCCAGAGATGCACTTTAAATAAAAGGACACATTCTACTCATGTAAAAACATGCTGATTCCTGGACTGTCCGCAGGCCGGATTTAGAAGGCAATTGGACCGGATCCGGCCCCCAGGCCTTAGTTTGCCTACCCATGATCTAAGGGGAGATACAGAGAAAAAGGTAAAGGAGCCCTGGATGGTTAAATCCAGTCAAAGGCGACTATGGGGTTGCGGTGCTCATCTCACTTTCAGTGGTCTAAACCACTGAGCCTCTTGGGCTTGCCAATCGGAGGGTCAGCACTTCGAATCCCCATAACGGGGTGAGCTCCTGTTGCTCGGTCCCAGCTCCTGCCAACCCAGCAGTTTGAAAGCACGTCAAAGTGCAAGTAGATAGATAGGTACCACTGCGGCGGGGAGGTAAACAGCGTTTCCATGCGCTCTGGTTTCCGTCACGGTGTCCCATTGCACCAGAAGCGGTTCAGTCACGCTGGCCACATGACCCGGAAAGCTGTCTGTGGACAAACAGCGGCTCCCTCGGCCTGAAAGTGAGATGAGCGCCACAACCCCATAGTTTCCTTTGACCTTAACCATTATGGGGTCCTTTACCTTTACTTTTTTAAATGAATGTGTATATTAGTGAAAGACGGGACGCGGGTGGTGCAGTGGTCTAAACCACTGAGCCTTGGGCTTGCTGATCAGAAGGTTGGCGGTTCAAATCCCCGCAACGGGGTAAGCTCCCATTGCTCCTGCCAACCTAGCAGTTTGAAAGCACGTCAAAGTGCAAGTAGATAAATAGGTACTGCTCCGGCAGGAAGGTAAACGGCATTTCCGTACGCTGCTCTGGTTTTGCCAGAAGCGGCTTAGTCCTGCTGGCCACATGACCCGGAAAAACTGTCTGTGGACAAGCGCCGGCTCCCTCGGCCAGTAAAGCCAGATGAGTGCCGCAACCCCAGAGTCGTTCGTGACTGGACTTAACTGTCAGGGGTCCTTTACCTTTTTTAAGCTGTGTATAAAATGCACCCCACACAGTTTGTATGGCCCAATAGTATTAGGATTAAGTTGTCTGTATTGCACATAATCCTTTGTAAGTGTCTGTGGCGTGTGTGGCCTTGGGTGCAAAGGGACCAAGTTTCATGCAGCTTTTGTTTGCTGACGCTCCCTGTTGGTGTGTCACCTCACAACACAGCAAGTCAGGGCTTGCCTCCTCCTCCTCTGCTGCTCATGGGGTGACAGGCTACTCTGTACCTCTGGGAAGCTGCTTAACTCTTCATGGAATCGTTTTACAAAACCAAACACGGTTGCACTCAAAATGCACCATGCTCTGGCCAACTGGCATAGTTTAAGAACATTTGAAGTATGACCTGCTGAACACCTTGGAGGAAAGGGGTGGACTAGAAATGTAAAGACAACTTTATTTTTTAAAGAAAGAATTATTATTATTATTTTTACAAAGTAATAATCGTAAATATATAAGAATAAAACTGTGCACCCCACCACCGAGACCATTCCGTTGTAACTACCCAAACTCTCAAAATTTTGACACCTCTTGTGATGGTTTGACCCCTTTCCACTTTAATGGTACAGATTCTACAAACACCCTCCATATCTCCTCAAAGCCATTTCTCTTGCATATTCCCACTGTCTTATCTTAATGGCACATGTTAAATTGTCGTTAATAGCTATATCCTGCACCTCTTTATACCATTTTATCTTCTGCTTGCCTCTTCCACTTCCTGGCTATAATAATTTGTGCAGCTGTCAATAAATTTGTGAGCAAGTCCTTCATATCCTGTGGACCTTCCACCCCATCGTAAATTGATGATAATAATGCTAACTCTGGACTTTTGGTCAGCCTGAACCCAGTAATTTCTGTTATCTTCTTAAACAGCCTTCGCCAAAACAATTGTACATATTTACACCCCCACCACATGTGAACATAGTTCCCTGTTTCCTGGCTTCCCCTCCAACATAACACCGAATATTCCTTGTTTATTTGATTTAATCTGACTGGGGTTGAATACCATCTCCAAATTAATTCATAATATTCTTTTATTCTTATAGACCGGGGTCGGCAAATTTTTTGTGGCTTGGGCTGGTTCACGGTCCTGCAGATGCCACAGTGGGCCACAGTGCGCACTCATGCACAAACATTGTTTCTGGTGCTCCTTCTGGCTCAGAGAAGGTGTGCGCAGCTTCCCATTGGCTGCAGGACCTTTCTGCAGCCAATGGGAAGCTGGCCAGCATCGTGGAAGGCGGTCCCCAAGCAGGCAGTGAAGGGTGGTTAAATGAGCCGGTTAAATGACCCCCATGGGCTGCTTGTAGCCCATGGGCCTTAGGTTGCCAACCCCTGTTACAGATAACATTTTCAACGCATGTTTCTCACATGTGGGAGAAATGTAGGAGAAGAATTAAGTTTCTTTTTAAAAATATTTTTATTGGTTTTTTCACAAACATAAATAAAACTTAATCTTTTACAGTCATCATTTTATGTCATCTTATTTACACTGCGTAAGTTCACGCCCGGACTTCCTTCCTTCCCTGCTTCGGTTTTCTTAGTTTATATCTTCTCTTGCAGATTCTTATTTGCCTTCTATACACATCACAGGATTTATGTTAACCCTGCTACAGTTTTTAGACTTCTACAGTTAATTCCTATATATGCAACATATTTACCCCACTCTTCTTCAAACTTTGTCCCTTTCTGGTCTCGAATTTCATAAGTCATTTTAGCTAATTCTGTATACTCAAAAAATTTAGTCTGCCACTCCATTACTGTTGGGGTCTCCTGTAATTTCCACTTTTGAGCCATGAGGATCCTAGCATATTGAAATAGTTTACGATTCTCCTTTTTCACCTCCTCCCCTATTATCTCTAATTGAAAAGCCTCCGTTTTTTTAGGGAATGTATACTTAAAAAGTTTCTTCAGTTCATTATATATTAGATCCCAAAACTTTTTCATCTTATCACACGCCCAAGAATTAAGTTTCAAGGTCCATCCTAACGCCCACTTATGCTTTGGCAAGAGGAATGGGCATGCCACGTTGACCATGATGCGTTAAACTTTGGTGTGCAGCTCCCAAGGATGGCAACCAGTGCCCTTGGGACCTTGAGCACGATTTCAGCAACTTCAGCCATCTTTGATCAAGAGAAAAGGTCCTGTTTGCCTACTTCGGGCAGCAGATTACACCAGACCTCTTCTATTTATGTCTACATGTGTCGCATCTTTGGAAATCTGTACAAATTCCAGCTTGTCTGGGTTTTCCGTAGGAGTAGCCAAGGCTTGCCTCTTCAGATCAGCCACACTCTGCGTGGTCCTTGGCCATGGATGCTGGAAGCTGGAGCCCAGCAAAACTCAGAGGACACCATGTAGGCTATGACCCTGACCTACAGCTATTTGTGTGAAATCCTGCAAGGGGTGTTTTCTCAAAGTCAACCTATTTCTCAACTTTGGGTATCGCCTCTTTTAACTGAACATTGAGCTGCTGCTGGAGGCTGCCAACAGACTTCCTCCCAATGCAAATATCAGCTTCAGAGGAGAGGTTATACTCAGGGCTGGCTCTCCTGTGGCACCCCCTCAACTAAGAAAGTAGCTGGGGTGGAAATTTGGCTAAGTACGGCCCTCCGGAATGAATTAAGTACTTAACCCGAGGTACCACTGTATTATTATTATTTAAGGGAAGTTATAAATTTTCCCCATTCCTTGTTAAAATTTTGGCCTTCCTGATTTCTGACTCTTCCAGTCATTTTAGCCATTTCAGCATAGTCCATTAACTTCATCGGACATTCTTCTCTGGTAGGAACTTTATCTTCTTTCCATCTCCAGGCCAGTCACATCCGTGCAGCCATGGTCACATACAAACAGCAACTGATCCTAGCCAAACCAACAGAATGGTCCTCACTCTCGAAGGCCTGTAGAGTATGAGACTCTTAATCTCAGGGTTGTGGGTTTGAGCCAAAAGGGGGTTGGACAAGATGACCTTTGTGGTCCCTACAATTCCATGAAAAGTAGCAAACCCTACTTCACTGCTAGCAACAAGGCACTGAACTTGCCCTGAAGGAAGTCAACAATGCAGCTTTAAAGTTGGAGGGCAAGTGTCCCTATTTTCCAGGTATAGTCCTGGATTTAAAAAAGACGTCCCGGTTTCCAATTTGATCCTGGGATGTCCCTCTTTTCCTTAGGACATCCCTATTTTCATCGGAGAAATGTTAGAGGCCATGGAGGTTGTCTGAGTCAAGGAGATAAGTAACTGTGCAGCTTTTAGAAGACATCTGAAGGCAGCTCAGTCTAGGGAAGTTTTACAATGTGTAATTACATTTTTATATAAGTTGGAAGCTGCCCAGAGTGGCTGGCACAACCCAGTCACATGGGTATAAACAATAAAATTTTTATTATGAAATAGGACGTCCCTATTTTTGCTGGAGAAATATTAGAGGGAAGCTCAACATCAAAAAAAACGAAGATCATGGCCACTGAGCCCATCACCTCCTGGCAAATAGAAGGGCAAGAAATGGAGGCGGTGAGAGATTTTACTTTCCTGGGCTCCACGATCACTGCAGATGGTGACAGCAGTCATGAAATTAAAAGATGCCTGCTTCTTGGGAGAAAAGCAATGACAAACCTAGACAGCATCTTAAAAAGCAGAGACATCACCTTGCCAACAAAGGTCCGTATAGTTAAAGCTATGGTTTTCCCAGTAGTGATGTATGGAAATGAGAGCTGGACCATAAAGAAGGCTGATCACAGAAGAATTGATGCTTTTGAATTATGGTGCTGGAGGAGACTTTTGAGAGTCCCATGGACTGCAGGAAGATCAAACCTATCCATTCTGAAGGAAATCAGCCCTGAGTGCTCACTGGAAGGACAGATCCTGAAGCTGAGGCTCCAATACTTTGGCCACCTCATGAGAAGAGAAGACTCCCTGGAAAAGGCTCTGATGTTGGGAAAGATGGAGGGCACAAGGAGAAGGGGACGACAGAGGACGAGATGGTTGGACAGTGTTCTCGAAGCTACCAGCATGAGTTTGACCCAACTGCAGGAGGCAGTGGAAGACAGGAATGCCTGGCGTGCTCTGGTCCAGGGGGTCACGAAGAGTCGGGCACGACTAAACAACAACAAATAATGCTGGCTCTGTCGCTATCTCACTTTGATGCCACCAGGTGCCACAGCTGCTGGTGGAGAAAATTCTTGGAAGGAAGGAGATAGATGGCCCAAACTTTCTAACGGTCCCTATTTGCCTGGCCTATTTACGGAATTACAGAAGTCATCCTGGCTTCTAATTTGGTCCCAGAATGTCCCAGAGAGGAGCTGGCACTTGGAGCCGACTTGTGCGGCACCCAAAAGATGTGTCTCTTTTGGTGTGCTGCCCTTTTGTGAGCCACCAGCAAAAGACATGCCCCCAGTTTTTGCCAGAGCACGGCTTCATGTGCAGAGGGCCATTCATTGGACACCTGTTCAGAATTGTCCAAAGGAAGCAAATAAGTCAGTCACTCTCACTCCTAACGCAGCAAAAATCATTTCCTGGCAATGGCCCAGATTGCTCATGATCCAAGCCAAGAGGGTCATCTCATTTCATCACCTTTTGGCAGGAACCTTTTCATCTGCAAAGTTTAATGAACTTGTGTTCCCGAGACAAGGAGCTGTTCAGCACAAATCTGTTTCCTAAGCATACAGAGCCAGGCTGGCAAACTGTCTTGACTGTCTAGAGCTTGAAGGTCTGTTGCAACTAGTCTGGCCAAAGCCCAGAGGCAAACAAGGCCGGTGATTCATGTCTTGCGCTAAGTGAGCCGGGCATTCAAAATTAAGTGTTTGGGGTAGTTTGGATGGGACGTAAGGGTCAAGCAGCCCAACCCACCTGCTTGCGAGGCCTGTCGATGCAGAAATGGCCTAACAAATTTGACTGCCCAAGGAAGAAAAGACTAAATGGTCATCTGCTGCAGCACTAAAAAGTAGCATAATAATAATAATAATAATAATAATAATAATAATAATAATAATATATTTATACCCCACCCATCTGGCTGGGCTTCCCCAGCCACTCTGGGCGGCTTCCAACAAAATATTAAAATACAATAATGCATCAAACATTAAAAGCTTCCCTAAACAGGGCTGCTTTCAGATGTCTTCCAAAAGTCTGGTAGTTGTTGTTCTCTTTGACATCTGGCAGGAGGGCGTTCCACAGGGCGGGTGCCACTACCGAGAAGGCCCTCTGCCTGGTTCCCTGTAATTTGGCTTCTCGCAGGGAGGGAACCGCCAGAAGGCCCTCGGAGCTGGACCTCAGTGTAGAATGATGGGGGTAGAGACGCTCCCTCGGATATACTGGACCGAGGCCGTTTGGGGCTTTAAAGGTCAGCACCAGCACTTTGAATTGTGCTCGGAAACATACTGCCCTCCATGGGTATACAAAAATCTGCTGTCTCGGTTGGGCTCAGTGGTGTAGGCAGGCGCACAGGGGCGGCTGCCCCAGGTGCAAAATTGTTAGGGGCGCTGCCTGAATACAGGTGTGTGCTTCAGTAACAACAACAACAACAACAACAACAATTTATTTATACCCTGCCCATTTGGCTGGGTTTCCCCAACCACTCTGGGCAGCTCCCAACAGAGGACTAAAAGCAGAATAAAACTTCAAACATTAAAAACTTCCCTAAACAGGGCTGCCTTCAGAATATTCCCAACAGAATATCACTGGATTCCATTGAAAACGGCTTCTCCATCTGAACCAGGAAGTGACCTCTCCAGACAATGGAACAACTCATGTGTACTCCATCTGTTTGCCTCCCTCCCTCCCACCCCTCTGCTCAGCTCCAGGCACTGGCAACCCACGCTATGCTACTGCTTGGGCACAGTATCATAATATATATGATATAAATATCAGAAAGGGCCTTATGATTATTTTCTCTCTCTCTTCTCTTTTTTTACTATTGCTTTTTATTTTTTGGTTTTTCATTACAGTACAGTGGTACCTCAGGTTAAGTACTTAATTCGTTCCGGAGGTCAGTTCTTAACCTGAAAGTCTGTAACCTGAAGTGTATGTAACCTGTAGTGTATGTAACCCAAGGTACCACTGTATTCCCTCCCCATGTATTCTGAATCTATCCTTTCTGCAGGAAATGTCACAGGTTTCTGCAGCAGTCTTTGTACAATTGAGCCAACATCTGGAATCATCCTTAGAAAAGGACGGTTTCACAGGAAATCTCCAATGCTCCCTCTGGCGGTGGCAGCTGGCTAGCACAAGTCTTTCATAAGTACAGTGATAAAGGTAAAGGTAAAGGTACCCCTGCCTGTAGGGGCCAGTCTTGCCAGACTCTGGGGTTGTGCGCCCATCTCACTCAAGAGGCCAGGGGCCAGCGCTGTCCGAAGACACTTCCGGGTCACGTGGCCAGCGTGACATCGCTGCTCTGGCGAGCCAGAGCTGCACACGGAAACGCCGTTTACCTTCCCGCTAGAAAGCGGTCCCTATTTATCTACTTGCACCTGAGGGTGCTTTCGAACTGCTAGGTTGGCAGGCGCTGGGACCGAGCAACGGGAGCGCACTCCGCTGCGGGGATTCGAACCGCCGACCTTTCGATCGGCAAGCCCTAGGCACTGAGGCTTTTACCCACAGCGCCACCCGTGTCCCTTAAGTACAGTGATACCTCAGGTTAAGTACTTAATTCGTTCCAGAGGTCTGTACTTAACCTGAAACTGAAGCTAATGGGGCCTCCTGCTGCTGCCACACCACCGGAGCACGATTTCTGTTCTCACCCTGAAGCAAAGTTCTTAACCTGAGGTACTATTTCTAGGTTAGCGGAATCTGTAATCTGAAGCGTATGCAACCTGAGGTACCACTGTATTCTCATTCTGTAGACTAGTCTGATTCTTGTTGTATTTTATGCTGGGATATATATATATATATATATATATATATAATTACAAAACAAATAGATATAACATACAAAGGGGCAAATGTTGAGTTTGGGCAGCAAGGCTCCTTAAGAGAACGATCAGTGACTGCTGAGCTTCTTCTTTTTTTATAGAATATTTTTTTAAGGTTTTTAATAATAATACAATAGAGGTAAAAATAAAATAAAAAATAGTAACAAAAATACAGAAGTAAAAATAATTTTTAAAAAAGAAACATGCACATTTCCATTTCTCATTTTCCTTTAACATACCTCCCTTTTTTGTATTCCGATTCAAATTGTTAGTTCAGCAAATCCTTGCCATTAATCCTTGTTTCTCATATTCCCTTAAAGCATTACAGCTGGAAACCACTTAATTTCTATCCAAAAATCATTCTAACATTCATTAATTTTACAATATTTCTGTAGGTAGTCTTTAAATTTCTTCCATTCTTCTTCCGCCGACTCTTCTTCCTGGTCTCGGATTCTGCCGGTCATTTCTGCCAATCCCATATAGTCTATCACCTTGATCTGCCATTCTTCCAGAGTGGGTAAATCTTGCGTCTTCCAGTACTTTGCAATAAGTATTCTTGCTGCTGTTGTAGCATACATAAAGAAAGTTCTATCCTTCTTTGGCACCAATTGGCCGACCATGCCCAGGAGAAAGGCCTCTGGTTTCTTCAGGAAGGTATATTTAAATACCTTTTTCATTTCATTGTAAATCATTTCCCAGAAAGCCTTAATCCTTGGGCACGTCCACCAAAGGTGAAAGAATGTACCTTCATTTTCTTTACATTTCCAACATTTATTATCGGGCAAATGATAAATTTTTGCAAGCTTGACTGGGGTCATGTACCACCTGTAAATCATTTTCATAATATTCTCTCTTAAGGCATTACATGCCGTAAACTTCATACCTGTGGTCCATAACTGTTCCCAGTCAGCAAACATAATGTTATGTCCAACATCTTGTGCCCATTTAATCATAACAGATTTCACCGTTTCATCCTGAGTGTTCCATTTCAACAGCAAGTTATACATCTTTGACAAAATCTTAGTTTTGAGCAGTGACTGCAGAGCTTCTTGCATATTCTCCAGTCACAGAACCATAGAAGCACTTCCTGTCCCTGGAAAACCATTCCTCTCCAAACAGCCAGATTCTTAGAGCTGTTTGCTTGTGTCACAACACAGCAACTTCCATGCTGGAGTTTCGTATTGGGTGGGATCTGCAAAAGGAGAAGCTGCTGTCTTTTGTGCACATCTGCATTTCAGATACAGTGGTACCTTGGTTCTCAAACGCCTTGGTTCTCAAATGCCTTGGTTCCCAAATGCTGAAAATTTGGAAGTATGTGTTCCGGTTTTCGAATGTTTTTTGGAAGCTGAATGTCCTATGTGGTTGTCGGCTATTGTTTCTGGGGCGCCTGCACCAATTAGAAGTGTGCCTTGGTTTTTGAACATTTCGGAAGTCAAACGGACTTCTGGAACGGATTAAGTTTGGCGCTTTTGTTTTTGCTATTTATTTTGCGTTTTTTGTTTTTGAGGCTCTTTCGGTTAATTTGTTTTTGTGACTGTGTGGAACCCAGCTCAGCTACTGATTGATTGATTGATTGATTGATTGATTGTGTGACTGAGGAAATGGATAAAATCCAAAAAATGATTACCATCAGTGCAGGTAAGAAAAAAAAAATAACTTTAATTTTTATCCTCTACAATACTGTCTTATTTATTTAATAGCACAGTACATTGATTATTGCTTTCATTTTATGGATCAAGGGTCTCGTTCAGGGCCGGATTTAGGTTTGATGAGGCCCTAAGCTACTGAAGGTAATGGGGCCCTTTATATGTCCAGCTGTACTTTGTCAACAACAAATTGTTGCTGCTTTTTGTGTTGAAGATATGCTATATGGAAATTTATGGACCTAATAGGTATCTAAAGCCATTTGCACATAACCAATAGGAGCCTACACAACACAAAACACTGTTGCTGTATGTAGGTTTTTTTAAATTTGCTTTTTATCTTCTATTTTGGAAATGTGCATCCAGGGTTTTTTTTCCCTTTATTTTTTTGGGGGGAGGGGCCCCAAGAAAGTGGGGCCTTAAGGTATAGCTTGTTTAGCTTATGCGTAAATCCGGCACTCTCTTTAGATAGTAAAATTCATGTCTAATTACTGTTTTAGGGGTTGTTTGGAACAGATTAATCCATTTTGCATTACTTTCTATGGGAAAGCGCGCCGTGATTTTGGAACACTTTGGTTTGTGAAATATACTCGGAGTCGAGAGTGGATTTCATGCTCTTTATTCAGCTCATAGTGGTGAGGAGGAATGGAAGTTCCCCCACAATATCTGCTTTATATACATTATTTACACAATGGGCTGCACGTGATTGGCTAATTTTGGGATTCTCCTGTAGGCCAATCAGGTTGTGGATTCACTTCCACCTGGAGCTGGATTGGGTGGCTCCTGCGGACCAATCATACTGCTGCAATGTTCTAGGACCATTCAGACTGCTGCATTCTGGATCCTATTGTTCTAGGACCAATCAGACTGCTGCATTTTGGATCCTATTCAACTCAGTACATAACACCTTTGGAACAGACCTCAGTACATAACACCTTTGGAACAGAACGGATTAAGTTTGAGAACCAAGGTACCACTTTACTGGGGTCCAGTGGCAGCTGTTAATATGTATGGCAGGCAGTGGGAAGGAGCAACAGCTATAGAATGGTTTCCTTGCTGTTCTTCTCTGCATCATTTGGAAGAAGGCCTTCCCAAGGAACGTGCCCGAGGTGCCCTCTGGTGGCCCAGTCTGGGACAATAACAACCAAGAAGAGCCAACAAGGTGTTCAAAGGCTGTGCAAATTCTAGGGCATCCAAGTACGGTCGCTTTGTATCCAGCGCGTCACGGTGAAACGCTGTAAAATATGCCCAGCCAGCGCTTCTTGTTTTCATGCAAGCTTCTTTTCTCCTGCTCTGGAGGGTAGGACTCGAACCCATGGCTTCAAGTTACAAGAAAGGAGATTCTGACTTAACATCAGGAAGGACTTTCCGACAGGAAGAGCTGTTTGACAGTGGGACGGTCTCCCTCGGAAGGTGGTGGACTCTCCCAGATGTTGGGTGCTCATCTGTCATAGATGCTTCAGTTGAGATTGGGGGGACGTGGGTGGCGCTGTGGGTTAAACCACAGAGCCTAGGATTTGCCGATCAGAAGGTCGGTGGTTCGAATCCCTGCGACGGGGTGAGCTCTCGTTGCTCAATCCTTGCTCCTGCCAACCTAGCAGTTCAAAAGCACATCAAAGTGCAAGTAGATAAATAGGTAGCACTCCGGCGGGAAGGTAAACGGCGTTTCCGTGCGCTGCTCTGGTTCGCCAGAAGCGGCTTAGTCATGCTGGCCACATGACCCGGAAGCTGTACGCCGGCTCCCTCGGCCAATAAAGCGAGATGAGCGCCGCAACCCCAGAGTCGGCCACGACTGGACCTAATGGTCAGGGGTCCCTTTATTCTTTACCTTAGATGACCCTCAGAGTCTCTCCTAACTCTATCATTCTATGGAAAGCCTCTCCTGTCCTCTTCAAGCTCTTCTAACAGAACACCTCCCGTTTCAGAACTTCTCTCCACTGTGCATTTTTGGGGTCAGAAAAAAATTGAGGGTGGTAGCAGTTGTAATTACAATCATACCTCGGGTTACAGACGCTTCAGGTTGTGTATTTTCAGGTTACAGACCCACCAAAATCCTGAAGTACCGGAACGGGTTACTTTGGGGTTTTGGCAGTCGCGCATGCGCAGAAGCGCCAAATCACAACCTGCATGTGTGCAGACACGCCGCTGCGAGTTGCGAACGCTGCAGGTTGCGAACGTGCATCTCGCATGGATCACGTTCACAACCCGAGCGTCCACTGTATTTCTTTTGCTCATTTATTTTTATATGTACGGTGGAACCTCAGTTTTCGAACGTCTTGGCTGCCGAATGTTTTGGAAGCCGAACGTTGAAAACCCAGAAGTGAATGTTTCCGTTTTCGAATGCGCCTCGGACGTCTAACGGCTTCTGCTGAGTTTTTTTTCCATTTTCACCATTGAAATTGCCAACAACCCTTCGATTTTTGGTTTTTGAATGTTTTGGAAGTTGAATGGACCGAAAATCAAGGTTCCACTGTATATATAATTTTGATAAAAATTTCTGTTTTACAATTTAAAGTATTCCTTTTTACATCCTTAAAATATCAATGACTTCCCTTCTCTTTCCATGGTTCATTTTACATATCATAAATCCCTGCATATTTTACAGAAACTATACCGTTCAGTATTCCATTATTACATCCATCAAAAGTTATTTACACTGTTGAATTTATCTTAATGCTGCCAACGTTTTCAAGTGTACACAGTTTCCCCCTGTATATTCATTAAACATTTGCCAATCTTCTTTAAACATACTTTCTTCTTGTTCTCTTATTCTATATGTTAGGTCCGCAAGCTGCAAATATTCCATCAGTTTAAGTTGCCATTCTTCTTTAGTTGGGACCTCGATCATTTTCCATTTTTGGGTTAACGAAACATGGGCCACCGTAGTAGATGATATACAGTGGTACCTTGGGTACGGCTTCAGGTTACGGACGCTTCAGGTTACAGACTCCGCTAACGCAGAAATAGTACCTCAAGTTAAGAACTTTGCTTCAGGATGAGAACAGAAATTGTGCGGCGGCAGTGGGAGGCCCCATTAGCTAAAGTGGTACCTCAGGTTAAGAACAGTTTCAGGTTAAGAACAGACCTCTGGAATGAATTAAGTATGTAACCAGAGGTACCACTATAAATAACTTTTTTTGACACCTGGGAATTTCAGTCTGGATATTTCTTTTACTCATTTCAAAGCGGCATTTTTCTAAGTGCCCCTGACACTTGCCCGCCTCTGTCTTAGCTGATCTTAGTTGATCCTAGGACCTGGGAGGTAAAGGTAAAGGGACCCCTGACCATTAGGTCCAGTCGTGGGCTTGTGGCCCTCATCTCGCTTTATTGGCCGAAGGAGCTGGTGTACAGCTTCCGGGTCATGTGGGCAGCATGACTAAGCCGCTTCTGGCAAACCATAGCAGCGCACATAAACGCCATTTACCTTCCTGCTGGAGTGGTACCTATTTATCTACTTGCACTTTGACGTGCTTTTGAACTGCTAGGTTGGCAAGAGCTGGGACCAAGCAACGGGAGCTCACCCCGTCACGGGGATTCGAACCGCCAACCTTCTGATCAGCAAGTCCTTGGCTCTGTGGTTTAACCCACAGCGCCACCCGCGTCCCTGGGACCCGGGAGACCAGAGTTCAAATCCACACTCAGACATGAAGCCTGTCAGATGACCTTGGGCTGGTCACTCTCTCTCTCTCTCTCTCTCAGCCTAACCTCCCTCACAGGGTTGTTGTGAGGA
Source organism: Podarcis gaigeae (assembly GCF_964106915.1). Classification (NCBI taxonomy): domain Eukaryota; kingdom Metazoa; phylum Chordata; class Lepidosauria; order Squamata; family Lacertidae; genus Podarcis; species Podarcis gaigeae. The sequence continues at coordinate 14,185,930 of NC_139681.1, forward strand.
TAAAATGGAGAAGGAAAGGTGTATGCACGTCAACTTGAACTTCCCTGGAGAAATATGGGCTGTAATAATAATAATAATAATAATAATAATAATTCGATAACAAAAATATGAGCCAGCAGTGTTGTGCAATTGCTAGGAAAAGTAGTACAATCTTAGACTGCATTAGTAGAATAGGGTGATATTCAATTAGGTTTTACTCATTCAGATCCATTGAAATGAATAGACTTAGCTGAGTTATGTTGGCTAATTTCCGTGGGTCATAAGTTGGTTATTGCAAATACAGTATCAGGCAAGTTCAACAGCTTCCTAGATGACATCTGGTGTGGCTTGCAGAAAACAATCTTCAGGCCCCTGTTAGGACCGCAGCTATCTAATAAAATGTATAATAGATTATTCTTTGTTTCCTTGGTTTTTCTTGGCACTGTTCAAAACCGTAGGAGGTGTGAAATCCACACAGCCTTTGAACACCTTCCTTAGCTGTTCCTATCCCTTTTTGGGCCACCAGAGGGTAGCCTTGGCTAGTTCAACTTTGTGCCCCATTATTTCTGCTTCTAGTGTATAAAAACTGAAAAGGCTAGCAATCAGATTTGCGACCTCCAAGCCAAGGAAATAAGTAACTATACAAACTTTAGGAGACATCTGAAGGCAGCCCTGTAGAGGGAAGTTTTTGAATGTGGGAGAGTATGTGGATTTTCTATTCCCTCATAGCTCCCCCACCAATCCCAGATAATAATAATTTATAATAATTTATTATTTATACCCCGCCCATCTGGCTGGGTTTCCCCAGTGACTCTGGGCAGCTCCCAACAGAATATTAAAAACACGAAAAAACGTCAAGCATTAAAAACTCCCCTAAACAGGGCTGCCTTCAGATGTCTTCTCAAAGTCATATAGTTATTTACAGTGGTGCCCCGCAAGACGAATGCCTCGCAAGACGAAAAGCCCGCTAGACAAAAGGGTTTTCCGTTTTTCGATGCGCTTCGCAAGACGAATTTCCCTATGGGCTTGCTTCGCAAGACGAAAACGTCTTGCGAGTCTTGCGATTTTTTCGCTCCCCCCCTTTTTCTAAGCCGCTAAGCCGCTAATAACCTTTTAGCTGCTAAGCCGCTAAGCCTTTAATAGCCGCTAAGCCGCTAAGCCGCTAATAGGGTTGCTTCGCAAGATGAAAAAACCGCTAGACGAAGAGACTCGCGGAACGGATTATTTTCGTCTTGCGAGGCACCACTGTATTTCCTTGACATCTGGTGGGAGGGCATTCCACAGGGCGGGCACCACTACCAAGAAGGCCCTCTGCCTGGTTCCCTGTAAGCTCATTTCTTGCAGTGAGGGAACCGCCAGAAGGCCCTTGGCACTGGACCTCAATATCCAGGCTGAATGATGGGGGTGGAGACTTGCAGGATATTTTTGGGAGAAGAAAAGGTTAAGGAGTGAACCCTACACAAATCTGGAGTGGAGACTCTAAGATGGTTGGATGGCACCTTGTACGCTTCCTTCCAGCAACTCCTGAAGCCAAGCTGGTGCCAAACATATTCTTTGAATCACCTCAGGACAATTCTTCTGCATGGTCCTGGACACACACACAATGTTCGTGGGGTGGGAAAGTGTCCCCTGTCAGCAGCAAAGGCAACACCTTTAAAGCTCCTGTTAAGAGACTACTCTTGTCTGTACAGTGGTACCTCGGATTACATACGCTTCAGGTTACAGATGTTTCAGGTTACAGACTCTGCTAACCCAGAAATAGTGCTTCAGGTTAAGAACTTTGCTTCAGGATAAGAACAGAAATCGGGCTCTGGCGGCACGGCAGCAGCGAGAGGCCCCATTAGCTAAAGTGGTGCTTCAGGTTAAGAACAGTTTCAGGTTAAGTCCGGACGTCCGGAACGAATTAAGTACCGTACTTAACCCGAGGTACCACTGTATTCAGTCCGCCTCAGGCTCTGGGAATGCCTCCAGTTTGAATTATTATTCGTGAATATCAATACAGTGGTACCTCGGGTTACATACGCTTCAGGTTACATACGGTTCAGGGTACACACTCCACTAACCCAGAAATAGTGCTTCAGGTTAAGAACTTTGCTTCAGGATGAGAACAGAAATCGTGCTCCGGCGGCGCGGCAGCAGCAGGAGGCCCCATTAGCTAAAGTGGTGCTTCAGGTTAAGAACAGTTTCAGGTTAAGAACAGACCTCTGGAATGAATTAAGTACTTAACCTGAGGTACCACTGTATACATATCAAGATTTGAGATTAGACCACTGAAGAAGCCCGGAAAGCAATCTTGGGAGTGTGCTACCAGTAAAAAGTCTCCATCGGGGGCGAACAGCAGCCTCTTGACTACTTCTACTGCTACGGCAAAACAGGTGCAAAACGCCAGCACCCTGTTGTCTACAACTTCATTAACATCTACGGTGGTACCTCTGCTTACATACTTAATTCATTCTGGAAGTCCGTTCTTAATCTGAAACTGTTCTTAACCTGAAGCACCATTTTAGCTAATAGGGCCTCCTGCTGCCGCTGCACGATTTCTGTTCTCATCCTGAAGCAAGGTTCTTAACCCGAGGTACTATTTCTGGGTTAGCGGAGTCTGTAACCTGAAGCATATGTAACCTGAAGCGTATGTAACCCGAGGTACCACTGTATCTACAACTCCACTAGCATCTCTCGGTATTGTGAATAACTTACCTTTTGTTGGTGTCTTTGTGAACTTATCTAAAAGGCTGAGTTAAGCATTTGAAAAATCTATTGAAACCAGACATTATAAGTTCATCTTAGGTTGTGTAGTTTGCAAGTCCCTGTGGCTTTTCTTTAATATTTTGTCTTTTTCTCAGAAGGTTGATAAAGAATGTATAATTATTATTCTGTGTACAGTGGTACCTCGGGTTAAGTACTTAATTCATTCCGGAGGTCCGTTCTTAACCTGAAACTGTTCTTAACCTGAAGCACCACTTTAGCTAATGGGGCCTCCTGCTGCTGCTGCACCGCCGGAGCACGATTTCTGTTCTCATCCTGAAGCAAAGTTCTTAACCCGAGGTACTATTTCTGGGTTAGCGAAGTCTGTAACCTGAAGCGAATGTAACCCCGAGGTACCACTGTACATTAATCGCCAATATGTTGCATGAGTCTCACTGCTCCAGACCAGGGGTTGGCAAATTTTTTTAGCCACGGGCCGGTCCACTATACCTCAGACATTGTGGCGAGCCAGAGAAGGGGCACCGGGGGGGGGGGCTGGAAAAAGAGGCAAGTCGTCCTCTCCACCCCCACCCCCAGCCACTGTGCTTACCTTCCCAGGGGCTGCCGCTGCTGCTGCCGCCACCGCTGCCTCTTTTTGTGGGTAGGCAGAGGGAGCTTGTTCGGTCCATTCTCTGGCCCACAGGAGCACCAGGGCTGTGGTGGTGGTGGCGGAGGGAAGATGAGTGGCTGGCTCCGGAGAGGGGCTGCTTAAAATGGCGCTCAGCCAGCTCAGCCCAGCCCCCTTCCTCCTCTAGGCAGGGCCATAGCTGTCAACTTACAGATTTGAAAATATGGGACCAGCAGCCTCGAAAATAAGGGATCAGCAGCCCAAATAAGGGATTTTAGTCAACCAGCAGCCAAACGAAGCCTCAAGCGGTGGTTCCCACAGCGCAGCAACCCGGCAAAGGGGATGCAGCAAGGAAAACCACCGTCGCTTCTCCGCTGGGAAGCGCTGAGCAAAGGCGAGTCCCCAGGCAACGCGTCCGATTTGATCGGCACAAAGCATGCAAGCTCCACCCCCCCAGTTGTTCTTAGACTCCTTATTGGGTGAGCAACGCAGCCAAGCAACACAATTGGAGCCTCCCTCATCCCTGGCCGGCAGGGAGGGAGGGAGGGGAGCTGTTTCCTTTGAAACCCGGAAAGTTTAAGGGACATCATCAATAAGGGACAGCAGCGGGACACGGCGCTGGGATAAGGGACTTTCCCGCCAAATAAGGGACGGTTGACAGCTATGGGCAGGGCGGGGAGAAACCAGGAGGAGGGAGGGAGGAGGTGGCGGTGCGGTGTGTGTGTGTAGGGGGGAATGGAATGGCGCAGGAAAAAAATGGCACAGCCTGAATGAACAGAATCCTCACGCCAATCCACGGACAGTCCGCGGGCCGGATCCTGAAGGCAATTGGGCCTGATCCGGCCCCCGGGCCTTAGTTTGCCGACCCCTTCTCCAGACTCTCAATATTTTGCGGGAGGGATTCAAGCACGTATCATCACTTTTGTATGCATGGTTAAAATGGATTTAAGGCAGCCTAACACAACAGATCTCTTTAGAAAGACATGCACAGGCTTTTTGCGGTTTGGAAAGTGATGGGGAAACACCTTTAAAAGTGTAGGATGAACAAAGGACTAATGGGAAGATATGCAAACACCCTGCTAGCAAATCAGCTTGAATGCAGGATGAATCTTCATGGTTACATAAGAAACCAGAATCCGGTGCTCAATAAAGACAGGATATAATCTACCTTCCTTATAAGCTTTGTGCGAGCAAATTGGGATGAATGCTCAGCAGATAAGTTGTTGGAGGGAACTCTGTCTGTTTCCAGACAGGGTGGGTGCTCCTCATGCCCCCATGAGGGCCCACATGCAAATCTTACTACGTGATGTTGTCGGCATCAAAATGCCAACTCCCCAATTTAATCTTTATTTATCTTTTAAGAGGAAATGTGGTTAAGTTAGAAGCAAGCACCACCCGATGTCTGCTGGCGATGTAACACTGAAAAAGGTACTATGATGCATATATGGTGGAATTGTTTACACATCAAACAATTTTGGGAAAGAATATTTAATGAAATGAAAAAAATGTTCAGATATTCATTTAGGAAAACATCAGAAGGTTTTCTATTGGGAATAGTACCAGGAAGTCTAAAGGAAGAAGACAAGACATTATATTTATATGCAACAGTAGCCGCAAGCGAAAAATTGGAAAAGTGGTATAATACCGGCAAAAAAAGAGTGACTTGCCAAATTATTGGAGTATTACAATATATCCAAAACAATGGGAAAAAATTGGAAGGATCTCAAAAGAGAAGATAGACAAGGACTGGAAGGTGTTTAAAGGATACTTGCAAAACCATATTGAAAAATCAGGACTCCTATTAGAATAAGCAAGTTCTGTTATAAATACTGAAATACTAAATAAGATGGATAACAATGTGTAACAGAAAAAGTAGAAAGTTGGTTTAAAAGTGTGTAGGAAAAAATTAATAGAAGTGAAAAGAAATTGCAATTGAGTAGATTGGAAGTCTAACACAAGGGTGGGGTGGGAAAAGGAAGTATCTGTGGGATTGAGTGTGGGTATGTATGAATATCTTTAAGGATTGTATGAAATGTATGCTTATTTGTATATTCGTAATATGTATGTATTAAAGTTGAATTTTAATAATAAAATATTTAAAATTTAAAAAGAAGTAAGCGCCACCACCTGTTGCTAATAACCCCCTTTTTAAAAAAAAAAATTAAAGATTTTCTTGTTTTACAGAAGTAAGTGTAATGTCTCTCATATTTTTTCCATGTAACATTTTTACAAATCTGTTTCATTTGTTGAGACATTAGGGGGAGGGGGGAAAGAAGGGGTGGAGTCGGGTGGCGATGTTTCTGTTATGCTTAATGTATGTAGGGTTTGGTGTCAGCGTTGCTTGTGCTGTTCCCTTGTGTTCCTTTGGTGGTGAGAGAGGTTGGGGTTGGCCTAGGGTGTGGCTGTTCCCTTGTGGCTGGCTGCGGTGGTCTTTGTTTTCGTGTGTGAGTGGGATGGGTGGGTGTTTTGGATCAGGTTAGCCATATTGATTTGTATGCTGTTGGTGGATTATTGTCATTGTCTTGTTGGGCTGTGTATGTGATAAAGGGGAGCCATACCGGGGGAAAGGCGTCTTCTTCTGTTTGTCCCTGTGTCAGTTTCAGTTTATTGGTTAATTTTTCTAGTAGGGCTGTTTCCCATACTATTTGGTATCATTGGTCCATGCTTACGGTATCTCAGCATCCTGTTTGCAAATTAAGCCCCTCTCTGGAAGCACCGAGAGTCTTCTTCCACTTGCGATGCATCCACCCTCCCTGTTGCTTCATCTCTTTCCCCTCCTCTCTCGCAGTTCCCTGCAGTCCACTGGCAGTGGCTACACTTTACTCAGCTGCAGAGAAATTTTGGGAAGCCATTGCGGCAATCCTACTTTCTCAGACTTGGGTCTTCAGCTGTGATAGCCTGGGAATCTGATTCAGAATCTGAACCTGAGGAATCCCAGCCTGCACAGGAGTCCCCGCCTCCAGAACCAGCTGAGCTGGGGCAGGGGCTTGAATCTGAAGGGCCTGCACCTGTGCCGGGTCCTCAGGAGCAGACACCAGATGTATCCACTCTGGCTCCAGAGGTGATTGAGGACCCATTGCCTGCAGGTGCTCCTCTCCCAGCCCTGTCAGGGGAAGGTGAAGCTGCCCCTGGGTCCAGTAACCCTCCAGCCTCTCCTGAGCTGCAGAGGCTCAGGGCAGAGAGGCGGAGGGAACTGGGTTCTCTCAGGAGGAGTGCTCACCTTAAGGCCAGGAGAGGCGGGTCACCTGTGGGCCGGGACTGCCCTAGGCCTCAGAGGAGATAAAGGCCAGTCAGCCCAGTCCCAGGTTGCAGGAGCAACGACGTTGGAAACCTGTTTCTGCCAGCACCCAGACCTGTTTCTCCAGAGTTCCCGACCATGCCCGGCTTCTTGCTTTGCACCCTGCTTCATCCTTGGTGGACAGTCTCCAGACCCTCGGCTCAGGATCAGACTCTGACCACGCCTCACGGTAACACACACACCCCCGGACCAGCACATCAGCTGTTGTTGGACTACAACTCCCACCATTCCTGACCACTGGTCCTGCCAACTAGGGTAGGCTCACCATACATCAAAATGTGAAAACCTGGACACAAAAGTTGTTGAGTTTCTTTTGGGAGGCAAAGCTGTGGAGCCTTTTTTGGAAAATCTCAAAAAAGAAGATGTTTTTGAGTTCTTTTTAAGGAGATCCACCCCAAAATCAGCATCTGACATGGGTTGCCAAACGCCGGGAACTTATTACCATTTTTTGGAAATTCCACTGAGACTCTATTTCCGACGGATGAATCCCAGATATGTCTGGGAAATTCCAGATGCATGACAGCCCTGAGCTAGGGATGATGGGATTTGTAGTCCAAGAACAGCTTGAGACCCAGGTTTGAGAAACCGTGGTCAAATGGAGTTTCCACTTCTCTGAGGGCTACCAGGAAAAACCAGGATCTGCCCGCTTCCAAGGAAGAACCTTGGTTAACTGCTCATCCACTTATGCCCCTTACAGGTGTTGATCCTTCACTTTGATATCATATCTTTAAACCTACAACCTGGAGTGGAGTCCCTAACACAGTTGGATGGCGCCTTGTACGTCTCCTTCCAGCAACTCCTGCAGCCCAGGTGGTGCCACACATCTTGTTCTGCTTTCCTTTGGACCTTCATCATTGAGTCCGAGAAGGGGGTCCTGTCAACTGGGCAGCCCAAGACCTCCAGACACATTGCCCAGGCTTGTGCCCGGGAAGGTCGCTTTGGTGCTGGTTTGACTTCACCCTCGGAGGTGCACTCCATTGTCCCTCCAGACAGATGGATACCAACAAGAACAAATACCTTCAACATGATAGTGCAACGGATCCCCAATCCTAACAGGAGTGCTCTCATTTGGAGCTTCAGAAAGCCTGGAAGAAGAGTCTTGAAGCATTGTGTTGACCTCCCAAAGAGCTGCAGGCAAAAAGAAAAGCATTATTATTATTATTATTATTATTATTATTATTATTATTACTTCCTCTGCTTCTGCTCCTCCCTCACCTGATGTTCTATACAGTGGTACCTCGGGTTAAGTACTTAATTCGTTCTGGAGGTCCGTTCTTAACCTGAAACTGTTCTTTTTTAAAAAAAATAATATTAAGAATTTTGTTAATACAGTAGAGAAAAGACAGAATAAACAGATAATAGACAGAAAAAAGAACGAACATAAAATTTAACATCTTATAGTACCCATCTTTTCTTCATCCTTTGGACTTCCTCACATCTCCCGCTCTTGCGTTCCAAATTTATAAAACTTTAGCCAGCAACTTATCACCTTGTTTCAATTCTTATTATACACATTTCCAATGTTTTATCCCTAACTTTGAATATTTTTATCTAAATCTTAAATACCTAATTTTAACACAATATTTATTCAAAATTTATTTTCCTCATAAAATTCACTCATTCTCATAATCTTGTCAACTAACTTTATGGGCCCTGTTGTTTTCAAATCTCTCATCCTTCTTAGCACTCATATAATTTACAATGTTTTTGTAGATAGTCCTTAAATTTCTTCCAATCCTCTTCGACGTCTTGCTCTCCCAGGTCTCGGATTCTGCCAGTCATTTCTGCAAGTTCCATGTAGTCCATCAGTTGCATCTGCCATTCTTCCAGCGTGGGCAAATCTTGAGTTTTCCAATACTTAGCGACGAGTATCCTTGCTGCTGTTGTTGCATACATAAATAATGTTCGATCATTCTTTAACACCCTCTGGTCAACAATGCCCAAAAGGAAGGCCTCTTAACCTGAAACTGTTCTTAACCTGAAGCACCACTTCAGCTAATGGGGCCTCCCACTGCCGCCTCGCCACAGGAGCATGATTTCTGTTCTCATCCTGAAGCAAAGTTCTTAACCTGAGGTAATATTTCTGGGTTAGTGGAGTCTGTAACCTGAAGCGTATGTAACCTGAAGCATATGTAACCCAAGGTACCACTGTACAGTGGTACCTCGGGTTACAAACTTACCGGTAATCCATTCCAGAGGTCCATTCTTAACCTGAAACTGTTCTTAAGCTGAGGTACCACTTTAGCTAATGGGGCCTCCTGCTGCTGATGCCACATGATTTCTGTTCTCATCCTGAGGTAAAGTTCTTAACCTGAGGTACTACTTCTGGGTTAGCAAAGTCTGTAACCAGAAGTGTTTGTAACCTGAGGTGTTTGTAACCCAAGGTACCACTGTATAGCAGTAAAGTTCGGAGCTAGTTGCTTTGTTGCTACGTGTTGGGATGGCGAGGGTTTCTGAAGAGTGGAGAAGAAAAGGAAAATGGCGCCCTTCCCTCCAGAAACCTTCCCAGGTGGAGTTCAATCTCCTCCTGATGGAGAGTTCTCTTTCTTCTCTCATTTGTACCAGGAGTCTCTTCAAAGGCATTGGAGAGGATTACCGTAAGTTGGCAAGCTAAACCCAAATGTATGGGTGCTTTTGCATGTATAACAACTTGTAATCAGTATTATTGTTTGTTTTGTTTTGTTTTAGGTATTTATGAATCACCCTTCCTCTGAAGGAGCTCATTGTAATATATTGTTGTTGTTGTTGTTGTTGTTGCTGCTGTTGAGCTCATTGTAATATATTGCTGTTGTTGTTGTTGTTGCTGCTGCTGCTGCTGCTGTTGTTGTTAGTAGCAGTAGCAGGAATATAATAATTATTATAATCCCGCCCATCTGGCTGAGTTTCCTCAGCCACTCTGGGCGGCTCCCAATCAAGTGTTAAAAACAATACAGTGTTTATTAAAAACTTCCCTGAACAGGGCTGCCTTCAGATGTCTTTTAAAGATAGGATAGCAGCTTATTTCCTTCACATCTGAAGGGAGGGTGTTCCACAGGATGGGCGCCACTACCAAGAAGGCCCTCTGCCTGGTTCCCTGTAACCTCACTTCTCACAGTGAGGGAACTGCCAGAAGGCCCTCGGAGCTGGACCTCAGTGTCCGGGCTGAACGATGGGGGTGGAGATGCTCCTTCAGATATACTGGACCAAGGCCATTTAGGGCTTTAAAGGTCAGCGCCAACACTTTGAATTGTGCTCGGAAACGTACTGGGAGCCAATGCAGATCTCTCAGGACCGGTGTTATGTGGTCCCGGCGGCCACTCCCAGTCACCAGTCTAGCTGCCGCATTCTGGATTAATTGCAGTCTCCGGGTCATCTTCAAAGGTAGCCCCACGTAGAGCGCATTGCAGTAGTCCAAGCGGGAGATAGAAAAAATGTATATCTTGCCTTTCCCCCCAAAGGAGCCCAGGGTGGAAAACACACAAGCAATAAAACAACGAAAACATCTGCAAGCATCTAAAGACAATTCCAATATAGATGTCGGCTGGGAAAGCGCTCTACTTAAAAGCCTCACTAGAAGATGAAGATCTTCCTTAGGCAACAGAAAGACAACAGTTCTACTTTGCTGTGAGTGATTTCTCTTCCTTTGCTTGAGCTATGAGGGATGATCAGACCTGGAATCAGGGCCGGATTAAGACCTTTAGAGGCCCTAAGCACTTAAAATATTTTGGTGCCCCCAAATATATCTAATTTAAAACACAGACAAGAATAAACTGTAAAATAAAATTTTATTTTTCGAAATGAAGCAAAACCTACAGTCAGATGGAAAACAGTGTTTGTTTTGGTATGTGTCCACTTTATTTATATTTGAGAAATTTTCTCCTGCGTTTTCTAATTGCAAAGTCTTTGATCACATCCTCAGAGCTAATCTTACATAACACATCTGCTTTTGTACTTAGTCGAGCTCAGGCATCCAGCCTGCCTTGTTGCATAGTTGTTCTGTTGGGATTTTTAATAGACTTTGGCTGAGAGAACGAACTGTCAGCCAAGAAATCTGTGGCCGTTAATGTTAAAAGTATACAAAAGCAAATGTCTATATTTCGGAAGGCATGCTCAGTATTGTCATTTACAATATATATACTCGTCTGTGTGTGTGTGTGATTTTTTTTTTTCATTTATTGTGGGAGCCACTTTTTGTGGAACCTGTTTCAGCTGCACCATATGTTGTTTAGTTGTTTAGTCATGTCCGACTCTTCGTGACCCCATGGACCAGAGCACGCCAGGCACCCCTGTCTTCCACTGCCTCCCGCACTTTGGTCAAACTCATGCTGGTAGCTTTGAGAACACTGTCCAACCATCTCGTCCTCTTCTCCTTGTGCCCTCCATCTTTCCCAACATCAGGGTCTTTTCCAGGGAGTCTTCTCTTCTCATGAGGCGGCCAAAGTATTGGAGCCTCAGCTTCACGATCTGTCCTTCCAGTGAGCACTCAGGGCTGATTTCCTTAAGAATGGATTGGTTTGCACCATATGGACCATGGTAAATCCAGAAATGGAAATGTGCCCCACATTCCGGTTTCCCTTCATGCCTTAAAAGGTAAAGGGACCCCTGACCATTGGGTCCAGTCGTGACCGACTCTGGGGTTGCGGCGCTCATCTCGCTTTATTGGCCGAGGGAGCCGGCGTACAGCTTCCGGGTCATGCGACCAGCATGACTAAGCCCCTTCTGGCGAACCAGAGCAGCGCACGGAAACGCCGTTTACCTTCCTGCCAGAGCGGTGCCTCTTTATGCCTTGATGCCCTAAGCACATGCTTATTTTGCTAAGTGGTTAATCCAGCCCTGGCTGGAAACCCCAAATGTTGGAGTCAAGTGGGAGCTGCTTTTGGACGTTTGTGTCTAGAACCCTGAGGCAGGGGGCTCACGTTTCTCTGCTCGGAAATTCGTGCAAGTTCCCATGTGTTCAATAGTTACACTGTTGTGCTCAAGTCCTGCTTATGGGCTTCTCATGTGCATTTGGTTGGCCACGATAAGAACAGGATGCTGGGTCTAGATGGGTCATTGGTCTGATCCAGCCATGCTCTTATTATATTATTAAGTGCCGTTTCCCCATAGGTACCCAGCTGTTTTGCAGAATATTATTTTAAGAAAAAGCAATCGATAGATTTTCCTTGAGCAATTAACCCACTTGGCATGTGTTTCCCTTACATCACTATTATCTTGTAGAAGAAGCACCACTGTACTTTCCAGTGTTTCCCTATTGAAGTCAGCACAGAGGAACTGTGGGTTCCTACCGTGCTGGTATCATCCTTATCTAGAGTATTTTCTCCAAACAAGACACTGATGTCAAAATCCAGCATCGCCTGAGCTCTGCGAGTGCAGCTTTCTCCTGATTGAAGTGCAGAGTGTTTGAGGACCAGGACATTTGCAGGGAGACCAAAATGCTTGTTTACAAAGCTATTGTACTACCACCCTTACTGTATGCTTGTGAAACGTGGATCACTTATAAACACCATCTCCAACTCCTCAAAAGATTCCATCAACAGTGTTTCCAAAAAAAATTACACATCACCTGGGAAGACAGGCAAACTAATGCCAGTGTACTGGAAGAAGCAAAGATCACCAGTGTCGAAGCAATGAGAGCCAGTGTGGTGTAGTGGTTAAGAGTGGTGGGCTCGTAATCTAGTGGACCGGGTTCGATTCCCCGCTCCTCCACATGCAGCTGCTGGGTGACCTTCGGCTAGTCACACTTCTCTGAAGTCTCTCAGCCCCACTCACCTCACAGAGTGTTTGTTGTGGGGGAGGAAGGGAAAGGAGAATGTTAGCTGCTTTGAGACTCCTTAGGGTAGTGATAAAGTGGGATGTCAAATCAAAACTCTTCTTATTCTTCAACATCGACTTCGTTGGACTGTTCATGTTGTTCGGATGCCTGATTGTCATCTTCCAAAGCAACTACTCTATTCTGAACTTAAAAATAGTAAGCATAATGTTGGTGGTCAACAAAGAGCTTCAAAGACTCTCTCAAAGCAAATCTAAAAAAAAAAGTAGTATAAACACTGACAATTGGGAAACACTGGCCTGGGAGCGCTCTAACTGGAGAACAGTCTTTACCAAAGGTATCATGGGTTTCGAAGATGCTTGAATTTAAGACGAAAGGAAGAAACGCGCTAAGAGGAAGGCACGCTTGTCAAACCCTCATTGTGATCAACTCCCACCCAGAAACCTATGTCCCCACTGTGGAAGGACGTGTGGATCCAGAATTGGCCTCCACAGTCACTTATGGACTCACTTTTGAAAACCGTGTTTATGGAAGACAATCTTACTTGGCTGTGAGTGATCGCCAAAGAAGAAGATAATCCTTGTCTAGAGTTTTTGCTCCAAAGGAGGGATTGAAAAAGCCAGAAGGAAAGAAGACCTTTGGGTACCAACTCCTTTTCTATCTAGCTGTTTGAGGGATGAGTTGCAAATATTCTCGATTCTCCAGCCTTCTTCTCAGAAGCCTTCTTACGGCGCAACTCCACCTCCCCAATTCTTAAAAACAAATATAATTCATGCTTGCGGAAAATGCGCAGGTTGCAACGGAAGCCTCCAAGGCGAAAGATCTAAGATTTGTAATTAGTCTTTCCAAGTTACCTTTGGGGATGTCGCAGGGTTGCTGATGGAGATTGCACCCAAGGACTATTCGAGGGATTTGCTTTGTCTCTTTCTGTCTTTTTATCTCTGTCAAACAACACCCCCCCCCAAAAAAAAATCCTTTTTCTTGGTTGCATTTGTCTTCGAGGGACCTGGGGTGTTCTTTTGATCACTTCAGTCTCTGTCTGGCACTTGAATCCTGATTGGCTGAAGGACTTAGGGGGGGGGGTGGAGAGAGAGAGAAATCTTTAATTAAGTAGATAATCTCTTCTTACAAATTTCAGTGGCTCCATTTCACCAATCGCCTTTTGCTTGCACTTCAGGACCGATTGTCCTACAGCGCAGTTTGGATTCGGGGTCTTTTAACTTCTCTGCACCCTTTAGGAGCAGAGGCTAGAAGCTCATTTTGCTCTTCTTTCGCCCCCCCTCCCCCTCCTCAAATTACCATCCTAATATTTTAAGATCTTCTTTTCTCGGCCTTTCATTTATTTATTTATTTATTTTTGAGGGGGGTAGGATTATGTTTTGGATGGGCTCCTATCCAGGCACCTTGTTCCTCGTGTCCTTCTTCCACTTCAGCTATCCTTGGTGAGTAACGAGAGTTCCTTCCTTTGCGATGATGTAGCAAGACAGGCCCATGGGACGCTGTCATGCAGGGTCAAAGGCACCCTCACCTTGCTCTTTGAGCAACCACCACTCCTTTCCTATTTCCCTCGGGTCGCTAAAGGGTGTTTTAGGCTTGTGGAGCCTGACCTCACCCGGAGGCACATCCTACAGACCCCCCAGAGGACTGCTTGGAGAGATCATTGGGAATCTCAGAGAAGCCACTTTGCGTCCAATTTGCAAGATGAACTTATCGCAGAAGAGCAGGGGTTCCTCTGTCTGAAGGTTCCCAAGCTACGATGCTTTGCTCTCTCCTTTCCTTGCATTCTGTGTCTCCTTTATGTTCCTAACCAGCAATTCAGCTGCTGCCTCCAAGATTCTGGTTGCATTGATTTAGCTGGTTGAAATCACAGCTTTCGGCTTGACAGTTCAGTAATGAGGGAATAGCAAGGGTTTTAAAGAAGAAGAAAGTGTCAAAAGGGAACATTCGGCCTCGTTTTTTTAACATCACAACTTGTTAAGATATTCCAATTGGCTCCCTGCAGCAGTCAAAAAAAGTCAACCATTCTCAGATAAACTAGCAATCAATTCAATTGGACCGTTCTGCTGCGTAGTCTATGTTTTTCGTTGTTCAGCCTGAAATGTTTTGTACTGGTGAGACTCACGAAACTTTAGTGAATGCCTTTGAAATTGTCTGCTTTAAAAAAAGAAATTTGGAAAGGATATCACAGAAGCAAATATCCAGTGTTCGTGAGATAATAGGCAATGCATTATCTTTTACTGCGTCTCTGTTAATTTGTTTAAGTCCAGGCACATCTTTAGGTTACATGGAATTTACCATCAGGCAGAATTAATTCCGACAACAGGAATTCCTCCAATCACCTGATATCGCTTGGCATCCTCTTGTCTCAGTGGAACAAAGTTGTCTGAGAGGATTCTGTGTTTGCCAAGCTACCAGCAAGCTAAATTTTTGCACCCTGTTGAAATATGGGGCTAAGTTTAACCAAATTCAGTGCTGCTTGCGGCATCTTTTCAGAGAGTTTAACTCAACTGGGATTCCAGTATGTTGCGAGTGTAAAAATAACCAAGTTGTGCTGGATGGGGAATAGATTCCTCGTATCTTTCCCCATTGACCTTAATAAGGATTAACAGAGGGATAATTAAATCTGGAGAAACTGGCTAGGGAGCCCTAACTAAAACCCAGAGAGGGTTAGACGTTTGCAGTAGTGACTCTTTAATGTTCAGAGGAGAGATTCTAGTGCGGGGGAACAGAAGGAAGTTGTATCGAAATCTTGAGCTTATATTCCACCCCCTCAACAATACAATTTGCTTTTGAGATGTTAACAGCGGAAGTGCAAAAGGACCAAGTGCATGAACAAGTCGTTCAGGCTTGTTGAAATGTTTGAAACCCTCTCATGGTTAAGCCAAAGGTGTCTCAGTGGAATGGGAAATACGGTTGCGGAGCAGTGTTGTGTGTGTGTGTGTGTGTGTGTGTGTGTGTGTGTGTCCTAAGGTTAAAAACTTCTGCCAGGAGAAAGGAAAGCCTCAGAGGGGTCTAAGAGCCTTCAACAAGAGCATTCCTCTTAAGGGGTTGAGGATAATCTACAATTTTTCCTCGTGGCTTCCCGCTTCTCCCTTCTAACATCATACCCGGTGGTCCTGTGTCGAACGGTCTGGCGGCAGAATGGGGCCACCCACAATTAAAGCGATCGTTTCTGTGCATCTGCATTCCAGATATGCAGCGGTGGAGCATTAATTTAAAAAATAAACGTTAAATAGCTCCCAAGAACCACAGTCCAGCGGGTGAGGTAGTGGTGGAAATGTTTGTGAGTGAGAGAGAGTAAGAAAGAGAGAGATCAAGCTCTTAATAACTTATGTTATCCTGGAAGGATACAGGGGCCAGGGTCAGGATTTGTGCGTGGTGAGGCTGGTATATATATTTTAAGGGCCCTAACCACTTTAAAACTTTCCCAAAGGGAAGGGAAAGTGCTTTCTTCTGTCTGAATTTAATCGTCCTTCCAAAATGTTTTGAGAAGAGAAGGAGGTACAGCCCCAGCTGCTTAAAGTTAGCTAGACGGAGGATTGAAACGTGGGAATACGAGATGCACATTCCCAAACCTCCGTTCTCCCCTCTCTGGACTCTGTCATGTACACCATAGGGAGGAATATCCCTGTGTATGGACCATCACTCAGATTAGGTTCAGGACTTGATGAACCTCTTGCTACTTGCCTAGTGCCAAACTTCAGCATCCAGCATTACAGAGCAAACTGTGCTATAGCACTCGACTGCCAGGTTCATTTGTTGCCTCCAAACTCCACAGCTACTGAGCTGTTTATTAGTTAAAAGGCTTCTGGCTCCAGGCTCAGAACAGAATCAACACACTAGTGCAAATACGGGCCACCGTTTTATTAATCTTGATAATAGGACCCGCAATTAAACACCATCAGGTGCAATTCCAAACCCTCCAAGTGTCCCTATATTCCAGGGACAGTCCCGGATTTACAGAAGCTGTCCTGGTTTCTGATTTGATCCTGGAATGTCCCGCTTTTCCTTAGGATGTCTTTATTTTCATCGGAGAAATGTTGGAGGGTTTGGAGTTATGCGACCCGATCCCCCAAGCCAAGGATATAAGTAACTTTACAATTTTCAGAAGACCTCTCAAGGGAAGTTTTCTAAATTTTTTTTTGGGGGGGGGGTGTTGGAAGCTGTCTGGAGTGGCTGGGGGAACCCAGTCAGATGGGTGGGGTAAAAAGAATAAAACTATTATTATTATTTTTAAATAAATATTTATTAAAGTTTTTTGATACAAATGCACAAATAATAAACAACATTACTTATATCAAAACATGGTTTCATCACTTCTTTGGACTCCCTCACGTCTCCCGCTCCCACTTACATCATTAAAAAGTTTTCCCAAGCAAATTATCAACTTGTTTACAATCTTATATCCACTCATTTAAATACAATCTAGCAATTCTCCAAAAGGTTTATGTTTTCTTTAATCTCACTTATCATCAAATTCAAATCTAATTTAGTGGTGGCCAATTATTTATAATCTAGCATCCTTCTTAACATTCAACCAAATTACAATGTTTTTGTAAATACGTCTTAAATTTCTTCCAGTCTTCCTCGATCCTCTCTTCTCCCAGGTCTCGGATTCTGCCAGTCATCTCGGCCAGTTGCATATAGTCCATCAGCTGCATCTGCCACTCTTCCAGCATGGGTAGATCTTGCGTTTTCCAGTTCTTAGCGATGAGTATCCTTGCTGCCGTTGTTGCATACAAAAAAAATGTTCGGTCCTTCTTTAACACCTTCTGGCCGACAATACCCAAAAGGATAAAACTATTATTAATATGGAATAAGACATCCCTATTTTCATCGGAGAAATGTTGGAAGGCATGCAATTCATCTGAAGTTGCTTTATACATGGAATTGTAATCACTGTTTTTATATACGTACTCGTTTTGTATATGGGTTGGGGGTCCCCCCCCCCCAGTATTGTGAAATTGCCTCAAGATGCTTCCTAAGGAAGCTATTCATAAACGAAACAATGAATACAAATTCAAACAATCATACAAAATCACCCAAGTACCAACTCTCCTCCTTACTTCCCGAGTCTCTGTGGGCAATTATCTTCTTATCTGCCGTATCCCAGGGGTCGGCAACCTAAGGCCTGGGGGCTGGATCCAGCCCAATCGCTTTCTCAGTCCGGCCCGCAGACGGTCTGGGAATCAGCGTGTTTTTACATGAGTAGAATGTGACCTTTTATTTAAAATGCATCTCTGGGTTAAATGTGGGGCCTTCCTGGTGCTTTTACATGAGTAGAATGTGTGCTTTTATTTAAAATGCATCTCTGGGTTATTTGTGGGGCATAGGAATTCATTCATTTCCCCCAAAAAATATAGTCCGGCCCCCCACAAGGTCTGAGGGACAGTGGACCAGCCCATGGCTGAAAAAGTTTGCTGACCCCTGGCCTTATCCCAACAATTTCAGGGTGACACAGAGTAGTGTAGATAATCTGTGGAACACCTGATCCTGACAGCTCCTAGCCATACCTCTTATGGTGTCGTGAGGGAGTCCTGCCCTTATCAAAGCCACCAAATCTGCTCACTATGAGAGGCTAGTCTATGGAAACCCAACTAAGTGATGCTCCATTGATGGTCTCCATCTGCTTGGCCAGATATGGACATAATTTAGATCAGAAACTTCTGGGTGATTTGTAGTAAATCGTCACAACGCAGACCCTTCAAGTGTCCCTGTTTTCCAGAGACAGTCCCAGATTTACAGAAGCCATCCCGGTTTCTGATTTGATCCAGGAATGTCCCACTTTTCCTTAGGGCATCCCTATTTTGATTGGAGAAATGTTGGAGGGTATGGAGTTGTAATAATAATTTATTATTTACACCCTGCCCATCTGGCTGGGTTTCCCCAGCTACTCTGGGAGGCTGCCAACAGAATCTTAAAAACGCAATAAAACATCAAACATGAAAAACTTCCCTAAACAGGACTGCCTTCAGATGTCTTCTAAAAGTCAGATACCTGTTTATTTCCTTGATGGGAGGGCGTTCCACAGGGCAGGCGCCACTACCGAGAAGGTCCTCTGCCTGGTTCCCTGTAACCTCACTTCTCGCAGGGAGGGAACTGCCAGGAGACAGCCAAGGAGATAAGTAACTATAAGTAACTATACAACCTTTAGAAGACACCTGAAGGCAGCTCTGTATAGGGAAGGGGTTTTTTTTAATGTTTAATGTTTTATTATGTTTTTATATATGTTGGAAGCTGCCCTGAGTGGCTGGGGCAGTCAGATGGGTGAGGTGAAAATATAATCATAATCATATGCATTGACCCTGATTTTAGCTTCAGCTGCCTGTGACTCTTATTACTAGGATGAAAACCAACAATGCAGAATATCTGCTAGCCAGTACTATTTTTTATAGAAAAAGAGGTACTGGAACTTACCATGAACACCTCTCTTGTTCTCTTATAATGGCAATGGTGCCTATCTGAAAGTTGCTAGAACTGACATCCAGTGAGTTCTGGCTGAAAAGAGCCCTGCTGCTAGCGTTGGATATAATTTGGAAATGTTCATCTGCAAGCTTCGTTGGGACAGTGTGCTCCTCATCTGTGAAGTGTCTATGGCTCTATGCCTGACATCTACCAAGACATCAATGGGCAAATGTTGGTCTGCTATATAAGCTTTCACTGAAGAGACGATTCATCAGCTAAAATCTCTTTCGGGGAAAGAACAATGGGAAATACCTTTCCCATTGATGTATGGGAACAAGGTTGTGGGTGGCGCTGTGGTCTAAACCACTGAGCCTCTTTGGCTTGCTGATCAGAAGGTCAGCGGTTCAAAATCCCATGATGGGGTGAGCTCCTGTTGCTCTGTCCCAGCTCCTGCCAGTCTAGCAGTTCGAAAGCACGCCAGTGCAAGTAGATAAATAGGTACCACTGTGGCGGGAAGGCAAACGGCATTTCCATGCGCTCTGGTTTCCGTCACAGTGTCCCAGAAGCATTTTAGTCCTGCTGGCCACATGACCCAGAAAGCTGTCTGTGGACAAACGCCGGCTCCCTCGTCCTGAAAGCGGGGTGAGTGCTGCACCCCCATAGTCGCCTTTGACTGGACTTAACCGTCCAGGGCTCCTTTACCTTTTACAAGGAAATCAGCAAATTCTACAGGAGCACTGAAAATAAGGTTGAAGGAAAATTGGGGTGCTTCTCAAATAATGTTTTCTAAGCACCGAATCGCGCCAGAAGTGATTTCTGTGACGGTGGGGGTTTTTGTGGGTGTCATGAGAACAAGTTGTACACCCAGCTTGCACAGCTGGAAAGTTGTGTTTCATGAGATTGTAAGGCCACAGATTGTTTTAATGACCCCTTCACTCATGGCTATGCATATATCCATAAATAGGATGCGTATTTGTAGGATATTGGAGTAATTACTAAAGGAGAGTGAGTAGCCCATTCTGTAGTTGTTGTAGTCTTCATGGCGCATTTCCTGTTGCTCTTCTCGATATGATGATTTCTCATTTTGATTGGTTTTGTTGCTTTATATGTATTTTGTGTATTCTAACCCATGGATTGTGCTTGACCTGTGATATACTGTGCTGAAGAGCGAGCTAACAATATGCCATAATACTACAACTAATAGCAATAATAATTGGCCCAAGAGATGAAGTGGTAATTTTTGGAAGCAACCCACATTGCTTTTAGAGGTTTTACTTTCAGACAACACCTTGGCCCTTAAAAAGTGATTTATTAATATGCACATACCATCTTCTTTAGATTGCAAATTACAATTTAATGTGCTGTGGCTCTGCCAGCAGCAAGTATTCCTGAGGTCCAGTAATATTTCCTCGGCTATTGTTTTCCCCCCAAAATCTGATATAGTTATCTTCTGAGCATAATCCAGAAGATCTGCAACTCAGCCAAGCAGAAAAATAATCCAAAAGATTCAGGGCCAATGGAAATAATGTTTCGACTGTCTGTTATCACTAAAAAGTAATTGCAACATAATAATTGGCTTGCTGGATCCAGCCAGAGAAGAAGATACACATTCAGTTAAACAGTTAGTTAAACAATAAATGGATGAAAAGCAAGATTTAAGCAGTTAAAAAAACCCTAAAAGAACTTTTTAAAATTTGGCGGCTCTATTTCATATCCTAGCTTCATGGCCATTCGGGTATTTAATCCCCATCGTCTTGGAAAAAGGGATCAGGGTGGTCTGCTTCTTTAGCTTAGAGTCAGCTTAGTTCGCCCAATTGGGAGTCTGTGGCTGTCCTGTTCACTCCGTGGCAAGTGGTAAATTGACAGAAACTGACTCTAAAAAAAGAAATAATCACAATTTCTATTGTTAAAGGGAACATCTCCACACATAGATGCTTATTTTGTGCCAGCGTTTAATCTGTCCCCTTGTGTGCCGGCCGGTAAACTTGAATTTGTGTGCTCTGTCTTTTCTCTTTCCTTGACGACTGCCCTTGCCTTTGAAGGGAGATAAAGCCGGTCTGCTAAGAAGTGATTGCTTCAAAGGTTTGCTACAAAAACGAATGTGAAGGTGCTTTAATAGAAATATTTCCATCGTAGTCTTTCCTGATAAAGGATGGAACCTGAATGCAGCAACCCTTGCTCTTTCCTGCACGGCACAAGCAATCAATTCAAGAAACGCCTTTTGTCCAAACTGGGAAACTGGTTCCCAGTTTCAGATCAAGCCAGGAGTTTGAACCAATTGTGGTTTTAATATCCTGGCTTGGTTCCTAAACTAGGAACCGGTTGTTCAGTTTGGATGAAAATGGGAAGTTTTAGAGGCCACCTGATTTGATTGCTCATATTGTGTAGGGAAGGGCAAAGGTGCGTGCTACACAACATGGAAAATACCTCAGTTTATTAGGCTGAGATATGATCATCTGAACGGGGCCATTATGGGAGGGTGATGAAAATCAACAAGGAAACCTGAGAGATTGGGGGTGGAGAATCACTAGGGGGATAAAAGCATTCTTCTTGGGTTTCACAGTTGGTTCTTGCAGTCTATTCTTTGCATGTCCCACATGAAGTTTATTTCAGTTTTATGGTGGAGAGATACAAAGCTTTATAAATTCATTATAAACTTACATTTAGGGGTAGCATTGCCTCGCCCTCATCTGCTCTGGGTGAAGGTCTGTTTCCACATCAACAGACGTACCTATTAAGCTAAATGCAACTGCAATAATTGCCCAGATCTTCTAGGGGGGAACACTTTCCAGATATACATTTCTGTTCCTTCTTGTCCCATCCACAGTGACTCTTGGGGGGCTGTTTCCCTTTCTCCTATGCAGTCAAGGAAGGCTTGAAAAGGAGGTCTTACAGGGGTACAATGATACTATCACCTCTTAAGTTTTGGTAAATCTTTCTACATAGGTGGAACTGCTGAAATTTCACTTGAAAAGCTCCGTTTTTGATACCACATTTCAACAGGAAAAATGGCATTTTCAACATTTTCAGACAATTTTATATTCTATTTCATTATCTCTGTTAAATTGTAAATCTGGGCCACCATCTGATATCTTACGTGTTTAGTTTCTCACTTAGTTTTCGAGTGTTCAGGCACTTATTTGTTATAGGGGCTTTCTAATTTCAGTTCTATGAAAAGTTCTCTGGTTTCTCTTAAGATTGTAAAAATCTTTCGCCTTTTACTAAAGATTTCCATGTTTTAGAAGACATCTGAAGGAAGTCCCGAATTTAATGTTTGATGTTTTGTTACGTTTTTATATGTGTTGGAAACTGCCCAGAGTGGCTGGGAAAACCCAGCCAGATAGGCAAGTTATAAATCAAATCACCACCACCATCATCTTTCAATTTTTCGTATACAAAGTACAAAATAGAAAGATACGCCTAATAGTTGCAAGGCTGGGGGGGGGGGGAAGGAGAATACAAATCAAATCTATATAAAATCATACTTAAGGTGTCATATCAAGAAATATCTAATACCTGCGGTCTCACACCATGTTGTTAAATACATTTTTAATACCTGAATCGGTCCTCAGACTTTGGCAAGCGTTTTCCCTCTGTCCGTGTGTGGTTTCCTCCATTTCGTACAATACCTTTGCAGCCACAAGCCTACTGCCAACCACAACTCCATCCTGTTTTTTCAAACCAAGTGCAAATACTTGACCATCCTTCAACTATCTTTAGGCAACGAATCAGGACAGGGAGAGGCTCGCAGCCCCAACAAACCTTCAGCAGTACCTACTGGGCAGCAATGGGCAAATGCGCTTGGTTCAGTAAGTGGGACGACTCTCCAAGGGCTGGGCAGGGGTGGCACAGGGGAATTCCAGGCATTCCCTCTGCTTCTTTCCATTGATGATCCCTTTTCCTCCCTTCCAGGTCAGTGAATAATTTCCTGATGACTGGTCCCAAGGTAAGTGCATTTCCTTTGATCTGTGTCTCTAATTCCAACAAGCCAAGATCTGCTGAAAATCAGGCCTGTTTCCAGCCTCCCAGGTTTGCTAAGGTTTGGGCAGGGGCAACCCTGCACTCTCTGTCTCTTGAGTGCCGAATCTTAAGCGCAAAAAGCAAGGAAAGAAGCAGTTTTTCTCTTTTTCTAAAGAGCTCAGGGCAGTATTCCCCGTCCCCCAATTCTGTCTTCCCAACATCCCTGCCCAGGGCAATCCAAAGAGGTTTATGGCTGGGCAGGTTTCAGAGATTTGAATCCAAGTTGCTAAAGTCCAGATTCAACTCTTCTACACCATAGTAGCTGATGACTTGAACCTTACGCATAGTGCTAAGCAGTGCTATTTTTCTAGAAAAAGACGTGCCGGAACTCACCATGAATGCTTCCCTTGTTCTCTTATAATGGCAATGGCACCCACCTGAGAGATGTTGAAAAAAGCCCCAGTGTTAGGGTTACCAGTTTGCTGGCTGGTTTTTGTTATTTTTTTACTGGTCCCTATTCTTGCACCTTTCGTGTATTAGGGACGCGGGTGGCGCTGTGGGTTAAACCACAGAGCCTAGGACTTGCTGATCAGAAGGTCGGCAGTTCAAATCCCCACGACGGGGTGAGCTCCCGTTGCTCGGTCCCTGCTCCTGCCAACCTAGCAGTTCGAAAGCACATCAAAGTGCAAGTAGATAAATAGGTACCACTCTGGTGGGAAGGTAAACGGTGTTTCCATGCGCTGCTCTGGTTTGCCAGAAGTGGCTTAGTCATGCTGGCCACATGACCCAGAAGCTGTACGCCAGCTCCCTCGGCCAGTAAAGTGAGATGAGCGCCACAACTCCAGAGTCGGTCATGACTGGACCTAATGGTCAGGGGTCCCTTTACCTTTACCTTAATGCTAATTTCCATGCTGTGGAATTGCTATCCAGAGAATGCATTGCTCTGCTTTCCTTTGGACCAAATCAGTGAGGCTGAGGATGGGGGGTCTTGTCGTCTGAGCAGCCCAGGACCTCCAGACACTCTTGTTCCCCGGGAAGTTCACTTCCGTGTTGCCAACACAGTGGTTTACCCCGAAGGCGCACTCCATTTTCTCTCGAGACAGACAAATGCCAACAACAGCCGTGTTGTGGGGCGTGCGGAAGCATCACCTGATCGAGCCCAGAGATGTCAAGTATAAAATGGAACAGGTCAACATATAAATGCAACCTAGCAAATACTAGACTGGTTCCTTGAGCTAAAAGCCTCATAAGCTTCTTGAGTTGTAGTGGCCTAGCATGGGTGGACCCACTGGGGCAGTTTCCCTGGGGGCAAAATGGTCAGGGGCACAAAATTTCAACACCCAACACTTCCTCAATACTTCTGTTGCTGAGCTCTGTTGAAAATGGCTTCTCCAGGCAAACCAGGAAGTGACATCTCAAGACAACGATCTCTCTAGTTGCGATCTTCTGGGTGATGTTCCGAGCACTAGCATTTTGCTACAAAACCCTGCTTAATCTTTCAGATAGAGGAATGAGGGTCAGACAGAGGCATTAAAAGTCGAACATAGTGGTTGTGGCAGTTAGAGTGAGAGACAGGGATAGAACTGAGAGAGAAGATTGTGACTGTGTGAGATAGTACCACATCTAGTTCAGGGCGCACATTTGAGAAACCGTTCTGAACATATTTAAAACTTGTTTGTTCTTCAATAAACTTCAATCTTCGTTGTTGACTTTATAACCTGACTGAGACTCAGAAGAAACGTGGTTGGTGGCAGCAGAAGAATAAAGCAGTGGTGTACAGGTCAAAAGTCAGTAAAACGACCGGGGGCTCTGAACAAACACCACAAAATTGGGCTCTCCCCACCTGTGTATTCTGCAACAGTGCATTGGCGGTAGATTTATTCTGCTTTTGTTTGTTCTGTGGTGCTTCCACAATGCTTCCACATTATTGCTCTCTGGAGGGGCAATAGCAGAACAAAAACAAAACAAAATACAGTGGTACCTCTGCTTACGTTCACCTCTGGTTACGTATCCTTGCGCAGAAGAGCTCTACATGCCGCACGCATGCGCAGATGCGCCAAACCACACCACACGCATGCACAGAAGCGGCACCTCCAGATAAGCACACCTCGGGATCCGTCCAGAGCTCCATAATGGATCCCCTGCGCAACAGGAGGTACCACTGTAAAGTAACTAGAACATTTGTGGCATAAAAGTCACCAGATTTCTTATGCAATATGCCCTGATTTGGAAGCGAAGCAGTGTGACTCCCCCCAAAAAATGTTTGCAGATGCAAACAGTATTAAAAGTGGATTGCACGTGACCATTCCTGTAGCATTTTGGGTGTCTAATAAGAAGGATATTTGAAGGGGCCCTTTGGCTGTAATCCTATGCACACTTACTTAGGAGTAAGCCCCATTGAAGTTGCTCTGCTGGTCCGTCTGTTGCAGCAAAAACAAACACAGCTGCCTGCCTTGAAGACTTTGAATAGGGCTTCCTCCACCGATGCTGTTTCATAGAGGAAAACACCATATTGAACTCGGCCCCCTGAAGTAAAAGGAAGGAAGGGAGAGGGGGTGGGGAGTTGGGGAGGGGGGCGCACATCTGAAGAGTCTAGATAAAAGTCTGGCTGTACTTGACAGGTTGGCTGTTTGGGGGTTGGGCTGGGAGGTGGATTAAGAAGCTGGGAGAAAGCATGATCCAAGTGGGAAATTAGCAAACGACACAAACGAGAGGCTCTGCAGTTCTCAACAAGGTGGGGTCTGGCTCAGCCATGCAGTTAGCGCATAGACCAGGTCAGGGAAAGCCCAGCACATAGACCAGGTCAGGGAACCTGCAAAAAGAAAACGGGAGCAAACTAACTAAAACACAAAACAAACAAACAAAACACCTATGTGGTAAACGGTGGTGGTGGTGGTGTGGTATTGATCCTGATCCAAAGGGTTCCATATTCCACTGGTCCTTCTTTAGGGAAATTGAGAGAACAGTAATTCAAAGTCCCGATATGCTGCCAGAGACCCTGTTTTCCAGGGACGGTCCTGGATTTATAGAAGCCATCCCAGTTTCTGATTTGATCCTGGAACGTCCCACTTTTCCTTAGGACGTCCCTATTTTCATCGGAGAAATGTTGGAGGGTATGTGCTGGCCCTTCTGTCTCTTACCCAGAGGAGGTAGGAAAGCTAGCAAATCCAGATTTCGAATTCCTGTTATCTGAAATTCCTGAGGAAGGACCAGTAGGGTCTGATGTGCATTGGCTCAATAAGCCCTTTCCCTCTCTGTCCTGCTGCTTTTTCACTTTTGTTTCCAGGTCAGGCAAAGCAACCTTCTGTGCCAGAACTAGTGCTGGGCCGCGGTACACTTTAAAATCTTAGAATCATAGAATTGTAGAGTTGGAAAAGACCCCAGGGGTCCTCTGTTCCAATGCCCTGCAATGCAGGAATCTCAGCTAAAGCATCCATGACTCTCCAATTTCTTGTACGTTTTCGTCTCCTGTAATTGAGACTTTAATTTGGCTGCCTCATTCTGAGGGCACTTGAGCATTTCCTGGCTTAAAATTTGGGTGGCCGTGGGGTTTTGAGCTTACCTCAGTGTCATGAGTTGGCCAATGTTTAAACATCTCTCCAGCCTCCCTAAACTGACCGCACTGCCTGATCTTAAAAAAAAAACCCCACAACTTATCTCCCTCCCAACCACAGGAATTTCACACACATATACCCCAACGCTCTCCTCTGCGATTATTATTTTGTTATTAATAATTAAATTTCTCCAGCGCCCTTCATTCGAGGATCACTGGGATGGAGAAAAACTGGGATAAATTTTCAGCACAGCCCTGAAAATTCAACGTCCTTTTTTTCAGTGCAAGGAAAAAAGAAGGCACTCAAGACCCAGTTCAAAGGAAGAAAATCCTCTTGGTAATCTAAAGGAGGAGTAGCAGGCGAGACATTCCGAGAGCCCTGGAACGAGTGGTTTAGGAAGCTGCACGTTCTCATTTTAGTACTTTATATTCAGATCATGCTCTGTTTCGCCTTTTCAGCTTCTAATGGAATTGTTTTTCGAATTCGTTGCTTACTGGTTGCATGTTAAATATGGAAGGTGTCACCAAATTCACTGCACAATCTTATCTCTGTCGACTCGAACCCTGGACACAGACAGACAAGTCTCCTGGACTTGAGCAGATAGCCACCCACTTCCTGGGCCTTCCAGGAGACAATGATGCTAAGTCCCAATTTGCCACTGAGGATACAAACAGGGTTTCCTATGTGGGGCAAGGATTGAACTCTTAGAGGCAGGTTTCGAGGGAGAAGGCATGGCAATCTCTGCATGTCCCCTTGTGGAAGCTCCTCTTTTGCCCTTGCTCTTTCCTCCCTGCAGGCATACCTCATCTATTCCAGCAGCGTTGCGGCCGGCGCACAGAGTGGGATTGAGGAATGCAAGTTCCAGTTTGCTTGGGATCGCTGGAACTGCCCAGAGAGAGCTTTGCAACTCTCCAGCCACGGAGGACTGCGTAGTGGTAAGAAAATGTCAGGAGGGTTGGCCGGGGCCTTCCTGAGACATTGCCTGCCTGAAGGGTAAAAGGTAAAGGGACCCCTGACCATTAGGTCCAGTCGTGGCCGACTCTGGGGTTGCGGCGCTCATCTCGCTTTATTGGCCGAGGGAGCCGGCATGCAGCTTCCGGGTCATGTGGCCAGCATGACTAAGCCGCTTCTGGCGAATCAGAGCAGCGTGCAGAAACACCATTTACCTTCCCGCAGGAGCGGTACCTATTTCTCTACCTGCACTTTTGACGAGCTTTCAAACTGCTAGGTTGGCAGGAGCAGGGACCGAGCAACGGGAGCTCACCCCATTGCGGGGATTCAAACCGCCAACCTTCTGATCAACAAGTCCTAGGCTCTGCGGTTTAACCCACATCGCCACCAACTAACAATTCGCTGCCAGTTCATGACACCCAGGAAGCTGCCTCGCTTAGTCTAAAGATAGGACCAGCCCCATAGGAGCTGTTAAGGGGATTTAAGGATGCTTTTAACTGCCAATTCTCAGAGTTTATGTGCCCTTTTAAAGATGCAGTCACCCAAGGAAGAAGCTTTTATCATCTTACAACCATCACCCACATAATCTAGTTCCCTGGCAATTAATCTATCTATTACACAACAGGGGAGCTGAGGAGAAAAAGCTATGGCCGACTGCTGCTTTAGCCAAATATGGTTACCCAGTGCTTTTCTTCCTGGGGGTACGCAATACCCCTTAACATTTTGTGAATCTAATGGAGAAGAAACAATTTTTTTATTTAAAAAAATAGTTTCTTCTCTAGCAAGGTGAATTGTCAGTTCGGTTGAATAGCATGGTGATTGGCCAGTTTCGTTGTTACCACCTCTGATTCTTGTTACCGCCTTCATTTCCTTTCCCGGTGTTTCCTGAGTCGCATACGGAAGCAAGCATCAGGGGTCAGCAAACTTTTTCAGCAGGGGGCCGGTCCACTGTCCCTCAGACCTTGTGCGGGCCGGACTAATTATGCCCCACAAGTAACCCAGAGATGCATTTTAAATAAAAGGACATGTTCTACTCATGTACAAACACGCTGATTCCCGGACCGTCCGTGGGCCTGATTTGGAAGGCGATTGGGCCGGATCTGGCCCCCGGGCGTTAGTTTGCCTACCCATGGTTTAATGTGTGAAGCAGTGTGGAATGTGGACATGTGGTGTTTTATTGATGAAAGTTTGGCCTCATTGAGGGTCAGTCTTTCAATATGAGTAATGCATATTCTTTGTACTTTTGTCCATTTACTGTATTCATTTCCCCCGATTTGAACTATAAAGTGGTGATTTTCTTGAGTCAAAATGAGAGTACCCCTAAACGTGTTTTTTTTAAAAGAAGAAAAGCACTCTGGTTACCAAATCTGGCTGCTTTGCTTATCTTTGCACATCTGTACCTCCAGCTGTGACCCATCAGTGGCACTGCCATCCAAGAAAAATGTAGAGAACCAAAAGCCAAACAATACGCTCTGTGTATTGTTTTCTCTAACAGGTTTGGTTTTTTGAGTGCAATCTACATGGCTTCAAGGGACGTGAGTGGCGCTGTGGGTTAAACCACAGAGCCTAGGACTTGCCGATCAGAAGGTCGGCGGTTCGAATCCCCACAATGGGGTGAGCTCCCGTTGCTCGGTCCCTGCTCCTGCCAACCTAGCAGTTCAAAAGCACGTCAAAGTGCAAGTAGATAAATAGGTACCGCTCCAGCAGGAAGGTAAAGGGCGTTTCCATGCGCTGCTCTGGTTTGCCAGAAGCGGCTTAGTCATGCTGGCCACATGATCCGGAAGCTGTACGCCGGCTCCCTCGGCCAGTAAAGCGAGATGAGCGCCGCAACCCCAGAGTCCGTCATGACTGGACCTAATGGTCTGGGGTCCCTTTACCTTTTACCTTTTAGATGGCTTCAGGGTGAGCAACAGACTCACTTAGGAACTGCTACACCCATTCAGTGCCAAAACTTTTCCAAGAGGCTTTTCCCTCCTGGCAAGGAAAGAAGGAGCCAGACCCTTCCATGCCAATTATTTGTACAACCCTGAAGCAACTAGATATTTATTTGCATTTAACCCACACTTACAATGCAGTGGGAAAAGCAGTCACATCACTACATGGCACATCAGTGATCCTGAGTAGTTTAGGTGGCTGTTCTTTCTGCTATCAGAGGCAAAAGATTTCAGCCTTCGTGTTAGGGGCAGGATGGCAGAGGAGAGATCTACAAGTCGACTGCCTCCCATGGCTGTCTTTGGCTTTAGTAGGAGTTAACTCTCCTGTTTTTAATCTAGGCAGTTCTTAGCAGACTGGTCCCAAAAAAAAACATCAATAATAGCATCAGTTCATGTTACTTAGTAGAATGTTATCTACCTTTCATTTCTGCTGGATGAAGAGCCCTAAGTTGTTCTTCGCCATTTCTAAACAGAAGGTTGCTGTTCAGTTTATATTATTATTATTATTATTATTATTATTATTATTATTATTATATCTATATATAAATTATGGGACGCGGGTGGCACTGTGGGTTAAACCACTAAGTCTAGGGCTTGCCGATCAGAAGGTCAGCAGTTCGAATCCCCGCAATGAGGTGAGCTCCCGTTGCTCGGTCCCTGCTCCTGCCAACTTAGCAGTTCGAAAGCACAAAGTGCAAGTAGATACATAGGTACTGCTTTGGTGGGAAGGTAAACAGCATTTCCACGTGCTGCTCTGGTTTGCCAGAAGCGACTTAGTCATGCTGGCGACATGACCCAGAAGCTGTATGCTGGCTCCCTCGGCCAATAAAGCGAGATGAGCACCGCAACCCCAGAGTCGTCTGCAACTGGACTTAACAGTCAGGGGTCCCTTTTCCTCTCTCTATATATATGTTTTACAATCTAAAATACTCATTTTGTACCCTTAAGATATCAATGACTTCCCTTCCTCTCTTTCCTTGATTCATTTTACATATAAATCCCTGCATATTTTACAAAAACTATACTATTCCGTATTCCATTATTACACCCATCCAAGTTTATTTACATTGCTGAATTTATCTTAATGCTGCCGGCGTCTTCAGCTGTACACAATTACTTCCCATATATTCAATTAACCTTTTCCCATCCTCTTTAAACATATGTTCTTCTTGTTCTCTTATTCTATATGTTAGGTCTGCAAGCGGTGAATATTCCATCAGTTTAAGTTGCCAGTCTTCTTTAGTTGGGACCTTGCTCGTTTTCCATTTTGGGACTAACAAAACATGGACCGCAGTAGTAGCAGACATAAATAACATTTTTTGACACATGACAATTTCAATCTGAATTATGGTCTAAACCAGAGAGCCTAGGGCTTGCCAACCAGAAGGACGGTGGTTCGAATCCCCACAACGGGGTGAGCTCCCGTTGCTCGGTTCCAGCTCCTGCCAACCTAGCAGTTCGAAAGCATGTCAAAGGGCAAGTAGATAAATAGGTACCACTCCAGCGGGAAGGTAAACGGCGTTTCCGTGCACTGCTCTGGTTCACCAGAAGTGGCTTGGTCATGTTGGCCACATGACCCGGAAGCTGTCTGTGGACAAACGCCGGCTCCCTCGGCCTATAGAGCGAGATGAGCGCGCAACTCCAGAGTCGTCCGCGACTGGACCTAACCATCAGGGGGTACCTTTACCTTTACCTTTACCTTTACTTTAAAACATTTTTTTCAATTCATTATGGATCATTTCCCAATGCTCTTTTACCCATAACAACTCCATGTTTCCATTCAGCCTTACTGATCATGGATGCTCCAGATCACAGGAGCTGCTGCCATATCCTGTCTTGCACCTCCTTTAGTTTCCTTTTTCCCGTGTCTTCATTTGACAGCAAACCGAGAAACAGCCTTTGTCCATGCTATCAGCTCTGCTGGAGTCATGTACACACTGACACGCAATTGCAGCCTGGGCGACTTTGACAATTGTGGATGCGATGATTCACGCAACGGGCAACTTGGTAAGGAACTCTTGTGTAGGGTTGCCATATTTCAAAAAGTAAAAAAACCAGGACATCCCAAAAGTTGTGAAGCTTTTTCGACTGACTTGCCTAAGATCCAGGACAAAGTGCTGCCTTTTGGGACCCCCCCCCCCCGCCATCAATTCTGCCTTTGACATCCAAGTCGTGTCTGGAAAAATCCGGACATATGGCCACCCTACTCTTGTGACCATTCTTATTGCAAGAGAAGCAAAACTGCCAATCCAAACATAACATTTCTTGCCCTTCTCTACGTCCTCACTTTATTAGAATCATAGATCGGAGTTGGAAGGGTCCCTGAGAATCCTGTAATTTATAGGTAGCTTTCCCACATGGGGATCAAACCTGTGACCTTGCTGTTATCAGCACCATGCTCTAACCAACTGAGCTAGGGAACTGTGCAGAATTGATTCTCCCCTATCAGTGCTGTGGCAGTGAGTGCAATCCTAGGTGTGTCCATTCAGAAGTCAGTCCCTTTGAATTCAGTGGAAATTACTCCCACCAGGTTACATAGGACTGTAGCTTCAGTATTCTGCAAGAAATGGTGTATTTTCATAGAATCCTAGAGATGGGCCGAGGACCTTGGAGGTGATCTAGTTCAACTTCCTGTGCAATTCAATGCACTCACTCAGCCAGCTTGAAACAGTCATGGCTTTTTCCAAAGAATCCCAGGAACTGTGGTTTGTTAAGGGTGCTGAGAGTTTGCGAGGAGTTCCCTAATTCCCCTTGGAAAGATACAATTCCTAGAGTTCCCTGCAAAAAGGGTTTGAATGTTAAACCGCTCTGGGGATTGCAGAATTTGT
Organism: Podarcis gaigeae; assembly: GCF_964106915.1. NCBI lineage: Eukaryota > Metazoa > Chordata > Lepidosauria > Squamata > Lacertidae > Podarcis > Podarcis gaigeae. The sequence goes on from NC_139681.1 coordinate 14,217,901, forward strand.
TATTGCCCCTAAAATAAATCTCGTTATTGAGAATCCAGCTCTTTTCTGGCTGCAGCTGTAACACTCACCATGAGGATGAAAGGACCGAGAGAAGCTCAACTGCCTCTTGACTCCATATATCTGATGACATCTCTCTCTCTCTCTCTCTCTCTCTCTCTCTCTCTCCAACAGGAGGACAAGGGTGGCTGTGGGGAGGCTGCAGCGACAACGTGGGCTTTGGGGAGGCCATTTCAAAGCAGTTTGTGGACGCACTTGAGACAGGGCAGGACGCCAGAGCAGCGATGAACCTGCATAACAATGAGGCAGGCAGAAAGGTAACAACACATTTCCCACCTATGGCAAATGAAAAAGGTTGAAGCAGGAGATGGGTATCCTTTAGCCTCCTTCCTGATGAGGTAGCCTCCTCTGGCGCAGCCAACTTAGATGGATGGCTTGATACAGAGAAACACTTTGGCAAGTTTCCTGAAGGCTCCAGAATTTAACGTCAGCAGGTTTGTCATTCATAAATTTCTGCCGAAATTGGAAGGAAGACTCTGACCACCGATGGAACAGTTTTCCAAAACAGTTGCAAAGTACCCTTTCAGGTAGAAAATTATGATCCATTTCAGTCAAAAGTCTTCTAGTTCTAGATACTGAACTCGCAGGACACGAGTGGTGCTGTGGTCTAAACCACTGAGTCTCTTGGGCTTGCCAATCGGAAGGTCGGCGGTTTGGATCCATGCGACGGAGTGAGCTCCTGTTGCTCTGTCCCAGCTCCTGCCAACCTAGCAGTTCAAATGTACGCCAGTGCAAGTAGATAAATAGGTATCGCTGTGGCGGGAAGGTAAACAGCATTTCCATGCGCTCTGGTTTCCGTCACAGTGTTCTGTTGCACCAGAAGCGGTTTAGTCATCCTGGCCACATGACACAGAAAGCTGTCTGTGGACAAATGCCGGCTCCCTTGGCCTGAAAGCGAGATGGGCGCTGCAACCCCACAGTTGCCTTTGACTGAACTTAACTGTCCAGGGGTCCTTTACCTTACCTTTTTACTGAACTTGGGCTAGGGGGTGGGGAGTGGCCAGTGCCGGATTTACGTATAAGCTAAATAAGCTATAGCTTAGGGCCCCACTGTCTTGGGGGCCCCAAAAAAATTTAAAGGAAAAAAGTGGATGTACATTTCCAAAATATAAGATAAAAAGTAATTGCTTTGATAAAATACATATTTTGTTATGTGCAAATGGCTTGAGATAACTATTAGGTCCCGAAATGACCATATAGCATATATTCAACACAAAAAACAGTGACAATTCATTGTTGACAAAGGGCATATAAAGGGCCCCATTACCTTCAGTAGCTTAGGGCCTCATCAAACCGAAATCCGGCCCTGGGAGTGGCTTCCGGTCCACCTGGCCTTCTTGCATGGCATTCCCTCTTGTCTTTTCCTTCCTCTCTAGGCAGTGAAAGGGACCATGAAGAGGACCTGCAAATGCCACGGAGTATCCGGCAGCTGCACCACGCAGACCTGCTGGCTGCAGCTGCCTGAGTTTCGAGAAGTAGGGACCTACCTGAAGGAGAAATACCACAAAGGCCTGAAGGTCGACTTGCTCCAAGGGGCAGGCAACAGTGCCGCCAGCCGGGGGGCAATTGCTGAAACCTTCAGCTCCATCTCCAAGAAGGAGCTGGTCCACCTGGAGGACTCCCCTGACTACTGCCTGGAGAACAAGACTCTGGGCTTGCTGGGGACGGAGGGCCGGGAGTGCCTGAAGAGGGGCAAGGCTTTGAGCAAGTGGGAGAAGCGCAGCTGTCAGCGTCTGTGCGGGGACTGTGGGCTGGCCGTGGAGGAGCGGCGAGCCGAGATGGTGTCCAGCTGCAACTGCAAGTTCCACTGGTGCTGCGCCGTCCGGTGCGAGCAGTGCCGCAAGCGCGTCACCAAATATTACTGCGTGCGCAAGGAGAAGCGGGAACGTGGTGGGGGCAGCGCGGCCTCCCGCAAACTCAAGAGGAAGCAGCCCTAATACCAGCCCCCTGCCAACCTCCTCCCCCTCTGATTTTTCTTCACTTCTGGATAATATTTAAGTTAGAACCAACGACCCCGTACAGTGGTACCTTGGTTGCCGAAAGGCTTAGTCGTCGAACGAATCGGCTCCCGAACGCCGCAAACCCAGAAGGAAGTGTTCCAGTTCGCGAACGTTTTCCGGAAGCCGAATGTCCAGCGCGGCTTCCGCTCGGGTGCGGGAAGCTCCTGCAACCAATCGGAAGCTGCACCTTGGTTTTTGAATGGTTTCGGGAGTCGAACAGACTCCTGGAATGGATTAAGTTCGAGAACCAAGGTACCACTGTAGCTGGGGAAGCCCAAAGGGAGGGAGCTCACAGGCATTCCAGCAAAGATGAAGTTTCCAGGCGCCCCTGCAGACAGTTGTCGTGTGTGGTGAAATTTTTCATAGGGGAGCAGTTAGGGCCAGAGGCAACAGTTTGTGAGGGTGTTAGGGTGTGTGTGTGTGTGTGAGAGAGAGAGAGAGAGAGAGAGAGAGAGAGAGAGAGAGATTGCACATACATTATTTCAATGTCCCGCGTGTGAGCATCATGCCTAAGCTGGGCAGAAGCTTCCTTGACTTTGCAAAGGAGGTGTTAGGCCTCTGTCAGGATGCTGAAACCTGCTGCCTCCTTCCCAAAGCTGGGTGGGCTTTGGGAAGGTGGGGGAATGTCTCTTGGACCCGTCGGAGCATCAGATATCCCTCACTGAGCCAAGCAAAAGCTTCCTGGGCTTTGGGAAGAAGGCAGTAGGCTTTACTACTATAATACTCTGATTTACCGGGAACATTTAGGGGACTAGCTTAGTCCACCGACCGCATACCACTGGAGCGGATTTGTTGTTGGACCCAAGAATTGGGTTTCTTTTCCAAGTAAGGAAACACATGGTCCTTTGCTGCGACCTCAGAGGCCATCCTACCCTTAACAGAAGCTACTAAACATCCACCCAATCTAGGACTTTTTTTTTTACCCAAGATTGCAAGGGAGAAACTCCACATCTGCAGAGCTTGCTTACATAGGCAGGGAATTCCAAGTGTGTTTGAGCCACGTTGCTCTATCTGCTGTTTTCTGGGATAGCTTCCCTCTGTGTCCTTTGCTATTAGCTTTGAGCTCCACATTCCAGTACATGGCTGGGATCAGGACCATGTTTCAGGTGTGAGAAAAGCACAGCTACCCACTCACCCACCCACTTTTTTATTATTAAAAATGTAGGGGTCTTTCTCTCTGACCTCTGTTGCAGAACCTGATTAGCCCTTTTATTGTGAGAGCTGAATCAAGGAGGAGTGGAGTGAGTTAAAAAGAGTTTTATTTCAGGGAAGCCAATTGTGTTGAGAGGCTCCTCAGGAAAAGGACACTGCTAGGGATCCCTGAACGCTGAAACGAACCTTGAAGGGCCAGGAGGAACAGGAAATACGAGTGGCAGACTACGTTGCAGATTCAGGGAGGGAATAGGAACCAGGAACTAGCTGCGGTTGGAAAAGAATGCAGTTCTGAAGTGGAAGCTGAAAGGAGAGACAAACATGGGCGAAAAAGGAAGGATACAGCTTCTGTTTTGGGTGCTCCCTAATGGAAATACATTTCCATCACTCATAAATTTGCTATAATGTGCCGAAAAGAAAAGAAAAATATGGACACACTGTTCCTTAGAATCAGACAAAATAATCATAATCTCATGGCCTTACCAGGTAATGAGAGTTTGTTCTGTTATGTTTTTTGGCACGATAATTTTACATTCATTGCTCAGTCAGTCGTAAGGTCAAGACGTCCTCTCCCAGGATAGTTCTTCTGGGGTGAGGATATCACATTTTCACGGCACTCAAGTGATCAAGGCTTTTGTACTTGGAAAATGCCGTTCTTCTCCGAATAGTGCGTTGTAGCTTTTTGCAGCTGTAGTGGGAGCCAAATTCCACTTTGATAGTGGCTTCATTTATGACAAATGACACCGAAACAGACAAAGAGAACATGCCTTTTTGCGAACTTTTATGTTCTCAGATCCTATGCACACATGCTCCCCGTGCATGCTGCGTTGTTCGTCTAGTGCTTAAAAAAAAATCTACTGAAAAGCAGTAAAGCTATTCAATTAGCACCCAACTTTCCCCAACCAATACCCTCCATATATTCTGTACTACAACTCCCATCACACCCAGTCAGCATAGCCTATGGTCATGAATGTTGGGAGCTGTACTCCAAAACATCTGAAGAGCACTAGCTTGGGAAAGGCTATTCTAAAAATTCCTTTGCTTGCTGTCTGCAGGCTCCTCAGCCAGGGCCGGCCCACCCATAGGACAAGATGGGGAGACTGCCTCGGGCAGCAGGATCCACAGGGAAAGCAGAGCCCAGTGTAGATCCCCCTTGTATGGTGCCAAATTGTATGGGGCTAGACCCCAGCTAGACTCACCCAGCCCCATTTACAAAAAAGACCTGACAGCTCCCTCCCTCCAAGGCTTCCCTCAAACCTATCCATTACAATGTGGGGATAAGATATTTCACGACTTCTTCTTCTTTGGCAATCACTCATAGCCAAGTAAGATGTCTTCCATGAACACAGTTTTAACAGTGAGTCCATAAGTGACTGTGGGGGCCAATTCTGGATCCACATGTCCTTCCACAGTGGGGTCATTGGTTTCTGGGCCGGAGCTGATCACGGTGTGGATTTGCCAAGCGTGCCTTCCTCCTAGCACGTTTCTCCCTTGCGTCCTGAGTTCGAGTGTCTTCAAAGCCCATGACACCTTTGGTAAAGGCTGTTCTCCAATTGGAGCACTCGCAGGCCAGTGTTTCCCAGTTAATAGTGTTTATACTACAACTGGTGCTAGACTGAAGATAGCAAAAGTGTAGCTCTGAATTTTAAAAAAAACCCTTTGCTCCTCTGGAAAGCCCTCAGCAAAAAATGAACGATGGAGATCATTGCACATCTTCACCATGGAAAACATTTGATATTGCAAGAAAGAATATTTGATCCAGAAATGTAAACTAAATCTCAATGCACAGGAACGTTATTTTCAATGCTTACTTAATATCTGGAGTTTTATTATCCGGAGAATTAGAAGGATTTTTCTTCAAGCACTTCTGGGCTGTCTGTGCCACGGGGAGAATCCTCTGCCTCTTTAATAATCTCTGCAGCCCTCAACAGTGCAGCACAGTGTGAATAAGCGTTTTAGAGGCTCTGGGTGGAAAATTTCAGGGTGCCATTTGACCTTCTTAATCAGCTGCTGTCTCAAACGTCCTGATTTCGAGATCCCATGACTCCTTCTCTCATGTTTTTGGCAGTCCATCTGGAGTATCCATTCTTGCTTTCTTTGGCGCCTTCTCTTTGTCCCCGTTAAGATCCTCACCAACTCTCTCCTCCCTTTATCTCTCCCAGCGATGCTGTGGAGAAAGCCCTCTGCTTCTTCCCAGGAACTGATCGCAGGAGAGTTTGTTCTCCACAAGTCTGTACTGCCAAGCATTGATGTTGTTGTTGTTTAGTCGTGTCCGACTCTTTGTGACCCCATGGACCAGAGCACGCAAGGTACTCTCCTGTCTTCCACTGCCTCCTGCAGTTTGGTCAAACTCATGTTGGTGGCTTCGAGAACACTATCCAGCCATCTCGTCCTCTGTCGTCCCCTTCTCCTTGTGCCCTCCATCTTTCCTAACATCAGGGTCTTTTCCAGGGAGTCTTCTCTTCTCATGAGGTGGCCAAAGTATTGGAGCCTCAGCTTCAGGATCTTCCTTCCAGTGAGCACTCATGGCTGATTTCCTTCAGAATGGATAGGTTTGTTCTTCTTGCAGTCCATGGGACTCTCAAGAGTCTCCTCCAGCACCATAATTCAAAAGCATCAATTCTTCGGTGATCAGCCTTCTTTATGGTCCAGCTCTCACTTCCATACATCGCTATGCCAAGCAGACCAAACACGGGCCTGATCTGAGCACTAACTGCTGCTGGCACAGGGAGACTGCTTCTTGGGTTGAAAAAAACAATCACCCAAATTTGAGCAGACTACACTTTGAGTTCATGCGGACAGGCAGGGTGCTGTGTCCAAAACCAGCTAGTAAACCATCTGCACAGCAGCTTTCTCAGCCCCCAGCCTCACATTAGACATTATATTTGAGGGGAGGGGGTGAAAGTGCTTTCCTATGTCTTACCCAGTCACCCCAGGGCAGGATGAATTTATTAAAACCCTCTTTCTTATTATCCATAATGCTACAACTTACAAAACCCTTCCCCTTAGTAGACAGCATGGATAACACCAGTAAGGTATTTAATTATGTTGTAAATAGGAGAGTTAAGCACTTTGAAGTTTTATTTATTGCACAGTTAACTGTGATATACGTATGCATAACTGTTTATCCGTCTAGATTGTGTATCTCCATTAGGCCTAGTGATGAAGCTTTGTAACTTTGGATAGAAAACTGGTATGCTTGTTTTTTCCCTCCTTGCTGTGCATGGGTTACACAACACAACTTTTTTTCATGGGACTTTGGGATGGGACATGCTGAGATTAATCCCCAAGGCATTAATTTATCTATGTCGTATCAGCTTTTGCTGTTAATTTTCCGTATTAAAGCCAGTCTAGCTACCTATTACTGGTCAATAGACCTCTTTCTAGGTTATAATAAATAAATTGAAAGCTAAGTGCTTGCTAAACACTGAGATGTTCGTGTGGTATTTTTTTATTTCTATTTTTTCAGCCCACTGCACAATGTTGTAGATTTATTAACCATTCATTCTTATTTGTTTCTGGTGGGTGTTACATGACATCACAATTGTTATTTCACAATATCCAGTGAACCACTTTACTCAACATTCCTAACTGCAAAAATTCCCCAAATAAGAGGATTTGTTGAGTGCCAAATCCACAATAATTGTGCAACCTAGCCTGGCTGCTACGAGCTACTTGCAAAATAGTGGCAGCCTGGAATTCCCCTTTGCTTGACGATGTTCTCAATGATCTTTTTGATCACAGACCCTAGGACTTGCTGATCTGAAGGTCGGTGGTTCGAATACCCGCAACGGGGTGAGTTCCCGTTGCTCAGTCCCTGCTCCTGCCAACCTAGCAGTTTGTGCAAGTAGATAAATAGGTACCGCTCCAGCGGGAAAGTAAACGGTGTTTTCGTGCACTGCTCTGGTTCGCCAGAAGTGGCTTAGTCATGCTGGCCACATGACCTGGAAGCTGTACGCCGGCTCCCTCGGCCAATAAAGCGAGATGAGTGCCACAACCCCAGAGTCGGCCACGACTGGATCTAATGGTCAGGGATCCCTTTACCTTTACTTTAGTCATCCTTTTGAAATAAAATTCCAACCTGCGTGCTCCCCGCTTGGGATTTCATGATTACAAGAGAAAGAGGAAAGGAGGGGAAAGGAGCTCTTTCTTTTTTCCCATGTTCTTAATTGTTGTTAGTGCCACGGGACTCCCAGGAACCAGATCTTTGTCTGCAATAAAACGAGGAAGAAACACTGGAAGATCCAGTGGAAGACTCTGTAGTCTTAGGGTGCTTTCAGATGGGTGCTCATTGCAGACTGGGTGCTCCTCACACATGTGAGTTTTTCGCAGCATCAACAAGATGTTGTGGGTATCAAATTGCCCACCGGCCGGATTGCCATAGTGGGGCAAAATGCAGATTTGCACCGGCCTGACTCCCTGTTAATATAGGGGTGTTTTGCAATCCTTTGCAAGTCCAAGATGGTCAGGATTGGAGGGAAAACCCCTGCCTTAAAATAGGGGAAACCTTCAGGAATGGGAAGGAGAGGAAGAGATATGGATGCCACTAATGGGAAGACAAGCAGGTATAAATCCTCATTTTGTTCTGGGATAAACAAGCCTGGTACAGTGGTACCTCGGGTTAAGTACTTAATTCGTTCCGGAGGTCTGTTCTTAACTTGAAACTGTTCTTAACCTGAAGCACCACTTTAGCTAATGGGGCCTACCGCTTCCGGAGCACAATTTCTGTTCTCATCCTGAAGCAAAGTTCTTAACCCGAGGTACTATTTCTGGGTTAGCGGAGTCTGTAACCTGAAGTGTATGTAACCTGAAGTGTATGTAGCCCGAGGTACCGCTGTATTCCCTCCCCATGTAATCTGAATTTATCCTTTCTGTAGAAAATCTCACAAGTTTCTGCAGCAGTCTTTGTACGATTAAGCCAACATCTGGAATCATCCTCAGAAAGAGAAGGTTTCGCAGGAAATCTCCTAGGCTCCCTCTGGCGGTGGCAGTTGGCTAGCACAAATCTTTCATAACTAGTAGAAGAAGAATCTTTATTTGCATCAGCCACTGGCCATAGCAATAAAAATAAAAATGTACTGAAGATAGAGGTGAAAACCTAACTATACAAAATACATTTTGGAGGTTTACATCAAAAATCAAATAATAGATCTTATTCTAATTGCCCCCTGTGAAAAATCTTGCAGTTTTTGTTATCACCTGATCGTCTTGATCTGCTAAAAGAAAGGACACAGTAGGAATGGTTGAGCAATCCAATATGGACAATAGTAGAGGGGTACTTCTATCTCAAACAAACATGGTCCTAAAAAGATAGATGAGGGCATTCTCAGGATACTGACAAAGAGAACAGTTGGCTGTGAATTACAAGAAAACTAAAGTCTTTCATAAGTACTGAGGGAGGAGGTCAGGAAGGAAGTCAAAATTTCTCCTTCTCATGATTGATCCTGCAACCTCTCTCTCACACACACACATAATTTTTTTCTGTTTTACAATTTAGAATATTCATTTAAACAACCTTAAAATGTTAATGACTTCCCTTCTTCTCTTTTCATGGTTCGTTTTGCATATCATAAATCCCTGCATATTTTACAAAAACTATACCATTCAGTATTCCATTATTGCATCCATCAAAGCTTATTTACACTGTTGAATTTATCTTAATGCTGCCAGCGTTCTCAGCTGCATATTTCCCATATATTCAATAAACGTTTTCCAATCTTCTCTAAACATATGATCTTCTTGTTCTCTTATTCTATATGCTAAGTCTGCAAGCTGCGCATATTCTGTCAACTGAAGTTGCCATTCTTCTTTGGTTGGGACCTCACTCGTTTTCCATTTTTGTGCCGCAGTAGTGGCATACATAAATAACCTTTTCTGACACTTGGGAAATTCAGTCTGAATTATCCCCAACAGAAAGGACTCTGGATTTTTGGGGGAAAGTACTTTTGAACATTCCCCCCCCCCAATTCATTATGTATCAATCCCCAATACTCTTTTACTCTTTTACACATCCACCACATATGAAAAAATGTTCCCTTCCTCCTCTTTGCATCTCCCGCAACCTAATATTTCAAGTGGTCTGGAATTTCTCTCCCTGGGTGGAACTGAGTGCATGAATCCACTGTTCTGCACACAGACAAGCTGGTATGCAGCCATTTAACAAAGACAAGTGTCTGAACGTTTTCTTATTCTTTCCCCTTCTGTAACCATATCTTACTGGTTCTCTCCATAGTACCTGGTTCCCTTTAGGACCACCAGTGCTGGATTTGCGTATAAGCTAAACAAGCTATAGCTTAGGGCCCCACTCTCTTGAGGGCCCCCAAAAGATTTAAAGGAAAAAAACCTGGATGTACATTTCCAAAATATAAGATAGAAAACAAATAAAATAAAACCTACAAACAGCAACAGTGTTTTGTGTTCTGTAGGCTCCTATGATGTAAGTTAGGGTGGCCAACTCCCAAGAGACTACTATCTACTCACAGAGTTAAAGACTGGCAGTGATCTGGGGGTTCAGGTCAAAGTTGTTGAGCTTTTTTTATTTTAGCTTCTTTGGGGGGAGCTAGTGATCTACCAGTAATCTACCCCTGACATCCACTGATCTACCGGTAGATCATGATCTACCTGTTGGATGTGCCTGATGTAAGTACAGTGGTGCCTCGCAAGATGAAATTAATTCGTTCCGCGAATCTCTTCGTCTTGCGGTTTTTTCGTCTTGCGAAGCACCCCATTAGCGAATTAGCGGATTAGCGCTATTAGCAGCTTAGCGGCTAAGCGGCTATTAGCGGCTTAGCGGCTTAGAAAAAGGGGGGGAAAGGGGGGAAATCACAAGACTCTCAAGACGTTTTCGTCTTGCGAAGCAAGCCCATAGGGAAATTCGTCTTGCGAAGCACCTTAAAAGACGGAAAACCCTTTAGTCTAGCGAGTTTTTCGTCTTGCGAGGCATTCGTCTTGCGGGGCACCACTGTAATGGGCCCCTCCTGCCAGCCTACTCCCTAAAATATCACTGGTTTGCTCATTTCCATATACAGTGGTACCTCGGGTTAAGTACTTAATTCATTCCGGAGGTCTGTTCTTAACCTGAAACTGTTTTTAACCTGAAGCACCACTTTAGCTAATGGGGCCTCCTGCTGCTGCCGCGCCGCTGGAGCCCAATTTCTGTTCTTATCCTGAAACAAAGTTCTTAACCTGAAGCACTATTTCTGGGTTAGCGGAGTCTGTAACCTGAAGCGTATGTAACCTGAAGTGCATGTAACCCGAGGTACCACTGTATAGGGTGCCTACATTTTGCATGGACTGGTTTCATGGCAACATGTGCAAATGGCTTCAGATACCTATTACCGTAGGTCCATAAATTACCATATAGCATATATTCAACACACACACACACAAAAAACAGCGACATATAAAGGGCCCCATTACCTTCAGTAGCTTAAGGCAGGGGTAGGCAACCTAAGGCCCGTGGGCCAGATGCCGCCCAATCACCTTCTCAATCCAGCCGGCGGACGGTCCGGGAATCAGCGTGTTTTTACATGAGTAGAATGTGTCCTTTTATTTAAAATGCATCTCTGGGTTACTTGTGGGGCCTGCCTGGTGTTTTCACATGAGTAGAATGCGTCCTTTTATTTAGAATGCATCTCTGGGTTATTTGTGGGGCATAGGAATTCATTCATAAAATATAAAAAAAATTAAAAATAAATAGTCCAGCCCACCACTGAGGGACAGTGGACCGGCCCACAGCTGAAAAAGGTTGCTGACCCCTGGCTTAAGGCCTCATCAAACCTAAATCTGGCCCTGAGGACCAGCAGCTCTATCATAGAATCATAGAATTGAAGAGTTGGAAGGGACCATGAAGGTCCCATCCCCTGCAATGCAGGAATATGCAAGTGGTCCATATGGGTATCAAAGCCACAACCTTGGCATTATCAGCACCACACTCTAACCAACTGAGCTGTGTCCTCCTTTGAAGCCAAGTGCCAAATGCCTTCATTTTGGCTCTGGGGCTAGGTTAGGTGGAGAGGTTGCAATTGGCACACGGTGACCAATATAGATGCGAATATGTATGCAGCAAGATCACAAACAGGAGAAGCTTCCTGACATAGCAGAGGGTGCTCCTGTTTGTTTTGGGTTTTTTAATTTTTATTTATACTTTTCTATTTTATACATTTCATTAGTTTTGCAATCAATTTAACATTTTAAAATCTGACTCCCTTCCCCCTCTTTCTGTGGTTCCTTAAATTTATTTTTTCATACCTCCTGCATATCCAGGTTCATTTAACTTGCTCGTTTATTTATCTACTGGAAATATATACTCTTATAAAACGGAAGGTTGTTACACTAATCCTGCCAATGTTTTTATCTGTTTACAATTTATCTGCAAATATTCAATAAACCATTTCCACTTTTTTATAAAAAGTTTGTCATCTTGATTTCTTATTCTTCCGGTAAGTTTTGCCATTTCTGCATATCCATTTTGTATCCATTCTTCCCTTTACTGGGACTTCTCCTTGTTTCCACTTTGGAGCAAGCAACATTCTTGCTGCTGTAGTAGCATACCTAAATAAGTTTCTATACCATTTACTGTATGTAGTTCTGTCCCTATTTTCATGCTCCTATTTTCATCAAAGAAACAAAGGACATGAAAACCACAGGCAAACCAGAGTGCAAGAACCATGCAAACCAGCTTCCGCATTTGGCCACAAAGGAGGCCCCTTTTTACACAAAGATTTTCATTTATTTTATTTTAAGTGTTTGCTGCAGACTGAGATATCCATCTGCTGGGTGCAGGGCAGCAGAAAAGAACTGCTGGGAGATTGCAAACAGGCAAGAACTACTCCTGCGGGTGAGCCTGTCCTGCAATATTTTAAGAGTGATGTCCTACGCAATTAGCATTGTGAGTTCTGCTATTTAAAAAACACCAAACCAGGTTTAGGAGTGGCTTGTGGCCACTGAGGGACGCGGGTGGTGCTGTGGGTTAAACCACAGAGCCTAGGACTTGCCAATCAGAAGGTCGGCGGTTCAAATCCCTGCGACGGGGTGAGCTCCCGTTGCTCGGTCCCTGCTCCTGCCAACCTAGCAGTTCAAAAGCACGTCAAAGTGCAAGTAAATAAATAGATACCACTCCGTCGGGAAGGTAAACGGTGTTTCCATGCACTGCTCTGGTTCGCCAGAAGCGGCTTAGTCATGCTGGCCACATGACCCGGAAGCTGTACGCCGGCTCCCTCGGCCAATAAAGCGAGATGGGAGGCGTAACCCCAGGGTCGGCCACAACTGGACCTAATGGTCAGGGGTCCCTTTACCTTTACTTGTGGCCACTGAAGAGTTTAGCCCGGGAGAGTCGAGAGACCCAGATAAGCCATGAATCACCCCTTGCCCCTGTTATTATATTTACTGTGGCGGGAGTAAAGCAGCAACTCCAGGGGGAGGACAGGTGAACTTGAAGCGCACTGGCCCTTTCATTTTTGTGGAGAATGTTCCCAAATTATCTGAGGAAGCACTGCATCATCGCAAGGCCTGCTTTTTTTGTAGACTTGCGTGCTTCCTCTACAGGAATAGCCTTCTCCATCCCGTTTTGCACCTCATAAAGAGCACGCCTGAGAAGCTCAGAGGGGCTGCACGTTGAGTGCGGAGCCAGAGAAATAAAGATCACTTTTCTGCACCGCTCTCCCCTTCTTGCAAAGCTCATTTTCTTCCCTTTTCCTTGTCTCGGTGCCAATTAGTCGACAGGCAAATGTGGGGAGGGGGTGGCACAAGGATGGGGGGGGACCTGAGAGAGCAGCTCTCTGACGCTGCCCTTCCACCCGTGTTGAGAAGCAGAAAGGCCCAGCCCGGTCTGGTCCATGGGGGCCCCCTCTTTCATGCCCGGCATTCTTCCCCACACAATTGGCGCTTAGGGGCTGCGGCCTTCCAAGCCGTGCCATTCAGCAGAGTGACACCTGTTGGCGAAGCGCAGGACGGTTTCCCTCCAGGCGGGTGCCCAAGCAGACGGGGTTCTGGGAACTCGGCCGAAGGCTCCTTTCTGCGCCACATATGCCGGTGCAACACAGCTGCAGAGTGTGTTGACCCCTCACAGCAGTGCAGGGCCAGCCCAGGGTCGGCCGGAGCAACAGGCTTCCCAGCGGCCGAGGCAGCGGGCCATTGTCCTCGCATATTGGATGCTTCCCCATATTCATTTCTCCTTAATGAAGGTGCATTCCTGAGAGGAGAAATATTTACATTGGGCTTCCCAGGTGGCCACATCTCGAGCGAGACAACACAGACCCAGCTGCCTCCCAATCAAAACCTCTTTAGCGGGCCTCAAGAGGAGGGTGACGCGAGGGAACAAAAGTCCAATAACCAAGACACCCAACTGCCTTTCTCCCTCCCCACGGCGGAGTCAATGGAAAGTCCATTTCACATGCTAATCCCCACAGGCTCTCTTCAACAACACCTTTTCCCGAAAGTGTTTGGGAAAAGTCCTTGTGGCGGGTACACAGCGCCCCGCTGCTCAGATTCTTCCTTGTTTTAGTCCTGTGGGTCTCTCCCCTCCAGCAGGGCCATTTACAAGAGGGAAGAAATTAAACAAAGACTTTGGAGTTCATCAACCTCCCACTGAAATTCACAGCTGCTGAACAAACTAATCCCCTCTTCAGGGCTTTCTTCCTTTCAATGGGTTCTTGGCTTCAAAGACACTTGGAGAAAGGACTTTGCGGGGACTCACACTGTTCCCTCAATAGAAGTTAGTGCAAGTATTATACTCAAAGCAAGTGCCTTTACAAACCCCATCCCGCTAAACAATCGAGCCCCCTCAGCCTCCATCAAATGTACCCACAGCAATCCAGGCTTTGGGCGCCATGTTCTCCTCGAGGCATTTTGCCCTCTAGAAGGGAAGTGACATGCTCTCACACACAGCTGGCTCTGTGTGAAGATGGGGATGTGTGTGTGTGTGTGTGTGTGTGTGTGTGTGTGTGTGTGTGTGTTTGGCTGCATGGGAATGGCACAGCGCAGCAAACAGGGCACGCTCAAAGTTGCCACCACTTGGAGATAGGAGCAAGGCTGAGTGCTCTTAGGAGAGAGGGCTTTGCAAGCAAGGCATGCTGGGACTACCCAAAGTAGCTGGCGCAGAGTCAACCCCTCGTGTTGGTTGGCACCTTCTCTTGTCATAAGCTGCAATAGCTCAGTTCGTAGAGCATGAGACTCTTAATCTCAGGGTTGTGGGTTTGAAACCCACTGTTGGGTGAAAGATTCCTGCACTGCTGGGGTTGGACTCGATGACCCTCGTGGTCTCTTCCAACTCTACAATTCTATGATAACTTCCAACATTTCGCCAATGAAAATAGAGAAATTCTATTCCATTATTATTATTATTATTCCCCACCCATCTGATTGGGTTGTTGCAGCTACTCTGGGCAGCTCCTGACATCTATAAAAACATAATACACCATTAAACGTTTTAAAACTTCCCTATACAGGGCTAACTTCAGATGTCTTCTAAAGATTGTATAGCTACTTATCTCCTTGGCTCAGTGGGGTCACATAACTCCATGCCCTCCAACATTTCTCTGATGAAAATAGGGACACGGGTGGCGCTGTGGGTTAAACCACAGAGCCTAGGGCTTGCAGATCAGAAGGTCGGCAGTTCGAATCCCCGTGGTGGGGTGAGCTCCCGTTGCTCGGTCCCTGCTCTGTCCACCTAGCAGTTTGAAAGCACATCAAGTGCAAGTAGATAAATAGGTACCACTCCAGCGGGAAGGTAAACGGTGTTTCCATGCACTGCTTTGGTTTGCCAGAAGCGGCTTAGTCATGCTGGCCACATGACCCGGAAGCTGTACGCCGGCTCCCTCGGCCAGTAAAGCAAGATGAGCGCCACAACCCCAGAGTCGGTCATGACTGGACCTAATGGTCAGGGGTCCCTTTACCTTTAAGGAAAAACAGGACATTCCGGGATCAGATCAGAAACCTGGATGGCTTCAGTAAATCTGGGACTGTCCCTGGAAAATAGGGACACTTGGAGGGTCTGGGAGCGGGATAAAACTATCGCAGTGACTGCGGCGCTCACCTAAATTGAGATATTGCCATTGTTGTTTCACTCACATCACAGCAGCCCTCGGTTCTAAGTTCTCAGCAGCTTTGCTGGTCCTAAACAGCTTTGTGGTTGCATTTCCCACCCCCATTTTCTTTTCCAGGCAGCACCACCAAGACTGGGAAAGTGTAGCTGTGTTGTTTCTCCAGTTTCCAGCACTACCGAGCTGGAGAAAGTTGGGGCGTCAGGGCTTCGCTGCTGCTTCTTTTCCTAACAGTAGCGCAGCTCCTGGTGGGTTAGTCACAGTGCACAATGGCAGAGTTTGACGGAAGCTGCCCTGCCCTTTGGCAGAAGAGTGGATCCCAGCTCAAAACAGCATATTTTCAGGGAGCGACACCTGACAGGAGAGAATGGCTTGGGTGGGTGTATGCGAAAAGGACACACTCCCAATGTCCCAAAGACAGCTGTCCTCAGATTGCTATTAGCAGTGCAGGAATTGCAGTATTTTTTCCTACTGCCCTGCCAGGTGGTGATGAATAGGTTGCCTGTACTTTATATCTGGGATGCGGGTGGCGCTGTGGGTTAAACCAAAGAGCCTAGGGCTTGCCGATCGGAGGGTCGGTGGTTTGAATCCCCGCAACGGGGTGAGCTCCCGTTGCTCAGTCCCTGCTCTTGCCAACCTAGCAGTTCAAAAGCACGTCAAAGTGCAAGTAGATAAATAGGTACCGCTTCGGCGGGAAGGTAAACGGCATTTCCGTGTGCTGCTCTGGTTCACCAGAAGTGGCTTAGTCATGCTGGCCACATGACCTGGAAGCTGTAGAACGGCTCGCTTGGCCAATAAAGCAAGATTAAGTGCCGCAACCCCAGAGTCGGCCACGACTGGACCTAATGGTCAGGGGTCCCTTTACCTTTACCTTACTTTATATCTGGAGACTCTTGAGAGTCCCATGGACTGCAAGATCACACCTATCCATTCTGAAGGAAATCAGCCCTGAGTGCTCACTGAAAGGACAGATCCTGAAGCTGAGGCTCCAATACTTTGGCCACCTCATGAGAAGGGAAGACTCCCTGATGCTGGGAAAGATGGAGGGAAAGATGGAGGGGACGACAGAGGACAAGATGGTTGGACAGTGCTCTCGAAGCTACCAGCATGAGTTTGACCAAACTGTGGGAGGCGGTGGAAGACAGGAGTGCCTGGCGTGCTCTGCTCCATGGGGTCACGAAGAGTCGGACACGACTAAACAACTTTATATCTATGCATCTCTTCATTTATTTTTCTTCCCAAGCTACTCTATTCCATTCCCACCAACTGGCTTTCATACCCCCTGCCCGCCTAGCATATTCATCATGCTGTTCTGGGTGCTTCTTACAGTTTCCCCTCCCACCTCCCATTTTTTGCACTTCTGGAAACATCGGGGTTACCCTGGTTACCTCTCTCTTACGTCCGACTGTTGCAGCCTTGGCAACGTAAGAAGCTGTTCTTGTCTCTGAAGAGCAGAAACAGAGCACAAGGCAAGCAGGGCCAGCCGCTAAATGTTGCAGGGTGCTCCTGCGTGGCGATTCCCAGGTTGATAAACAAATTGGCATCAATACACCGGGTTTTGTGTTTGTGAACTTTTAAAAGTGCAACCAGTCTGCATGCAAACCAATGGAGCACGAGGCTTCGTAACCGACTGCTTGATTTGGCTGGGAAGCAAAGGAGAGTTGCACCCATCAGTTGGACCCATCAACCTTCCCACTCTGCTCGTTCTGTCACTTTCTTGCACCCGGATTCCCTCTGCACCTCTCACGATACATCTCAGCCTACAAATGCTTTGGATGTCCCATTGTATCCACTGGTGCTTACTCTCAGGAAGGCGTTAAGATCCCAGTGCTATCTGTATCTGAGCAGCCTGATCCTCTGCAGTCTTAACAGTCACTGGCTTTTCTGGCAAGGTCCTGTATTCTCCACCCCCTTCCCCATAATAATTACGTAGGGGGGGGGAGAGTAGGAGCATTCTCTCTGACCCTCACATGGCTTCGCAGCTGCTCCCACCCCCACCCCCCTCCATGTGCCGGGGGCTAAATTTAATCCAAGTGCTCAAGGATCGCACTACATCGCCAGGTTGTTGTTAAGCAGCACTGCAGCAATGTTGGTGGAATGCTGTTTCGTTATTACAGCAAGCTTTGTTGTTGAACTGACCTGCTCATGCCACTGGGGCGAGACATCTTTATAAAGTGATCTTTAAAAGGCACTCAGACTGAACACTTACCACTATGCGAAGGATCATTTTCTTTGGCTTGGTGTCAAGTAACCCAGAGAAACAAAATTAGAATTTCCCTTCACCCAATTGTATTGCATTGTATAGCCTCCGTGATAAAAAAAATAGAGGTATTTTATTTATGCAACGCCCCTAATCTCACACTAATTCCAAGGGGTTATCCACTGTTAACTTTGCTGAAGGCTTGTCTGTACCTCCTCTACTTCTTCATTTATTCTTCAATACCCTGTTTCCTTGTTTTTATTACTGGTGCTGACTTGTTTTTTATTTCTTACACATGGTGAGACTTCTCATTTGGTTCTGCTTGTTTCAGGCCTGAGGGGATATTTTTTGGTAGTAACTTGTGATCTATGGATTTCTGTGACAATTCCTTGCAAGCTGATAGCTAGGTTTTGATGGAAGGCAAGGAAATGCTTTCTTTTTGAAGTCACCTTTTCTGTTTTTCCGTCATTGCAGTTTGGTACTGTTTGCTGGAGCTGTACAAGTGGTGGTGGAGGGGAGGTTACTGGGTTGGTTTTGATTATGTATTTAGTGGTTTTATATTCTGATTTTATCTTGTGACCCGCCCTGAGACCCAAAGTTATAGGGAAATATACAAATTTAATAAATAATAATAATGATAAATGTTTCCTTACTATGGATAAATGGATTTTTAAACAGAAGACAGATTATTTTATCTATTATCACATTTACATCTCACTGCTCAAAGCTGCATATATAACTGACCTCCCCCTCATCTTTCACAAAAACCCAGACACATAGCTCAGGCTGTGACTGGCGAGAGTTAATTTTATGTCGGAATGAGCACTTGAACCCAGGCCTTAGCCTGACAAGCCAACCACACAGTAGCTGAGATTGGCTTGTTGTTTTTTTTGCTAACTGTTTGCCCCTCATTCAAAAATAAGCTGGTCCAGTGGTACTTAACTGAATAACCTGGATGTTTGTCAGAATATTGCAGCTCTTTTGTTTTTACTTTACAACATTTCTGAGTCATGCTGTATTGATCTTACTTCGTGTGCCGATTCTCACATGACGCAAAAGGTTCTGCAGGAAACAAGGTTGCACATAAAAGAACTCTCTTTAGGTTTTAGAGCGATGCATGCTAAGTCCACACGGCCCACTGTACAACATACTCATACAAATCAGAAATAACTAAATAGAGGCTTTCATGGTTGTGCCCTCCCGTCCTGTCCACCCCTCCTCAAAAAAAAACAAAAACAAAACACCACTCCAGGATCTTGAGAAGATGTACAGTTTGTTTTATAGATTATCCCGATCAGAGAGGGTAAAAGAGGAGTTGCGGTTCCAGCCATCCTTATATCTCATAGTGCTTCACCACAGGTGTTTCGCTGGGATCCCCACCTCGTGCCACATGCAGGTCGCCATAGGGAAATTGCTTTGGGCCCTGCAGAGAACAGGAGACAGTGAGAATTAACTCATCACACTACATGTTTATAGAGTACAGAACTTCACATCAAGTGAGCCCTTTCAAAGTAACAAAATACCTGCCAACCCACATGTTGAATCTGACCATGCCCCCCACTTTTCGTTTGCTCACAAGGCCACCTGCATGTGGCATTTCTCACTTAAGACAGATTATCACCTGCCAAACAATCTATTGTGAGCAGTAAGAACCCCATCCTTGTAGACCAAGTTCAGGGTTCAAGGATAGTTTTTTTTCAGGGCCACCATTTCTTTATGGGGATCCATCCAGGGCTGCAACTCTGACTTTGCTACAGCAGATTACATTCCAGCCACATGCTGGAATACACCTGTTGGTATAGGGCGATATACAAATTTAATAAATAATAATAACTCACAAGGTTTACACCCCACCCCTCTTCTATGCAGGCAAACCAGAGGCACGTTCAATGACACATTCCAGCTGGGCAACAGAAAGTGTGTGTAGTGAAGTTAGGAAATTCTAGTAGACAAACTTTGGTCAAGTAGAAGCAAAGTATTATGGGAAGACCAAAGGCCAAAGGATTTATGGGGAATGTGTCCTTGTTGTTTTAAGAGGAGACTCATCGTCTCTGAAAGTGTGATTTGCTTATCTCAGGCATCTGAAGGAAGGAAACTCTCCAAGTTGATTTAGTGGGATTTTAGCACCTGGTAGCTAAAAAGGCTGTCTGGGTGTGAATGAGTTATCAACTCCGGGAATGTGTATCTGCTGTGTCTTTGAGAAGTTGGGAGGATCCTTTTGATCCAATAAATTTTAAAAAGAGAACTTTTTAAAAAGAGAGCCAGTGTGGTGTAGTGGTTAAGAGCGGTAGTCTTGTAATCTGGGGAACCGGGTTCGAGTCTCCGCTCCTCCACATGCAGCTGCTGGGTGACCTTGGGCCAGTCACACTTCCTTGAAGTCTCTCAGCCCCACTCACCTCACAGGGTGTTTGTTGTGGGGGAGGAAGGGAAAGGAGAATGTTAGCCGCTTTGAGACTCCTGAAGGGGAGTGAAAGGCGGGATATCAAATCCAAACTCTTCTCTTCTTCTTCTTCTTCTTGTTGTCCTGCGTGCCATTCTGAGGGAGGTCTGAATCCAGAGCCTGACTAATTAGCTGCATACTGTATCTGTTGAATTTCTGCCTGCATTTTGTGGAAACAACTTGCAGGGTGGGGCAGCCGGTAACTAGGAAGAATAACCTTCTCCCTTGGGTTAAGTCTTCTGGTGCCCCTGGTACAAGGGAGTGGTGGCAGGAACTACCCTCTGATGTGTTTTGTCCTGCAAAAAAGTATATGTTGCCAGCCATCGTTCCTCTATGCCTGACCCTGCTGGATTGTAGGACAGGTGAGGGAGGGGCGAGCGGCTGGAGCATTACTACAGTGTGGCTTGGAGAGAGGGGCATGGCCTAGGGAGTGTCCTGAGGAGCACAGATGACTCCCTAGACTGAGGTTCCCCAAGTATTTTAACAAAAGACAGAAAGTGGTTCCCCCCCCCCCCCGGATGATATGGGGCACTGGAGTCTAGGTATGAGCTTTAGAGGGCTCTCACAGCCAGATATTCAAGACCCTCTCTTAAAGGCTGACTTGTAACTCACCACAGGCTGGTAGGATGGAAACATCTCGCCAAGAACAAACATGGAGACCATGAAGCCAATGAAGCCGAAGAGGTACTTAAACATTGTGTTCCGGGGCACGAGAGTGGGAGATGTGTCAACCCGGTTCCGGATGAACATATCAAAATGCCAGTGCAGCTGGTCAAGACAAAGGGGAGGAGTGGTTATATATGGCCAACACCACCTGTGAGTTATCTTGGGGTTATTATGGAGATGAGAGAGGGCTTCACACACGTTCACTGCAAATACTATGAACCAGTGGTTGTCTATGGGGAAGCTTAGACGTGAACTAGTTCACATCGCAGGAATAAATCTTCCCCTTGAACTGATATGACAAGCAAACAAAGTTAGTTGTGAAGACCCAGTAAAAAAAACAGGAGGGGGGGACACCCAGTTTCCTCACATGCTCCCCCTCCAGACTTGTTTTGCTTCCCCCACAAAAAACAACAAAAAACTGGATTTTTCTGTAAATAAGGGGCTCTGCTGTGATGAGACATCATCCCATGATGATTTTTTCTGTTTTGCATCTTAATATACTCTCGCCTGTGATCTTCACTCCTCCAACTCTGTTGCCCTGATCTGCTTAGAGACCTCCTGCTCCCTGAAACAGAGCCATCCATTTATCCTTGATGCTGTTTACGTCATAGAATCATAGAGCTGGAAGGGACCCAAGGATCATCTAGTCCAACCCCCTGCAATGCAGGACGTCTGGAAGATGTCTAGGTGACATCATCCCCCTGAATGCATGCACCTTCTCTTATTAGTCTTCAAGCCACTGATAAAGATCTCTCTCTAATATTTGCCCTCCTTTGTTAAATTTGTGTTTCCAGGAGAAAACACATCCTATGTGCCTATAACTTCAGTTGCTCCTGCTTAGCCCTTATTGCCAGCATCTTTCCGTCCCCTTCCCTATCCATGTTTAGACTAAGTTCTTAGGAAAAGGACCTGCTTAGTTTGTGTTACGTTGCAAAGCACCACAGGTATTGATGACACTGTGTGACTTCATACACTGCAATCAGAGAGCAAAATATCTGCAAGGTCAGAATCTATTTTTAAAACGCATACAATTTTCATTTTCATACTCAAAACTTGGATTCTAAAGCATCAATGTGTGTACACTAAGTAAATTCAAGAACAGAAAGATCTTTTGAGCTTGGAAGCATCAGAATGTGATTCAGTAAAAAGTCTCAACTCGGTGATACTCTCCCTAACCCAGACAAATATGGACTGCAAACTGAAATCACAGAAATGGAACACAAAAAAACTATCATCCTTACTGTCTCGCCGTAGTTACGCCTTAACTCAGGATGGTCCCACTGATAATAAGGATCTCTCTCATGCTGGGATCGGTCAGGAAGCTTGGGATAGTCACCGTAACTATGAAAAGTATATAAGGAAGTCACCATAAATCCATTGCACTAGACAAACAGAAAAATGCTTACAAGAACAATAATACAAGAGCAGAAGAGAAAGCAGGTAAACCATCCTATAAAGATCTGAGTACTCTATGTTTATTCATTAAAAAATACTCAGCCATTTCATCCTGTAAAAAGCAATTTGCCTGTGTTTTACCATTTCCCAGTTTTCCTAGTTTGCAGGTTCTGCGGGATATAGTGTGATATACCAGTAAGTCATGGAAACAAAACCCATTCAGAGTTGTGTATTTAATTAAAAATATATATCACAGGGTTAGAAAAGATCCAAATTCCAATCAGGAAGGAGGGGAGAGAGAGGGAGGTAGACTGAAGTTTATGTCACAGTGGCAGCTACTGCCACTTTAATATTATTACAAATGTGAGCTAAGGGAGAGCATCCTCCATGAATTAGGCCAACAGTAGTTTAAGGTAAAGGGACCCCTGACCACAGTTTGAAAGCACACAGTGCAAGTAGATAAATAGGTACCTCTCCAGCAGGAAGGTAAACGGCATTTCCGTGCATTGCTCTGGTTTCGCCAGAAGTGGCAATAGTCATGCTGGCCACATGACCCGGAAACACTGTCTGCGG
Source organism: Podarcis gaigeae (assembly GCF_964106915.1). Taxonomy (NCBI): domain Eukaryota; kingdom Metazoa; phylum Chordata; class Lepidosauria; order Squamata; family Lacertidae; genus Podarcis; species Podarcis gaigeae. The sequence continues at coordinate 14,240,425 of NC_139681.1, forward strand.
AAGCAGACAAACGCCGGCTCCCTCGGCCTTTAAAGTGAGACGAGCGCCACAACCCCAGAGTTGTTTGTGAGTGGACTTAAATGTCAGGGGTCCCTTTACCTTTTAACATTCTCAAGTGGGTTTGGATAGGGTAGGAATTTTCCCTATTTTAAAATCCTGAGGCACTGCCCTGACCTCATGTTGCTAATGCAGGTTCATTTCCCTAGTTTTCATTACTCCTTGGTAAAAACCGGACTAATAACCCAAGTCACTGAGTTGATGTGAAGATGAACAAATATCTTAATGTGGCTCATGCTGAGAGAGACAGTATTGACTTGAATATGTGCTTAAAATTGTCCCTTCCTTTTTGGCTGGCCTTGCAAAGTCCAAGGGGTTCCCAGGATTGTGTGGTTGGATCCCCATTGTCTGAACTTCATGAAAACAATCTATTATTGCTGGGGGTGGGGTAGGCAGAGAAGAGCCAAGAAGCATGAATATTATGTTTATTTTACCCAAGTGTCTGCAAACAACACCAGGAGAGGCATATGCTTTTCACAATCCCAGCTCCCCACATCACCCAATCTTTTGAGTCAAGTATACCTCACCCCATGCCATCATCTGGATAAGGTTCATAGTCCTCCAGTCTCATGTTGTACTTTTTTGCCGCAGCTGCCCGTTCCTCCGGAGTTTTGGGGTAAGGCCCAGGCAGCAAGTCTTTTGGCGTGTCCGAAGCTAGAGGAAGAAATGCAAGTTAAGCCCAAGGCTACAGGGGGAAATAGCAGCTTACAAAGAATAGATTGTTCAGAGCAGGAACAGTACAGTGCTGTAGAACAAAAAGCTGAATTCATTTAGGCCTGCATTAAAGGAAGCTTTGAATTCACAGTTAAGGAAATAAGTGTACAGCTGTGTTCGGCAGCACACTCACCTCACGGCAAAACAAGTGGGGTTGCCACTGAAAATGACAATGTTCTCCCCCTTCACAATCTAATACTTTTGCCAGATCTAGTAGTGTTACTTCCCTGCATCTTTTATTACCTCTGTGACAATCAGTGATGTGGAGCAAGCGTAGGGGAACACACAGCGAGCTCACATAACACAGGAAAATCTGCAGAAACAACCCTAACATGGGTGTGTTTCCAGCAGCCCTGCATGTAGTCTAGAATCACAGGCGGTTCCATCCTCAGTCACCACCTGCCATTCAAAATGAGAGCTAAAGCAAAGAGATCCAGAAGCACAAAACCCTGCCCTTTATGCAGAAAGAGCACGACATTCTGCATAAAGCGCAGTGGCAGCTAGGGGGCGAGGAGTGGAATGACAAGAAGAGTCTAATCAATAAGGGTGGGGGTGTGGAGGTTTGGCATGAAGGTACCCAGGCCACAGCTTTGAGAATAGCAGAAGTGACTGTGAAGGCTCTCTCTGTGTGTGTGTGTGTGTGTGTGTGTGAGAGAGAGAGAGAGAGAGAGAGAGAGAGAGAGAGGGGGAGGGAGGGAGGGAGGGAGGGAGGGAGGGAGGAAGGAAGGAAGGAAGGAAGGAAGGAAGGAAGGAAGGAAGGAGTCGGGGGGGGGGATTCCTTTAATAATTTCAAAAGTTATGTGACCTTTTTGTTCAATTCAATCTTTTTTACATAGCTTAATGTATCATGGTATTTTATGACTTGTTATTTTTATTGATTATAATTTAGTAATGGTTTATTGTAACTGTTGAGAGTAAATTTCTCTTTAATCATTATTGGCTGATATTTTGAGAGTTTAATTTTATTGTGTATTACAGGCTGATGGATTGCTGAATATTCTTTATTTTACATGTTTATTTTAAGTCATTTTTAAATTATGACTTATTTGTATTGGGTCGTTGTAAGGTGTGTGACCTTTCTTGCATATTTTGTTGCCTCTTCAGCTTGTAAGCTGCCTTGTGTATAGCAACACAGAACGGCGGTATACCGCAAATTAAAAGTGACGATGGTGATGAAGATGACAGAAGCCACAGAGAAAATTGAGAAGACGTGAATAGCCCAGATATTGTGCTGGCAGGAGCTGGCTTTGGGTTTTTTTCTCTCTCTTTTTAAAGCCACCATCATCCTCGGTGCCACTGAACAGGGAATTCTAACCTGGGACCCGGGACCCTCTGGTCACAGGCATTCAGGAATGAAGCCCCACTAAATTCACAGCACAAAAAGAAAACTAGAAAACAATGAAAAACCAAGCCACAGCCCTATCCCACTCTCTTTTACTCAGTGATCAAGGCACTGTGTGTTCATAGCGCTTTCTCCCAAAGCAAGCATGCAAAAGGGTTGCAGCCACTGTTGGAAGATTCATAGAATTGTAAAGTTGGAAGGGATCCTGAGGATTATCTAGTTCAACCCCCTGTAATGCAGGAATATGCAGCTATCCCATATGGGGATTGAACCTGCAATCTTGGTGTAATCTGCACCATGCAGCTGTCCCATATCAACTGAGCTATGGAGTGACAGGTAAAAGGATTCTTCTTCATGCAGCATATAGTCAAACTGTGGAACTCTCTCCCACAGGAGGCAAGAGGTGGACATCAACCAGAATGGATTAGACAAATTAATGGGGGAGGAGAGGGCTATTAATGGCTTTGCCCCCAGCACATGGAGGCAGTGAATGTTTCCAAATTCCAGTTGCTGGAAACCATGAGTGTGGGATTTTGCTCTGGTGCTCAGTTCCTGCTTGCTGGTTCCCCACAGGTACCTGGTCAGCCCCTGGGAGAACAGGATGCTGGACAAGAAGGACCAATGGCAAGCTGCTCTTTCCATTTCTTCTATTTCATACACCACTTGATGGTAAAACAACAACCCTCAAAGCAGAGACGCTAAAACCGAGAACCTTGAAATGTACAAAAAATTGAATGACTTCCGGTTTGGATCGCCAGCAGTATGAGAGCGCGGTGAAGTTGCAGCCCAACCTCGCCGAACTGCACAGGGTTTTTTGAGGGGCAACGCAAAGGCACTGCGACCCCAAAACCTCAAGGGGGGCCCCCTTGAGGGAAACGCAACCGGCAGCGTCGGAGGGGTTCCGGAGTTTCTCCGGGTCTTTTTTTCTACCTTTGGGAGAAGACCCGAGTATGATGGGACCGAGCGACGCATTTTCGGTAAGCCCTGCGGACCCTGTACAGCGATGCCTCTAGCTCTCACTGAGAGTGGCGACGGATCTCCGTAATCTTAAGAACAGTTGCCCTTGGAGCAGAGTGATAAATATATGGAGATACTCTGGAAATAGAGCCCAAGGAGCGACGGATGTCAACAGATTAAGTTAAGGAGCCCGACCTGTATTTCGGATTTAAGATGGCGCTGGGACTAACATCGGAAGAGTGAAACAAAGAAACTCTTTTCTTTAACTGTTTTTCTTTTTTCTGTTTTGCATATGTCTGTGTTATGAAAGCTATTTAATAAAAAGAATTTTTTTTAAAAAAAGAAATGTACAAAAAATTAAAACACTGAAACAGGTTAGAAACCATCTCAATCCTCTAAGCACCTAGGTAGGCTTCCCCTAAACAGGAATGTCTTTTTAAGCAGGTGCCAAAAGAGTGCAGTGAAGATGTCTACTTGGGATCAATAGGCAGGGAGTTCCAAAGTGGTAGGCGCTACCTCAGCAAGCAACCAAGTTCTTACAAACACAGAAAACAGGTGTTTGGTGGCACCCGTAGGTCCATCGCAGCCTCAACTTCCTCCCAGTTCAATGGATCCCCAGGTGAAGAGGACCCCCACACCTGAGGGAAAAGTGACCCCCCACTTGAGGTGGCCCCCACCTGTGGAGAAGTGAGGGGATGTTGACCTCCCACCTTAGAGCATGGTGACCTCCACCTGAGGGGAAGGTGACTCCCCCTACTTCAGGGGAATGTGACCCCCCCACCTGTGGAGAAGTGAACCCCCTGTTTGAGGGGATGCTGACCCCCCATCTGGTAGTCACTGACCTGCCCACCTTAGAGCATGGTAACCCCCCACCTGAGAGGAAGGTGACTCCCCCTACCTGAGGGGAATGTGACTCCTCACCTGAGGTGACCCCCCATCTGAAGAGATGCTGAACCCCCACCTGTACAGAAGTGAACCCCTTGTGTGAGGAGATGCTCACCCCTCCCACCTGGTAGTCACTGACCTGCCCACCTTAGAGCATGGGAACCCCCACCTGAGAGGAAGCTGACTCCCCACCTAAGGTGACCCCCCCTTCTGATAGTCATTGAACCTTGAAGGAAGGTGACCCCTCCATTTGAGAAAGTGGCCCCCAAACCTGAGGGGAAGGTAATTTCCCTTACTTCAGGGGAATGTAATACACCCACCTGAATTAGTGACCCCCCCTCACCTGTGGAGAAGCGACGCCCACATCTGAAGGGATGCTGACCCCCCCCCCATCTGATAGTCACTGAACCTTGAAGGAAGGTGACCCCTCCATTTGAGAAAGTGGCCCCGCACCTGAGGGGAATGTAATCTCCCCACCTGCTGTAGTGACGCCCCTTACCTGTGGAGAAGCGACCCCCCCCCATCTGACAGTCATTGAACCTTGAAGGAAGGTGACCCCTCCACTTGAGAAAGTGGCCCCCGCACCTGAGGGAAAGGTGACCCCCACCTCTGGGGCAGTGACCCCCCCAAGGGATGTTGACCCCCACAACCCGCCTGCCTGAGGGGAAGGTGACCTCCCCACCTCCCCTCTCTGCACCACCCCATTGGATGGGAAGCGGCGGAGGCGGCGGCAGCAGCAGCAACTCACGGACCGGCACGGGCGCCGCTCGGAGCCGCCGCCTTCCACGCCAGCGGCCGCAGCAGCTGGAGAGGCCGCAGCCGGACAGCGGCGCCGCCGAACGCCATGGCGGCCCTTCAAGCGCCGAAAGGAACTCTGGCCTTTGGCGGCGGAAAGGGGAGGAGCTAAGGAAGGGGGGAGGCGCGCTGCGCGCTCCGTCACGCACATCATAGACGCATGAAATGCCGGCCTTGGTTCCCCGGATGTCGTTTGGACTACAGCTCCCATCATCCCCAGCCTTTGCGTCGCAGGACCTAAGCCCCGCGCTTGCTTTTGACGCCATGCCTCCGCGTGCGCACGCGCGCAAGCACGCGCCGTCGCCGTCGCCTGCCGGGCGGAAGCGGCCTTTTCCCTCACGGGAAAAAAATGGGTCGATTTACAGCGCACGCGCGATGAAGGACTGGTTGTTCCGCTGGTTGTTTCTGTGGTTTCTTGCCCCCCAAGCAAGAGACAGGGCGGCGGGGCCTTCGTGCTCTCCCTCAATTGAAAGTGAAACGTTTAATTTAATTGTCGCGTTTTATTTTTATTTTTTCAAAAAAATATTATTGGTTTTCGCAACATTATAAAGAAACAGACACATAAAACAAACAAACATAAATCACAGCCTTATTAAAAATTACACTTATTAACATTGTTAAGTGACTTCCTCGCTTCCCCTTGGTTGAATTTCATTGCATGTCCTTTTAACGGTTTTCCAAATCGCAGTCCTTATAAAATTTAACTTAACTTAAACATTAAATCCTTAGATCTTCACATTATGAAATTAAACATATTAATTCATCACTTAAATAAAATCCTAAGTCAATTGAGTATCTGCAAGCTGTTTTCAGTCATTTAACATTTTACATTTAAAATACATTTAAAATACATTTTAATATTTTAATGTTCGATTATTTTAATGTATTTTATTTTTGTTTTTAAGTTGTAACCATTCATCTTGTTTTTATTATTGCTTGTAAGCCGCTCTGAGCCCGGCCTTGGCTGGGGAGGGCGGGGTATAAATAAAAAAATATTATTATTATTATTATTATTATTATTATTATTATTATTATTAACTTAACCTATTTAAGTAATCGTTAAATTTAATCCACTCTTCCTCCTTCTGGTCGTGGACTCTTCTGGTTAGGTTGGCTAGCTCCAAAAAAATCCATCATCTTCATCTGCCATTCTTCTATTGTTGGTAATTCTTGGGTTTTCCACTTTTTAGTTAACCTGTTATTCCAGTTCCAAACCTGTTATTTTCTTGTTTAAACAAAACTCATGGCTGTTTCGTTGCTATTTATTTTATAGCATGGCTCCTGTGGAGCCTGAGCTTATCTACTTGAGAGTAAGTCCTATTGAATTCCACGCGGCTTACTCCCAGGTAAGCTCGCCGCCGCTTTTGATAAAGGGTGGGTATACAAATTGAAATAATGGTGATGATAATAGGTTAAGGGACCCCTGACTGTTAGGTCCAGTCATGGACGACTCTGGGGTTGCAGCGCTCATCTTGCTCTATAGGCAAGGGACCCGGCGTTTGTCTGCAGACAGCTTCCGGGTCATGTGGCCAGCATGACTAAGCTGCTTCTGGCAAACCAGAGCAGCGCACGGAAACGCCGTTTACCTTCCCGCTGGAGTGGTACCTATTTATCTACTTGCACTTTGACGTGCTTTCGAACTGCTAGGTTGGCAGGAGCAGGGACAGAGCAACGGGAGCTCACCCTGTTGCGGTGATTCGAACCGCCGACCTTCTGATTGGGAAGCCCTAGGCCCTGTGGTTATACCCATAGCGCCACCTGCGTCCCCTTGATGATGATGATGATGATGTTAATATGCAATAACTGGCTACATAGTCAGAATTCACGGGGGTTGCACAGGCAGGGTGGAAGGAGATGGGGTAAGTATTTTATGGTGGTCTGCTGAGTTCAACATGAGTGTTAACATATACAGTGGTACCTCGGGTTAAGTACTTAATTCATTCCAGAGGTCCGTACTTAACCTGAAACTGTTCTTAACCTGAAGCACCACTTTAGCTAATGGGGCCTCCTGCTGCCACCACGCTGCCGGAGCACGATTTCTGTTCTCAACCTGAAGCAAAGTTCTTAACCTGAAGCACTATTTCTGGGTTAGCGGAGTCTGTAACCTGAAGCGTATGTAACCTGAGGTACCACTGTACACTACCTCTTCTGCCCGGGGTAAAATTACACTGTTTTGTTGACTAGGCTGTACTCCTCCCATCACACATCTCTGATTCCACCTATCACTGCACACGGTTGAGGTTGCTCTGGTAGTGGGGTTACACTGATGCAAAGTTAAGCCATAATATTCCTCCTGATACTGTAATGTACCAATGTAAAGTTCCCAGCAGCAGCATGTCTTCCTGGTATGCTTGTACAGGGGAGGGTTCTGTAAATAAGAAAAAAGGCAGAAAAAACAGAAAGAGCAAGCAAGCAACACATTCGTGTTGAGAATAAACAGCAGTTAGATGTAGGTATACCTGGTTTATCACTGTCTTCATTAAATTAGTATGTTTATAACTAATGTTGTCATTAGAGCAAATGGGTTTAATGATAAATAATCTGGAATGGGTTTTGATCTGCAGAGGTTTATAATAGAGATCGTTACAGAGACATTCCCCATTATGTCTGATGTGAATAACGGGAGAAAAAATGAGAACTAGTACGCCAGAGTTTATGTAATGAAGTAAAATGTAGGCTTCATTAATGTTAATATTGATCTTATGCAAGATAATGCATCAGTCATGCTAATATTATATATATATCTGAAAGTAAGCATGCTGTTTCAGCTGTTTATATTTTCCCAGCTCTGCCAGGACAAGACAATTAGATTTGGATATTAACTTTAATAATATTGATACCATTCCAAAAAAGGCAATTTGCATAATGAGGTGAGATGCAAAATTGATCTTATTTGGAATTGATCCCTCCATCCCATAAAACTCTGCCCTGTAAATTCTCATTAACTTTTGCTAGAATTTGCCACATGGAGAGAAAGATTACATCAATGGCCATTTCAACTTTTAAAGTCAATATTATTCTAACCATGGCTGAGTAAATGAAATCTATTTTAGCAAGGGGTGGGCAGAAATAAAGAGATGGCACAAACCAGAAAGGGAAGCCTGTTGCTTGCCGCAAGAAGGGCAAGCACATATGTTAACGGAAAAATCCGAGGGCTCCCTTGGACAAAAAACAAAGACACCAACCAGGATAACTTGGAGCAAAACAGCAGCCTGTAGGCTTGGCCTTTATTGAACTGTTGCAACAGGGTGCTCCCCTCACTTGCAGGAGAGTGGAAAGACACAGAAAAATGGTGCGCAAGACCTTATAAAAACTTTTGAAATTCCCACCCTGTAGATCAAGACCACCCCCAGAAACATCATGCATACATCACAGAAAGGAGGGGTTGAGGGAGGAGTTGTGGTGGTAACCTGAGTGTCCTGTCACCTGGCTGGTTCCCCCTTTCCCCCTCCCCATGAGTACTTTCCAGGTGACAGAGGGGAGTTGGCAGTTTCCTGCCCCCAGAGGGAAGAGCTGATTATTGTCCTTTGTTCCAGTTTGTGCTGAATCCACTCCCATATGCAAGTTCTTTGTGATCTTGATGGTCTTCTGTCTAGGACCATCAGGGTTGGCATAGAAATTGGGCAGGGCTCCTGTGGATGTGCTGGTATGCTGAAGGGATTATGGCTGCCCTGTATCAAACCTCCCCCATTTTGTAGTCCTTCCTTCATGGAGTAAAATAAAAGTGGAACAGTGCAAATCCAATGTATGGTTGCTTTTCTACGAATTTATAACAGAAGCATAGCGTATGTAGTGTGTGAGTGTGTGTGAAATTTGTACAAACTAAATGATTCGGGGGGGGAGGGATTCCTGCAACATATAAAATACGCAACACAAATGTTGAGCTTCATGTTCTCATAAGTTACCTTGACCTGGCTTGACAAGGCTGTGTGACTGAGGGAGCTCCCAGGGTGGACCTCAGAGCCACCTCTCTCCCCCCTGGTCCTTCTTTCTGCCCTGCCAAGGGGTCGGCATAAGACTCTTTTCTGCCTCTGCGAGCGAGCGGGACGCGGGGAGGAGAGCGAACTCCTCCATAATGACTGACTGGGAGACAGCCCCTGCTGTGGCAGAGACCCCTGAAGGAGAAATATGCCAAATATGCAGTGAAGGAGAAATATGCCAAGTATTTGCCACAGTGCTGGGCGCTATGCTGCCAAGCGCTTCCGGAAAACCCAGTGTCCTATTGTTGAGCACCTCACTAACTCAATAATAATAATAATAATAATTTATTATTTATACCCCGCCCATCTGGCTGAGTTTCCCCAGCCACTCTGGGTGGCTCCCAATCAAGTGTTAAAAACAGTACAGCGTTAAATATTAAAAACTTCCCTGGACTGGGCTGCCTTCAGATGTCTTTTAAAGATAGGATAGCTACTTATTTCCTTCACATCTGAAGGGAGGGTGTTCCACAGGGTGGGCGCCACTACCGAGAAGGCCCTCTGCCTGGTTCCCTGTAACCTCACTTCTTGGAATGAGGGAACAACCAGAAGGCCCTCGGTGCTGGATCTCAGTGTCCGGGCTGAACGATGGGGGTGGAGACGCTCCTTCAGGTATACAGGACTGAGGCCTCAATGATGATACATGGACGCAACAATGACAAGAAGCTCATGACTGTGCGCATCATCAAGCATGCCTTCGAGATCATCCATCTGCTCACAGGAGAGAACCCCCTTCAAGTTTTTATTATTGGTTGTTAGCCGCCCTGAGCCTGGTCTTGGCTGGGGAGGATGGGGTATAAATAAAAATTATGTATTATTATTATTATTATTATTATTATTATTATGCGATCAAGAAGAAGGACGAGTTGGAGCGTGTGGCCAAGTCCAACCGTTAAGAGCTGCTGCTGCTGCTGGATATCCAAAGCAAATAAATTCTCATTTTTAAAAAAAAACAACCCAAAACTCAGGGGTCGGCATGGGCCGGATCACTCCGCGGAGATCCTCCGTGGGCAAGACAGGTGAAGCTGATGCAGGAAATCGTGTCTGCGCAGGTGAAGCTGATGCAGGAAATCGTGTCTGCGCATGTCCGCGGTGCCAGAAACTGCTTCTGCGCATGCCCAGACGCCGAAAATTGCGCCTGCGCAGAAGCGATTTCTGGAGCAGTGGAAGAGAGTCCTCATGCTATGCTGTGCCGATTTAGTGCAGCACGCGGGGACTCGCCGAGTGGGCGGCTCAGGGCCCATGGGCCTTAGGTTGCTGACCTCTGGTTTAACTCAAGGTGTCGTCTAACTGAACTGGGACTTGTGGCTAAGAGCTCTCTTCACGAACCACGAGGCGCAGCCAATGTTTGTGGAAATGTGGACCAACCCACTGCAAGAAGGGCTTTCAGTATACTTTGCTGCCTCAAGTTGACAGGCTTGGCATAGCTTAATGCAGAAGAAATGTCTCTCCAGGTATTGCATGGAACCTTTTTGGGAGAGGAAGTTCCCTCTTCAGAGAGAAAGACTCACTCTCCAGCCAAACCAGCTCTGTGAGCTGTGGTGGACTATGCCAGCCATTTGCAGACCATCTTCCCCGATGAATCCCTGCTCAGATGCAAGTTTCTCCACTTTTTCAAAGCTGCAATCTCATGTCCGCTGACCTAGAAGAAGGCTCCATGGAACTACCTCAGGGAATGTTTCAAAGTATTGCACCATCTACTTTGAAACCCAGTGGGAGGAGAAGCTGTAGCTGCTGCACCAACCTGGCAATCTTCCTGCTGTGGAGAGTCTCACCTTTGGCCAAACTAAATAAGTTGTGAGAGAAAAGCAGCTTAGGTGGTTCTGAGTGGGCAGAGACCACAGGAAGAATTAAGCTTAGGCTGGTGTCTCAACGATGACCTTAAGACTAGTGGATGGAGTTACACCTTGGCTGAAGTAAAGTGTCCTCAGGTAACCTTAAGAGCGGAATACTGTGGAGTGTATGTTAGAAGCAGAGGAACCAGAGACCAAATTGCAAACAGGCGCTGGATTATGGAGAAAGCTAGAGAGTTCCAGAAAGACATCTACTTCTGCTTCATTGACTATGCAAAAGCCTTTGACTGTGTCGACCACAACAAACTATAGCAAGTTCTTAAAGAAATGGGAGTGCCTGATAACCTCATCTGTCTCTTGAGAAATCTCTATGTGGGACAAGAAGCTACAGTTAGAATTGGATATGGAACAACTGATTGGTTCAAAATTGGAAAAGGAGTACGACAAGGCTGTATATTGTCTCTCTGCTTATTTAAGTTATATGCAGAATTCATCATGCGAAAGGCTGGGCTGGATGAATCCCTAGCCGGAATTAAGATTGCCGGAAGAAATATCAACAACCTCAGATATGCAGATGACACAACATTGATGGCAGAAAGTGAGGAGGAATTAAAGAACCTTTTAATGAGGGTGAAAGAGGAGAGTGCAAAATATGGTTTGAAGCTCAACATCAAAAAACCAAGATCATAGCCACTGGTCCCATCACCTCCTGGCAAATAGAAGGGGAAGAAATGGAGGCAGTGAGAGATCTTACTTTCTTGGGCTCCATGATCACTGCAGATGGTGACAGCAGCCACGAAATTAAAAGACGCCTGCTTCTTGGGAGAAAAGCAATGACAGACCTAGGCAGCATCTTAAAAAGCAGAGACATCACCTTGCCAACAAAGGTCCGCATAGTTAAAGCAATGGCTTTCCCAGTAGTGATGCATGGAAGTGAGAGCTGGACCATAAAGAAGGCTGATTGCCGAAGAAATGATGCTTTTGAATTATGGTGCTGGAGGAGACTCTTGAGAGTCCCATGGATTGCAAGAAGATTAAACCTCTCCATTCTGAAGGAAAAGCCCTGAGTGCTCACTGGAAGGACAGATCCTGAAGCTGAGGCTCCAATACTTTGGCCACCTCATGAGAAGAGAAGACTCCCTGGAAAAGACCCTGATGTTGGGAAAGATGGAGGGCACAAGGAGAAGGGGACGACAGAGGACGAGATGGTTGGATAGTGTTCTCGAAGCTACTAGCATGTTTGGCCAAACTGCGGGAGGCAGTGGAAGACAGGGGTGCCTGGTGTGCTCTGTACAGTACAGTGGTACCTCAGGTTAAATACTTAATTCGTTCCGGAGGTCCGTTCTTAACCTGAAACTGTTCTTAACCTGAAGCCCTACTTTAGCTAATGGGGCCTCCTGCGGCCGCCGCGCCGCCGGAGCACGATTTCTGTTCTCATCCTGAAGCAAAGTTCTTAACCCGAGGTACTATTTCTGGGTTAATGGAGTCTGTAACCTGAAGTGTATGTAACCTGAAGTGCATGTAACCCAAGGTACCACTGTACATCACATTCCCCAACCAACCAAATTACAAAGTGATTCCCAGCCACCTCCACAAGCCTGAAAGCAGCCAGAAAGTTTTTGAGAGGGGAACGCCAAAAAAAAAATCTCATTATCAACACACGTTTACACAATGCCAGTCCTACTCTGAGCAGCCCCCCTGAAGTTAACAGACCTGGCTAACTTAGGTTAGTTAATTTCAATGTGTTTATTTTGAGTAGACCTTAATTGACTAAAATTCACGAGTGTACAGCGTAGGATTGCTAGTTAACGTTATGGTTTTATTCTCTTTTTAAAGGTTTTCTTTTAAAAACAACAACCAAGTGGTGTATCTTTTTTATGAAATAAAGAAAATAAAGAAAAATAGAATAGACAGCCATTTTAGTTGCAAATAATTTCCTATGCATGCCAAGAGCAGATTTCTCTCTCTCTTTCTCTCTTATAAAGGTAAAGGGACCCCTGACCATTAGGTCCGGTTGTGGCCGTCTCTGGGGTTGCGGCGCTCATCTCGCTTTATTGGCCGAGGGAGCCGGAGTACAGCTTCCGGGTCATGTGGCCAGCATGACTAAGCTGCTTCTGGGCGAACCAGAGCAGCGCACGGAAACGCCATTTACCTTCTCGCCGGAGCGGTACCTATTTATCTACTTGCACTTTGACGTGCTTTCAAACTGCTAGGTTGGCAGGAGCAGGGACCGAGCAACGGGAGCTCACCCCGTCGCGGGGATTCGAACCGCCGACCTTCTGATCAGCAAGTCCTAGGCTTTGTGGTTAAGTCCTAGGCTTTGTGGTTTAACCCACAGCGCCACCCGCGTCTCTTATACCCCACCTTAATTATTTTACAGTGGTGCCTCGCAAGACGAAAAGAATCCATTCCGCGATTCTCTTCGTCTAGCGGTTTTTTCGTCTTGCGAAGCAAGCCCATTGTCGGCTTAGCGGCTTAGCGCTATTAGCGGCTTTTAGCGGCTTATCGGTTTATCGGATCAGCTGATAAGCGTCTTAGCGGCTTAGAAAAAGGGGGGGGGGGAGGAAAAAAACCCCGCAGCAACTTGCAAGACATTTTCGTCTTGCGAAGCAAGCCCATAGGGAAATTCGTTTTGCGAAGCAACTCAAAAACGGCAAACCCTTTCGTCTAGCGGGTTTTCCGTCTTGCGAGGCATTCGTCTTGCGGGGCACCACTGTATTTGATTTACACTGCATTTGTGACGTTCCATTTCATTACATTGTTGGTATCCGCTTTGGGATGCAAATCAAGCCAGGTCGAAAAGCCAAATCTTTAGCTGCCTCCCTGCCCTCTTGCTCCCGAGGAAGATATTCACTCACACCATCTGGCAGGTTGCGTGCATGTGCCCTCTTGCCTCAGGCACCAAAAAACTGCCTGTGCCGGCCCTGCTACTTACCAAAGGTGCTCCAAGCTGAGATGCTGATGGCTCAGGGCGCGTTTCCTCCACCGCCCGCCAGGGGTCGCCGCTGCGTTCGGGCCGACCGGAAGTCTTCCCCTCTCCTCGCGGACGACGACGCTGGCAACAACAACAACAACAACAACAACAGGCACGTCCTGGCGTACCCGGATGTTCCTCGCCCGCCGTTTCCGCCTGAGGGAGCGAGCGAGGCGCCGCTGCCGTCGCCGCCGAGAGTCCCCGGGCTGCCCAGCGTCGCGAGGTGGGCGATGGCGGAGGCCTCCGCGTCCTGCTCCTCCCCCTCCCCAGCTGCTGCTGAGGAGAACGGGGGCCCTTCTCCGCCCCCCCTTCCTCCCAGGGGCCCCGAAGGCGGCGGCGGCGAGGAAGAGGAGGAGGAGGAGGAGCGGGAGGTCGGGGGCCGCCCCCACCGAGGCTGGAGCGAAGCCCAGTTTCGGCGCTACGGCTTCGCCACGCGGCCCATCCCCAGGCTCCGCCACGGGGACCCCCGGGCCGAGGAGCTCATCGAGAACGAGGTGAGCGGGTTGGGCTCCTATATATATATACGCGGACGGGAGGAAGGGGGGAGGGGTCCCCGGTGCTGAGACCCGGGGAGGGGGAGGGAGGGTTGCAAACGCCCTGGCCCCCTCTCCTACGATTTGCCACCAGCCTTGGTTAGGGTGCCTCCAGCATTATTATTATTATTATTACACACACACAAATATGTATATGTATTTATACATTCATTCCTATCTGTCTATCCATACCCCCAAATGGGTGGGGGTGGGGGTGTACACACACACACATATATGCATTGCAGGGGTTATACTAACTAGATGATCATCAGGGTCCCTTCCAATTCTGTATACCCTGCCTTTTCCCCTGACAGTGACTTAAGGCAGCTTACAGTGAGAGGGATGGAGGCCTGAGTTTTGTTCCTGGAGGAAGTGGGGGGTCCCCTCTGCTGAGAGCAACCCACCCATGCCCACCTGTCCGCTTCCCCCCACTTTGCCACCAGCCTTCGTTAGTGTGCCTCCAGTATTATTATACATATACATTCTTAAATATACACCTTGCCTTTTCCCCAAACAGAGACTCAAGGCATCTTACAGCTAAAAACAAATCAGCTAAAAACAGAGAAAGAAACTTTCATTATAAAAACCATTAAACATTGATAGAATTAAAACTAATTACACATATGCTTAAAACCACACACAGAATTATAATCAAAACAGCATGGCACCAGCCCTTTAATTAAAAGCGGTCAGTTCCCAGAAGCCTGTTGGCCGGCAGAAGGATAGGAAGGAGGGAGCCAGTGTGGCTTCTCCAGAGAGGGTGTTCCAAAGTTGACTGGGAGCAACCACTACAGAGAAGGCCCTCTCTGTATCTGTGAGGGTGGTGGGTCCAAGAAGAGGGCCTTTCTCAAAAATCTCACATCCTGGGAAGGTTGCTGGATCAGGAGGCATCAACCTTGAAAAAATAGGGGGGAAAGGGGGGCATAGAGGGAAGTTTTCCCACCTCCTCTTTTAAAGATCCCCATGGTAGGAATATTCACTTTTGACAAGCAACCTTCAAATAAAGGCAAGCTGGCCCACGCATGCACAGGTTAGTGATTTGTGGCACATAGGAAAGAAGAGGGTGGTTTTTATATTATTTTTGTTTCCAAAATATTTCTTAGTCACCTGGATCCCCTTTTTACTCATTATACTTTATTCTGCAGTTGCTATATGAAAAACCTGCTGATATTGTTCCTGTTTCAGCATTACAGTTCCTGTGCATTTACAACTAAAAAAGGGCTTTGAAATAGCAAGTGACACTGCTGTGGTAAACTGGGGCATTGGGCTGAAGGCAAGGTTCTGGGTGTCTGCAAGACTAGAAGCAGCACCATAGTGGTTTGATTGCGGGATGGAAAGTGAGCAGCTTTAGGATAGGCAGGAAAAGTATGCCCTTCTGCTGCCCGCCTTCTGCTCCCCAATAATTTATTTTTAAGGCTGGTGTATTCTCATCATTAAGGGACGCAGGTGGCGCTGTGGGTTAAAGCCTCAGCGCCTAGGACTTGCCGATCGAAAGGTCGGCGGTTCGAATCCCTGCGGCGGGGTGCGCTCCCGCTGCTCGGTCCCAGCGCCTGCCAACCTAGCAGTTCGAAAGCACCTCCGGGTGCAAGTAGATAAATAGGGACCGCTTACCAGCGGGAAGGTAAACGGCGTTTCCGTGTGTGGCTCTGGCTCGCCAGATGCAGCTTTGTCATGCTGGCCACGTGACCCGGAAGTGTCTCCGGACAGCGCTGGCCCCTGGCCTCTTAAGTGAGATGGGTGCACAACCCCAGAGTCTGTCAAGCCTGGCCCGTACGGGCAGGGGTACCTTTACCTTTACCTTTTATTCTCATCATTGGAGTGATAGCCACCAACTTGGGTGACTTTAAGAGGGGATTAGACACATTCTTGGAGAATAAGGCTACTAATAATTAGCAGTGTGCCTCTGAGCATCAGTGCTGGGGTTCACAAGGAAGAGTGCCATTATAGGTGTCCCTTTAGGCCAGGCTTCCTCAACATCGGCCCTCCAGATGTTTTTGGCCTACAACTCGCATGATCCCTAGCTAGTAGGACCAGTGGTCAGGGATGATGGGAATTGTAGTCTCAAAACACGTGGAAGGCCGAGGTTGAGGAAGCCTGCTTTAAGTCCTTGGTTAGCCACGGTGAGAATAGAATGATGGATGAGATGGGCTTTTGCTCGATTTTACCCAGCTGGGCTCTTCTTATGCTCTTATGAATGCCTTTCATACTTTGTTGCCTTATACCCTTTCAAACAACTCTTTAAGTTCTTCAAAGACCTCTCAATAGAGGTATTTGGAGGCAAATCTGTGTTTGCTTCTAATATTTGAGTACAGTGTTTTTTTCCCCCTCATTCTTTTTTATTAGTTATTTCCAAAAAGAACACAAGGTAACACACAAATACAAAGAAAATACACAGAAAAGAAAAATTAAAAATAATAAACAGCAATTATCATTTCCATATCATCCATATAACATAGTCGTCTCTTACGGGGCTTCCTTCAGCCTGTCCGTAAATCATTCGAAGCAATAAATAAAATTACACGTTTCATTACTTATATTGTCATTATACCGATTCCTAATTCCTGTTTGCTTTGCACAATAACTCTTAGTCTTTCACAGTGCGTCTCTAAATCCCTTTAGCGTTATTTGCCCTTCACTAATACATTCCAGATAACCTACATACTTTTCCCAATCTTTGGTGAACACTTGGTCTCTTATGTATCTAACTTTTCCTGTTAATCTATCCAACTCTGCGTAATCTGACAACTTAGATCTCCACTCCTCCACCGTTGGGGTTTCCCGTAGTTTCCACTTCTGGGCTAATACTACCCTATATTTGAGTACAGTGTTAGAAATTTCCTGGGCGCCAGGCATATTTTGCCACTGGCTCGGGCCCAGTTGTGACTATATGGAGATTGGTGGGCACCAGGTTGGCAGCCAGCATCTCCATCGAGCCAGTGAAAAAACCTCTGCCTTAGACCATAGTTAATACCATTTCCACTGTGTGTGCTTCTCCCTCTTGCATACTGGGGCGAATGAATTATAAGGGCAAGCTACAGTCAAGCAATGTAGTTGAGATCATAGAATTGTGGCGTTGGAAGGGATACTGAGGGTCATTTAGTCCAACCCCTGACAAATAAGCATTGTGTTGTGACCATAACCTAGGTTTAAGCTGCCATTTGGTGCCTTGCTTATATATCTCAGTTTTGAACACTATTTGAGTATCCTTATTGAAGAGTTAAGCATTTTGTTTCATGGCTTGAGCATTAATCAGAAAGGTAAACCCATCACCATTCTTCTTTTTGACTTCTAGTGTTCCGCTGTATCGGGCTGTCGTCAGTCTGTAAGGCTGTGCTTTATGAGTGACGGCAGTGAATAGTTGCAGCTACTTTCCTTCCATTGCTTATTCCTAATTGCAAAATCAGCCTGAATATTTGTGGCTGAGAGTTAGATACCTCCCACCTTACCTTGGGATTTTGCATTGCTATGCTTTTTTCTTTTTTCTTGTCTTTCCTAGGAGCCAGTGGTGTTGACAGATACAAATCTGGTGTTCCCTGCTCTAAAATGGGATCTGGATTATCTTCAGGAGAACATTGGGAGTGGGGACTTTTCGGTATATAGAGCAAGCACACACAAGTTCCTGTATTACGATGAGAAGAAAATGGCAAACGTTAAGAACTTCAAGCCTAAGTCAAGCAGGGAAGAGATGAAATTCAGCGACTTCGTTGAGCAGCTCCAAGAAATAGAACAGCAGGACAGTGGAGAAAGGTAACATCGGTTGGTGGCTTGGCGGTTTGGTTCTGTTGTGAGACATGGACTGAGTTCTTCTAAGGCAGGAGTGGGAACCTTTTTCAGTCTAAAGGCTGCATTCTCATTTAGGGGACACATTTCAGTGGCGGGTGGGGCCAGAGTGGATAGAGCAACTGGTGTTAAGTTTTATCTCAAGTAAGTTGTGAAGCAGGACTGGTGAAGGGTGTGACATAGGAAAATAATAATAATAATAATAATAATAATAATAATAATAATAATAATAATATTTTATTTATATCCCCAGCCGAAGCCGGGCTCAGGGCAGCTAACAACAGTAAAATAGTACAACATTCTAAAATCATTTCATTATAAAATTAATTCAAATCAAATTGATGGCAACCATTGGGCTAGAGTTCTGTGAAGATTGCCAAAGGAGGGAGTCAGGCTGTGCCCTGACCAAAGGCTTGGTGGAACAGCTCTGTCTTGCAGGCCCTGCGGAAAGATGTCAAGTCCCGCAGGGCCCTAGTCTCTTGTGACAGAGCATTCCACCAGATCGGAGCCACAGTCGAAAAAGCCCTGGCTCTAGTTGAGGCCAGCCTAACCTCTCTGTGGCCTGGGACCTTCAAGATGTTTTTGTTTGAAGACTGTAAGTTCCTCTGTGGGACATACCAGGAGAGGCGGTCCCGTAGGTACGAGGGTCGTAGGCCATATAGGGCTTTAAAGGTTAAAACCAGCACCTTAAACCTGATCCTGTATTCCACTGGGAGCCAGTGCAGCTGGTATAGCACCGGGTGAATGTGATCTCGCAGCGAGGACCCCGTAAGGAGTCTCGCTGCGGCATTCTGCACCCACTGGAGTTTCTGGGTCAGTCTCAAGGGCAGCCCCTTGAGTTCTGAGGGCAGGAAGAGTCCTGAGGGCCAGATAGAGAGGGCTAGAGGGCTTCATTTGGCCCCCAGGCCTGCGGTTCTCTACTTCTGTTCTAAGCAACTAGTCTGAGATATCATCCCGGGCTAGCTGCTTGCAGGGTTTTAAACTGAAGGAAACAGTGAGACATTCTACATCATACAGAAATTCTGTCACAGTGCAGATTGATCCAAAACAATATATTTCTCTCTTCACACGGTCAAATCCTGTACTTCCTACCTTGTAGGGAATTCCTCCACTTTCCTGTTCATCCCCCTTTTACCATGCACAAGCGTCTTCCTGAAGCAACAGGATCATATCTAGTAGTTATTGTGCTAGTATTGCTGCTGAAGGCATCCAATAAGTGTGTTCCTTTGGGCAGCACTCAAGGTGATGGGGAAAAGAAATAGGATTCTGGACTTAGTGGGGGGCTGGTTCTGGTGCTCCCTTTCCTATTAAATTCATTGGAAAGTGGCTGTGTAATTAAAGCCAAGAAAAAGGCTACAACAAAGGAAGTGCTGCACAGCTTGGGAGAAGAGACCCTTTGCTTCTTTTGTTGATTGCAGTGAGCAGAATCAAGGAGTCACTCATTCGCCAGTTGTACAACTGGATGTGTGTGGTTTTTTTCTTTTTGAAAAATGGTTTAGCATTTTTGTCCATCCTCCCCAATGCTCAAAGCAGCTTCCTATAAAAATAATAGAATAAAAATAATAAAAAGATGCAGTTTTGAAAATAAGAGCATCATAAACAAGGGCTTTTTATGGGTTGTTTTATGGTTGGTTATATATGAGAACTGTTTACTCTGCTACTGCTATTTTAATGCTAGCTATTTTTACTGCTATTTTAATGGTGTATCTTACTTTGTTGCAACCCATCTGGAGGACATACACCCTAAAAGGCAGGCTAGGAACCTATTATCATGATCAGTATAATCAACAGCAGTATTAACACTAGGTCACAGTCCCTAATCCACTGCTGTAGGTCTTTTGGAAGATAGGTTTTGCATCCTGTCTGAAAGGATACAAAGATAGGACAGCTTCTAGATTGATCTCTGAGAATGAGAGTACCTGAAACCATGTGTGCATCAGGGAACAGATGGGTCATCCTGCATGTGTATACCTGCCCAATTTCTATTGACTTGGTACTGCTCAGTTGAATCCTTTCCTTAAATCTGCAGTCCTCTGGGCGAAGTTAGCCTTTGCTTATCAGGTTTCTATATACAGTGATACCTCGCAAGACGAATGCCTCGTAAGACGAAAAACTCGCAAGACGAAAGAGTTTTTCATTTTTTGAGTTGCTTCTCAAGACGAATTTCCCTATGGGCTTGCTTCACAAGACGAAAACGTCTTGCAAGTTTGTTTCCTTTGTCTTGCAAGTTTGTTTCCTTTTTCTTAAAACCGTGCATTCAGGGGGTGCAGTTGCGACTTGACTTCGAGGAGCAACTCATAGCACGCGTTGTGGTAGCCTTTTTTGAGGTTTTTAAAGACTTTGGTGATTTTTGAAGCTTTTCCAAAATCCATGCTTCACAAGACGAAAACATCGCAAGACGAAGAAACTCGCAGAACGAATTAATTTCGTCTTGCGAGGTACCACTGTAAGTGAATGTATTTTTGAGGCACTGGCTAAAAATGAATGAAAAATGGCAATCAAGATCTTCCTTTTTGCAGACCTACATGTAAAATTCTCCTTTCCCCCTTGTTTTCTGCCATGTGCAGGCTTTATCTGCAGCAGACTCTGAACGACACAGTTGGGAGGAAAATCGTGGTGGATTTCCTGGGCTTCAATTGGAATTGGATTAACAGGCAACAGGCAAAGCGAGGCTGGGGTCAGCTGACATCCAACTTGTTACTGATCGGCATGGAAGGTAGCAGATCTGCCTTAGACTTAAATGTGCCTAAATGTCTTTGGACAACTCATTGCATTTTGCTTTTAGCATAGACAACTTCTTAGGGATTCCTTTTGCACACAAACATCCAACATCTAGCCCCTGTTATCTCATATACGAAAATCTGACGTAGGTGATTCAGAGGCCTGATTCAAAGAAGTGGTGTCAGGGATGTAGTCCATAGATGCCAGGATAGCCAACATTATGCCTCCCAGATCTTGTTGGACTCCAGGCAGCATGGCCAGCGAGCAGGGATGATGGAAGTTGGAGTCCAAACGTCTCGAGGGCATAACTTTGGCTACCCGAGGGCCTCTTGTTCACCGGTTACATCTGAAAAGATAAACCACACTTTTCTTATTTGGTTCTTACTTCTTTCACATGCATCCATTCCCTCTGGCTGCACAAATAGGCCGCATGGCAGTTATCTGACTGCTCTAGTGAGAAGGACTTTTTGCATGTAACTAATTCTTCCTTATCCTGTAACATGTACTACTGTCTTGTTGCGAGGACCCAGATGATGCAAGTGCTATAAACCGATGACGTACATTCATAAGTGTCCTCTGTATAACTGAATACACTGTTTAGATCCCCCCCCCCTACGTAGAACTTGATTTATTTTGGTGCATGACTGATGCAGATCACCCATTGTAAGATAATGATTCTATCCTGCCTTTCAGGGCAATCTCTCACAATACAGCCTACAGTAAAACCATTACACTACCTCCCTTGCTTTGGATAGCTCTCTGTATGGATAACTATTATTCAGAAAACCTCTAAAACACAGCCTCTAAACCACTGGTTTTGAATTGGTTTCTCAGTGGCTTTCCTTACGCAATGATGGGAGCTGTTGCCTTCAGTGGGTCCTGAGAGTGCTGTTAAATTGCCCAACATGTTCTTAAAACTTTATTTTCTAACGGTTTACTTGTAATGTAATAGGCACAGACCTGCATAATTACATCCCTTGTCTTTTGAGAGTCTGGTGGGTATAAGATGGTTTTCTTCCACGATGGGTGGCGAGTCGTGGAAGTGTGCATATAGTGCTTCGTCAGACTGGCCAATTCTGGCATTAAGATCGCCAGCCACTAGCACTGAAGCTGCAGGGGTTTGAGTCATCAAACCATCAATGTATGTTTCCAGCCCATGCCAGGTGTTTTTAATCAGCTGCTTGCCTCTTTGTAATGTAATGTAATGTAGGCACACCCTCATTGTTAATACTTGTGTTTAGAGGGCTGTCAGGTTTACAGTGTCTCTGTTTCTTTTTATGAAGGGAATGTGACTCCAGCACACTATGACGAGCAGCAGAACTTCTTTGCTCAGATTAAGGGATACAAGCGTTGCATCCTGTTTTCCCCTGACCAGTTTGAGTGCCTCTACCCTTATCCTGTGCACCACCCATGTGATCGGCAGAGCCAGGTAAGGCGACATCTGTGCCAAATGGCCCCTACTTTGTAGGAGTATGTGATATTAAATATTTGGGTGGCATTCAACTTAGTTTTACACAGAGTAGACTGATGGAAATGAATGGACCTAACTTATTCACATTCTTTAATTTCAGTGGGTCTGAGCAAAACTGAGTTGAATACTATCCTTTGTTCTGATCAGATGGAAGATTTACACAGGCTTCTATGTCCTGTCTAACAATGACCAGCCTGAAAGAGGTCGCAAGCAAAACGTGATCTGTATTTTTCTCCTGTTATTTGTGGTCAACGTCTCTTTGTCCTGTTCAGGCCTTACTTGCTGGTGTTTAGTCTGATAATTTAGCCTAACCCCTTGATGTTGAAGGAAAGAGACATGAAAAGCAACAACTGTGCTGCAAAGAAACCCCAGTGTGCAAGCAGGTGCTTATATGTGGGGTTTCTGCACACAAACATGCCCTGCTTTCTTTTCAAACGATTGCATGTGATTCAGTGCCATGGGGAAAAGTGTGGCTGTGCTCCAGATTAAACGCAGCAACGTCCCACATTACAGTGGTGCCCCGCAAGACGAATGCCTCGCAAGACGGAAAACCCGCTAGACGAAAGGGTTTTCTGTTTTGGAGGCGCTTCGCAAAACGAATTTCCCTATGGGCTTGCTTCGCAAGACGAAAATGTCTTGCGAGTTTCTGTGTCCCCCCCCCCTTTTTCTAAGCCGCTTATCAGCTGATCTGCTAAGCCGCTAAAAGCCGCTAATAGCGCTAATCCGCTAAGCCGTCAATGGGCTTGCTTCGCAAGACGAAAAACCACTAGACGAAGAGACTTGCGAGGCACCACTGTATTGCGTTTGCATCCTGCCTCTTCTCTGAGGAACTCAAGATGGTTCTTCCCCATTTTACTCTCTCAACAACTCTCTGAGGCAGGTTTTTCCGAGAGAGAGAGTGGCTGGCCCAAGGACACACACAGAACTTTGTGGCTGATCGGCGCTTTGACCCAAATCCTACTCCCAACACACTAATCCCTATATCACACTGGCTCTCCAGTATGCAGCATCCATACTATACACTATACTTTACACTATACTAAGAAAGCACTATACTATTGGATGCAAGGTGAGTAGTGCATTGTCCTCTGAACATGTACACTCTACATTGGCATGAGTAACCAGTTTTTACAACCGTATGTGTAGTCTTGTCCAGGGACAACAAATTAATGGGATGGAATTCGCCTTCCATCAAGGTATCTAAACAACCTACCAAATTTCTAGGTAGCCTATCTTTTTTTAAAAAAAAATGTAAAAGCAAGATTCTAGCTCATGATTGGACTTCAGCCTGAACCCAACCTTCCCCATTTCATTTGCTTACTGTCTACCTATAGTATACAGACATGCAACACAGACCTCTTTTCTGCCATTTACTGATGTGCACTTAGGAGACAAACACAGTCTATTGCTGTCTTACTTAATACTGTGTTAAATCTAGAATTTAATCTAGCACTTGACTTTCCAGGTTAACTTTTGTGACTAGTATGCAACAGGTTGTTGTCTCTACCTGAGCTCGTGCAGGTTTACCTGAGGGGAATTGGGGCATGGGAAGGACCATACCCTGGGGAACTCTCTAGATGACCTTTGTGACTTCAGCCTCTTCAGTGACATGTTCTTTTCTCCTGTTTTGCTAGGTTGACTTCGACAATCCTGACTATGAGCGCTTTCCCAATTTCCAGAACGTAGTTGGCTATGAGACAGTGGTGGGCCCAGGCGATGTGCTTTATATCCCCATGTATTGGTAATGAGCATAGACAGAGGATTGGACAGGGTGGTGTGGGAATGGGGCAACTGCAGCAGAACCCAGGGCCCCAGATTAAGGAATGGGAACCTTGGGCTCACAAGAGGCCTATGGGTCTTTCTCTTTTGACTCAGATGTATTGTAAGGCCTACAGTTTTTACCTTCTCTGTGTATTCAAAAGGGAGGGAGTGCTTCCTTTATCCTCAAGATACGGAGGATAAATAGGCTTTTGTGTTTTAAGGTGTTCTCATGCCAGAAGAGAGAAGAAAAATAAAAACATCCTTGACATTTGCTAGTAGCTTGGATTTGGGTGAGTGGGTTTAAGTAAGGTGAGGCCTATCCTTTTGCACTCTCACCATGGCAGTTCAACACAGGATCAAAATTTTCCAACCACTGAAAATTTCATACACAACTGTGTAATATTTTAGTCCATCTCTATTGGTTTTCTTAAAAAAAAAAAAAACCAAGTAGCTGAGGCTAATCTCATGGGGTGAGTTCTCCTTTACTGTAAGGGTAGAGTAAGTCGGACCCAAGCCAGATGTGGATCTGTCCATGTACCAATATTTATAGGAGTTAAATGGGAAGTGGCACACATCCCACAGGAAGTAAAAGTATAGGGGAAAGAGAGAGAAAGTGCCTGCCTTCAGTTCCCGTAGCCCTTTCAACTTAGAATGAAAGCGAACCTACCTTTGTCAGGTTGGTACTGAAGGCGGGAAGCATGCTTTGTTTGTATTCTGAGATAAAGTATGCACATACAAGAGAGCACCCATTCATGGGAGTGTGATCTGTTGAGCACAACAGATACAAACAGCAAGAGGTCACGGATAGTCATAGCATAGTTCCCTGGCATAAAGTGCAAATAGGATAGAAGCCAGGGGGATAAAAGAATAACAAAGGCTCAAGCTGAGCTGTCTGCATTGATACTGTAGCACTGACGTTGTTAATTCTTAAATTCTCTGTGGCTAGAATTGGAAACGTATACAATTTCCCTGGCCTTTCTATTATTCCATTCAGGTGGCATCACATCGAGTCTCTGCTGAACGGAGGAATTACCATCACTGTAAACTTTTGGTACAAGGTAAACATGTCACTAGCTTTTGTTGCTGGCAGAAGAGAACTTTGCGCATGGACAGAACAGAAACATAGAGCTGCTACTTGAAATATTTGTTGTGTGGTGTAATGCAGTATTGACGTTGCTGCATTATAAAATCTGTCCTCTTCATTCTACACACCTCTGAGGGCTGCTTAAGGTTCCCTAGAGTTACATGAACTCTTCCAAACCTGGCCTGTGTTCTTAATTCCATCTCTTAAAGAATTTGTATGGCTGCATTGGTGTTCAGTAAATTTGCATACCACCCTTCATCCAAAGAACACAGGGCAGTTCACAACATAAAAATACAAAAGGAGAACACAAAGTACATAACAGAACAAAAGCAAAACCAACCAATACCCACCCCCCACCCCCGCAAACATATTTAAAAGGACATAGAATGCTAATCAGCCAAAGGTCTAGTTAAAGAGAAACTTTTTCACCTGACACCTAAAGATATGTAATGAAGACTCCTGGGGAGCCCATTCCACAAAAGGGAGCCATTGCAGAAATGACCCCCTTCTCATGTTGTCACCCTCTGGAGCTACCGTGGAGGAGGCACACAAAGAAGGGCCCCTGCGATGATGATCACTGGGTCCAAGCTGGTTCACATTGGGAGAGGCAGTCCGTAGATATTCCCTCTGTGAAGTATGTAGTTCCTTGGATTGAAATAATGCCTAATTGTTTAATGGCGATGGTTTTTTTAGGGAGCCCTTTCCTAGACCAGCATTTGTGCAGTGACCTCTATTATGACTCTGTGCCATTTGGCTGCTAATAGAATACCAACCATTCTCCTGTCCCCCACTGTTTTATTGTGCTTGTATGTGTGTGATGGGTGTGTGTGTGTTAGTTTTATCAAGTAACAAACTTATGATCCTGCTGTTTCCTTTTGGTTTTTCTGCTACCTCCCAAACCAGAAACCAGAGTGAGTGCTGCAAGTTTGATGCTAGTCTCTTTGTCTATATAATAATAATAATAATAATAATAATTTATTATTTATACCCTGCTCATCTGGCTGGGTTTGTTTTGATTTGGAAGCTTCCTAAGTGTGTGTGTGGGGGGAATCCTCTTTGAGAGTATGAGCACATGTAAATATGTCAACACAAAATTTTAAAAATTCCTTCCCGTAGCACCTTAAGGTAAAGGTAAAGGGACCCCTGACCATTAGGTCCAGTCGTGACCGGCTCTGGGGTTGCGGTGCTCATCTTGCTTTATTGACCAAGGGAGCCGGCGTACAGCTTCCGGGTCATGTGGTCAGCATGACTAAGCCGCTTCTGGTGAACCAGAGCAGCGCACGGAAACGCTATTTACCTTCCCGCCGGAGCGGTACCTATTTATCTACTTGCACTTTGACGTGCTTTCAAACTGCTAGGTTGGCAGGAGCATGGACTGAGCAACGGGAGCTCACCTTCAGATCGGCAAGTCCTAGGCTCTGTGGTTTAACCCACAGCACCACCCGCGTCCCAAGTAGCACCTTAGAGACCAACTAAGTTAGTTATTGGTATGAGCTTTGTGTGCATGCACACTTCTTCAGATACACTGAATGCACACGAAAGCTCATACCATTAACTAACTTAGTTGGTCTCTAAGGTGCTACTGGAAGGAACTTTTTAAATTTTGTGTCAACTACGGCAGACCAACATGGCTACCTACCAGTAATGTAAATATGTGTTTGTGTTTTTCCCAGGGTGCCCCAACTCCCAAAAGGATTGAATATCCCCTAAAGGCTCATCAGAAGGTGGCAATAATGAGGAACATAGAAAAAATGCTGGGTGAGGCCCTTGGAAACCCACAAGAGGTACAGGACAAACCTGGAAACTGTTATTGGGGGCCAAGGGGGCTAAGTTGCACAGAAACCCCCGAGTTCTAATTGGGCCCTGAGAGCACCAAAACAGCCTAATTCTGTCAGTCGTTTGCAGTTCCTTAGATATGCATGAAGGGTTAACCCTGGGAGAAAAGAAAGGCTTTAAATATGCCATATATTTATGTACCGTATTTTTTCGCTCTATAAGACGCACCAGACCACAAGACGCACCTAGTTTTTGGAGGAGGAAAACAAGAAAAAAAATATTCTGAATCTCAGAAGCCAGAACAACAACAGGGATCACTGTGCAGTGAAAGCAGCAATCCCTCTTGCTGTTCTGGCTTCTGGGATAGCTGCGCAGCCTGCATTCGCTCCATAAGATGCACACACACTTCCCCTTACTTTTTAGGAGGGAAAAAGTGAGTCTTATAGAGCACAAAAAATATGGTATTTATTATAAAATACCTCCGGACATCATCTACGAAGATGCCAGGGTGGTATTAAAATGAAAAGGAATACAAGCAAATCCACTACAAAATGTGGGTTTTAATAGAGTTATACGTATTTGAGGTATCTCTGGTACTATTTGCCCAAAGCCAAGTGACATCCCGGTTTAACTTTTGAGGTTCAGCACTATGTCGTTGGCAAATTGGCATCTCTCAAAACTTAAGATACAATAAGATCTTCTATATACATCAGGAAACGTGGCGGTTTTCAAAAGTAGGCTGATTCACCCAAGGGGCAGGGTTTCAAAGGTCTTCGGAGTTCAATAGATGTTACTGTTAAGGAAAACCTCTGTAAACAATTGCACACTGGTGTTGCAAACAAGTGACAATTGACAGTGATTTTAAGGGCTGCTTGTTCTACTGGGGTGAGGGCTCCAAACATTAATGTTGAGTTCCAAGCCTATTATCCTTTACTGAGAATGGGTTGGAAGATAAACAAGGACAATAGAGACTTTAAAAAAGGCTGGGAACCATTTATGTTGTATTTACAGAAATATTGTAAAGAAGTGGACTCACTAGCAGGGTTTGAGTAAACATTTACAATTAACAAAATAAATAAAGACATTAAGATGTAAAAATTGGAGAATAACAAAGTGTAAGTGGAAATGTGAAAATAAGTATGGTATAAAAAAGTGAAGAATATGACAACATTTAAGTTAAAAATTGCAATATTAAGGTAGAATAAAACAGGCAGGGGGAGTAAATAGACAAAAAAAACCGTAAGAGGAAATTGAGGGAAGTCGGGGGGGGGGGCTGGGGATTTATATTCCTTTTTGCTTTTTAGACAATGTTGATTGTAGTGATTATAAAATTGTAAAACTTAATAAAAAAATTTTTAAAAAAGAGAATGGGTTGGAAGATGCATAATAATAATAATAATAATAATAATAATAATAATAATAATAATAATAAATTCTTCATTTATACCATGCCCATCTGGCTGTGTTGCCCAAGCCACTCTGGGCAGCTTCCAATCAAGTGTTAAAAACAATACAGCATTAAATATTAAAAACTTCCCTAAGCACGGTTGCCTTCAGATGTCTTTTAAAGAGAAGATAGCTGCTTATTTCCTTCACATCTGAAGGGAGGGCGTTCCACAGGGTTGGGCGCCACTACCAAGAAGGCCCTCTGTCTGGTTCCCTGTAATCTCACTTCTCGCAATGAGGGAACCGCCAGAAGGCCCTCGGTGCTGGATCTCAGTGTCCAGGCTGAACGATGGGGGTGGAGACGCTCCTTCAGGTATACAGGACCGAGGCCGTTTAGGGCTTTAAAGGTCAGCACCAACACTTTGAATTGTGCTCGGAAACGTACTGGGAGCCAACGCAGATCTCTCAGGACTGGTGTTATGTGGTCCCGGCGGCCACTCCCAGTCGCCAGTCTAGCTGCCACATTCTGGATTAATTGCAGTTTCCGGGTCATCTTCAAAGGTAGCCCCACGTAGAGCGCATTGCAATAGTCTAAGCGGGAGATAACTAGAGCATGCACCACTCTGGCAAAACAGTCCACAGGCAGGTAGGGTCTCAGCCTGCGTACCAGGTGGAGCTGGTAGACAGCCGCCCTGGACACAGAATTAACCTCTAGTGTTGACTTCAACGGTGTTCTGCTCTTTCCAGCTGTGTTTACAGTTTTTCATCTTGGGAAGATTTTTGGCTGTGCAAACATCACTCCATTCGGCATATGTCTATAGCCAACAGTTTTTGTGGTTTTACTCCTTTGTTGTTGTCTCAACAGGTGGGCCCCTTGTTGAATATGATGATTAAGGGGCGGTATGACTAATCCTCGGCCTCTGCAGTGGTGGATGTTGCGAGCTGCTTCACAGACAAGTGGAAGATACTAGGCGCTAGTATCGCACGCAGAAATTGAAAGACTGAGGTGCTCCTGGCACAACTCTGCCCTGTCCTGCACCAACGTAGGGAGTGACTGGTACCATCAAACACTCCCGTCCATCCCTCTTTCAACTTCACTTAACCTTCCAGAGGATCCCGTGCTTTACGACGTAGGAACCTAGCTGCCAAGGACTCGTGTGTCTGCAACCTGCCAGTATACAGAGATTGGCACCTGGTACTTGCCTGCCATCTGTCACATTGCAAAATACTTTTTTTGGGAGGGAGCAGAGTTTAGATTGGTCTTGCCAGTCTTTTGCGTTCATCCCACCAGCTGAATTGTATGATGTTGCATGAGGGGTGGATGCAGTAAGTCTCAAAGTCTTGAGAGTCTCCCGAAGCGGGAGAGAACCTTTGGCCATGTAAGACTCCACTGTCTGCTTATTTTGCCTGGGAAGTGAAAGCAATTGCATGCTGGCATCTGCATAGTTGCCTGTGTGTGAGAAGCAACTAGACAAGCCATTTAGATCTTCCCTCTGCACCTTGGCATTAGAAATCTCCCCAACACCCCTTCTCTGAGGTTTAGCTTCCGTGTTTGTCAAAGGTCGCCTTCTCTCTGATGGCACAATTTTCTAATGTAAAGCAAAATTATGGTTACAAGTACACAGAGGCAGAAGGTAGGGATGGAGACAATAAAGTCTTCCAAGTCTGCTGTGCCAAATTAACATCGAAAACAGCGTTTTGGAGGGCCTGACCTCTTAATTCTGTTGGAAGTCCCGGCTGAAATCCCCATACACACAGATTCCCTTTGCTACACTCCGGACGGCTTTTCCACAATGAGCACCATTGCCCTTTGTCAGTAAAAAACACCTTTGTGTTGTGTTTCTCTTTCCATACATGGAAATGTTAATTTCACTCCATCCTCAGCCTTCTGCATACTGGATTATAATGGATAAATAGGTGGAGAAGGGGAACAGCAAAGTTACAGTAACACTTTCTTGCAGTGATTTTTTCGACAGACTTCTATGTAGGGTGGAAGCCTCTATTTTCCATTCTATTCCACTTTTCCCTGCTTGGCAGGAAATGTGGGTGTTTCTGGCTGTGTTTCATCAAGACGAGAGTGCTGAGTTGAGATCCCAGCTTTGTCCCTTTGCCACAGAGGTGCTTTTCTGTGAAATGGAGAGTTTTGAGAAGACCTCGCTGCAAAAGCTTTGCTTGTCCCAGCAGGAGAGAGGTCATGACCAGCTTGCCGGGACAACACCTGAGCATGACTTCACCTTTTCTGGGACAGATCACACTCTTATCCTTTTATTGTACGGATCACACTCCTA
This sequence comes from Podarcis gaigeae, assembly GCF_964106915.1. NCBI lineage: Eukaryota > Metazoa > Chordata > Lepidosauria > Squamata > Lacertidae > Podarcis > Podarcis gaigeae. The sequence continues at coordinate 14,270,719 of NC_139681.1, forward strand.
ATCTTTTACTGTGAATTCAGAATGCAGTAGCTGAAGACATTCTGGAGAAAGCTGGGTAGTGGTTCAGATTTCACTGGGCAGGTGGAGGGAGCAATGGAGCTTTGTCATAAGCCAAACCTACTGTTTGATTTAGCTCTGCCAGCCACATAGAAGCAGTGGAATGCCAGAGTTCTTGCCATAGATAATAGATCAGGAAAGGGGATAGAATGGCTTCTGAAGAGCAAGATTGGACTTGGCAAATGGTAGTACTAATAAATGCATTCTGCCTTTGCCTGAGGGCAAAAGCAATTCTTGTGCTTCATGGAAAGTGCCCTGGATGTGCAGCAGTATTGGCCAGGGTGCCAACAGAGACTGGAGCAATTTGTGGGATTTTGCTGTTGCATAGAGCCCATGCGGAAAGGGGCCACTCGCCTCACTTTGAATGGAGCGGATGGGACTTAAACACAACCTTCGGATCTCTCATTTCTTTTTGCCAAAGGTAACTTTTGAAAGTTTTTTAACGGTTGGTTTTTTTAAAAAAGAAGAAAAATAAATCATTGCGCCTGACCGGTGCAAGAACTCAGTTTACAATGCACTGATGGACTGATTAAGTTACTGTCTTCTCTTGTGTTTTTTTGTGTTTTTTTAATCCTATGCTTTTGATGCCCTGCTGTGGTATTGGGGAAAGCTGTGTGTGTGTGTGCGTTTTCTGTGATGATGTGTGAGGACATGTGGGAAAGGCATAATGCATCCAGAAGCGTAGTTCTTAAAATAAAACTGTCCAAAAAGAGAAGTATGGTGTTCCCTTTGTTCTGCCCAACAAATGGCCCTCTCTATCAGAGAACACGATCAGGACTGTGGGAATGGCTATCCCTTTGAGGGCTGTGGCATAGGCTTGCTGTGTAGTGCTCAGACTCTTGATGCTGTTGCTAGAACCTTGTGTTTGTAGATCTCTGGAACTACAATTTTCGCCTACACTGTTGGGATCTCCGCTTGGCCAAGCTGATAAAGCTCATCTTCCTCCAAGTCCTTCAGAATCGCCCTCCCGACGAATAATGAACGACCTGAGCCTTTCATAAGGCTCTAAGGCACGTTCTCCCATTCAGCAGAGAATCCAGCACAGGGAAGTGATGAGATTTATGGCTACATGCTATGCTTTATTTCTTATTACGCAGACAACAAAGAAATATACATCCTCTCTCTATGAAAGCAGAGAGCAACCGAAACAAAGGAAACAGGAAACCAGTAACGTCACATCCGTCTCCAGTCTCCCATGAGATTTCCAACAGCCTGGACTGTCTCTGGAATGTAAACAGAGCCTTGTGACTCCAAGCAGCTGCTCAGTGGCAAACAGGAACTAACATACAGAGCCCTTCCAAAGGAGGTTCATTGCCTGTGGCCTCCTGGAGTGTACGTACAACCCCCCCTTTGTATTGGCAATGTATCTAGACCAGGGCTTCTCAAACCTGGGTCTCCAGCTGTTTTGGGACTACAACTCCCATCATCCCCAGCTAGCAGGACCAGTGGTCAGGGATGATGGGAGTTGCAGTCCAAAAACAGCAGGAGACCCAAGTTTGGGAAACCCCAATCTAGACATTGAGAAATCTTTGCTGGTTATCAGCCCAGCTCAATAGCGCATTGGCAATAGAGCAACAGCTTATAGAGAGGGAGCAGTATCCCTTTTACAGCAGGTCTTGCCACATGGTGGGTATGTTTACCTTGGTGCTTCCTTCATATATCCCTTGTTGGCTCACCTCTGCAAGGGCCTTTATTCGGTTGTGGTTGGGAGGGAGCTTGTTGCACAGGGGCCTGACTTTCCTTCCCTGACATCCCAGAAGATTCTGTTCATCATCTCTACCAGTAAGAAGGCTGACCCTCCAGCAAGTATTATAACTTGCAAAACTTTAATATGAAATAAATCATAAAAGTGTTGATTGGGCTACAATTCAAGAGGGTGCCTTTTTTGTGGGGGGGGGGGCATGCAAGAGACTGTGTGAATTAGTAGCTTGCAGCCAAAGAATGGGCTGCTTTAGTTCAAATCAATAAAGGTAAAGGGACCCGACCATTAGGTCCAGTTGTGACTGACTCTGGGGTTGCGGTGCTCATCTCGCTTTATTGGCCGAGGGAGCCGGAATACAGCTTCCGGGTCATGTGGCCAGCATGACTAAGCTGCTTCTGGCGAACCAGAGCAGCGCACGGAAACACCGTTTACCTTCCCTCTGGAGCGGTACCTATTTATCTACTTGCACTTTGACGTGCTTTCGAACTGCTAGGTTGGCAGGAGCAGGGACCGAGCAACGGGAGCTCACCCCGTCACGGGGATTCGAACCGCCGACCTTCTGATCAGAAAGTCATAGGCTCTGCGGTTTAACCCACAGTGCCACCCACGTCCTATGTTCAAATCAATATACGTATCCTAATCTGATTTTTTTTTTGGCCCTTGTTGACCCCTCTCGTGATTGCTAGGTCTCAGTGTTGCTTTCACAACAGAAGCCACAGCTGGCAGAATTCCAGCGTTTTGCCACCCTGTTCCTTGGCCAACCTTTCTAATCCTCCTCTCTTCCTCCCATGGGAACTTAAGCACTGTGAAGTTGCATCCAGCCGCCTCCTCTTCTTTGCCATTTCACTTCTCTTCCACCTACCCTTCTGTTTCCTGTTTCTCAGTCCCTTGCACTCTTCCCTTCAGCATCACCCCTGTGTGAGATTCTCAATCGCAACTCAGCTGACAACTCGCTTTCCCCTCGCTGGCTTTGTAGCTCGGCTGCAAACTCTGATCCCCTGGGCGACTGAACATTCCCTGCCGCCACACCAGTTCAAGCCAGTACAGTGGTGCCCCGCAAGACGAACGCCTCACAAGACGGAAAAACCGCTAGACGAAAGGGTTTTCCGTTTTGGAGGCGCTTCGCAAAATGAATTTCCCTATGGGCTTGCTTCGCAAGATGAAAATGTCTTGCCAGTTCCTGCGGGGTTTTCCCCCCTTTTTCCCTCTTTCCCTAAGCCCTAAGCCGCTTATCAGCTGATCCGCTAAAAGCCGCTAAACCGCTAATAGCGCTAATCCGCTAAGCTGTCAATGGGCTTGCTTCGCAAGAAGAAAAAACCGCTATACGAAGAGCCTCACAGAACAGATTAATTTCATCTTGCGAGGCACCACTGTAAATGCTGTAGAGACTACAGGTTTCCCCAGGCTGACCTATGTAGCTAAATAACAACCCGGCATGCACATAAAAAGGTAAAGGACCCCTGACAGCGAATGATTCTGGGGTTGCTGCGCTCATCTCGCTTTACTGGTCGAGGGAGCTGATATTTGTCCGCAAACAGTTTTTCTGGGTCATGTGACTAAGCCTCTTCTGGCAAAACCAGAGCAGCGCATGGAAACGCCGTTTACCTTCCTGCTGGAGCAGTACCTATTTATCTACTTGCACTTTGACGTGCTTTCAAATTGCTGGGTTGGCAGGAGCTGGAACCGAGCAACGGGAGCTCACCCCATCGCGGGGATTCAAACCACCAACCTTCCAATCAGCAAGCCCGAGGCTCAGTGGTTTACACCACAGTGCCACACGTTGCATCTGTATACCATGGGTAGGCAAACTAAGGCCTGGGAGCCTGATCCGGCCCAATCGCCTTCTAATTCTGGCTCATGTGCAGTCCAGGAATCTGTGTGTTTTTACATGAGTAGAATGTGTCCTTTTATTTAAATGCATCTCTGGGTTATTTGTGGGCCCTGCCTGGTGTTTTTACATGAGTAGAACGTATGCTTTTATTTAAAATGCATCTCTGGGTTATTTGTGGGGCATAGGAATTCGTTCTCCCCCCCCCCCCCAAAAAAAAATATATATAGTCCAGCCGACCACATGGTCTGAGGGATGGTGGACCGGCCCCCTGCTGAAAATGTTTGCTGATCCCTGGTCTATACCAAGCCTTGTTCTAGTAAGCATATTTTTAAAGGTTATGTCTCCACCAGGGGTGGGGGCTTAGGAAAGGATCATGCAAGAAGCAACAATTGCACTGCTTCCATCTTAGAAGCAAGGTCCAAGTCTGCAGAAGAAGAAGAAGAGTTTGGATTTGATATCCCGCCTTTCACTCCCTTTAAGGAGTCTCAAAGCAGCTAACATTCTCCTTTCCCTTCCTCCCCCACAACAAACACTCTGTGAGGTGAGTGGGGCTGAGAGACTTCAGAGAAGTGTGACTGGCTGGTCCCATCTTGGAAGTGGTGAAGGATTCGCACCCGCTACCCAAAAGCATTGGTCTTTTTCCAGTGCCTCGTCCACCTAGTCTTTGGGGTTTAGTTTAGAGTTAACTGCTGAGAAGCTGGTAGGTCTCCTCTGCGTAATTTATTGCTCCAGCTTGGTGGACAGCCCTTGTGTGAGAGGCGGAGGAGCTCTCCTCTCGCCACGACAATGAAACGTAAGCTCTAATTACTGCCTCGCAAAGTCAAATATTTGTTGCAAGCAGAGGATTAATTGGCAGGGGAAGGGAGAGACGGTGGAGGCTCTCGCAGAATAACAGGAACAGATGCCTGAATGCCTTGGGGAAGCACAGCTTTCTCCTACAAATCAGAGCTTTAAATTACAAGGCTTTTACTGATGCCAACAGTTGTGGGAAGTCGTCTGCTCTCATTTGCGTAATGGCTTCTGTCACTGCTGATTAGACAGAGGATGAAAGAAAAGAAATTTGACAATTAGGAATGAATGATCATTAATCAGAAAGTTGGTTAGGAGAAGGGGAAAGAATATCCCACAGACAATAGGGAACAACCTCGCTTGTGTTCCGCGGTGGCAGACATTTGTACCCATAGATGGGGGCTCAGAAACTCGTTCTCCAATGTATGACGGCCTGTTCAGAAGAATTCTGCAAGGAGATAATGTCCGGGAGTTAATTTGTCAGCATCTGAAAAACCCAAGGGAAATGTCTTGCTCTTCTCCATCCTAAAAGCAAAGCAAAGCGCTAAAATCTTAAGGACTATTTTGGCTCATGTTAACCCAGTAGAAAGCCCCCTTCCTGCTGTTAACAGAAAAATCCGAGGGCTCCCTTGGACAAAAACAAAGACACCAACCAGGATAACTTGGAGCAAAACAGCAGCCTGTAGGCTTGGCCTTTATTGAACTGTTGCAACAGGGTGCTCCCCTCACTTGCAGGAGAGAGGAAGGACACAGAAAAAATGGTTTGCAAGGTCTTATAAAGACTTGAAATTCCCATCCTGTAGATCAAGCCCACCCCCAGAAACATCATGCATACATCACAGAAAGGAGGGGTTGAGGGAGGAGTTGTGGTGGTAACCTGAGTGTCCTGTCACCTGGCTGGTTCCCCCTTTCCCCCTCCCCATGAGTTCTTTCCAGGTGACAGAGGGGAGTTGGCAGTTTCCTGCCCCCAGAGGGAAGAGCTGATCATTGTCCTTTGTTCCAGTCCGTGCTGAATCCACTCTCATATGCAAGTTCTTTGTGATCTTGATGGTCTTCTGTCTAGGACCATCAGGGTTGGCATAGCAACTGGGCAGCGCTCCTGTGGATGTGCTGGTATGCTGAAGGGATTATGGCTGCCCTGTATCAAACCTCCCCCATTTTGTAGTCCTTCCTTAATGGAGTAAAATAAAAGTGGAACAGTGCAAATCCGATGTATGGTTGATTTTCTATGAATTTATAACAGAAGCGTAGCGTATGTAGTGTGTGAGTGTGAGTGTGTGTGAAGTTTGTACAAACTGAATGATTGGGGGGTTTCCTGCTACACTGCCGCGGACTGCTGACTGCTCCAGATCATAAACTGCTCCTGAGAAATTCAGTTTCTCAAGTAATCTGCCATGTAGGATGGTGTGTTGTTTGAGGGGAAAGCAAACAAAATCCCCATAGGGTTGCCAAACTACTTCCAGGCCAATAAAACTTGGATAGGTGTTTCATTAAAAATGTGCAAGCAGTAAAAACCATTTCGCAACCCTGTCAATCTTTGCATCAGGGATTTTCTGGGCCCAGTACACTCTATGTGGATTGGGTCCTGTGCTCAACCTGCAAAAGGCGATAAGAAGTTGCATAACAATTGAATGCCCTTTGTGTCATGGGCAAATTTGTTTCCTCTCTTATTTTGGGGCATGGAGGCCCCAAAATAAATTGGCCACACACAGGTAATAAGAAGCTTGGCAGGCAGAATGTCAAAAAGGTGAAGTTTTCCCTTTGATTGCAGTTGTATACTAGAAAATGTTTCCCCATGCAAAGAACTCTAGCTTTGAGTTGTAAACCAGTTGCATCGCTGGAGGTCTTTCATCAGCTGATCTTAGGTTTGCAGTTCATTGTAAAAATCATGGTATTTCAGAAATTCAAGATCCATAGCAATCATGTTCAGATGCTCACGCTTGGACAAACTCAAGATTTCAATTGTTAAAAAGCAAGCAATGTGTTCGTTTTGCTGTGGTTATTTAATGATACAACAATGTTACCCACACAAGTCAAACTACATGCAGATCTCGCTGTCAGAACATTTGGTATCTGAAATGGAAATGGAAAACACAAAGAATTGTACTCAAACCTTGCTACCTGAATGGCTGGTTCAGATATCCAAGCAGCCGGAGTTTGTCCCCTTCCTTTCTTATTTTGTCATTTATTTCATAAAATCTATATATCGCTTGATTGAAAAAAACAACCCTCAAAGCAGCTTATGAAAGATAAAAGTCAAGGAAAATTCACAATCGTACTTTAAAACATGCAAAAGTTAAAATACGAAAACATTAACATCTCATCAACTTTCTAAGCATCTGGCTAGACTTGTCTAAACAAGAATGTTTACCAAAAAGAGTGCCGTGAAAATGCCTGCTTGATCTCAATAAGCAAGGAGTTCCCAAGTGCAGGTGCCGCCACACTAAACAATTGAATAAATAAATGCAGAACGGAAATTGTGTGGCACCTGTAGTAAGTAAAGGTAAAGGACCCCTGGACAGTTGTTGTTGTTGTTGTTGTTTAGTCGTTTAGTCGTGTCCGACTCTTCGTGACCCCATGGACCAGAGAACGCCAGGCACCTCTGTCCTCCACTGCCTCCCGCAGTTTGCTCAAACTCATGCTGGTAACCCCGAAAACACTATCCAACCATCTCGTCCTCTGCCGTCCCCTTCTCCTTGTGCCCTCCATCTTTCCCAACATCAGGGTCTTCTCCAGGGAGTCTTCTCTTCTCATGAGGTGGCCAAAGTACTGGAGCCTCAGCTTCACAATCTGTCCTTCCAGTGAGCACTCAGGGTTGATTTCCTTCAGTATGGAGAGGTTTGATCTTCTTGCAGTCCATGGGACTCTCAAGAGTCTCCTCCAGCACCATAATTCAAAAGCATCAATTCTTCGGCGATCAGCCTTCTTTATGGTCCAGCTCTCACTTCCATACATCACTACTGGGAAAACCATAGCTTTAACTATACGAACCTTTGTTGGCAAGGTGATGTCTCTACTTCTCAAGATGCTGTCTAGGCCTGTCATTGCCCTTCTCCCAAGAAGCAGGCGTCTTTTAATTTCGTGGCTGCTGTCACCATCTGCAGTGATCATTGAGCCCAAGAAAGTAAAATCTCTCACTACCTCCATTTCTTCCCCTTCTATTTGCCAGGAGGTGATGGGACCAGTGGCCATGATCTTCGTTTTTTTGATGTTGAGCTTCAGGCCATATTTTGCGCTCTCCTCTTTCACCCTCATTAAAAGGTTCTTTAATTCCTCCTCACTTTCTGCCATCAAGGTTGTGTCATCTGCATATCTGAGGTTGTTGATATTTCTTCCGGCAATCTTAATTCCGGCTAGGGATTCATCCAGCCCAGCCTTTCGCATGATGAATTCTGCATATAAGTTAAATAAGCAGGGAGACAAAATACAGCCTTGTCGTACTCCTTTCCCAATTTTGAACCAATCAGTTGTTCCATATCCAGTTCTAACTGTAGCTTCTTGTCCCACATAGAGATTTCTCAGGAGACAGATGAGGTGATCTGGCACTCCCATTTCTTTAAGAACTTGCCATAGTTTGCCGTGGTCGACACAGTCAAAAGCTTTTGCATAGTCAATGAAGCAGAAGTAGATGTCTTTCTGGAACTCTCTAGCTTTCTCCATAATCCAGCGCATGTTTGCAATTTGGTCTCTGGTTCCTCTGCCTCTTCTAAATCCAGCTTGCACTTCTGGGAGTTCTCGGTCCACATACTGCTTGAGCCTTCCTTGTAGAATTTTAAGCATAACCTTGCTAGCATGTGAAATGAGTGCAATTGTGCGGTAGTTGGAGCATTCTTTGGCACTGCCCTTCTTTGGGATTGGGATGTAGACTGATCTTCTCCAATCCTCTGGCCACTGCTGAGTTTTCCAAACTTGCTGGCATATTGAGTGTAGCACCTTAACAGCATCATCTTTTAAAATTTTAAATAGTTCAGCTGGAATGCCATCACTTCCACTGGCCTTGTTATTTGCAGTGCTTTCTAAGGCCCATTTGACTTCACTTTCCAGGATGTCTGGCTCAAGGTCAGCAACCACACTACCTGGGGTATACGAGACATCCATTTCTTTCTGGTATAATTCCTCTGTGTATTCTTGCCACCTCTTCTTGATGTCTTCTGCTTCTGTTAGGTCCTTTCCACTTTTGTCCTTTATTGTGGAAATCTTTGTACGAAATGTTCCTTTCATATCTCCAATTTTCTTGAACAGATCTCTGGTTCTTCCCATTCTATTGCTTTCCTCTATTTCTTTGCATTGCTCGTTTAAGAAGGTCTTCTTGTCTCTCCTTGCTATTCTTTGGAAATCTGCATTCAATTTCCTGTATCTTTCACCATCTCCCTCGCATTTTGCTTGCCTTCTCTCCCCCGCTATTTGTAAGGCCTCATTGGACAGCCACTTTGCTTTCTTGCATTTCCTTTTCATTGGGATGGTTTTCGTTGCTGCCTCCTGTATAATGTTACGAGCCTCCATCCATAGTTCTTCAGGCATTCTGTCCACCAAATCTAAATCCTTAAACCTGTTCCTCACTTCCACTGTGTATTCATAAGGGATTTGACTTAGATTGTATCTTACCGGCCCAGTGGTTTTTCCTACTTTCTTCAGTTTAAGCTTGAATTTTGCTATAAGAAGCTGATGATCTGAGCCACAGTCAGCTCCAGGTCTTGTTTTTGCTGACTGTATAGAGCTTCTCCATCTTTGGCTGCAGAGAATATAATCAATCTGATTTCGATGCTGCCCATCTGGTGATGTCCATGTGTAGAGTCGTCTCTTGTGTTGCTGGAAAAGCGTGTTTGTGATGACCAGCTTGTTCTCTTGACAGAACTCTATTAGCCTTTGCCCTGCTTCATTTTGATCTCCAAGGCCAAACTTGCCAGTTGTTCCTTTTATCTCTTGACTCCCTACTTTAGCATTCCAATCCCCTATAATGAGAAGAACATCCTTCTTTGGTGTCACTTCTATAAGGTCTTGTAAGTCTTCATAGAATTGGTCAATTTCAGTTTCTTCAGCACAAGTAGTTGGTGCATAAACTTGGATTACTGTGATGTTAAAAGGTCTGCCTTGGATTCGTATCGAGATCATTCTATCATTTTTGAGATTGCATCCCAGTACAGCTTTCACCACTCTTTTGTTGACTATGAGGGCCACTCCATTTCTTTTATGGGTTTCTTGCCCACAGTAGTAGATATGATGGTCATCCGAACTGAATTCACCCATTCCCGTCCATTTTAGTTCACTGATGCCCAGGATGTCAATATTTATTCTTGCCATCTCATTTTTGACCACCTCCAACTTACCCAGGTTCATGGTTCTTACATTCCAGGTTCCTATGCAATATTTTTCTTTACAGCATTGGACTTTCCTTTCGCTTCCAGGCATATCCGCAACTGAGCGTCCTTTCGGCTTTGGCCCAGCCGCTTCATCAGCTCTGGATCTACTTGTACTTGCCCTCCGCTCTTCCCCAGTAGCATGTTGGACGCCTTCCGACCTGAGGGGCTCATCTTCCAGCGTCATATCTTTTATATGCCTGTTGTCTTTGTCCATGGAGTTTTCTTGGCAGGGATACTGGAGTGGCTTGCCGGTTCCTCCTCCAGGTGGATCACGTTTGGTCAAAACTCTCCACTATGACCTGTTCATCTTGGGTGCCCTGCTCGGCATAGTTCATAGCTTCTCTGAGTTCTTCAAGCCCCTTCGCCACGGCAAGTCCAGTCAAAGGTGACTATGGGGTTGCGGCGCTCATCTCGCTTTCACGCCAAGGGAGCCGGCGTTTGTCCACAGACCGCTTTTCCAGGTCATGTGGCTAGCATGACTAGACCGCTTCTGGTGCAACAAGACACTGTGACAGAAACCAGAGTGCACGGAAATGCCATTTACTTTCCCGCCACAGCAGTACCTACTTATTTAATTGCACTGGCATGCTTTCAAACTGCTAGTTTGGCAGGAGCTGGGACAGAGCAACGGGAGCTCATTCCGATGCGGGGATTCGAACTGCCGACCTTCCGATTGGTAAGCCCAAGAGGCTCAGTGGTTTAGACCACAGCACCACCTGCATCCTGGCACCTGTAGCAGTGCCAATTCCACCAATCAAAGCAAAGTTGTCACATTTTGCGTTTGCCATTGGGAGGAGAGCTTCTTTGACAACCACTTGGACCCACTGTGTTCCAAGAAAATAACTTGTCCCTGTTTTCATCGGGGAAATATTGGAGAACATGCAAAGGTCATGCATGGAAAAGCACCCACTGTTGGCAGGTGCTGATGGCAGATAGAAGAAGAAGAAGAAGAAGAAGAAGAAGAAGAAGAAGAAGAAGAAGAAGAAGAAGAAGAGGAGGAGGAGTAGTAGTAGTTTGGATTTGATATCCCGCTTTATCACTACCCTGATAACCATCGCTCAACCCATTTCACATTAACTCTGTTGTCCAAAAATAGTTCACCCAGGGCCTGGCCATCCATGAGGCAAAGTGAGGTGACCTCCTCAGGTGGCAGGATCTATAGGGGCAGAAGATCCAGCCTCATAAGGAATGTGTTGTATGTAGATCTTTACCCACCAACTCCAGTTTCCAATGCACATCTTCACTCCCCTCACTTCTTCTCTGGCAGGGAGAGCTCTGTTTTGTGGTTTGCCTCAGGTGCCAAAATATATGCCCGGACAAAAAATGGTACAGCTCGACAGGTTAAGGGAAAATTCATCCACACCCGCAGATAATAGTTTCTCAAAACCTTGAAGCCTAAGAAGGGCTTCATAGTAGCTGGCCTTTTGCCAGGGACAACTTCCAGGCGCACATGAGAATGGAAGGAATCCAGTTGTAGCTTCCAGCCCTATCTTTCCCTTTGCCTAACAAAAACATATTCTCACAGAGACATAGTTCCCAGGGTAGCATTTGAACCTGCCTTCTCAACTTCACGTGTCCTTCTTGCATTGCACCCGTACTTGGAACAAGATCTTTCGTTCAGTGTCACAATGCACCAGATTACTATTGACACTAGCGTGAGGGAATTAGCTCTGATCTGCTTCCTCAGCACTAAGAATCAAATAACGTAGGGCTTTATTGCAGAGAATGTGCTCTTTTATTAGGACACAGAACATCTGATGAGTAGGACAGCTTGTTTACAGAAGAAGAAAAGATTAATGGTTAAGCAAACAACATTCAGATCAGGCCACCAACTAGGCTATGGCTGGGACAGTTTGGGTACAAGAACCACCTGCCAAACCTGGAGAAAATGGGATGGCCAAAGGTGCCAGGCCACATAAACAGAGCCCCACTGATAGCATAGCTGTCAACCGTCCCTTATTTGGCGGGATACTCCCTTATCCCAGCGCCGTGTCCCGCTGCTGTCCCTTATTGATGATGTCCCTTAGATTTCCCGGGTTTCAAAGGAAGCAGCTCCTCTCCCTCCCTCCCTGCTGGCCAGGGAGGAGGGAGGCTCCAACTGTGTTGCTTGGCTGCGTTGCTCACCCAATAAGGAGTCTAAGAATGACTGGGGGGTTGCGCTTGCATGTCTTGTGCTGATCAAATCGGCCGCGTTGCCTGGGGACTCGCCTTTGCTCAGCGCTTCGCAGCAGAGAGGTGACGGTGGTTTTCCTTGCTGCATCCCCTTTGCCGGGTTGCTGCGCTGTGGGAACCACCACTTGAGGCTTCGTTTGGCTGCTGGCTGGGCTTTCTGCCTTTGGCTCAGAAGTTGAACATAGCTGTGCTCTGAAAATGCCTTATTTTGGCTGCTGATCCCTTATTTTCAAATCTGTAAGTTGACAGCTATGACTGGTAGAAGGAAAGGAGCTAGCAGTAGAGTGGCTAAATTCAGAAAGTCAGGGGGGAAAGAGAAGAGATGAATTAGAAGAGAGCAGCACCAACTTTATTTCTCCTGGGCCTGATGAAAAGAGGGCTGAGCCCTTAGCACCAGACTGTTGAGGGTCCCTGGGAGTGGAGAGCTGGAGCTCCCTGAGTTTGTAGGTCCCTGGAGCCTGGATCATCCTGAAGTTTCCTTGAATTGGGGGAGTAAGGGAAATGTGTGACAATGCAGCCTCTAGGACAGGGGTCAGCAACCTAAGGCCCATGGGCCAGAAGCAGCCCATGGAGGTCGTTTGACTGGCCCACGAGCCACCCCCGAACTGAGCTGCCCACTCTTGCGCTGTGCTAAGTCAGCACAGCGTGGCACAGGGACTCGCTTCTGCGGTGCTGGAAATTGTGTCTGCAGCGCCAGTGACATAGCGTGGGTTGCTAGCACCCGGGGCAACAAGGAGCAGATGGGACGGAGGGAAACAGATGCAGTACACAAGCACATTCAACTACCTATCAGCATATGTGTCACCTAGGAAATCACAGGCACAGAGATAAGAGTGTCTGGAGTGGTCATTTCCTGGTTTGCACAGAGAAGCTGTTTTCAATGGAGCCCAGTGATGGAGGTGGTATTGAGGCAGTACCGGGTGCTGAAATTTTGTGCCCCTAACAATTTTGTGCCCCAGGGCAACCACCCCTGTGCCCCCACCAGGCTACGCCACTGGGAGCAGCACAAGTGCCTTGTAAACAGCCTGAGCAGGGACCCAGTAAGACCTCATCAAAACCTAACTGGAAATCCCTCTTATTGGTCAAATTAAACCTGGAGAGGTTTTTCTCTACATAATACAGAAGGGAAAGGGTGTTGATAGGTAGCTAGGATTTGCCACAGGCGCAGAATGAATTACAAAATTTTGTTCCTGCACATGTCCCTGGTGTTGACATCCTTGCTGTTGTTAAGACAGGTTAATAGCTGTAATATGGGTTGACTGACAGGGGTGGTGTCTTAAGGGTGATGCTTTGTTGCAACCGGGATCGTAAGAGGATCAAATTCAGTGCGTGCTCTCGGATGTTTTTATTTAACTTACAGATTTCATCATGGTGAGGAAATAAGAGGCATTTGCATGTCGTACCCAGGGAGAACATCACATTAAGCAACATAAATCAAGTTCAGCAAATACAAACAAAAACTTTCCTGCCCTCAGTTTTTAAGCTTTGTGCTTAGCCCTTCCAAAGCAATTTTTTTTCCTGGGGGGCGGGGGGACCTAGTCAAGGTGCTTAGAGGGACACTTAAAAGAGGAGCAAGCTTTGAACCTGGTAACCCTGGAAACAGGATGACAGCTAAGTTGTAGGCACAATATGTGAGGTTGAAGAACACACCGTGTTTTTTGCTCTATAAGACGCACTTTTTCTCTCCTAAAAAGTAAGGGGAAATGTGTGTGTGTCTTATGGAGTGAATGCAGGCTGCATGGCTATCCCAGAAACCAGAACAGCTAGAGGGAGCGCTGCGCAGCGCTCCTTCTTGCTGTTCTAGCTTCTGGCTTAGCCGCGGGAAGCCTCTGTGGAGCACGGGGAGCCTTCATCCTGCTGCCCTGCGGAGGCTTCACGGGGGTATCCCAAAGCCAGAATAGCTAGAGGGAGCACTGCGCAGCGCTCCCTCTAGCTGTTCTAGCTTCATGCAAAGCCTCCGCAGGGCACGGGGAGCATTCCTTCTCCCTCCTTGGGGAAAAGCCTGCAAGCGCCACACACACGCTCGATGCGGCTTGTGAAAGGGAGTGCTGAGCAGAGCCTGGGATGCATACAGGCTCAGCTCAGCGCTCCCTTTAAATAATATTTTTTTTCTTGCATTCCCCCTCTAAAAACTAGGTGCGCCTTATGGTCAGGTGCGTCTTATGGAGCGAAAAATACGGTATTTGCTACTTGGATAGTACAGAGTTGAGATGAGTGCAATAATTGGCAGTGCCCATGCTTTTGTATTTAAACGCACTCAGCTGAAGGAGAACAGTGAAGAAAGTGGGGGGGGGGCATGTGTGAGAGAAATATAGACATTTTGTATAGCTATTTTTTTTTTAAAAAATGGAAATTTCCTCTTGGGAGTTCTTCAGACACATTGCTAGTGAGAGAAATGTTTGGGAAACAGATAGACTCCATCTGCGTGGTGTCAACATGAATATTTTTTTAAAATAAGTGTTGTTCGGTAGATGGTAAGAGTTCCGTTAGTTGGACGGGGAGGGAAACAATTTTGGGCGAATCTCCCTCTTTCAGCGTCCGATAACTAGAGGAAACAGCTGATAAATGGTTCTTGTTACACACAGCTCTAGCAGAATTCTTGAAATTTAGTGAGAAAGCACTAGGCCTGCCTTGAGCACCCTTTGAATTGCTGTATTTTTAGTGCTTGCGTTTTAAGTGGTGGATAAAATACTCTGAATTACTTAGAATTCATAGTGTTTCCATTATTAATAAAACCTCAACTTTTAGACATGTTCTTTACAGCTTCACTACCTTGTAGCTTCCTTAAATAGCTTGCAACTATTGGCAACTATTGCGCCAATGGAAGGTACCCCCAACTTGGGTTCATAGCCAAGAACAGTAGTGGGGGTTGCAGTGATTGCAGCTAGGAAGAAAAGGGTTAAACCTCCACACACAATGTAGTGCCTGGCGAATTTGGGGGCATGCACGCGGGTGGTGCTGTAGGTTAAACCACAGAGCCTAGGGCTTGCTGATCAGAAGGTCAGTGGTTTGAATCCCGCGACGGGGTGAGCTCCCGTTGCTCTGTCCCAGCTCCTGCCAACCTAGCAGTTTGAAAGAACATCAAAGTGCAAGTAGATAAATAGGTACCGCTCCGGCGGGAAGGTAAGCGGCATTTCTGCACTGCTCTGGTTCACCAGAAGCGGCTTAGTCATGCTGGCCACATGACCCGGAAGCTGTACGCCGGCTCCCTTGGCCAATAAAGCGAGATGAACACCACAACCCCAGAGTCGGTCACAACTGGACCTAATGGTCAGAGGTCCCTTTACCTTTACCTTACAGCAATGCTACTGAGAAAAATGTACTTTCAGAGCACATTTAGCATTTTGTATAGTTTGGCCCTCTATTTTTTTGTTTTGTTTATAATTTTAATCTTTATTAAACATCAATCAACATCAGTTTACACATCACTCATAATTTTAACTTGGCAATATGCTTATAATACAGACAATACACACTACCCACATTACAACACCAACACACCTTGGACACTAACTTCCGATTCTTCTCATTGTACTGCTTTACATTTTGGGACAGCATATATAATGAAATTTAAAAGATATTTAAATTCTCTTTTGCCCCCAAAACCTGAAGCCTTCCTATTAGGAATTATGTCCATGGAAATCAAGAGAAATCGTGGGCCTCTTTTCATGTATGCAACCACAGCAGCTAGGATTTTAATAGCAAAGAATTGGAAAAGTGATAACATCCCCACAGAAAATGGCTGGCAAGCAAACATGATAGAATATTTACAACTTGCTAGGATGACAGGGAGATTAAGAGGAAATTCAGTACAGAAAGTTAATAAAGATTTGATAATGTTTCAAGAATATCTTAAAAACTATTGTGACAATGGTAAACTCCTGGCAGACTTAGAATGAATTTTGAACTACAAAGAAAAAATATATAACAACGGAAAATATATGTAACAATAATGAATTATGTACAGTATAGGTAAAGGTAAAGGGACCCCTGACCATTCGGTCCAGTCGTGAACAACTCTGGGGTTGCGCAACTCTGGGGTTGGCCGAGGGAGCTGGCATACAGCTTCTGGGTCATGTGGCCAGCATGACTAAGCCACTTCTGGCGAACCAGAGCAGCACACGGAAACGCCGTTTACCTTCCCGCCGGAGTGGTACCTATTTATCTACTTGCACTTGACGTGCTTTTGAATTGCTAGGTGGGCAGGAGCAGGGACCAAACAACGGGAGCTCACCCCCTCACGGGGATTCGAACCAAAAAGGTGGGATATAATAATCATATTCATGTAAACTGGGAGAATGATCAGGAAAATACCAGAGACTAAATCCTATTGATCTCAGTGGCACTTAAAAGGTCAAGGTAAAGGGACCCCTGACCATTAGGTCCAGTCGTGACTGACTCTGGGGTTGTGGCGCTCATCTCACTTTATTGGCCAAGGGAGCCGGCATACAGCTTCCGGGTCATGTGGCCAGCATGACTAAGCCGCTTCTGGCGAATAAGAGCAGTGCACGGAAATGCCGTTTACCTTCCTGCTGGAGCGGTACCTATTTATCTACTTGCACTTTGATGTGCTTTTGAACTGCTAGGTTGGCAGGAGCAGGGACCGAGCAACGGGAGCTCACCCTGACGTGGGGATTCGAACCACCGACCTTCTGATCGGCAAGCCCTAGGCTCTATAGTTTAACCCACAGCGCCACCCTTGTCGTATGTTTATAGTGCATTCAAATAGCTGGTTTTTGTTTTTTATTAATGTAGCTGAGTCCGAGATGGCAGAACATAAAAAAGCAGCAGCAGCAGCAGCAACAACAAAAGGTTTAGTGGTGAAAGATGACCAGCACAATTGCCATGTCCACGTGCTCCCATTGAAAGGTGTGGTAACATGACTACTTCAGAGTGCAGAGAAGTTGCTCCCTCCATGTGTTTTCTCTCTTTCTCCCCCCAGCTGCTCACATCAGCATGGGTTCAACTTGTTTCTGTTTGGGTTCACATCAAAAGGCATTGACTGGCAGGGATCTCCTTACTCTTCGCAAAAGTGTTTACATTTTGTTGTTTTTTTTGCTGGTTAGCGTGGCAGTTGAATATGGCCAATGGGGAGATTGGGCTGGAATCAGCCAAGCTGAGAGGATAAGGAGAACTTCCACAGACCAGAAGGACCATAATAATAATAATAATAATAATAATAATAATAATAATAATAATAATAATTTATACCCCGCACATCTGGCTGCCCCCCCCAGCCACTCTGGGCGGCTTTCAACAGAATATTAAAATACAATAGTCTATCAAACATCAAAAGCTTCCCTAAACAGGGCTGCCTTCAAATGTCATCTAAAAGTCTGGTAGTTGTTTTTCTCTTTGACATCTGGTGGGAAAGCATTCCACAGGGCAGGTGCCACTACCGAGAAGGCCCTCTGCCTGGTTCCCTGTAACCTCACTTCTCGCAGTGAGGGAACCACCAGAAGGCCCTTGGAGCTGGACCTCAGTGTCAGGGATAGACGATGGGGGTGGAGATGCTCCTTCAGGTATGTTACAGGACCCCCCCCAATCATTCAGTTTGTACAAACACGATACACACACACACTCACACACAACATACGCGATGTTTCTGTTATAGATTCATAGTAAATCAACCGTACATTGGATTTACACCGGTCCACTTTTATTTTGCTCCATGAAGGAAGGACTATCCAAGGGGGATGGTTTGATGCAGGACGGCCATAATCCTTTAACTATACCAACACATACTAAGAATCCCTGCCCAGTTGGCATGGCAACCTTGATGGTCCCAGACAGAAGACCATCAAGGACACAATGGACTTGCATATGGGAATGGATTCAACACAGACTGGAACAAAGGACAATGATCAGATTTTCCCTCTGGGGGCAGGAAACTGCCAACTCCCCTCTGTCACCTGGAAATGACTCATGGGGAGGGGGAAAGGAGGAACCAGCCAGGTGACAGGACACTCAGGTTACTTCCACAACCCCTCCCTCAACCCCTCCTTTTTTGTATGTCTCAATGATGTAGTCATGATGTAGTTGTGATGTAGTTCTAGGGGTGTAGCTTGGGGGATTAGTAGCTAATAAAAGTTGGGGTCTTCTTTTGTTCGGGACTTCCATCTTGCTTCATCTTGTTGTGGGTGGGAGTCCTATTGCAACAGTTTTCAATAAAGGCCAAGCCTACAGGCTGTTGTTTTGCTCCAAATTGTCCTGCTTGGTGTCTTTGTCTTTTTGTCCAAGGGAGCCCTCAGATTCCTCCGTTAACAGGTATACAGGACCGAGGCCGTTTAGGGCTTTAAAGGTCATCACCAACACTTTGAATTGTGCTCGGAAACGTACTGGGAGCCAGTGTAGGTCTTTTGCTTGCCAGTCTTTAGCAACACCTCAGCTCCTTGCCTTTCAGTCAGTGGGTCGATCAAATCTCCAACTCTGCTCAATTTCCATGTGAACTCAGTGCACATGAACTCCCCCCAGCACTAACACAGCAAACACAGATCCCTTCGATCAACCTGCCACAGCAAAAAGCAAGGAATGACATTGGAATGACTTTGACGAAATGAAATGGAATGGCACCTCAAAGCTTTCAGTGGTCCATACATATGGCAACCATCCCAGTTGCCTCCATACCACCGGTTTCCCAGTTTGCAATGATCAAGGCTCCCCCCCCCCCCCCGATTCGCAAATGTGTCAATCCAGCACAAACGTCGAGGCTCATTGGTGGGAGAATGTGAGTGTCAGAAAGGTGCCAATAGACATTTCTTGGCTCCCTCAAGGAAATAAAGGCCATCGCTGAAACTGTCAAAATGATTAATAGCTTATGGAGTGTGGGAGGGAAAGAAATGGAAAGGAAGGCGAGGAAAACAAAATAGAGGGGGGGGGTGGACAGCAGATGGGAGATCTATAAATAAACAGAGAGTTAAATAAATGCGGTATTATCTCAGTGCAGAGATGAGAAGGAGATCAACAGCGAAATGAAGGCAACTTTATTTGGCCAAGGCAGTGGAGTAAGATGAGAAAAGGTATAACGGCAGATTTGGCCTGGTGTCTTCTTTTTTATATAAAAAAAGGAAATTGAAGTTAATGTGAGGGAACAGGGGGCTTTCCTCATAAACCACCCTTCCTGTGTTTCAGCACCTGCTTAATCAGAGATGATGGTGAGACTAAAAAAACCCAATATGCAGACCACCGCTGTTAGCTCTTAAGAACTAGGGTCTGTTTCCAGCCAGACTCACCTGTAACTGGAGGGGATGCTAACCCAGCCCAGGTGGACTCTTCTTAAAGCAGCAGACTACAGTGATACCTTGGTTCTCAAATGCCTTGGAACTCAAACAACTTGGAACCCAAACACTGCAAACCCGGAAGTAAGTGTTCTGGTTTGCGAACATTTTTCGGAAGCCGAACATGCTCCGTTTTGAGTGCTACGCTTCCGATTTGAGTGCCACACTTCCGTTTTGAGTGTGACGCTGAGGTCTGTCTGTTTTTGCTATTTATTTTGCATTCTTGTTTCCTCTTTTTGTTTTGTTTTTGTGACAGTGTGGAATCCGGTTCAGCTACTGATTGACTGACTGATAGATTGATTGTGTGACTGCAGCACATTGTTTATTGATTTCATTTTATGGATCAGTGGTCTCGTTAGATAGTGAACTTCATGTTATATTGCTGTTTTAGGGGTGGTTTTTAAAAGCCTAGAACGGATTAATCCATTTTGCATTACTTTCTATGGGAAAGTGTGCCTTGGTTTTGGAACGCTTTGGTTTTGGAACAGACTTCCGGAAAGGATTAAGTTTGAGAACCAAGGTACCAGTGTAATATGCAGTTGAAAATGTTGACTTGTGTTTTATGCACTTCGCAAGTACGTGTCTCTTTTGCATGGTCCCTATTAAAATAAACCACACAGAGAAGGGCAATCTTGTTGTCCATTCCAAGATGATTCTCGCTACACTGGAACTCAACCTGGCTTATTCGTCTAAAAGCGTCTCTTAGCTCAAAAATGGAAACAACAGGAATTACCAATGATTGTAGAGTGGCAGGTGAAGATGGTAGAATATGCAGAATTTGCGAAGCTGACCGGGAAAATCTGAAACCAGCATAATCAAGCTTTCCAAAAAGACTGGGGTAAATTTGCACAATATTTGAAGGACAATTGCAAACAATTAACAACACTAGCAGGATTCATTTAATAACACTTGTAATGATTATGACTCATACCTTCTTATATTTATTTAAAAATTTGATAATCGAATTGAAGCAAGATAAGCAGGAAAAGATAGAAATGCTATGACATAGAAAGGAAGTATGGTAATCATGAGGTGGGAGAGACGGAAGTCGAACAAAAATTGCTGTGAAAATCAAGGATGTATTTAAACGTTACAAAATGGAAATTTAATAAAATATTATTAAAACAAAAACAACCTGGCTTATTCGTATACTTTGCTCTCCCAGAAGCATTGTCAAACCATAATAGTCACAAAGAGTAATCATAGCGACATAGCCAGTCTCACAGAGACCCTACCCAGCAGTACTGAAAGTGCCCAATCCCATATTCCTCTTGATGAAACTGCATTGCAATACCCTCCAAGTGTCCCTATTTTTCAAGGACAGTCCCGGAATTACAGAAGCCGTCCAGGTTTCTGATTTGATCTCAGAATGTCCCACTTTTCCTTTTTTCCTCTCCTCCACATCTCGGAGAACAATTAAAAGTGGTTTGTGTGTGTAGGTGCAAAAATGGAGTCCTGTTTATGCTGAAAATAAAATTCCTGCACCAAATGAAGGAAATGGTGAAGCTGACCGATGATTTTGAAGGAAAATGTCACCCATCCAAATTTAAATTATTGAAATGCAGGCAGCCATTAATTTTTTAAGGAAATGCATTTACTGCTTTTTCCTTTATTGTAAATGGAGCCTTACACCGTCTACTGAGAAGTTAAATCCTACTGAATGGAGCTTACTCACAGGTAACTGGGTAAAGACGGGGCAGCCTTACACTGCAATCCTAAGAATTTTACTCAGAACTAAGTCCCACTGAAGGGATGTGGTCTAAACCACAGAGCCTAGGGCTTGCTGATTGGAAGGTCAGCAGTTCGAATCCCCACGAAGGGGTGAGCTCCCGTTGCTCGGTCCCTGCTCCTGCCCACCTAGCAGTTCAAAAGCATGTCAGAGTGCAAGTAGATAAATAGGTTCGCCAGAAGCGGCTTAGTTCGCCAGAAGCAGCTTAGTCATACTGGCCACATGACCCGGAAGCTGTACGCCGGCTCCCTCGGCGCCGCAACCCCAGAGTCAGTCACGACTGGACCTAATGGTCAGGGGTCCCTTTACCTTTATCAGCCATACTGGGAGCGAAATTCAGTGCAAGAACCCACCTTCTTTAGAATATATATAACCAAGCCTTTGTTTACCTACCCTGACAGCAGAGGATTTCTGGGCATGTGCAGAGTGCAGCTGACCCCCAAAGTTTAAAGGCTGAGTTTCTTTCCCTTCTGCTTGCTGACAGTCTTTCAGCCTTTCCTTCCCTGGCTGCAAATACCGGGCAGTTGACCCCCCTGGTGGCAGTGGGGAAGATGCCTGACATTGAGGCCACCACTACTTTGTTCCACATTGCTGGGGATATTGATTTTGTGCCTCAGGCACTAAACAGCAGCATTTAAAGAGTAGCTTGTGGGCGTTTGGCATGCCTGCCATTGTTGTTCTGGAGAAGCAATATTTCTCAGCTCAGCAGAATCACGGGGGACAGAGGCCGACACAGGCAGCGTGTTTGTAAAGGCTGCGGGAGACATGGTGGTTTTTGGTTTCGCTAAAGGGCCATGCAAAAGGAATACAGGCACTGCCTCTTTCTCTTGTATACACTCTGCCTTTGAACAAATCTCTGTATGTGCGCTATACCCTCCAACCAGTGCTATTTTTTATAGAAAAAGAGGTGCCAGAACGCACTACAAACCCTTGTTCTCTTATACAGTGGTACCTCAGGTTACATACGCTTCAGGTTACAGACTCCACTAACCCAGAAATAGTGCTTCAGGTTAAGAACTTTGCTTCAGGATGAGAACAGAAATCGTGCTTTGGTGGCACGGCAGCAGCAGGAGGCCCCATTAGCTAAAGTGGTGCTTCAGGTTAAGAACAGTTTCAGGTTAAGTATGGACCTCCGGGACGAATTAAGTATTTAACCTGAGGTACCACTGTAATGGCAATGGCGCTCACCTGAGAGGTGCCAGAACTCAGGTCCGATGAGTCCCAGCTGAAAGAAAGACCTGCGTCCAAGATTTCTCCGATGAAAACAGGAACATCCTATTCCATACCCTCCAACAGTTCTCCGGTGAAAATGGAGGTGTCCCCTCCAACAGTTCTCCCATGGAAATAGCGATATCCTAAGGAGAAGCGGGACGTTCCAGGATCACATCAGAAACTGGGATGGCTTCTATAGATCTGGGACTGTCCCTGGAAAATAGGGACACTTGAGGGGGGGGTCTGCATACACAGAGACACAATTATATCACAGACACAGGAAAGACCTCCCTCCCAAAAGCAATTTCCTTGGCTATAAAATAAATCTGTTGCATTCAGATCTTTCCTAGGTCCTAGAAATTTCTGATAACTAAGGAAGGGATTCCTCAAAGAACCCCACCAGATCCCAACCTCTGAGTATTTTGCGGTTTTTAGAGCCGTCTAATGTCAATGTCTAAACCACAGAGCCTAGGGCTTGCCAAACAGAAGGTTGGTGATTCGAATCCCCGCAACAGGGTGAGCTCCCGTTGCTCAGTCCCAGCTCCTGCCAACCTAGCAGTTCGAAAGCACGTCAAAGTGCAAGTAGATAAATAGGTACCACTCCAGCAGGAAGGTAAACTGTGTTTCTGTGCACTGCTCTGGTTCACCAGAAGCGGCTTAGTCATGCTGGCCACTTGACTCGGAAGCTGTACGCCGGCTCCCTCGGCCAATAAAGCGAGATGAGAGCCACAACCCCAGAGTCATCCGTGACTGGACCTAATGGTCGGGGTCCCTTTACCTTTTAATGTCAAGGAAACAAATGTTCTTTTTATTTCAGATGCTGAGGTGAGACAGAGGAGCCCCGCAGAATCATCTGCAGTGGCTTCTTATAAGACTAGGGTTTTATTGTGTTTCATGAGCTTCAGGTGCCTGGAAAAGGAATCTACCTGTCGGCAGGGCATGGAATGTGGTCTCCTCATGCAGGATCCTGACCATGTCTCAATTTTCCATTGTAGAGTGAGCAGATGTTTAAAGCTCTGGTTAAGGAGAAAAATCTGAACTTGAAGATCTATCTGATTTCCCCTTTCATGGATCTGCAATCTGAAGATGCTGAAGAACCTCTCCTGTTTTCTAACATCTGATTTTTTTTTTGACTCTGTACACCAGGGATGGGGTACTAGTGGCCCCCCCATATTGCTGGATTACAACTCCTATCATTCCTGATCATTGGTCATGCTGGCCGGGGTTGATGGGAACTGGAGTGGAACAACATCTGGGGGGGCCAAAGGTTCTCCAACCCAACCCTCCTTAAATCCTTCAATATCTTTCAAAAATGTGAGTGAATCTCTTGGGTCCTCTTCCAATGGTCATATCAATGTCATAAGTAAACTTCTCTCCTTTTGGTCTTATGATTAATTATGCAGTGCATTTAATGTCCACAGCTCTTTGTCTTAATTGTCCTCACAATAGTTGCGTAACAACAACAAACTGCACCTCCATGGACAGTTGTGGGTCCAAAACGACCCCCAGGCTGTGCACCCAGTCCTTTTTGGGCACAGTTGGCGCTGTGGGTTAAATCACAGAGCCTAGGACTTGCTGATCAGAAGGTCGGCGGTTCGAATCCCCGCGACGGGGTGAGCTCCCATTGCTCGGTCCTTGCTCCTGCCAACCTAGCAGTTCGAAAGCACATCAAAGTGCAAGTAGATAAATAGGTACCACTCTAGCAGGAAGGTAAATGGCGTTTCCGTGTGCTGCTCTGGTTCGCCAGAAGTGGCTTAGTCATGCTGGCCACATGCTGTACGCCGGCTCCCTTGGCCGATAAAGCGAGATGAGCACCGCAACCCCAGAGTCGGCCAAGACTGGACATAATGGTCAGGGGTCCCTTTACCTTTACCCCCATTTAGGACCAGTGAGTCCCCCACACCAGCCTGCCCCCTGTCCCCCAGAAACAGTACTTCTGTCTTATAAAGTAGATGTCAGTTTCCCTCATTTTACAGATAAGAGAGATCAGTGCCCAAATTTGCTGCACTTGCAGAGCTTACCCTGAGTCTATGCCCTGGGAGTACATTTGCTTGCCTGTCTGTTGCGGAGACCAGCTTCTCCTGAGAAAGACTGCCCTCCAAGAGACAGTTTGCTGTTCCTATAGGTGTAACACTGCCGTCTCAATTTTAAATGTGTGACCTTGCATTTGAATGCATTAAATTATGTCTCGAAATTGGCTAGGCTCCCTCAATGCTTAATTTCCTTTATAAAAATGTATGAGGCAAAGTGTGGAAGGTCATTGGCTTCCCTCTAGGAACAATATATATGGCTACAGAGAGAGATTTCAACCTACAGAACTTTATCATATCTGTGTATTGGCAAGCGCTGCTGGCTGAATTGCTTCAGCAAATCTGTAAGCGCTGCTAGGTAAAGGGTAAAGGGACCCCTGACCATTCGGTCCAGTCGTGACCAATTCTGGAGTTGTGGCACTCATCTTGCTTTGTTGGCCGAGGGAGCCGGCGTACAGCTTCTGGGTCATGTGGCCAGCATGACTAAGCCGCTTCTGGGGAACCAGAGCAGCGCACGGAAACGCCGTTTACCTTCCTGCCGGAGTGGTACCTATTTATCTACTTGCACTTTGACGTGCTTTGAACTGCTAGGTTGGCAGGAGCAGGGGCCGAGCAACGGGAGCTCACCCCGTCACGGGGATTCGAACCGCCGACCTTTTGATCGGCAAGTCCTAGGCTCTGTGGTTTAACCCACAGCGCCACCCAGGAGAGCCCAATTGTGGCTCCTGGCTGCAACTCTGAGGTTTTTTTATTCCTAATTTCTTCCTCCTTTGCAGAAAGCCTGACTGCTTGGTTGTACGCAGCCAGCCATTGACCATGAGGTAGCTTAGTGACCGCTTGCATAACAGCCAACCGACCTGCACATGGTTGGAAATAGATGGAATTGGTAAAATTCTCATGCCTTGGAACTGCGTTGACAGCTTATCCTGTGTTTATCCTGCAACGGAAGAGGAATGTGTGTTTGCGGTTTTCTCTTTCCATTCAGCAGAGGGCAGTGCAGCTCCTTGTCAAGTTCAAAGTAGAAATCTAGTCAGTCTCAGACATGACAAACTTAGTTGCTAGATCTCCTCCAGGCCCACCCCTATAGAGATGGGCAGACCCAACCAACACATTAAAAACATATTCAGCACATATTTAGAGCACATGACTACACCTCCCCCATATATATATATATATATGGGAGCTGCAGTTTGTTAAGGTTCTGGAAACGATAACACTGTGAGGGGAAAACTACAGACCAACTGACCGCAGATTCATAAGACCAACTGACCGCTGCGGTACTCGATTAAGCCTCAGAAAGCAGGAAAATATGTCTTACGACAGAAGATAGCAAAATCTTTGCAAGTACAGTGGTACCTCAGGCTACATACGCTTCAGGTTACATACGCTTCAGGTTACAGACTCCGCTAACCCAGAGATAGTGCTTCAGGTTAAGAACTTTGCTTCAGGATGAGAACAGAAATCATGCTTTGGTGGCGCGGTGGCAGCAGGAGGCCCCATTAGCTAAAGCGGTACTTCAGGTTAAGAACAGTTTCAGGTTAATAATGGACCTCTGGAACAAATTAAGTACTTAACCCGAGGTACCACTGTATTAACTAGAAGGCTTGTTTCCGGGATAACCCAGAGAAGTGCGACAATCTGGCTGTGTTTCACAATATCGATCAGGAGATGTTGAAATGTACAGAGCTTGACGAAACGCTGAACGCCACAATCAGGAGATCACTGCGAGCCCTCAGTTTGGGCAGAAGTGCATATGGGCTGCCAGGAAGACAAAACAGGAAGCAAACCGTTCGGTTTTTCTTGAAAATCACATTTTACTTGCTACTCTGTTGTAGAGCAACAACAAAAAAACAAGGGGGACGACAACTAAGGACTAAGGAGAACCACCTTTAGGATGTGAAAAAAAGAATTGCTTTTTTCTGAGCAAAATTAAAACGATGTCTTCTCAGCACTGTGTGATTCCTAAAATATTCTTGCAAGGAAAGGAAAAATCTCATTCTGTGGTGGATCTATCTTGAGGTTAACATCGTTAATGCATTGATATTTTTATTATTATTATAATTAAGAATGGCAGAAAAGCTTTTCCAGATAGAAAATCAGGCAAAAAGTATAATGGTGTGCTTTGTTCTGTTGTTTTCTTTTCACAGAGCTCTGGCCCTGATTCTCCTTCCTATTTGGGCAAGTTTAGACCACTGGGAGCTGCCGGAAAGCTTATAATGAGGCCTTCAACTTTTCCTGCTTAAATCCAGTCTTGTTCCCTGAGTTTTTATGCTACGGCAGAGGGGGTGGAAGGCTGAGTTTTAACTGCAAACCTGGAGAGGCTACAGGCTTCTGTTTTTATGTGACTGTCGCTGGTCATCTACTGTAATCTCACCCCCCCCCACTCCTCCAGCCTCGGGGGTTTGATGCAGGCCCAGCAGCCATGGCATCCAAGATGCTCACATCTTTGGGTTTCATCTGCCTGGGCTGCTGTGGGCATTATGGATGTTTTGCCTCCTTTGCAGAGTGGCTCAAAGTGGTTGTGGTAAAATGTAATCAAGTGGAAAATTGCAGTGCATATAAACACATATGGCACTCAATGACTGGGCATTAGGCACAGTGACTGCAGGCAGGGAGAGAAGAAAAATTATAAACATTTCCCAGCAAGTTGCAGAATCTTAAAAAACAATAAGATATTAGCAATTTAATGGGGTGATTCGGGGAGGCAGTGGGCCTTGCTTCGGAATGAGAATTCATGCAGCTTCACTGACAGGATTACTCAGCCACGCTCAACAAGGCTTGTCTTTCTGCACCAGGCGGTTGCCAGAGGTTCCCAATGCGCCAGTAGGTATCTGTGGCCAAAGCAGGGAGTCACCAGGCAGGCAAACAATTTTCTCGAAGGCTGGACTCTGAATTTCGGTCACCTGAGGTTACAGGTCAGCCTAACAGGTGCCTGGCTGTTAGAGGCAAATGCCTGGGTAATAATATAATAATAATAATAATAATAATTTATTATTTATACCCCGCCCATCTGGCTGGGCTTCCCCAGCCACTCTGGGAAGCATCCTAAAAAATATTAAAATACTGTAATACATCAAACATGAAAAGCTTCCCTAAACAGGGCTGCCTTCAGGTGTCTTCTAAAAGTCTGGTAGTTGTTGTTCTCTTTGACATCTGGTGGGAGGGTGTTCCACAGGGCGGGTGCCACTACCAAGAAGGCCCTCTGCCTGGTTCCCTGTAACTTGGCTTCTCACAGTGAGGGAACCGCCAGAAGGCCCTCGGTGCTGGACCTCAGTGTCCGGGTAGAACAATGGGGGTGGAGACGCTCCTTCAGGTATACTGGACTGAGGCCGTTTAGGGCTTTAAAGGTCAGCACCAACACTTTGAATTGTGCTCGGAAACATACTGGGAGCCACTGTAGGTCTTTCAAGGCACCAGTCTGGCTGCCGCGTATGTACATACACCAGTCTGGGTATGTAGGGTCCTCACAGCATGGGAAAGTAAAAAAAAAAAAGAATAAGGTAAAGGACCCCTGGACGGTTAAGTCCAGTCAAAGGCAACTATGAGGTTGTGGCACTCATCACACTTTCAGACTGAGGGAGCAGGCAGCTTTCCACAGACAGCTTTCCGGGTCATGTGGCCAGTATGACTAAAATGCTTCTGGTCCAACAGGACACCGTGAGGGAAACCAGAGCGCACGGAAACACCGTTTACCTTCCCGTCACAGCGGTACCTATTTATCTACTTGCACTGGCGTGCTTTCAAACTGCTAGGTTGGCAGGAGCTGGGACAGAGCAACGGGAGCTCATCCCGTCGCGGGGATTTGAACCGCCGACCTTCTGATCAGCAAGCACAAGAGGCTCAGTCGTTTAGACCACAGCACCACCTGTGCTTAAGGACTTGACTGCCCATCTTTGAACAGGTCAACCAGGGGTCACCAACCTTTCAGGGTCCCATGGTACCATTTGCAAGCACCACAACCACTCAGCCCACAACCAAGCACACAATGCAATCTGGTCTTTTTTTTAAAAAAAGATTTTTATTAAAATTTTAAAGGTTATTACATAAGTAATAAAAAAAAAACAATAGAAAAACACCCAATTAAACCAAAAAAAAGAAAGCAAAACATAAAAACAAGTCACATCAAAGAAAAAAGATAAAAAATGGAAAACAGACAAGAAACAAAAAACAAAAACAAAAACATGCATAGAATCAAGAAAAAAAAGAACAAATCAAACCTTTACATGACTTTCTTTCTTTAACTTATTTCCTTGACCTCCTCAAACAATGCAATCTGGTCTATTGGTTGCAATAAAATGCCTTTTCCAGGCTCAGCTTCCGCTGGGGCGAGGACCCTCTGTAGATACATGGCTTGCTGCCAGGCACCATTTTGGCTAGTCCCAAGGTAGATGGTTTATCCGCGGTGCAAATGAGAGCCTAAAATGCACCCTGTTGCTTTGTTTCCAATGGGTCTTTGATAAAGTCTTTAGATCCTTTGCAATGTGTGCATCGCTTATGAATCCGGGGGGAAGGCAGGTTTTAAATGCGGACGATAACAGTGGCTTTTCATGCGCTGACATGCACACATCCCTCTGCCAAACTCCAGAAGGGTTGTGCGAGAGGGCAAGCCAGCTGGCATCTGTGGGGGGCTTTCTGTGCCCAGGAAGGAATGACTTTACACAAGGGTGGGAAATAAAGCAACCCAAAGGAAGGAGTGTGTGTGTGTGGGGGGGGGGGAGAACAAAAGTCCATCATAGGGTCCAAGCTTGAATTATGTTATGTACTGAGTTGAATAGGATCCAAAATGCAGCAATCTGATTGGTCCTAGAACAATAGGATTCAAAATGCAGAAGTCTGATTGGTCCTAGAACAATAGGATTCAGAATGCAGCAGTCTGATTGGTCCTAGAACAATGCAGCAGTATGATTGGTCAGCAGGAGCCACCCAATCCAGCTCCAGGTGGAAGTGAATCCACAACCTGATTGGCCTACAGGAGAATTCTGGGATTAGCCAATCACATGCAGCCCATTGTGTAAATAATGTATATAAAGCAGATACAGTGGTACCTCGGGTTACATACGCTTCGAGTTACATATGCTTCAGGTTACATACGCTTCAGGTTACAGACTCCGCTAACCCAGAAAAAGTGCTTCAGGTTAAGAACTTTGTTTCAGGATGAGAACAGAAATCGTGCTCCGGCGGCGCGGCAGCAGCAGGAGGCCCCATTAGCTAAAGTGGTGCTTCAGGTTAAGAACAGTTTCAGGTTAAGTATGGATCTCCGCAACGATTTAAGTACTTAACCTGAGGTACCACTGTATTGTAGGGGAACTTTCATTCCTCACCACTATGTGCTGAATAAAGAGCATGAAATCCACTCTCGACTCCGAGTATATTTCAGATTACTAATTTGACAGTTCTTCTCATGTTATAGAGGGTAACAGAGTATGTGAATTGTGGCTTTGTTTCCTACATCAAATATCCTAAGAGCCTCATATGTGGTGTTGGGTAACAATATACTCACCGTTTTCAAAATCTCTTCTCAAAGTTCTGGTGGGACACTAGGGTAAGTGGGCAAGGCGAGTGTACCTGAATAAAAACTGCAGCACTAAGTTGCCCTAGGGCCTTCTGTACAGTGATGACCTCTCATCACTTGGCACCAGGTGGGCAGTTGGGATGTCACTGCAGTGTGTAGATTAGGGTGGGCATTGACAGTATACCTGAAGGAGCATCTCCACCCCCATCGTTCAGCCCGGACACCGAGGTCCAGCGCCGAGGGTCTCACTGCAAGAATTGAGGTTACAGGGAACCAGGAAGAGGGCCTTCTTGGTAGTGATGCCCACCCTGTGGAACGCCCTCCCATCAGATGTCAAGGAAACAAGCAACTATCTGACTTTCAGAAGACATCTGAAGGCAGCCCTGTTTAGGGAATTTTTTATTGTTTGATTTTTTATCGTGTCTTTAATATTCTGTTGGGAGCCACCCAGAGTGGCTGGGGAAACCCAGCCAGATGGACGGGGTAGAAATAATAAATAAATTATTATTATTATTATCTGATCAAGCATGGCCGCAGTGGGATTCCTTGCCCCTGTTGCTGAGCCCTCTCATTCTGCCTTGAACTGTTTTCATCAACCTCCCCTCTTCTAAGCCATGTTTTTCTGCATACTGGTCTTCCCTTAAAGATGGATGCAGCGGTGAGCAGTTAGTGAACTAGGGGGATGAGCAAAGGAGATAAGTAACTATACAACCTTTAGAAGACACCTGCAGGCAGCCCTGCATAGGAAAATTTTTATTTATTTATTGAATTTGTAGACCACCTATACCTGGAGGTCTCAGGGCAGCTCAAAGAATAAAATCAAAATATAAAACCACAAAATCCATACTCAAAATAAAAACAACCCCCCCCCAAAAAAAAAAACATCCCACATTTTAAAACGGCATGAGATGTCAATCGAATCAACCAAAGGCCTGCTTTAAAAGGAACATTTTTGCCTGGCGACTAAAGATGTATAATGAAGGCGCCAGGCGGACTTCCCTGGGGAGAGCATTCCACAGAAGGGGGGCCACTGCAGAGAAGGCCCCGTTCTTGTGTTGCCACCCTCCAGACCTCTCAAGGAGACACATGAAGAAGGACCTCAGAAGATGATCTCGGCGTCTGGGTAGGTTCATATGGAAAGAGGCGGTCCTTGGGTATTGCGGTCCTGAGCCATTTAAGGCTTTATAAGTCCAAACCAGCACTTTGAATTGGGCCCGGAAACTCATTGGTAGCCAGTGCAGTCAGACCAGGATCTGTGTAATATGCTCAAACTGTCTTGCTCCAGTGAGCAACCTGGCTGCTGAATTCTACACTAGCTGAAGTTTCCAAATGTTTAACGTTTTCTGATTTTTTATATATGTTGGAAGCTGCCCAGAGTGGCTGGGGCAACCCAGTCAGATGGGTGGGGTATAAATATGTTGATGGTGATGGAATCGGACATCCCTATTTTCATCAGAGGAATGTTGGAGGGTTTGTGAGGCTGAGAGAGAGGTGTGTGCGCCAAAGGGGAAATGAACTACCGGTAATACCGATTTATACATATTAGCAACTTTGTATTAATGTAGCACTCTCATATGTAGCTGTGTCTTTTTGCAACGTTGTGTTAAAGCTGTCTGCTGTTGCTTCAGTTTCCTGTACTGCTTGGAAACATTTTTTAAACACATTAAGCAGTATAGAAATTAAATAATCAATGATCTACAATAAGGACTCTCTCATCACGGCAGGGCTGAGCTGGGAGACAGGGGGATGATTAAGCAAATCCCTGCGGGTTGTGTTTAATTATTCTTCTGTTAATGAGCATGTAACAGTTAATTTTGAATCTGGAAAACGCGTTATTATATTTAGAAAGGACGGTGTCAGAGGAAACACCGGAAGGGAGAGAGGAAAATCTGGCGCATGTCTTAACGTCTCCTTGAGCAGAGCCCTTGCTTAGTGCATCGCACAGCTCTGGAACCCGGCAGTAAAAGAAATTGCTTCTGAAAGGTTATGCCAAGCACAACAGCAGCTCAGTGGGTATAAAATCAGCTGCAAAGGACCCGACCTGACTGCAGAGAATGCCTTCAGGAAGAGGAAAGGCAGGGAGGAGCGATACTCGTGCTCTGTCATCTGTAGGACGAACCTGACAAGCTGTTTGGAGGGTGACAGATAATAACACCTGCACCGGGGATGAAAGGCAGAGTCTTCGTCGTCGTCGCCGGCAGACAGAAGGCAGTAACTATACTGTTGCATCTCCCTGCTGTAGCCGAGCAGGAGCTGAAGGCGTGCTCAGCCAATGACCTGCCAGCCATGCAGCTCCTCCAGAGGTGGCAAGCAATAACCGTAAAGCTGTGCAGCCTCTGCGGAAGGGACAGGCAATAATCACCATACAAACACACACAACTCTGGAGGTGTCAGGCAATAATGGCACAGCCGAGCTGCAGCTGACAGGCCACGTTGCTGACAGGTGTGACAGCTGCTGCCATCGGAGGGGAAAGAGCAATCCCACCCAACGCTCTGGACACATCCCAGTCTTCCCTCTGATCTATGGTTACCAGATTTTTTTCAATGAATCCGGGGACACTTTTTTTGGGGAAGCTGAGTAGCAACAGGGAGTCAGTAGTGGGGATGGTGAGGCAAAAGACCCTGTGCCCAAACACATGTGAATACAGTGGTACCTCAGGTTACATACGCTTCAGGTTACAGACTCCGCTAACCCATAAATAGTGCTTCAGGTTAAGAACTTTGCTTCAGGATGAGAACAGAAATCATGCTCCGGCGGTGTGGCAGCAGCAGGAGGCCCCATTAGCTAAAGTGGTGCTTCAGGTTAAGAACAGTTTCAGGTTAAGTACGGACCTCCGGAACGAATTAAGTACTTAACCTGACGTACCACTGTATTGTATAAAGGTGCAAAGCCCTTCTTTTGCACCCTGTGAAACATAAATGCGCAGAGTTTTTTAAAAAAACTGGGCAATGGTGTGTCGTGCGCCTGTGACTCCCAAGCCTTCCCTGATCTCCTGCCCGCCGGACGTCCCTGGTTCCCCTTTGGCAGTGGCAGTCAGCAGCCCAGAGCCAGCCTGGTAGCGCAGTTGGCTCTGGCTGGCTTCAGGAGCTGCTTGCTGCCCGCTGCCATGGCGCCCGTCATTTTTCCTTGCTGGAAGTCCTCATATATGTGTTGCACACTTCCGGCGCAGAAAAATGGCGGGTGCCACGGCAGCAAACAGCTCCTAAAGAGCCAACTGTGCTACCAGGCTGGCTCCTGCCCCCTTTCCCCTTTGTTTTGACAGATCGGGGGAGGCTCGGGAGTTGCAGGTGGGCGGCCATTCCCAGCAGGGTGCAAGGCACGCAGTTTCCTTGCCAGGCAAGGTGCAAAGCCCTTCTTTCACACCCTGTGAAACATAAATACTAATACACATCGCAGGCTGGAAGTATTTCGATTGCCCCATGCCCAAGCCAAACTTCTTTCATCTGTATTCAATAAAGTTGTGGCATGTTTTGACCCTAAACCAGTCTTATTGGTCTCTTATTTATATGGGTTGGGGTATGTGCAACACTAAATCTGAGAATTCCTTTGCCATTTCATCCAGCACTCAACCTCTAACCAGCCTTTCTCAACCTGTGGGTCCCCAGATGTTGTTGAACTACAACTCCCATCATCCCTAGCTAGCAAGGCCAGAGCTCGGGGATGATGGGAGTTGTAGTCCAACAACATCTGGGGACCCAAAGGTTGAGAACCACTGCGTGTCAGGTGGAACCCTATGGAGGCCCCAAGGCAGTCAAAATCTTGAGGGGCCTCTCACAAATTCTCTCCTAATATGTTTTTCGAAAGCTTCATATCTGGAGGTTTCTTGTGTGCACGCTCTAGTGTGATAACACTGAACTAAGAAAGCTTGGTGGCAATTTTCTTTCAAGATTGAATCAATATTACCTTGATTTATTGTCGTGGAGCCCCTGAAAGGTGTGGGGCTCGCTCTGTCTATTTGGCAATCTGGCACTGACTCCAAGGCTGGCTATTCAAGAGCCTCTGTGAAATATACTCAGAGTCGCGTGTGAATTTCATGCTCTTTATTCAGCTCATAGCAGCAATGAATGAATCTTTCCCAAAATGTTTAGCTATACATATACATTATTTACACAATGGGCCCCGCGTGATTGGCTAATTCTGGGCTGCTCCTCTAGGCCAATCAGGTGCGGATGCATTTCATCCTGGAGCCT
The DNA here is from genome assembly GCF_964106915.1 of Podarcis gaigeae. Classification (NCBI taxonomy): domain Eukaryota; kingdom Metazoa; phylum Chordata; class Lepidosauria; order Squamata; family Lacertidae; genus Podarcis; species Podarcis gaigeae. The sequence goes on from NC_139681.1 coordinate 14,304,581, forward strand.
GATTGGCTGCTCCTGCAGGCCAATCAGGTCGCTGATTCACTTCTACCTGGAGCTGGATTGGGTGGTTCCTGCGGACCAATCAGACTGCTGCATTCTGGATCCTATTGTTCTAGGATTCAGTACATAACACCTTGGCAACTCTGGGCAGGATCCTGGTGGCTTCTTTCTCTTGTTTTGGCTCTGTGGATGCCTTGTTCTCAAAATACCGTTTTTTTCGCTCCATAAGACGCACTTTTTCCCTCCTAAAAAGTAAGGGGAAATGTGAGTGCGTCTTATGGAGCGAATGGCGCTGCACATAGAGGGAGAGCTGTGCAGCGCCCCTTCAGTGAAGCGGGAGGAAGAATGGAGCCCCTTCCGTTCCTCCTCCCGCTTTGCTGAAGGTGCGCTGTGCAGCTCTTGTATAGGGCATACCCTCCAACATTTCTCCACTGAAAATAGGGATGTCCTCTTCAAAAACAACAACAACTTTCTTATTTATACCCTTCCCATCTGACTGGGTTACTCCAACAACTCTGGGCAGCTTCCAGCATAACAAAACATTAAAAAACTTCTCTATGCAGGGCTGTCTTCAAATGTCTTCCAGAGGTTGTAAATTTACTTCTCTCCTTGGCTCGGGGGTCAGATAACTCCATACCCTCCAACATTCCTCCATTGAGAATAGGGACGTCCTAAGGAGAAGCAGGACATTCTGGAATCAAATCAAAAACAGGGGCGGCTTCTGTAAATCTGGGACTCTCCCTGGAAAAGAGGGACACATGAAGGGTCTGCCCCCCCGGTTCTAACCCAGGGTCTAAACAAACTCACCCACAAAAATCTCACAAGGAGAAAAGTCCCTTCCTCTAGCCTTACTTTTTAAGGGCAGGCACAAGGTGGTTGGGGGACGTGGGTGGCACTGTGGGTTAAACCAGAGAGCCTAAGACTTGCCGATCAGAAGGTCAGCGGTTCGAATCCCCGCAATGGGGTGAGCTCCCGTTGCTCGGTCCCTGCTCCTGCCAACCTAGCAGTTCGAAAGCATGTCAAAGTGCAAGTAGATAAATAGGTACCACTCTGGCGGGAAGGTCAACAGCGTTTCCATGCGCTGCTCTGGTTCGCCGGAAGCGGCTTCGGCATGCTGGCCACATGACCTGGAAGCTGAACGCCGGCTCCCTCGGCCAATAAAGCGAGATGAGCACCGCAACCCCAGAGTCGGCCACAACTAGACCTAATGGTCAGGGGTCCCTTTACTTTTACCTTTACCTTACAAGGTGGTTGATGCTTTCTCTAGCTGCTCACAGCTATGTTCCATTCAGCTGCTCTGCAGTTCCAAATGCAGCAGATTTTCTGAGTTTCCCAGGGGGTCCAAAGGCCAGAAAAGAGGGTCCCCTTCCACTCACAGTTTTCTTTTCTTTTCTTTTCTTTTCTTTTCTTTTCTTTTCTTTTCTTTTCTTTTCTTTTCTTTTATTTTCTTTTCTTTTCTTTTCTTTATACATTTCATTAGTTTTACAATCAATTGAATATTTCAAAATTTGACCTCCTTCCCCCTCCTTCTGCATTTCCTTAAGCTTATTTTTTTAAACATCTTCTGCATATCCAAATTCATTTAACTTACTCATTTAATCGTCTACTGTAAATATATACTCTTATAAAATGGCAGGTTATTACAATAATCCTGCTAATGTTTTTATCTGTTTACAAGTTATCAGTAAATATATTCCATAAACCATTTCCATTCTTTTATAAAAAGTTTGTTACAGTATCTAGATTTCTTATTCTTCTGGTAAGTTTTGCCAGTACTGCACATTCCATAAGTTTTTGTATCCATTCCTTTATTGGGACAAATTCTTCTTTCCATTTTGGGCAAGTAACATTCTTGCTGCTGTAGTAGTACACATAAATAAATTTATTTATAGGTTAGGTAGTTCAGTCCCTATAATTCCCCAAAGAAAAGCTTCTGGGTTTGTTTGTTTTAAAAAACAAAAGTTATTTAGAACATCCTTTTCAATTCATTATATATCATTTCCCAGTAAGCTTTAACCTTACTACAAGACAACCACAAAGGATAAAAAGAACCTTCTTTCTCTTTACATTTCCAACATTTGTTTGATTTAGATTTATACATTTTTGCCAGTTTACTTGGTGTTAGATACCATCCACTCACAGCTCTTTCTTCACCTCTTGTTCTCTCCTCCTCCTCTTCCTCCTCCTCCGCCAGCTGCTCTGATCACAAGTTAAGTTAAATGTTGCTGTGTGATTTATTAACTTCTGTGTAAGCTCCAGATTTAGGTTAGAAGGGAGTCTTTAGGATTTCCATGACCCCATCATTTCCTTTATTTATTTGAAGTGTAAGGTAGTCTCTATGGGAGTACAGTGGTATCTTGGGTTACATACGCTTCAGGTTACAGACACTTCAGGTTACAGACTCCGCTAACCCAGAAATATTACCTCGGGTTAAGAACTTTGCTTCAGGATGAGAACAGGTATTGTGTGGCAGTGGCATGGTGGCTCCATTAGCTAAAGTGGTGCTTCAGGTTAAGAACAGTTTCAGGTTAAGAACAGACCTCCAGAACGAATTAAGTACATAACCAGAGGTACCACTGTATATTGTATTTGATTATGGGGTATCAGAGTTTTTAGGGGGCTAACCAGGCTGGGATAGCTGGGATAGCAGGCTTGTTGGTTTTGGAATGTCTGATGTCGATTTTTTTCAATTTCGTTGTTCTGTATGGGACAATGACAATAAAGATTATCGTATACAAGAAAAGGAAAATAATAAACACCCCTTCTTCTGTGCCTCTTTTGCGTATGGATATCTGTTTAAGATGGGCATTAAAATGTGCTCCCCAGTCTTACAATGAGCACTGAGAGTCATATCATAGAATCATAGAATTGTGAGTTGAGGACCCGCCACCTGCTTGGAGATAAATAAGATCCAAGGGCAAATGTATTTTAGGTTAATGGGCTTAAAAAGGCCACAACTTTATTGGTTACCGCATGTGAGTGGCTTAGGCATTGGATGAAATGATCTCTACATGACTTGACCCCGCTCTGCGGGGGTCATTAGTGGGTTAATAACCAGTGGGAGGAGCTTGTTGATGCAGATATAATAATAATAATAATAATAATAATAATAATAATAATAATAATAATAATTTATTATTTGTACCCCGCCCATCTGGCTGGGTTTCCCCAGCCACTCTGGGCGGCTTCCATAAAAACCAGAAATACACTAAAATATCACAGATTAAAAACTTCCCTGAACAGGGCTGCCTTAAGATGTCTTCTGAATGTCAGGTAGTTATTTATCACTTTGACATCTGATGGGAGGGCGTTCCACAGGGCGGGTGCCACTACCGAGAAGGCCCTCTGCCTGGTTTCCTGTAGCTTTGCTTCTCGCAATGAGGGAACCGCCAGAAGGCCCTCGGCGCTGGACCTCAGCGTCCGGGCAGAACAATACAGATACAACTGGAAGATTCCCCTTGCCACAAGCAGGGCATCGGACAGGATCCACGACCGCCGGATCCCTTTAATGGAATACCCAAAAGGGGACGGGTAGGTGCTGGCCACAACCTGCTCTCAAACATACCACACATATTCCAATGCCTAACCGCCAATACCAAAAGTTGTGACAATTTGCTACGAGGTAGGCGGAAAACCAAGAGTCAATTAGCCAAATGGATAAAAATTCCTGCCAACCAAAGTCCATAGCAATGTCAAAGCGAAGACATGACCTAAAGAGAGGGTGAGCCGGTGATCTCGTCAAACTCCTGGGACCAAATGAGGGGGCAGTGCTGCCACGGCCGCTACAATGTGGCTAAACCCCGACCCCCAAGCCAGACCGATTGGCTGGCTGCAGGGGGCGCGGTGCGGCAGCCAGGTAACAAAGGCAGGGTGCAGGAACGCCCCCCTGCATATGCAGGAACCGGCTCCCGCTCACAACCCCTCCCCTCAGGAAGGAGGAGAGGTCTTGTAGAGTTGGAAGGGACCCCGAAAGGCATCTAGTCCAATCCCCTGCAATGTAGGAATCTCAACTAAAGCATCAATGACAGATGGTCACCCAACCTCTGCTTAAAAACATCTAAGGTAGGAGAGTCCATCACCTTCCAAGGGAGTTTCTTCCACTGTCAAACAGCTCTTACTGTTTGAAATTTCTTCTTGATGTTGATTTGAAATCTCCCTTCTTGCAATGGATAACAAGCTTGCTCCATCTTGTATGTGAGAGCCCTATTTGAAAATGGCTATCATATCTCATCTCTTCTCCAGGTTAAACATACCCAACTCCCTCAACCATTCCTCATCAGGCTTGGTTTCCTGAACCTTGGTGGCCCTACTCTGCACATGTTCCATCTTGTCAATATCTTTGCGTGGCGAAACCCCTCCCCCCAAGAGAAATGAAGACACAGGACACGTTATTTAAGCTTAATGGGCATAAAAAGGCCACAACTTTATTGATTACAGGAATTGGAAGGTATTGGCCTTAGGCATTGGCTCCTATCAACTACCCGGCATGGAGACCGGGAAGGGTCATCCACAAGCCGTGGGGGTCCTGTTGAAGTACGCCAACTAGGATCCCACGGGTGTCACCGTTCGGGGGCGTGCCGGAGGCCCTTACCTCCCTAGGTTTCGGACAAGTAAACGCCCCCCCGGAGTCCTCTACCGGACTACCCCTTTTCATTGGGGGAAGGTGATGGCGCTTCCTTCCCCCTTCATTTGCATAACAATTACCCCTGCCAATGCCTAACCACCAGCAGGAATGGGGGCAAAGAGGGCAGTCCCCGGGCGCCCTGGCCTTAAATGGGGCAGGCCACGCCTCCCCTGCCCGCCGATTGGCGGGCCGGGTCTCGGGTACGCCCGGGGATTCCCTCTTCTCGCGGGGGCTAAACCCAGCCCCCGCATGTGTGGGAAGGGGATGGCCCACAACGCCCCCTCCTCTCGAGCTCGGAAGTGGCTTTCTTAATCTGTGGTGCCCAGAACTGGACACAGTATTTCAATGTGCTCTGATCAAGGAGGAACAGAGTGGGACTATTACTTCCCTTGATCGGGACACTAAACTTCTGTTGATGCAGCCTAGAATAGCATTAGCTTTTCTTGCTGCTGCATCACATTGTTGACTCATGTTAAGCTTGTGGTCTACTAAGACCCCTATATCCTTTTTACAAACCAGGTGTTGTCAGGGACCGTGCTGAGGAGTGCCTCAGTCCCGTATACCTGAAGGAGTATCTCCACCACCATCATCCAGCCCGGACACTGAGGTCCAGTGCCGAGGGCCTTCTGGCGGTTCCCTCGCTGTGAGAAGTGAGGTTACAGGGAACCAGAAAGAGGGCCTTCTTGGTAGTGGCACCTGCCCTGTGGAACGCCCTCACAGCAGATGTCAAGGCAATTTACAACTATTTTACTTTTAAAAGACAACTGAAGGTGGCCCTGTTTAGGGAAGTTTTAATGTCTGATGCTGTATTGTTTTTAATATTTGGTTGGAAGCTGCCCAGAGTGGCTGGGGAAACCCAGCCAGATGGGCAGGGTATACATACTAAATTATTATTATTATTTACTGGCCTTTCATTCAGATTTGTTTGCAGACAGGTTATGAGATATTGTGTCAAACAATTGCCACCCTACACTTCCCAGTGCATTTTCCCGTCACTTGCCTTATTTTGGGGGGGTGCAAGTTTGTCATGCAAAAGTGCCAAATTGACTTTCATCATGCAACCTGAATTTGCAGATTAAATCCTATCCAAAAACAGCAACTGTCTGGAAGGTGGTATCTGTAGGTGCTTCATATTCATTGCAGAATGATGCAAGCACTCAAATCTACTTCAAAGCCCTGCTTTCCGACTCCTTCCTAATGCCAGATATGAGTTGGAGGCAGCTGCCATTCTGCTGAACAGGGGCATATGGACACTCTTCCGCAGCCAGCCTGCAGGTGTGGACCACAGCCCAGCAATGGTTTTGGAAAAAAATGCCATGATCCTCACACTTGCGAGTGCTGCTGGCCCACAATCTGTGTCTTTTCATTCTAGCCAGTTGCAAATCTCACTTGCCCGCGAGTAAGTGATATGTTCTGCTGGTTAAGGAATGAAATGCTGGATTCTTTTAGCAAGGTAAAGGGACCCCTGACCATTAGGTCCAGTCACGGATGACTCTGGTGTTGCGGGGCTCACCTCACTTTATTGGCCGAGGGAGCTGGCGTACAGCTTCTGGGTCATGTGGCCAGCATGACTAAGTCGCTTCTGGCGAACCAGAGCAGCGCATGGAAACGCCCTTTACCTTCCTGCTGGAGCGGTACCTATTTATCTACTTGCACTTTGACGTGCTTTTGAACTGCTAGGTTGGCAGGAGCAGGGACCGAGCAACGTGAGCTCACTCCGTCACGGGGATTCGAACCGCCGGCCTTCTGATCGGCAAGCCCTAGGCTCTGTGGTTTAACCCACAGATTATCCTTCCTGGCAATGAGATTCCTAAACCAACAGCATTCATGTTCCCTTTCATGCGTCTTGCGCTGAACCTTGGCTTAAGCGAGTGCACCAGAGTCAGGTAGACATCATCACTGCAGTTATCACTTGTAGGCATGCTGCAGTGAGATCCAGTAGTTTGGTAATTATGGTGCCTCCATTTTCCCCCGCCAGAGCCACATGTAAGTTTTTGATGTGTTGCCATCCTATTTCAGCAGAGCCACAGTGCCGGATTTACGTATAAGCTAAACAAGCTATAGCTTTGGGCCCCACTCTCCTGGGGGCCCCCCCATTTTTTTTAAAGAAAAACAACAACTGGATGTACATTTCCAAAATATAAGATAAAAAACAAAATAAAACCTACATACAGCAACAGTGTTGTGTAGGCTCTTATGATGTAAGTCATGGTCCCTGCCTGCTAGCCTGCCTCCTAAAGTATCACTGGTTTGCTCAATATACAGGCATATAAAGGTAAAGGGACCCCTGACCATTAGGTCCAGTCGCGGATGACTGTGGGGTTGCGGCGCTCATCTCACTTTATTGGCCGAGGGAGCTGGCGTACAGCTTCCGGGTCATTTGGCCAACATGACTAATCTGCTTCTGGCGAACCAGAGCAGCACGTGTAAACGCCGTTTACCTTCCTGCCGGAGTGGTACCTATTTATCTACTTGCACTTGATGTGCTTTTGAACTGCTAGGTTGGCAGGAGCTGGGACCGAGCAATGGGAGCTCACCCCGTCGCAGGGATTTGAACCACTGACCTTCTGATCGGCAAGCCCTAGGCTCTGTAGTTTAACCCACAGTGCCACATATGCCCCATACATACATACAGGCATATATTCAACACAAAAAACAGTGACCATTTGTTGCTGGCAAAGGACAGCTGGACATATAAAGGGCCCCATTACCTTCAGTAGCTTAGGGTCCCATCAAACCTAAATCTGGCTCTGCCTTGCACCAGTTCAACTGCATTGTATCCCAACCTGGCCACATCCTGGACAAGGTCCCTTGTTTTCTGGCCTTGGAGAATGCAGATTAGGCTACAAAACTACCCCTTTTAGATGTTCAGCTTTGGCAGCAAATGCAGCTTGCTGTGAAAATGCAGACTCTCCAAAGTGTCCCTATTTTCCAGGGACAGCCCTGGATTTACAGAAGCTGTCCTGGTTTCAGATTTGACCCCAGAATGTCCCGCTTTTCCTTAGGATGTCCCTATTTTCATTGAATAAATGCTGAAGAGTATGGAGTTATGAGACCCCCAAGCCAAGGAGATGAGTAACTATACAACCTTCAGAAAACATAGGGAAGTTTTTTTAAAAAATGTTTAATGTTTTCTTATGTTTTTCCTATATGTTGGAAGAGTAAATGGGTCAACCCAGTCACATGAGTGGGGTATAAATAATAAAATTACTACTACTGTTGAATATTAATTTTCATTGGAGAAATCGGGTCCTCCCTTAAAGAGTGCACGTATTGAGGTGAGACCTGGACAAGCGACACCCTGTGTTGTGGGTGGGTACTATTGGTCAGCTACAACACCCAATTGGTAGGCCCCTCATAGCTGGGTACAATCTGGCCAATGGGACACAGTCCAAACAGTTCGAGGGACCTATTTATGCCCATGCATGTGACCCAAAGCTTCCTCTTTTGGCGCGTGCATTCGGAACACCCGCCCACCTCTCCCTACTTTCAGGGCTTGTTGCGCTTGACCTTGCTATGCTGGCGTGTGTCGTCTGTTGTTGGGACAGGGGCACGGCAGGAATTTCCCCCATTTGGCTGATTGGCTGGTGCCATTTGGGTTTCGCCTACCGTGTAGCAAATCGCCACAACTTGTAAGGTTGTGGATAGGCTCTGGTTCAGGTGACAGGGGTGGGAGAACGCTCTCGCCATCCCTATGTGAAGGGTATTCTGTTAAAGGAATCCAGGGACTCGATGGTTTGCTCAACCCCTGAGAGGGGGTAGTGCCCGTGCCTGAGTCCAGGGGGACATATGGGTGGCAGAGTTAGCCCATTCCCGGCTTTCCGCTTATCCAGGTGTTCACCCTTGGCTGACCTATGCTGGTGCCCTGGGTCAGCGCTACCTGCAACGGTGAAGGGAGCTTGTCGAACCAGAACCAATGCAACCAGTCACTTTCTGTAATCAATAAAGTTGTGGCCTAAATTCTGCCAAAAACCAAACCAAAAATTTGAGTCAAGTGTGAATTTATTTAAGGGGGAGGTTTCTGGGTCTGAACATGCAAATGTTGGAGGGTGTGAAAGTGTTGACTGCTTGTTTAGACAGCTAGCCATGCTCATGTGAAATAAGGGGAAGCAGAAGACATTTTTTCCCCAGGAAAGTTGTAAGCTTGAGAAATATGCCGTGAAAACGGTTGTATTTCAGGACACTGGGTCCTGCCTGTCTGCGTGTGCCTGTAACTAATTTTTCTTTAGCAGAGAAGCACAGAGATGAAATATTTCTGTCTGGCCACAAGGGGATGCCTTTGCTCTATGTGGCGACATTTCTGTGGTGCAGAGGCTGAGTGAGTTGAAAGAAACTCCATTTCAAGGCTGACTGTTCCTTCCCCCTATTTTGGGCCCCCTTTGATTTTTTTTGGAACTTTATATGTGGGGTTTTGCAGAATTTTCTGTTTTGTGCAAATGAGCAGGGCAGTAGCAGACGGAAATGTCAGCATAAGTAGAAGAAGACAGTCTGGTTAGGGGAAGGGAATTTAAGAGTCTGGAGGAGCAGCTCCTTTGAGCCCCGCAGTTCCAGAAACCCTTGACCTTCAATAATAATAATAATAATAATAATAATAATAATAATAATAATAATTATAAAATTTGTTATTATTATTTATTATATTTATTTATTTTTGTAAGCACAGCCTGGACACATTGCCACAAAATTTAGTGGCCATTCTAATAATGCTGTTTTGTTTTTTTCTCACTTGCTGTTAGAATGGGTCTTCACTTTTATTTAGTTAATAGAAGTACTGTGTCATTTCAGAAATTATGCCAAAGCAGGGCTGAATGTGCTTACATACCCTCCAACATTTATTCAATGAAAATAGGGATGTCCTATCCCACAGTTGTAGTAATAGTAGTAGTAATAGTAATAATAATAATAATTATTTTTATTATTTCTACCCTACCCACCTGACTAGGCTGCCTCAACCATTCTGCGTGGTTTCCAACATATATAAAACATAATAAAACATTAAATATTTTTAAAAATTCCCTATACAGATGTCTTTTACAGGTTGTATGGTTGGCTCAGGGGTTCCATAACCCAGCATACCCACCAACATTATTCCAAAGAAAACAGGGACGTCCTAACAAAAAGGGACACAGGTGGCACTGTGGGTTAAACCACAGAGCCTAGGGCTTGCCAATCAGAAGGTCGGTGGTTCGAATCCCCATGACGGGGTGAGCTCCCATTGCTCGGTCTCAGCTCCTGCCAACCTAGCAGTTCGAAAGCATGTCAAAGTGCAAGTAGATAAATAGGTACCACTCCGGCGGGAAGGTAAACGGCATTTCCATGCGCTGCTCTGGTTTGCCAGAAGCAGCTTAATCATGCTGGCCACATGGCCCGGAAAGCTGCCGACCTTCTGATCAGCAAGCCCAAGAGGCTCAGTGGTTTAGACCACAGCGCCACCCACGTGACAATCCTTGATTTACACTGGGGTTATGTTTCGGGTCACTGTATGTGACAATGGAAGGTGTATAAGCTGATCTGCCCCTCTTTCTGGCCACTTCTGGGTTGCCATGATGTGCGGCTACACAATGAAGAAAGGGTGGAGTATAAATAAATAAATAAATTATTATTATTATTATTATTATTATTATTATTATTATTATTATTATTTTCTCCTCTAGTAGGAGACTTCACCTAGACCCAGCTGTACTGTCCACCCTGTCGATTTTGAATCATCACCACGACCCTGTCTCTCTTTTATGCAAGAACCAGCCAGACTGTGTTCCCTATGCATAGCCTGAGCTGAGCGAGATGGGTTTGGTTCCCCGGGTATCAAAAACCAGCTTTCTCCTTCACAGTGTTTTGCCGAAAGCTGCCTGAGGGCTTATCCACCCTTCTGCTCGACCTGTATCTAGAAAGCATGGTTCTGGAGAGGTTTTCCACCACTCTCCCCAGGAAACCCCACTTTGTTCTCCTGAATCAGGGTCAAACGTCAATCTGTGGAAAACCCAATTGAGGTTTGCTCCGATTCAGTTGGAAACAGCAGGCTTTCCCTGGAGAAAGCAGTGGGGCAAATAGAAAGGATGGACTCATATTCTTGCCACAAGCAGCAACGCTGACTAGCATCTGAAGCATGGAGCTGTGGGCTTTGAGCCCTAGGGATATCAGGATAATATACAGGGGATAATATACTACATTGTAAGATAACTTTCACGGGACGTGGGTGGCGCTGTGGGTTAAACCACAGAGCCTAGGACTTGCTGATTTGAAGGTCGCGGTTCGAATCCCCGCAACGGGGTGAGCTCCCGTTGCTCAGTCCCTGCACCTGCCAACCTAGCAGTTCAAAAGCATGTCAGAGTGCAAGTAGATAAATAGGTACCGCTCCAGCGGGAAGGTAAACAGCGTTTCCGTGCGCTGCACGGGTTCACCAGAAGCGGCTTAGTCATGCTGGCCACATGACCTGGAAGCTGTACGCCGGCTCTCTCGGCCAATAAAGCGAGTTGAGCACCGCAACTCCAGAGTCGGCCACGACTGGACCTAATGGTCAGGGGTCCCTTTACCTTTACGTAAGATAACTTTGGAGGCAGGGATCAGCAGAGACTTATTTTTCAGTATGCCAAAGTATGTCTTATTATGCAGGGCCATAAAACTGCCATTTATTTTTTTTAAAAAAGAAGAAAACACAACGGCTGCATAAAGTCCAAACAAGATGTATTTACCTTTCTGGGAGTTAAAGATGCCAGGGCTATTCTTCCATCAGGCCAAAGGGGGCAGCAAAACACTGTGATAAAGAGTGCTTCCCATCGGAAAATCGGGACAGGATTTACAAAACACCTGAGCTCAGGTTGGAGGCAGAATTTGGTACATGTGGTCAACTTCCTGGTTGTGACAAAGTGGCCGCATGATTTCTCACCCCACGCTTTGTCCCCTTGTAAGCAAGGCGGACGCATGGAATCAGTGGGTCACACTAAATGCCATTTCATGTGTCCATCTTTCGCACATGAGTGCGAGGTTCGTGAGCACAAACCTTTTCACATGTTATGCTTCTGTTTCCTTTCCTTTCCTTTTTGTGTGCGGTGCTTTTCGTTTCACAGTGAAGGGCCTGTGTAAAGTCAGATGTCACAATACATGCCTACAAAATGCATTCAGCGTTTTCTGGCGTCTCATCTGCAGGGTTCTCATCAAAACACTCCCCCAATACCAGGATTTGCAACTTGAGCTTTCAAGTTTGTTTGTTATCAATGATAAGGCATTCCAATGAAGAAGAGATGGAATGAGGTGTGTTTTAGTACATTTAAAAATGGAAATCTTTTGCTGACCCCACCAGGTAGGTGTCACCTGTACTGTTTTTAATAACAAAAACAAGGGTTTTCATACTTTGCACATTTAACCAAATTGTTAAACCATTTTGGTTTGTCAGAAGCCCCATTCTGTAGCACACTTGGCATCATGTACCTCAGAATCTGCGTGGCAGACATTGCGGCATATGCAGAAAACCAGCATTCAGGTTTTTCAGGTCAGAGGGCAGGCCCGGGGTGTCATCCCTCCTTCTGGAATTTTGTAATAATGACAGCAACACCATAAAATTGCACAGCCTCTGTTTTTCAATGCAATTATGAAAAGTTTGTATCCAATTACTTAATCGCCTGCTGGGAAGATTTTGCTTTGTCTAGTGTTTATTTTTGGATATGTGTGTGTGAAGGATGAGAAAGAAAACCAAGGCAAAAAGTTGCAAGACAACAATATTCCATTACTTTTTTTCTAGGGAAAAAGGTAAACCCCTTTTCTACCCAGAAACAGCTTACTTGAAAAGCATATCCTTTTAAATGCAGACTGAATCTGTCAGGGCTAGGGATGACTGAATGTGCCAATTTAGGTTTCTCTCAGTTTTTCAGTTTTCCAATCTTAAGTTCTCGGCATCTGCTTGTGATTTTTCTCTCTCTCCATGAAAATTCATCAGCGTTTAGTGTGGTTTTCTCTTAATATGCACATTTTTGTATGTGTGCATATTTCCATTCTTGCAAAGCATTCCCTGTCCCCTATGTTTTTAGCTGTTAGCTGTTCTTATTTTATCTGTAAGCTGCCCTGAGTCCCTCTCAGGGAAAAAGACGGAATATAAATAAATGAAAGAAGAAGAAGAAGAGGAGGAGGAGGAGGAGGAGGTTTTGTATATTATTTTTACTAATACATGCATTTATATGTACATTTTACCTCAGTATATAGATGGCTGTGCGCATTACTTAGAGAAATGCAAATTTTGAAAAATGGCTGTGTTGGTTTGTGCATTGTTTCAGAAAGTATGAATTAGGTAGTTCGGGCTTTAAAATAAAACTGCATCAAATTTCTCCCCTAGAGATGGGATCTAGGGGTCAGACCCACAAACAGGATTCAGAAAATATTATGAGGGATGCTGGGCCATATTCCAGTGACTCCCTTTCTGCTTTTCTCCTTCTTTTTAGCAGAAACTGTTAACTCATTTTCATGTTTTTCTCTGTGAACATGAAGGCAAGCATTTTTTTTTTAAAAAGAATAATTTAATTATTCCAATCATCCTTTGCCTTCTGTGGGGACCCAGCGCCCCACAGATTTGGTGTATGTCTCCTGTTCTGGTAGATGTTGGAGTTATGCTTCTTGTTAGGTCCCTGAGACCAGCATAATGTCAGGAATACACCAATGTAACATTTTGGTGCCGTGTCCCATTCACAAACACAATGAAACTGCGCTTTCCCCATCATGTGTGCATCCTTTGAGAGGACACAGGTAAACCTTGCTGATGGGAACTGTAGAGAAAGGGCACAAACAGCCAGAGCTCACCATAGGAAAATCCTGTTGTAAACCCCTGTCTTGTTGGAATCATCTGCCTCGGGATTCCCACATGCAAATACCCAGCAAATTGGCTTCACTCCTGCATCTTGGGATGCCAGGGTAGCGCACTCTACATAGCTGAGCAAACGAGGGCAGAATCCACGTTTCAATGTATTGACTCCCTGCACAAATATTTCCCCCTTGTGCTACCTTCTCCCCTTACAAGACATGAAAAGTATTTGTTGGCTAAGTTAGGGGTTGCCAATGCAATGCTCTGGGCACCAGTGTGTGCCAGTACCTCCTAGGGTACCTGCAAAATGTATTAATAAGCATGCACTTGAAAAGCTGCCAAGCATGAGAGACCGTTTGCCCTTCCAGCTCAGTTTTTGTTTGCAGCCTCTCCTTCAAGGAGCACGTCCCCTTAAACATGCCCACATTTCAAAGACGGACAGACAGCCACCCTCCCTCCTGTTTTTGAACAGATGCAAAGTGCTTCTCTATGTGAGTGTGCATTTTAGGGGACGACATCGGTGCCTTTCCACCCACTGATGGGGGATGGGCCAAAGGGGGAGGGTACACCTGCCTCATTTCGTGGTCCTGTCTCTTCCCCCCTGCTCTTCTGCATGAGGCAGCCATTTTGTGTTGTGCCACACGCCACGGCAGCCATTTTGTTACCGAGACTTCCGGCGCTTTCTCAAAATCCCAGATGTGCCCAGTGGCCCAAGAAAGGCCAAAGACTCTTGGGTTAGACATTTCTTCCTCAGGGGAATCCTGAATGCTCAGCCCTCCAACCATTGCTACTGCTGGCCGAATATTTGCATATAGCCATCATCTGTATTTGCTTGTGCTTGCAGGATCTGCTTCCTGGACAACGTTGTATAAAAGCTTATGTTTTAGTCTTATTCACTTTTTAACTCGCACGTAGAACATTTCTGTGTTGAAGCGGGAGTGTGTGTGTGGTCCTGCCTCTGGCACCACATCTCTTTCCTCTGACATCTGTGTGTTGAGTGTGGTTGACGGCCGAGGAATCCCAGAGGTAGGTAAACAAAAGGTAAAGGACCTCTGGACAGTTAAGGCCGACAAAGGCGACTATGGGGTTCCGACAATCATCTTGGCTTCAGGCCAAGGAAGCTGGCATTTGCCCACAGACACTTTCTGAGTCATGTGGCCAGCATGACTAAACTGCTTCTGGTACAACGGAACCCCGTGATGGAAACCAGAGCACACGGAAATGCTGTTTACCTTCCCACCGAAGTGGTACCTATTTATCTACTTTCACTGGTGTGCTTTTGAACTGCTAGGTTGGCAGGAGCTGGGACGGAGCAATGGGAGCTCACCCCGTCATGGGGATTTGAACCAGCAACTTTCTGATTGGCAAGCCCAAGAGGACCACCCTATTAGGAGTGCCACATGGTCAAGACATCTACGCAACTGGAGGTGACAGGGAAACTTTCTTTCCTCTCTGCTGATGTTCTTGCTGCCCCTGATTGCTTCACATGCAAAGGGAAGAGGTTTTGAAGTTTCTTTAAGTTTTCCATATTTTATTACATTTCAGTATCAAAGAATTGGAGAAAATAATAATAATATTAGTAGTAATAATAATAATAATAATAATAATAATAATAATAATAATAATTCATGACTTAAAACATTGCTTAAATAAAGCATCGACCTCTAACAGACTTCCATATCTCATTACCAATTTCTCCACATTCCTAAATTCCCTTTTTTACCTTAAATCAATCTTTTAAGAATCACCTTCTTATAAGGAAATCAGCTCCTTGCTTTCCCATTACCAAACATTTCAACTTAAACCTACAAACGTATTCAACTGTTTACAATTTTCTTTCATATAGAGTATAAATTTGCCGCAGACCTTTTGAAACAAATCATCATGGCGATTTTGAATCTTCCCCATCAGCTTTGCCAGCTCCACATATTCGACCATCTTTACTTGCCAATCTTCCAATGTGGGGAGTTCTTGTTGCTTCCATTTCTGGGCCAGGAGTATTCTTGTGGCCGTTGTTGCATACATGAACAAATTTACATCTTTCACTTGAATCTCCTCAATTAACCCCAACAGGAAAGCCTCTGGTTTTTTACTGAAATTATACTTAAATACCTTTTTCAATTCATTATATACAGTACCCCAAAAGGCTTTAATCTTGGAGCAAGTCCACCACATATGCAAGAAATTCCCCTCTTTCTCCCTGCATTTCCAACAAGTTTTATCCTGGTTTTTATACATTTCGGCAAGCTTGTTTGGTGTGAAGTTTCTTGGGTGCTGAAAGACTGTTCCTTCTGTTACAAAAGTTGGGTGCCACCCCAATTCTCTGGGTTCCATGCACTCATCCAGGGGCTGCATTCCTTTGGAGAATTGAGACAGAGACTGCCATAGCCTTAAGAAATGGTTTGTTTAGCCAAAGAAGGATAGGACTTTTTTTATGTACGCCACAGCAGCAGCAAGAATACTTATTGCAAAGCATTGGAAGACACAAGATCTACCCACCTTGGAAAAATGGCAGATGCAAGTAATGGACTATATGGAAATGGCAGAAATGACCGGTAGAATACGAGATCAAGGAGAAGAGCGGGTGGAGGAGGATTGGAAGAAGTTTAAAACCTACCTACAAAAACACTGTAAAATTTTTGAATGCTGATGACATTGAAATGAAATGAAGGGGTTCTAGTAAATAAGGGAAATAAGAGTATGAAAGAAGGGATAGATATTGGATGAAAATCGGGAAAGTATAATATGTGAGGGAAAATATTTAAACAAAATCATTAAGAATGAACTTGCTGATCAATTTCAAAGTGGAATACAAGAAAGGGAGGCGGGTGGAAGTCAGGAAAATAAGGCAATGAATGATAAGAATCTGAAAAGAGGTTTTTTTTCTTCTTTTTTTCTTTTCTTCCTTTTTTCTTTTTCCTGTTTATATTTTTTCCTTTTTGGTGTGCTTTAATTGTCTTTACTTGTTGGTGTTTTAATATGTTTTAATTGTTTTAATTGTGTATTTTTTTTCTTTTTTCCTTGTGAAACTTAATAAAATATTATTTTTAAAAAAAGAAAAGAAATGGTTTGTTTAACTGTCCTTCTCCCTTGCTCCAAGATATGAACAAAGGGCAGTTCTCTTGCATTGCCAGTGGCTCTCAATCATGTCCCCGTATTGTTTCTCAATGGCCCTAGCTTGACCAAGTCATTTTGCATAGGTTAGCTCAGGAATTCCTCTGCAGTTTGTACTTCTCCCTTCACATCCCAGGTAAACAAAAATCCTCTCATTTAGTAATTTCTAGGGTTTTGGTGGAGTCCCCCCCCCCCAAAAAAAATCTCCAACACTTCCTTAAGGCAGGATTTTGCAAGCAAAAAAGGGGAGGGAACGCTACGAAACAGGCTTTATTGTGAGTGCTTTGAGCTTCAGAAAAACCAAGGTACTTTTTTTGGCAACAATTATTGTTACAATAATGGGACAAGGGTGGTGCTGTGGTCTAAACCACAGAGCCTAGGGCTTGCCGATCATAAGGTCGGTGGTTTGAATCCCCGCGATGGGGTGAGCTCCCGTTCGGTCCCAGCTCCTGCCCACCTAGCGGTTCAAAAGCACGTCAAAGTGCAAGTAGATAAATAGGTACCGCTCTGGCGGGAAGGTAAATGGTTCCGTGCACCAGAAGCAGCTTAGTCATGCTGGTCACATGACCCGGAAGCTGTCTGCGGACAAACGCCGGCTCCCTCGGCTATAGAGTCGTTCACGACTGGAAGTACCTTTACCTTTATTGTTGCATTAAATGCTACTTATTGAAGTCCATATCCTCAGAAGAAGTTCTTCTTCTGCCAGCTGCTCTAGCTGAGAAGTTAAGAGCAGCAGCATGTCAAGTGTGTGTGATTTTTACCTCTTTTGCCTTTCATGCAACTTTCCAGCTAGGCACGTTCTAGGAAAGTAGCTGATCAGCTCTGACTCCCAGCTCTTAAAGAACAGGAACATCTCTTGCCTCTGGCTCTTAAAGTGAGCGCTGTGCCGTGCCGAAAAATTCACCTGCATCTCTCCCCATCACGGAATGAGAACAAAAATTGCAATCGGAACTAATCCTAGAGAATATCTTGGACGAATTCCTACAGGTTGGTGCAGTGCTTTGATGTGCCTAGCTCACCTTTGAAGTGGCTAAGGTTGTGAACATCGTTTCTCTGGTAGTCTGAACCCCTCAGTCTTCCTGGCTACCCCTGAATGGGGTAACTGTGCCCCTGAAGAACCAGGTGCGCAGCCTGGGAGTCATTTTGGACTCACAGCTGTTCATGGAGGCACAGGTCAAATCTGTGTCCAGGGCAGCTGTCTACCAGCTCCATCTGGTACGCAAGCTGAGACCCTACCTCCCTGCGGACTGTCTTGCCAGAGTGGTGCATGCTCTGGTTATCTCCCGCTTGGACTACTGCAATGTGCTCTAAGTGGGGCTACCTTTGAAGGTGACCCGGAAACTGCAATTAATCCAGAATGTGGCAGCTAGACTGGTGACTGGGAGTGGCTGCCGGGACCACATAACACCGGTCCCGAGAGATCTGCATTGGCTTCCAGTACGTTTCTGAGCACAATTCAAAGTGTTGGTGCTGATCTTTAAAGCCCCAAACGGCCTCGGTCCTGTATACCTGAAGGAGCATCTCCACCCGCATTGTTCATCCCGGACACTGAGATCCAGTACCGAGAGCCTTCTGGCGGTTCCCTCATTGCGAGAAGTGAGGTTACAGGGAACCAGACAGAGGGCCTTCTCAGTGGTGGCGCCCACCCTGTGAAGGAAATAAGCCGATATCTTCTTTTTAAAAGACATCTGAGGGCAGCCCTGTTTAGGGAAGTATTTAATATTTAATGCTGTATTGTTTTTAACACTTGATTGGAAGCCGCCCAGAGTATTATTATTATATTATTATTATTATTTTAAAAAGCATGACGTCCTCAGCAGGACTCTCTTGTAAGTGCAGAAGGAGATGTTGCCTACTCTGTGATAATCTTCTCTTCCTTGTTATTGCTAAAAAAGTTGGGTGTTTCCCCTTCTCTCTGCCAAGCAGTGGAAAGAGCTCATGGGTCTGTTTCCTTTTGGAGAATTGTGACATGGCAGAGACTGCTGTAGCTTTAAGAAATATGGTTTCTTCACCTCCCAGTACGTTTTCGAGCACAATTCAAAGTGTTGGTGCTGACCTTTAAAGCCCTAAACGGCCTCGGTCCAGTATACCTGAAGGAGCGTCTCCACCCCCATCATTCTGCCCGGATGCTGAGGTCCAGCGCCGAGGGCCTTCTGGCGGTTCCCTCATTGCGAGAAGCAAAGCTACAGGGAACTAGGCAGAGGGCCTTCTCGGTAGTGGCGCCCGCACTGTGGAACGCCCTTCCAGCAGATGTCAAAGCGATAAACAACTACCTGACATTCAGAAGACATCTTAAGGCAGCCCTGTTCAGGGAAGTTTTTAACGTGTGATATTTTACTGTATTTTTGGTTTCTATGGAAGCCGCCCAGAGTGGCTGGGGAGGCTCAGCCAGATGGGCGGGGTATAAATAATAAATTATTATTATTATTATTATTATTATTATTATTATTATTATTTACACCTTCAGTTTGCATGGAGGGAGGTCAGATCTTACAGCATGGTCATTTAAAGAAGGGCTTGGCCAAGGCATCTCTCCCAGCCTGTCTTCAGCCAGCCTGCCCAAGATGGTTCCCCGTCTTTTCTTCTCTCTTCCTCGTCCCAGAACACCTTGCTAAAAAACCTCTCTTTTCCTGTCACCCCACACCCAGTTTCCCTCAGTCTCTGTTCAGACCTCAGAACAAGGGGGAAGTACAGTTGTCTTGAATTGCCAATGGCTCTCAATGACCCTGTATTGTTTCTTAATGGCCCTAACTTAGCCAGGTCGTTTTTTTTGCACAGGCTAGCCCAGGAATTCCTCCGCAGCTTGTATTTCTCCCTCCACATCGCAAATAATCAAAAGCCTACCATTTATTAATTTTTAGGGTTTAGAGGGTTCCCCCCAAAATCTGTAACATTATTTTATTTTATTAAAAAAAAAGGAAATGGAAGTCTTCTTGCTTTTAAGAAAATCGGCGCATAAATGTTTTGCTGTTGTTGTTAAGGGAAGACTTTCCATTAAAAGAAAATCAGCAACCACACTCATCTCTGGTGGCTAGTATGTTTATATTTCCTTTTTCTAAAAATTGACATTAAGAATAATCGTAATTCATTATATTTGGCAACTTAATCCTGTCTGTGCTGTTCCGAATCCAAACTCCAGAAAGCTGCTCCAGTATTCTATTTTGGGGTATCGGATAATATCTAGTAAGCTGCAATCTCAATGTTGCTGTTAATGAAGCCATAATTACCTCCATATCTCTCAAATGTACTCTCCCCCTTTAAATATCCTACTTGTATGATTGGTGGGTCAAAGGGAATGCATACCCGGTGGCTTTTTGTAATTGTGAGCACTTTCTTTCAAAAGAACTTGACCTTATTACCGTCCTGCTGCATATGTAATAGAATTTGCATTAACCATATTACACTCCCAGCAAGCAGCCAGGGGACCAGGATACATCTTATTCATTTTCTCTGGCGTTGTGCCATTGGCTTAAAAAAAAAAAGTATTTCAGACCTGTACTTATAGATAAAGCACATCTAAATTTCCAAATGTATCTTGTACACTACTGGGCCTTGATTTGCGTGCTGAGGTCCCCAGGACACCCCTACCCCAATAACTCACACATCACACTTAATTTTTGTTTAAGGTTTTTGGCATAATTTTGGCCACAACTTTATTATCATACAAGATTGTGAGTGGTTGCTTAGGCATTGGTTATGACTAGCTGTCCCCCCCCCGCCTTGGGGGACAGCACTGACTCCCGTGAGTCAGTGTGGAGGAACAAGATCAGGGACAACTGGGGCTGCGACACAGACCCTCAGCTACTCCCCGCATGCTCCTTGGGAACTTACACGGCCCGCACCCTGCTCCAAGGGTTTGGACGAGGGGATGGTAAGCCCCAGAATTCCTTTAACGGAATTCCCATGCAGCAGCAGCATTGGAGGGGTAGGCACAGCCAATCCACACCCCTCCACCAACCAATTTAACCAATGCCTAACCGCCAACCTTACAAGTTGTGACGATTTGCTACGCAGTAGGCAAAACCCAATTGGCACGCACTAATCAGCCAAAAGGAAAAATTCCTACCGGGCCCCCGCACCAATGCGAATGACCCCATGACAGGCATAGCAAGGTCAGAGCGAAGCCCAATCAAGGGAGGGCGGGCGGGTGATCCGGTGTCCACAGCGAAAGAGAAAGGAAAGAGCAGTGGACCTTACTTAAATAACCTCTGGTCCCACCCCTAAATTGGCAACATCAAATTTGCCCCAGTAACTCCAACCTCCAATCTGATTCAAGGCTCTTGAATCTATCCTGCCTGACAACTATGGGGTGTCCTGTTAGCCCCATCCGCAACCCGTGCTCTCCTTTAATGAGAACATGCTTTACCAAGATTACCTTTGCACCCGATCATAAATTTCATTCTATTGGACAATTGTAGATTCAACAGCTCACTTTAGATAATAACTTATTTTGCAGTATGGAATGAAGTCAAGACCTGTCTTTCCATATCCAGCCCTTTTCCTAGGCGTACCGGTCTTTGCTATAAATTGGTTAGCACAATGGCCTACTTTAATGCACTGGAATATTAGGGACTTAAAGCCCTCATCCAGACTTGAATTCCTTTATAGTCAAGCGGAATTCAATCCTTCAATTGCCATTAATGTAATTCCTGCCATTAGGCTGGACTGTTCTTCGTTTTCTGCTGAGAGACGATCCTTTGAAAGTGTTCCTAAAATGTTTTGCTCCAGTGTTAGCCCAAATCCTGTTTGTGAACTGAAGGAAATTGTAGCCAGTTAAACAAATGGATACTACAGAACCGTCTGGGAAACTGGGGTGAGGTGGGGAACGCTGCCAGGGATTTTTCAGTTTAAGAGCCTTTTAATGATAGCAATGGTCTTTTGGTAGCTGCCAGCCCCCCAAGTTACAATTATAAGTTGAATGTACAGTACATACAATGCTGTGTTTGAATGCATTGTATTTTGTTGTTGTTTAGTCGTTCAGTCGTGTCCGACTCTTCGTGACCCCATGGACCAGAGCACGCCAGGCATTCCTGTCTTCCACTGCCTCCCGCAGTTTAGTCAAACTCATGCTTCGAGAACACTGTCCCACCATCTCGTCCTCTGTCGTCCCCTTCTCCTTGTGCCCTCCATCTTTTCCAGCATCAGGGTCTTTTCCAGGGAGTCTCCTCTTCTCATGAGGTGGCCAAAGTATTGGAGCCTCAGCTTCAGGATCTGTCCTTCCAGTGAGCACTCAGGGCTAATTTCCTTCAGAATGGATAGGTTTGATCTTCTTGCAGTCCATGGGACTCTCAAGAGTCTTCTCCAGCATCATAGTTCAAAAGCATCAATTCTTCGGCGATCAGCCGTCTTCGGCATCGTATTTACAGTGCGGTAATTGGAAGTTCACCTTAGGCAGGAAGGTTCCACTCTGGCAAAAGGGTCAGAGAATGCTGGTATTTTTCCATTAGAGTGAGAGAAGCTACCTGGTGACTCATCGGAACTCTGATAGCAGGAAGCTGAAACTAGGGGAATCTATATGTGCTTGCTGGAGAAGACTAACAGCAGCAACAACAGAACTTGCAGGGAAGTTCTGTAATGATGAACAAGTTTACGATCTCTCTCTGGGACCAGAGAGAGAAAAGTTTAGAGAATTGTATAAAGGAGGGAACCTCATTGCTTGTGTTCAATGTGCTGCTTTGCTATTTTGTAATGTTCATCTTATTGGACTGCTGCAATGTGTTCTGCGTGGGGCTACCTTTGAAGGTGACACAGAAACTACAATTAATGCAGATTGCGGCTGCTAGACTGGTGACTGGGAGTGGCCGCTGGGACCACATAACACTGGTTATATGGTTCCCAATACCTTTCCGAGAACAATTCAGTGTGTTGGTGTTCACCTTTAAAGCCCTTAATGGCCTCAACCCTGTATACCTGAAGGAGCATTTCCACCCTCATCATTCATCCAAGGACCTTCTGGTGGTTCCCTCACTGTGAGAAGTGAAGCTACAGGGAACCAGGCAATACAGTGATAATGTCAATACAGTGATAATGTCCAAAGTTCACAGCATGCTCCAACTGGATGTGCATTGTGTGTGGGGACAGCTCTCCCCATCCAACAGTTGTTCACATATAAAACAGTCAAACGTTATGTGTGAATGAATGTGTGCCAGTTTCGAATTCGTTTCTCACCTTTCCCAGTGGATATATTTTTTTAAAAAATCCATTTGAGGTTTAAAAGGAATCTCGTTAATCAAATAAGTTCTAAACTTTATTTTCTCTTTAAAAGAGCCAATTTGGCATGCCTTCGTTGAGATAATTGCTCTCTTCTCCTGACATGAAAATTCATTTTCGAGGCACATAAAACACAATGCATGCAAACTGACAACGAAGGAAAGGAGAGCAGGCTTTGAAATATCTTTGTCTCTTGAAAAAAAGTGCCGAAGTGGCGAAAGTGGGGGAGCCAGGGTGCAGTGTTGCCTGGTGCTGAAGGGAGTTGCCATCAAAAACATCTTGAGGGCACCAAGTTGGGGAACGCAGGCTTATCCAGTGCCATTAATTTACGTGGAGCTTCAGAGGCTTTCTGGGGGAAGGACTAGAAATCTAAATTTTGACAGTGGGGAAGGTAACAGAGAGAGAGAAAAGAGGGGCGAGTCTTCAGTGATATACACACAGCTAGGCTACTGTGTTTTTTGCTCTATAGGGCGCACCTGAGCAAAGGACGCACCTAGTTTTTAGAGGAGGAAAACAAGTAAAAAATATTTTGAATCAAATCAGTGTCTTTTTTTAAAAAAGATTTTTATTAAAGTTTCAAAAAATTTTAAATAACAAAACAAAACAACACAATAATACAAAAAAATAAAAATAAAAACAGGTATAATTTCAATCCCTTATTTTCTTATAACTTACTTCCCCATACCTCCCCTTTCTGTATTCCAATTTCTAATTTATTAATTCAGCAAATCCTTTCCCTTATTTTCCATTTAATTTTTAGTCTCTCATTTTCTTTTTTACTTATCCATGCAGCTGGAAACCACATACTTTCCAAGCCAACGTCATTCTAACATTCATTGATTTTGCCATATTTCTTAAGATAGTCCTTAAATTTCTTCCAATCTTCTTCCGCTGTCTCTCTTCCCTGGTCTCGGTTTCTGCCAGTCATTTCTGCCAGTCCCATATAGTCAATCACCTTGAATCAAATCAGTGTCAGGGCTGAAGGGGGAAGCCCAGGGTTTCCCCATAAAGCCCCGGCATCCCCAAGCTGGAACAGTGAGACGCTGTGCAGCGCTCTGTCTCTCTGTCCTGGCTTCTGGGACAGCCTTTCAAGCCTCTGCAGGGCAGCGGGGTGCCTTCACTCCGCTGCCCTGCGGAGGCTTTGGGCAGCTGACCCGGAAGCCTTTGGAGCGCAGCGCAAGGTCCAGGCTTCAGGGATAGCCACCTGAAGCCTTTGGAGTGCAGTGGGACCTTGCACTGCGCTCCAAAGGCTTCGGGTTCCTTTCGCTGAAGCCAGGAGAGTTTTGCTTTCCCGGCTTCAGCGAAAGGAACCCAAAGCCTTTGGAGCACAGCGCGAGGTACTGCTGTGCTCCAAAGGCCTCAGCTGGCTATCTCTGAAGCCTGGAGAGTGAGAGGGGTTGGTGCGCACCGACCCCTCTTGCTCTCCAGGCTTCAGCGAAAGCAACGTGTAGCCTCTGGAGAGCGGAGGGAGCGCTCCTTCTGCGCTTTGGAGGCTTTGTGTTGCTTTCGCTGAAGCCAAGGAGCCTGGATTCGCTCCATAGGACGCACAAACATTT
The DNA here is from genome assembly GCF_964106915.1 of Podarcis gaigeae. Lineage (NCBI taxonomy): Eukaryota > Metazoa > Chordata > Lepidosauria > Squamata > Lacertidae > Podarcis > Podarcis gaigeae. The sequence goes on from NC_139681.1 coordinate 14,328,870, forward strand.
CCCCTTCATTTTTGGAGGGGAAAAAGTGTGTCCTATAGAGCGAAAAATACGGTATTTGTTTTCTCATGTTGGATCCAAACTGGCTGGGGGCAGGGGGAATGCATTAAAATGCCGCATTTCATAAGAAATGACAGAATAGAGACAGGGCAGATTTGGATGAATCATAGAATCATAGAGTTGGAAGAGACCACAAGGGCCATCGAGTCCAACCCCCTGCCAAGCAGGAAACACCATCAGAGCACTCCTGACATATGGTTGTCAAGCCTCTGCTTAAAGACCTCCAAAGAAGGAGACTCCAGCACACTCTGTGGCAGCAAATTCCACTGTCGGACAGCTCTTGCTGTCAGGAAGTTCTTCCTAATGTTTAGGTGGAATCTTCTTTCTTGTAGTTTGGATCCATTGCTCCGTGTCCGCTTCTCTGGAGCAGCAGAAAACAACCTTTCTCCCTCCTCTATGTGACATTCATGAAAGTTTGGTGCTACGACCACCGCCCGCTTTGTGCATTCTTGAACCATGTTTGCCATGCTTGTCATTTGGATTAGAAGCAACCAGTACAGGGATCACCACTGTCCCCATGTGGTTTGGTGTAGTGGTTAGAGTGTTGGACTAGGACCTGGGAGATCAAGGTTCAAATCCCTACTCAGCCTGGTCGGTGCCCTTCAGGGAATCACTGTCTCTTGGCCAAACTGGCCGGCCAGAGCACCAGAGCCAAAATGGGACATCTGGGATTGGGATCAGAAGTTGGAGTGGCTTCTGTCAATCCAGGATGTCCCGCTTAAAACGGGGCAGTTGTGCAGCGTGAAGGTGGGATTCTAATGCAAGGAATAAAAATGAAATAAAAATATTAGTCATGTTGATTCAACAGGCCCAACATTTAAAAAATTACCCTACGATGGAAAGCACCTAGAGCCTTCTCATTAAGACAGCACTGAAAATCGGAGGTCATGTTTCATTCAAGGATTATGCTATTTTCCACACGCATTCTGGATCTTGAACGAAGTACACTGGATCCAAGTTTGGGATCTTTCTGGCAAGTAAACGAGACAAAAACAGTTTCTTCTGATCCGCCCAGTTTTCCTTTAATCATGACTCTCCGGAAACTTGGAACTTGAAAAACATCAGCGAACGAGATTGGAACACAGTCATAAAACACACCACAATAAGATTTATGAAAAGCTTGGGTTTATAATTAAAGCAGTATAAAATACATAGATTTCAATTACTATTTAATGCTTGCCATGATTTGTTGAAGACCCTTCTTTTCCTCTGCACAGAGCATTTAACAGTCAGGAGTAATCTCATCATCTCCGTTCATTTTTACAAGTCTTGTTCCTCTAGTAACACATTGATGTCCTCCTTTGGTCTTCTGTGGTCTTCTACATGAACTGTAACATTTTCACATTTGTTTTTGTATTTATTTATTTTTTAAATTATTGCCTTTCTGCCCCCAAAAGGTGCTTTGCATAGATCCGTGAAAGTAACTAATATAAAAAACCAATACAAAAACACCCCTGTATCAAACCGTATTTTTTGGAGGGGAGGGGGCAAGTATTTTGAATTGGGGGGGGGCAGGTACACCCCGGCCCATATAATCAATCACAAGATGCAGCACCCACCCACCCATTTGAACGGCAATGTCCATCAACTTTGGGGACCCCCAGCCCCCTCAAATATTTTATTGGGCTGGGCGAAGAGATCTCAGCCCCTAGGATTTGGGTCCTATGGGGGGGGGGTGTCAGCATTTGAAACAGAAGCCACAGTTAATTAAAAAACAAAGGAAAGGAAAGCAGCAAAGCCAATAATGAAACAGTAATAGAAAAGGTATAGGAAAGGTAAAAATGCTTATGATTGTCTTTCGGTAGAAAATCAGGATTGATTCCAGAGCTTGAGAAAAGGTCGCTATTCTTGTCACACTCCAACTCATGAAGAGCAGCTGTCTGAAGTGTGGAATAGCTTGAATTTGTCTTCTGCCCAACACAAAAGCACCCTGGGGCCACCACTAAAACAAGAGATTATTAACAAAGTACTGTACCTAAAGTTTGAAGAGCCTGGACCTATAGCGTGAGTCTTTGGCTTTCATTTACATAGCAGTCCTATTTTAAGGGGGCTGCAGCATTAGAAAACCCACTTGCCCACGCGACAATGGTTTGGTTTATTAGTTGAGCTGGTTTTTGCGCAAATGCCTTCATGTCATATAGATCACGAGGATTTTAGTGTCAGGACAACTTTGCTTCTTAACTGGGCCCTTCTATCTTGGCTAGGTAGATATTTCACACTCATTTGCATTGAGAATCATTGGCTTCTGCAGCTGGGTATGTGGGCTGGTTTGCTGCCCTATAGCATGAAAGGTACAGCAGTTTTTTCAGCCTGTGGTAGGTTGCTTCACTCTGCCCAATGACAGAGCCGGCCCTGCATATACACAAAGGCTAGACCCACATGCCCAAATTGTGTGCCACACAAGACATTGGGCTTTGGGTATGTAATCTGTAGATAGTACATTAAATTGCAAAGATTCCATTGATTTTAATGGGATAATGGATAAGTAGGCATGCCTTTGTGAAATAAATACAGTGGTACCTCAGGTTACAGACGCTTCAGGTTACAGACTCAGCTAACCCAGAAATAGTACCTCAGGTTAAGAACTTTGCTTCAGGATGAGAACAGAAATCGCGCAGTGGCAGTGGGAGGCCCCATTAGCTAAAGTGGTGCTTCAGGTTAAGAACAGTTTCAAGTTAAGAACGGACCTCTAGAACAAATTAAGTTCTTAACCTGAGGTACCACTGTACAACATATATTTATTTAGCTTGGCCATGTCTCGGTCCTTGCCTGACAATCCTGCTGTTTTATTACCATCACATTCTTCTCCTGAAATGGAGAGGCCAATTTTCATAATTGCATTTATTCTACGTCCGTAGGAGCCTCTGAGTGCCAGAGAACAGCTCTCTAATGTTTAACTTTAATTTGAAAAGCCCCTTTCACCACCCTGCCTGTGAATTACGCCCCAGCTTGCTCAGAAGCAGGTAACTAACTGCTGCGATGACTCCAGGTTGACACTTCCTTCCCGTCTTGTTATTTTTGAGTCTATGAAGACGGGGGGTGGGTGGGAGTGGTGGGCTAAACAAATTGGACCGAGCTGCAGATTACTGCTCTGCTCCCCCAGCGCTGCCAATTGCCAGCGACTGGCTCCGTCCTAAAAACTTTTCTTTCAACTCAAGGAGATAATTAATGTAGGGAGGAAAAGACCACATACAAGTGCCCTCTTCTGCCTTGATGTTTGGCAGAGAAAGTTCAAGGTGACGGCAGGAATGAGGTCCCTGCATTTCGAGCCCGGGGTCCGCCTGGCAAGGGAGTGTTTTTGCTCTCACTTATGGTGGGAGGTGGAATGGGTAAGATGGGTTGTGACCCTGTTTAATAAAATGCTGAGAAAAAGAAGGCTTTGATGGGCAGGGGAAGGCTGTGGAGACAAGCGTTGACCCCTGGGCTAGGAGGAGGCTGTCGCGAGATGAAAGTGTTCCTCTCTCCTTACCGCTGTCAGCACTTTTTAATGTCAACTCTGTGAAGGATTGTCAGCGAGCCAGTCAGGTATCTGTCTAAACTTTCCCAGGCCTCCGGCTTGAGGAACTTGCTACTTGTACAGGATGGCACAGTTTCTCTCGAGTCGCCTCGACTTTCTGGAGGTTGCTGCTCGATTTCTCACTCTCAAAGACTTTCCGATGGACAAGAGGCTATGAGGAGGGTGGGCAGGGGTGTGAGAAGCAAAACAACTTCAAAAAGATGGGTGTTGCAGGGCAGCAAGCTACCACACATATCCAGCGACCCGGTGCTTTTTTTCTGGGGGGGGGGGGACGGGACGCAGGGGTACACATACCCCTAAACATTTTGTTAAGCTAAGTGTGGCCTCATTGAGGGGCAGTATTTCATATGGAAGAAATATCAACAACCTCAGATATGCAGATGACACAACATTAATGGCAGAAAGTGAGGAGGAATTAAAGAACCTTTTAATATGGGTGAAAGAGGAGAGCGCAAAATATGGTCTGAAGCTCAACATCAAAAAAACGAAGATCATGGCCTCTGGTCCCATCACCTCCTGGCAAATAGAAGGGGAAGAAATGGAGGCAGTGAGAGATTTTTGATGCTTTTGAATTATGGTGCTGGAGGAGACTCTTGAGAGTCCCATGAAGAAGATCCAACCTATCCCTTCTTAAGGAAATCAGCCCTGAGTGCTCACTGGAAGGACAGATCCTGAAGCTGAGGCTCCAATACTTTGGCCACCTAATGAGAAGAGAAGACTCTCTGGAAAAGACCCTGATGTTGGGAAAGATGGAGGGCACAAGGAGAAGGGGACGACAGAGGACCATATGGTTGGATAGTGTTCTTGAAGCTACCAGCATGAGTTTGACCAAACAGCGGGAGGCAGTGGAAGACAGGAGTGCCTGGCGTGCTCTGGTCCATGGGGTCATGAAGAGTCGGACAAGATTAAACGACTAAACAACAACAACAACATTTCTTATGAGTAGGAAAATGAGAGTACCCCTAAGCATTATATTTTTTTATAGAAAAAACAAACTGCAGCTACCGCACATATCCATATTCTCAACATTTCCAAAAGTTAGTAAAAATGCTGAACCCGGGCAAATTGCAACTCAGGTTGGAAGTGTTGAATATTTTTTCGTGAAATTCCTTAAAAATAGCTCCAAAATGTCATTTTTTGGGAGAGAGTTTGCAAAATAAAAATACAAAAGTCCACCCACTGTGCCCTCCCCCCAAAAAAGCTTGACAATATGGCAACCCTAGTTTATTTTAGTTATTTTATTTATTAAATCTGTATACTTAAGACATCTTAAGGCAGCCCTGTTCAGGGAATTTTTTAATCTGTGATATTTTAGTGTATTTTTGGTTTCTATGGAAGCCACCCAGAGTGGCTGGGGAAACCCAGCCAGATGGGCGGGGTACAAATAATAAATAATAATAATAATAATAATAATAATAATAATAATAATTATTATTATTATTATTATTATTATTATTCCGCCCTATTCCCACAGGTCTCGGGGCTGTACTGTAGGGCTTCTGTAATGCACGCATGCATTGTGGCAGGAAGGATTCTGTTGCAACTTCAACAGGTGCCTGAAATGACACCTGAAATGCCCTTTCCTGCACCTTTTCGTCTTCTCTGTGTTTTGCCCTGGGCTTCAAACCTCTTGTGGGTCTGTGGCCTCACTCTTCTTTCCCTAGGGCCCTGGTTGGTGGCTCTGTTCTGACGCTTCTTCCCTGTGTCGTTGTGCCTCTGAGGGGTGGCTCCCTCACTGTGAGAAGGGAGGTTACAGGGAACCAGACAGAGGGTCTTTTCCAGGGGTCAGAAAACTTTTTCAGCAGGGGGCCTGTCCACTGTCCCTCAGACCTTGTGGGGGGCCGGACTATATTTTGGAAAAAATAAGAAAGAACGAATTCCTATGCCCCACAAATAACCCGAAGATGCATTTTAAATAAAAGGACACATTCTACTCATGTAAAAACACACTGATTCCTGGACCGTCCAAAGGCCGAATTTAGAAGGCGATTGGGCCAGATTCAGCCCCCGGGTCTTAGTTTGCCTACCCATGGTCTTTTTGGTAGTGGCGAGAGGTGGAACGCCCTCCCATCAGATGTCAAGGAGATGGATAAGTATACAGCGTCTGAAGTTTTGCAAATGATAAAAACTATTACAACTAATAATACAAAAAATAATACAAATAATAATAAAAGGTAAAGGTACCCCTGCCCGTACGGGCCAGTCGTGTCCGACTCTGGGGTTGCGTGCCCATCTTGCTTAAGAGGCCGGGGGCCAGCGCTGTCCGGAGACACTTCCGGGTCACGTGGCCAGCGTGACAAGCTGCATCTGGTGAGCCAGCACAGCACACGGAAACGCCGTTTACCTTCCCGCTAGTAAGCGGTCCCTATTTATCTACTTGCACCCAGGGGTGCTTTCGAACTGCTAGGTTGGCAGGCGCTGGGACCGGACGACGGAAGCACACCCTGCCGCGGGGATTCGAATCGCCGACCATGCGATTGGCAAGTCCTAGGTGCTGAGGTTTTACCCACAGCGCCACCCGCGTCCCTACAAATAATAATAATACATAATAAATAATACAAAAATTATGACTATTATTATTATGCTGAGGGACAAACAATGTGGTTCTTTCTTTCTTTCTTCCTTCCTTCCTTCCTTCCTTCCTTCCTTCCTTCCTTCCTTCCTTCCTTCCTTCCTTCCTTCCTCTCTGTGTGTGTGTGTTTGGTGGGGAGCGGTCCTCCATTTCTTCCATTTCTTAAGCACCTTTCCAGTCTTTTTGGCACAGCTCATTGAATCCTTAACAATCTTCTCTCTCTCTTTCTGCTAATTCAGTGTGTGTGTGTGTGTGTGTGTGTGTGTGTGTGTGTGTGTGTGTGTTTAAAGGAGTGTGGACACCTCCCCCCACTTATTTCCCTCCCCAAAGGTGCGCTCTCTCTCTCTCTCTCTCTCTCTCTCTCTCTCTCTCTCTCTCTCTGGGTGTTTCTACAGAACTCAGCACTTCTTTTCCATTCCAACCCTAGCATGGAAAGAGCTAGTTAACGGCCCATTAAACATATTGAGAGCACTTCAGCAGCTATGTGCGGGGAAAGGAAGAAAGGTGGGGGGAGAGAAAAAGAAAACGGCCAAGCAACAGGAGAACTTTTCGGGGGGAGGCAGCCCTCCAGACACAAACACAAAAGCCTGCCTGTAAATATGACAGCAAGGGTACAGAGCCCTCCTGTTTCTCCAGGAATGTTTCCAAGGAATTGGAACTGGACCAGGGGTGGCCAACGGTAAAAGCTTTGGTTCTCATCCTGCCCCAGATTCTCTGTGCGACTTCTGGTAAGTGGGCATCAGTTTGAATGCTCATGACATTTCAAGAGCCAGACATTGCACTGCCTTGATTTATGCTGGCAGCAGGAGGATAGTCTGTCGCCTAAGCATGCAGTCCTCTCTCTGGTTCACATCGACTGGAGGAGCATGGGATAAGGAGTGACCTTCGCCATCTTCAGGAATCACGACCCAGTGCTTGGGCAACATTCGAGGGAGGCAGTGGGGGAAAGTGCCAGAGCTCCAGGACCCCTCCCTCTGTTGCCAATCCAAATCTTTATTACGGTCATAGACCAGCTTAAGATAAAAAGCACCTCCATACATAAACAAAACATGCTAGGTAGTAGTAGTAGTAGTAGTAGTAATAGTAGTAATATTTTATTTTATTTATACCCCACCCATCTGGCTGGGTTTCCCCAGCCACTCTGAACAGCTCCCAACAGAATTAAAAGCACAATAGAACATCAAGCCGGTGTGGTGTAGTGGTTAAAAGCGGTGGACTCATAATCCGGTGAACCGGGTTCGCTTCCCCGCTCCTCCACATGCAGCTGCTGGGTGACCTTGGGCCAGTCACACTTCTCTGAAGTCTCTCAGCCCCACTCACCTCACAGAGTGTTTGTTGTGGGGGAGGAAGGGAAAGGAGATTGTTAGCCGCTTTGAGACTCCTTAGGGTAGTGATAAAGCGGGATATCAAATCCAAACTCTTCTTCTTTCTTCTTCAAACATTAAAAACTTCCCTAAGTAGGGCTGTCTTCAGATGTCTTCTAAAAGTCAGATAGTTGTTTGTTTCCTTGACATCTGCTGGGAGGGTGTTCCACAGGGCAGGTGCCACTACCGAGAAGGCCCTCTGCCTGGTTCCCTGTAACCTCACTTCTCACAGGGAGGGAACACCAGAAGGCCCTCGGAGCTGGACCTCCGTGTCCGGGCTGAACAATGGAGATGGAGACGCTTCTTCAGGTATACTGGGCTGAGGCCATTTACTGCTCTACTGCTGCATGCCCAAATTACCAGCATTGCCATTGTCTCTGTGGTATGACTGCAGCCTGCATGAGTGGCAGCGATCAGTTGGGACCAAGTCTATGTGGGCTATGATGAAAGATATTAACCTGCTTTGGAAAAGATCTGAGAAAAGGGTGGTATGAAGTGCTTCCTTCCAAACTCTCTGTGTGTCTTGCCTCAGGAAAAAAAAAAGATCATCCGAGGGTCTGATTATGTGACATCCATCCTTTGCAGAGAGAATGATAATAATACCTCTTCCTTTCCTCCTCACAGGTGTGTGTGCTTATTAGAAAAAGGCTCTTCAGAAGGGATCCTCTCTATGGTGCAACTGATACATTTGATCATTGTTGCATAGACTATGATTAAGATTTCAAAAAGCAGCACAGGAGATTCAGCCTCTGTTTCAATGAGAGTTGTGTGCGGGTTTGTCCTAGCATTGGAAAACTCAGGCCCTTGGGTATCAGCCACAACAGAAGGATCTTATGTTACAGAAACTCATAATTTGTTTTAGAACCTGTTTTAGCTACTCCATATGGCCTCATTGCTGGTGGTCTGCGTGCCTACTTTGGAGTTGTAGAGACTTTGCAGTTTCCTAAAAAAATACGTTGGGATTGGTTTAGCAACATGACGAAGCGAAAGATAAACAAACTTAGGCTCCCTTTCCATATCTCGGCTTCCAATCTGTAAAGAAAGCATCAACAACACAATGGCACAAAGTATTTATGGATTGGGAAATCTGACATTGCTGTGCACCTTTGGTCCATTCTCACAATTTCTCATTCCACCCATCAAGCTTTTTTCAAATGCCGATTTGTTCTTAGGGACATTTCGAGATAATTATCTCAAGTGTGTCATTGTTTCAGTTTTATTTAGACACAAGTGGGAACTGCGACGAAAGGTTTCAGTGCGGGGAGTGCCCCTCTTCGAGCTGACAGCCAGCCAACTGTCTGCACATATATAAAATCTTCAAAAACTGCCGTCATCCATTGGGAGGGAGTAGGAAACTGGACTTCAGTTTGCTGCTGATTACACCAAATCAACTACTCAGCTCAGAACAATTATTAATTAAATGGCTAACAGCTTCTTTCTTTCTTCTTCTTCTTCTTCTTCTTCTTCTTCTTCTTCTTCGGCGATCACTCGTAGCTGAGTAAGATTGTCTTCCATAAACACGGTTTTAACAATGAGTCCATAAGTGACTGTGGAGGCCAATTCTGGATTCACAAGTCCTTTCCACAGTAGGGACATTGGTTTCCAGGTGGGAGTTGATCACGGTGTGGATTTGCCAAGCGTGCCTTCCTCTTAGAACGTTTCCCCCTTGGGCCATGAGTTTGAGTGTCTTCAAAGCCAATGACACCTTTGGGAAAGGCGGTTCTCCAACTGGAGCACTCACAGACCAGTGTTTCCCACTTGTCGGTGTTTATACTACATTTTTAAAGATTTGCCCTGAGACAGTCTTGAAACCTCTTTTGATGACCACCAGCATTACGCTTTCCATTTTTAAGTTAGGAATAGAGTAGTGGCTTTAGAAGACAATCATCAGGCATCCGCACGACATGACCAGTCCAGTGAAGTTGATGTTGAAGAATCATTGCTTCAACACTGGTGATCTTTGCTTCTTCCAGTACACTGATATTAGTGCAGGGATAGACTGCAGGTAGATTGGGATCTACTGGTAGAGCTTAAGAGTAGATCTGCAAGGGATTCTAATTCCCAGTTGTTTAAAAATAGCCACCAAAAAAGAGATCCCCCCTCAGGTTGCTGAAACAAAGTATTATTGGTAGATTTTTGAGTGACAGGACTCAGCTCTGGTACCAAAAGCAAGTTCCTGGGTGAAGAATGTGCTCCTTTCTATGTACGTAGAGTGCACTTAGTTGGATACAACCCAATGTTTTCTGAAGTAATTGAAATGTCTGTGTATATAGCGGCAGAGGGGCGTTTGGATTTTTTTGGGTGGGTGGGTAAGATGGGATATACTTTTGCACTTGGCAAATGCAGTCTCAGGCTGCTTGGAACCATAGGTTTTTGGTTCTTTTAAAAAATGAAAAGTTTCACAATCATGACAATTCCATTAGACTTAACTTAAGTTTTAATTAAGGATAACCACATTTATATCCATCTAGTTTCCTTGTTGCAATTTTGTGTAACTCTGCTAATTAACTACTCAAATGCAGTGCGCTCATTTCAAGTTGCTTCTCATGGGTCCAGTAGTTCTGGTCCTTTGGCTGATATTCTGGGATTTATATCCTGGCCATTATTTCCCCCTTCTGTGGAGCTCCTCATTCCAATTTTCTCCTCACAACAACCCTGAGAGGTGGGCCTTTTCAACGATGACAAGTAATACTAAACCGTGGCTGTTGAGCTTGGGTAGAATCTGCTTTGCTCCTTCTTGGAAACTCTGTACCAATGAGAGAATGAGAACATGGCATTTGACAAGTTGTTCTGTGGTGGAAGGGAGAGTGCTTGGGGTACAAAAAGGTGCAGGTGGGATCTCCAGATTGCCATCTGTGTTCAGGGCGGCTGTCTACCAGCTCTGCGCCGGCTGAGACCCTACCTGCCCACAGACTGTCTTGCCAGAGTGCTGCATGCTCTGGTTATCTCCCACTTGGACTACTGCAATGCGCTCTATGTGGGGCTACCTTTGAAGGTAACTCAGAGACTACAACTAATCCAGAATGCGGCAGCTAGACTGGTGACTGGGAGTGGCTGCCAAGACCATATAACACCAGTCCTGAAAGACCTACATTGGCTCCCGGGACGTTTCTGAGCACAATTCAAGGTGTTGGTGCTGACCTTTAAAGCCCTAAATGAAGGAGTGTCTCACCCCCATCATTCAGCTTGGACACTGAGGTCCAGCGCCAAGGGCCTTCTGGCAGTTCCCTCACTGCAAGAAGTGAGGTTACAGGGAACCAGGCAGAGGGCCTTCTTGGTAGTGGCGCCTGCCCTGTGGAACACCCCCCCCCCATCAGATGTCAAGGAAATAAACAACTATCTGACTTTTAGAAGACATCTGATGGAAGCCCTGTTTAGGGAGGTTTTTAATGTTTGATGTTTTATTGTGCTTTTAATATTCTGTTGAGAGCCACCCAGAGAGGCTGGGGAAGCCCAGCCAGATGGGCGGGGTCTAAATCAATCAATCATCATCATACCTGTCACATATTATCAATGTTAGTTCTTTTGTTTATGAACTCACATAGTCAAGGTTTTCCTGCCTACTTTAAAAAGATGTGTGTTAATTGTACTATGGCCGCAAGCACACCAGACATTTAAGTACTACAGTTTACTGCTCACAGAACAATAGTTCCCAGCATCCTTAACAAACTGCAGTTCCCTGGGGGGGGGGGCGGTGCTTTAAATGCATGGTGTATATGAATACCGTATTTTTTGCTCTATAAAACTCACTTTTCCCCTCCTAAAAAGTAAGGAGAAATACATGTGCGTCTTATGGAGTGAATGCAGGCTGCACAGCTATCATAGAAGACAGAACAGCAAGAGGGATCGCTGCTTTCGCTGCGCAGCGATCCCTCTTGCTGTTCTGGCTTCTGAGATTCAGATATTTTTTTTTCTTGTTTTCCTCCTCCAAAAACTAGGTGCGTCTTGTGGTCTGGTGCATCTTATAGAGCAAAAAATATGGTAAATAAAAGGTAAAGATACCCCTGACCGTTAGGTCCAGTCGTGACTGACTCTGGGGTTGTGGCGCTCATCTCGCTTTATTGGCTGAGGGAGCCGGCGTACAGTTTCCGGGTCATGTGGCCAGCATGACTAAGCCGCTTCTGGTGAACCAGAGCAGTGCACGGAAACGCCGTTTACTTTCCTGCCAGAGCGGTACCTATTTATCTACTTGCACTTCGACGTGCTTTCAAACTGCTAGGGATTTGAACCACCGACCTTCTGATCGGCAAGCCCTAGGCTCTGTGGTTTACACCACAGCGCCACCCGTGTCCCTATATGAATAAATATATTATTCTTATTCTTATTCTTATTCTTATTCTTATTCTTATTCTTATTCTTATTCTTACTGTCAAGTGAACCAACCCAGAGAGGACCTGACCCCTTGCCAGAACTCTGCCTTGAAACTCAGAAGCTCATCTCTTCCCAACCATAAACTTCTGTATATCTCAAATTCTCATCAGAGGATGTGAGAAATTTCGCTGAAGACATGACGGCAAGGTCACATGCAGAGGAAACTGATCAGTGCAAAGTAGAGAAAACCCTAGAACGAACAGGGAGATAGATCAGCCCTTGTCACCATCAGCTTAGACACATATAAAAAAGGTTGTGCAAATGCTTTCAAAAACAACAACACGTTTTGAAAAATATATTGAATTTGCCCTAGCTCACCTTCGCCATCTAGTGTCACATTTGTATAATGCACTTTGCAACACACCACGTCACCCCGTGAACTTTGTGGCTGAGTGTTTCAGCTTCTGGGGGGTGGACAGCACCTCTATGATGTGCACAATCTCTTGCCACATGGCTCAACCCTTATCGCTAGTGGTGATGGGCAGGGGTTGTTGTTGTTGTTGTTTTATTTATATCCTGCCCTGGGTTGCCACAGTAACTAGGGTGCCAAACGCACAACATGCTGGCTCCATGCCATGCGGTAAGGTACTGTACGCATTATGGCCCTGGTCTGGAGAAGAAGAAGGAGAGTTTGGATTTGATATCCCGCTTTATCACTACCCTAAGGAGTCTCAAAGCGGCTAACATTCTCCTTTCCCTTCCTCCCCCACAACAAACACTCTGTGAGGTGAGAGGGGCTGAGAGACTTCAAAGAAGTGTGACTGGCCCAAGGTCACCCAGCAGCTGCATGTGGAGGAGCAGGGAATCAAACCCGGTTCACCAGATTACGAGTCCACCACTCTTAACCACTACACCACACTGGCTCACTGGAGATCTTGCCATGTGGGTGTTGTTTCCAATGGCACCCCCCTGTCTTTGGGGTTCCCACCTCCACAGGCAAGAATAGCCCAACTAATCATGCTAGGGGCAGGTTACGGTCCCCTTATGTTCCTAGGAATGCAGTGGCGTAGAGTGGGTTGTCAGCACCTGGGGCAAGGCAAGTAATTTGCGCCCCTAACCCGTGGATTTGCGCCCCCAACCCCCAGATGTTGCGCCCGGTGCGGCCGCCCCCCCCTGCACCCCCCACGCTACGCCACTGTAGGAATGATCTTTACGCTAAGGTAGTTCAGGGAGTAGGGACGCAGGTGGTGCTGTGGGTTAAACCACAGAGCCTAGGACTTGCCAATCAGAAGGTTGGCGGTTTGAATCCCCGCAACAGGGTGAGCTCCCATTGCTCGGTCCCTGCTCCTTGCCAACCTAGCAGTTTGAAAGCACGTCAAAGTGCAAGTAGATAAATAGGTACCGCTCCGGCGGGAAGGTAAACAGTGTTTCTGTGCGCTGCTCTGGTTCGCCAGAAGTGGCTTAGTCATGCTGGCCACATGACCCAGAAGCTGTATGCTGGCTCCCTCAGCCAATAAAGCGAGATGAGCGCCGCAACCCCAGAGTCGGTCACGACTAGACCTAATGGTCAGGGGTCCTTTACCTTTACCCAGATCAAGGAGTCACGGGCTGTGGCCAAGAATGTCTTCACCTGTGGACTCGACGAATCCCCCTGTCTTTTCCCAGCTGCCACGGTGCGACTGGGTTGTGTGGGTTTGTCACTCACCCAGTGGCCTTTATAGACTGCCTTTGTGTGCCTTCCTAAGCGTGGCTCAGAGTGTGCACTCTGGTGGTAACAAACAACCCCATTAATGTGGTGTCATGAATTTCATTAGGGTGTCAGCCCTGACCAGTGTCCCCATAAATCAGGTGGGCTGTACAGGGGGCTTGGAGGCCCGGCTGTGGACAAAGGCATTGAGATGGGGGCTCATAATACGCAAGGGGAAATGGTAATGAATATTAGCTTCTTAAGAATCAGAAGTGTATATAGAAACTCTCTGAGCTTAGCAGGCAGAGTGAGGTTGAGTAATAGCTGTTATTTATACTCCTTGCGCAGAGTGATAAAGCTTTGCTTTATGACCTGTGTTTTATCACTTCCAATGAGAGTCACGTGACACCATTAAGGCTTCTTTCGGCAAAAATGAAAGCAGGAAATCAGTGTGGTTTTTTTAAGTTGTTAAATATTTGTGTTCTCCTAGTTAAGAAGAGTCGTATAATAAGCAAACTCAAGTTTAATTCTGATTGACGGAGGGGAAGGGAGATGGGCTCTGCTGCGATTGCCTCTCTGATGAACAAAGTTTCTGGTCACCTGAACAAAAGTTCAGGAGCAGAGCAGAAGACCGTCCAAGTGTCCCTATTTTCCTGGGAAAGTCCTGGGTTTACAGAAGCCATCCCAGTTTCTGATTTTCCTTAGGACATCCCTATTTCCATTGGTGAGATGGTTTTGGTTTAAGAACGGACTTCCGGAACGGTTTAAGTTTGTAAACCAAGGTACCACTCTCTCTCTTTCTCTCTCTCTCTCTGTGTGTGTGTGTGTGTTGGAAGCTGCCCAGAGTGGCTAGGGCAACCCAATCAGATGCACAGGGTATAAATAACATCATCATCATCATCATCATCATCATCATCATTATTATTATTATTGAATAGGATGTCACTATTTTCATCAGCGAAGTGTTGGACAGTATGTAGCAGAAGTTTGAGAAAGGCCTTGGCTGGATCTACACTGATGTTCTAAACGTTTTAAATTAAACGGTCTATAAAGCTTAATCGGAGTTTCCCATTGTTGGAGGCTCGCAGCTCTGCATCTCCCTCTGGGGTCACATTTTAAGAACACATTTATAATGTTTTAAACGATGAGTGTAGGTTAGTCTCCTGTTGTCACTCTGAAAAAATAACAGGATCTCAATGCAAATGCAGAATACAGTGTGCCCATCTCAGGGCCGGCACTTTCAGGAGGCAGAGTCAGGCAGCTGCCTCAAGTGGCAAATTCTGTGGGGCAGAAGATGGTTAGAAGTCTGTGCTGTGTGTGCCCGATAATAAATGTTGGAAATGTAAAGAAACTGAGGGTACATTCTTTCACCTTTGGTGGACGTGCCCAAGGATTAAGGCTTTCTGGGAGACGATATATAATGAATTGAAAAAGGTATTTAAATATACCTTCTTGAAGAAACCAGAGGCCTTTCTCCTGGGCATTGTTGACCAATCGGTGTTAAAGAAGGACAGAACTTTCTTTATGTATGCTACAACAGCAGCAAGAATACTTATTGCAAAATATTGGAAGACACAAGATTTACCCACTCTGGAAGAATGGCAGATGAAGGTGATGGATTACATGGAATTGGCGGAAATGACTGGCAGGATCCGAGACCAGGGAGAAGAGTCAGTGGAAGAAGACTGGAAGAAATTTAAAGACTATCTACAGAGACATTGTAAAATTAATGAATTTTAGAATGATGTTGGAATGAAATTAAGTGGTTTCTAGCTGTAATGGTATAAAAGAATATGAAAAAAATGGTTTTTTATAAGTAAAAATTCAAGGTTATAATAATTTAATATTAAAGATCTGGGTAGAAAAAAGAGGTTAAGAAACTGCTGAACTAATAAATTGAATTGGAATACAAAAAAGGGAGGTCCGAGGAGGTCCGAGAAACAAGTAAATGAAAAATAATGTGATGAAAAGATTGATTGTTTTGAACAACTTCTATTTTGTACTTTTTATTTTTTCTTTTTCTATTTTGTAATGTAAAAATCTTAATAAAAATTTTATATATAAAAAAAGAAGAAGTCTGTGCTGTGTGGTCTGCCCTGCAGCCCCCAATCTAGCCTTTTGCCCTCGGGTGCTGTGGAAGACTCTGTTCCATCATCAGTGCTGAAGTAACTTCTATTCTTTCTGACTCCTGGTTGCTTTACAATAGCAACAACAACAAAAAAAATTGCTTCCCATGCCATAAATTATACTGCTGAATTAAGAAGCCTTGGGCAGCCAGAATTGCGTGTTTGTGGGTCAGAGAGAGGGGTGGGTGGGACTGTGAGTTCTGTTCAGTTGTGCTGCTCAGAATTAATTCCTGGACTTTAATTTTTATATGTATTTATTTTGCACCAGTCTCTGGTTGGTGGATCTCTGGGTTCTGGCCAGAAATAAAACACATTCCGCGGTCCTCGGGTCTGCCCACCCCAATGTTTCTTGATACGCAAATGTCTAGAAAGGCAGTCTGAGTTCTGCTCTCTGAAGAGCAGCAGCAGCTAGAATTTATTCAAATTTATCTGGCCTTAGCTGCCTCCCTTAGGTTCTTGCCGTCATTTCCCATCATGGGGACATGATAATTGTCTCTTGAGGAAATGGGGAGAAGCCTTATTAATATGTGCACTTAGGAAAGGACTGTAAATCATGAAGTGTTTCCAGCGGTAAAATTGGATAAATAAATTAAAAGAGGCACTAATGATCCAAACAGAGATTAGAAAGAACTAGCATGAGAAGTTGCTGAGAACCACACACTGATGTAGGAGAAAGTGCGGAAGGCAAGACAGAGCCTGCTGAATGTGCTAAGCTCTCTGGGGTGCCCAATTGAGCTCCCTAAAAAGGCTCCATGATCACTCCAGATGGTGACAGCAGTCACAAAATTAAAAGACGCCTGCTTCTTGGGAGAAAAGTAATGACAAACCTAGGCAGCATCTTAAAAAGCAGAGACATCACCTTGCCAACAAAGGTCCAAATAGTTAAAGCTATGGTTTTCCCAGTAGTGATGTATGGAAGTGAGAGCTGGACCATAAAGAAGGCTGATCGCCGAAGAATTGATGCTTTTGAATTATGGTGCTGGAAGAGACTCTTTTTTTAAAAAAATAATATTTATTAAAGATTTTCAAATATAACAAAAAAAAGAAAAACACCCAAATTTAAGACCTTATTTTCATTGGCATCTTTCCAGGACTTCCCCTCCCCTCCCCCTCTTGTATTCCAATTCTTTCAAATAAATTCAACAAATTCTTACCCCCAATTTTAAACTTATTATCATTGACCCAATTTAAAAATATTTTCCCATCCCCTAAAATCGACCTGTTCCCTTCCACGAGTTCCCCTCTTTAATATGCAATACAGATTAGAATAAAAAAATTAAGAAAAAGAATAAGATATAATTTAACACCCTTTGGATTCCAAATTTCCCTCCCCCCTTTCCCGGTTGCGTTCCCAATGTCCATCAATGTCTACTGTCGTCCTGGAGCTCCCACACCTAAGCCATAGTCCTTCACCAGTCCGCTTTGCCGTCTTTTTAATAGTCTTTGCCGTCTTTTGGTCATTTTTAGTTTCGAATGTCCAATCTTGGAAGGAGTCTGTCTCAAAAAGGTCCATTTTTTCCATCCAGATCTTTGTATTTAAGAGTAAAATTTTATTTCTTTAGACCTTTCAAATCTGGATGTCCCAAATGTTCCCACTTCCAACTTTGCCCAGTTCTTTTTATTCTTGTTGTTCTTGTTGGTCTCTCTCCTCCTTTTTTCCCCCCTGCTCTCCTGCACAAATGTTCTAATTCCAAAAACTTCTAATTCCTCTGCAGAGGCTTTGTTATTCAGGAACAAAACATTACGTCAAGTCCCTTCCATTCTTCAATAGATAAATCTATTGTCTCCTTTAGTGTATAGACCTCTGTAGACAAAATAGTGTTCCATTTCTGCAGTTTCCCAGGAGATAAAAAGTCCTATTCAAATTCCATACCAGCAATACTTGTAGTGTCCCACAGCTCCTCTAGAGGGATTATAGTAACTCAGTTTCCTTCCAGATCACACCCAACAGTCAAAGTAACTTGTTATTCCTTGTTTTAAACAATTTATATCCAATTTGTAACAAATGTAACCGGCAAAGTCCTTGTAACAAAGTTCTCTTTTTGTTCTTCCGCTTTGACAGCTCCTTTGACAGCTGTCAAAACCTATTTCTCCTCTCCCGGCGCTCTCACGGATCTCTCCCGGGGTTCGGGGGGGGGGTGTTGCATTTTAATTCACATTCCACTTTTCTCTTCCAGCCCAGTCTTATAATTTTCCATCGCGAAATTAATAACTTTCTCAAAATAAGGTTGCACTCGATCTTAGTTGTCAAATCCTTTGCTTTAACTCCTCTACAACAGGGGGGAGGCTGACTTCCTTTTTGCACCTCCCCCGCTCACTCCGAATTTTTTTTAAAATTTTTTTCCTCCTTTTTAATCCAAGTTCCAATTACGGGTTATTCTTTTAAGGCCAAATTTTCAATGGAAGAAGTCAGCGCTCTCCGTCGAATGGCATGCGGCTTCGCTCGGCAGGGGAAGCAGAGGACTCATAGCACCCCCCCCCGTCACCCGCTCCGCAGCCTTTAAAAAGGCTCCTTCGCGGGGGGCGCAAAAGGTGCCCGCCGAGTCACCATGCCCATGGGTTTCAGCGCCCATGGTTTTTGAGGGTCCCCGCGTCGCCGGCGCGGTAGGACCCAGCCCCTGCCAAGCAGGCTCCCTCCGGAGCTCGGAGGGAGTCCGCCATTCGGCGATGGCGCCAACCCGGAAGTCCAAGGTGCTGGAAGAGACTCTTGAGAGTCCCATGGACTACAAGAAGATAAAACCTCTCCATTCTGAAGGAAATCAGCCCTGAGTGCTCACTGGAAGGACAGATCCTGAAGCTGAGGCTCCAATACTTTGGCCACCTCATGAGAAGAGAAGACTCCCTGGAAAAGACCCTGATATTGGGAAAGATGGAGGGCACAAGGAGAAGGGGATGACAGAGGACGAGATGGTTGGACAGTGTTCTCGAAGCTACCAGCATGAGTTTGACCAAACTGTGGGAGGCACTGGAAGACAGGAGTGACTGAAGTGCTGTGGTCCATGGGGTCACGAAGAGTCGGACAAGACTAAACGACTAAACAACAACAACAACAACAACAACAGAGGCAATGGGAAGGGGGTCCCAGGGACTGGGAGATGGAAGGAGAAAATCACCTGCCTTCCCCCAAAATTCATAGAATCCACCTAGTTCATGCCCATCTGATTCCTGCCATAACTATAACCACACCATATTGCATGAAGAAGAAGAGTTTCCTGCACAAGTCAAGGGATTGCTTGGAACCCCAGTGGCTCAAGAAAGTGTGTATTTTATTAGAAGAATTCTATTTTAAAAAGACAGAGTGAGGGAAAAAGAAAGAAAAAAGTGAGGATGAAAAAAAGACTTTCATGTGCAAATGTGTGCATTCTTCTTATCCTAATACACATATAATTACCACTAACCTAACATATTCTGTGCAAACTCATTCCAAAGATCATTGTATTTATTATTTTTATTATTATTATTAACAGCAGCAGCAGCAGCAACAACAACAACAATTTATTATTTATACCCCGCCCATCTGGCTGGCTTTCCCTAGCCACTCTGGGAGGCTCCCAACAGAATATTAAAAACACGATAAAACATCAAACATTAAAAACATCCCTAAACAGGGCTGCCTTCAGATGTCTTCTAAAAGCCAGATAGTTGTTTATTTCTGTGTCTGTTATGCAACTGTCTATGCCCCACACTGCTGCATCTACTTACTCGGCAATAGTTTAAAATGTGGGGGTATTTGTTCTTTTGGCCAAAGATGTACCTATGAATTGAACAACAGTATCTCACATGTACTTCCGTCACTTCACTGTTCGTATTTTATGCATCAATCCCTTGATTTTGTAGTCCTGTGAGGTCAATAAGAGCATTTTAGCTAAGGCCAGTGCATGAAATTGGGGCACCTGAGGTGGGAGATCCAGGTCTTCTCTTCTCTTCTCTTCTCTTCTCTTCTCTTCTCTTCTCTTCTCTTCTCTTCTCTTCTCTTGCAGCTGCTCCCCAATTCACCTGTTGAAAATATTTCAAGTTGTTTCCTTTCAGGTCAGCAATGTTGGGAACTGGAAGCCCAACAATGTCCAGCAACATCTACACAGTCAAAGTTTCCCATCCTTGGTTTTGCAAAATAACATAGACAGATTGTAATTCTCTAAATGCCTACTCAATGCGACTTAGTCCTTGAAGTGTGTACAGCATCCCCCCCACATTTATCTGATGAAAATAGGGACATCCTAGTCAATGATGATAGGGACGCGGGTGGCGCTGTGGGTTAAACCAAATAGTGCCTAGGACTTGCCGATCAGAAGGTCGGCGGTTCGAATCCCCGCGATGGGGTGAGCTCCTGTTGCTCAGTCCCTGCTGCTGCCAACCTAGCAGTTCGAAAGCACCTCAAAGTGCAAGTAGATAAATAGGTACCGCTCCGGCGGGAAGGTAAACGGCGTCTCCATGCGCTGCTCTGGTTCGCCAGAAACGGCTTAGTCATGCTGGCCACATGACCCGGAAGCTGTACACCGGCTCCCTCGGCCAATAAAGTGAGATGAGCGCCGCAACCCCAGAGTCGGTCACGACTGGACCTAATGGTCAGGGGTCCCTTTACCTTTACTTTGAAAACCTGCTGATAACTCCACTAGCCTCCACCAGAGATGGAAAGAAGACAAAGTCCCTACCAGAGAAGAATGGCAGATCAAGTTGATGGCTAAAATGGCTGGAAGAATCAGAAATCAGGAAGACCAAAATGGGGGAAAAGTTATAATTTATCATAAAGACCATTGTAAACAGTTAAAATTGTTAGTAGGACTGGAATAACACTTGTGGTTTAATGGTGAATATTGGACACAATGGAGAGGTAAAAGATTTGGATTATCATAGAAGATGCAGGAGGAAAAGATTAACAGTAGGAACCACAAAGGGAAGGAGGGAAGTCCAGGAGATTCTTTGGAATCTTGTTTCTATGTTGTATGTTGGATATGTGATTGCAAAATTGTAATTTGAAAAACCAAGTAAATAAGTTTACATATACAGTGGTACCTCGGGTTACATACGCTTCAGGTTACATACACTTCAGGTTACAGACTCCACTAACCCAGAAATATTACCTCGGGTTAAGAACTTTGCTTCAGGATGAGAACAGAAATTATGCTCCGGCGGTGCGGCGGCAACAGGAGGCCCCCATTAGCTAAAGTGGTGTTTCAGGTTAAGAACAGTTTCAGGTTAAGTACAGATGTCCAGAACGAATTAAGTACTTAACCTGAGGTTACCACTGTATATAAAGAAACACAATAAAACATTAAATATTTTTTAAAAAACCTTCACCATGTAGGGCTGCCTTCAGATGTCTTCTAAAGGTTTTATAGTTACTTAACTCCTTGGCTCTGGGGTCACACAACTTCATATCCTCCAACATTTCTCTGATGTAAATAGGGACATCCTTCCATACCCTTCAACATTTATTCAATGAAAACAGGGACATCATAAGGAAAAGCGGGACATTCCAGGTTCAAATCAGAAACCAGGATGGCTTCTGTAAACCCAGGACCATCCCTGGAAAATAGGGACGCTTGGAGGTTCTCATATAGGCCTGCTGCCTCAATGTCTTCATGAGAATAAGAATATGCAAGTTGGAATATTGCCACAGTGGACATGAGAATAATATCTTACAGCTGTTTGCAATCTCCTGATGTTGAAGAGATTTCATCTTGACTTCCCAATCTGTGTTGTTGTTGTTGTTGTTGTTGTTGTTGTTGTTGTTGTTGTTGTTGTTGTTATACATACAGTATTACAATGCATTACCCACCCCTTGCCCAAACAACAATTTAAATGCTACATTAATATTAAAATGCAACATTACACAATATGAGCAGCAGTTTAAAACATGGGTAGGCAAACTAAGGCCCGGGGGCCAGATCCGGCCCAATCGCTTTCTAAATCTGGCCCTTGGATGGTCCCGGAATCAGCGTGTTTTTACATGAGTAGAATGTGTGCTTTTATTTAAAATGCATCTCTGGGTTATTTGTGGGGCATAGGAATTCGTTCATTTTTTCCCTTCATAATATAGTCCGGCCCCCCACAAGGTTTGAGGGACAGTGGACTGGCCCCCTGCTGAAGAAGTTTGCTGACCCCTAATGTAGATGGAAGAATTTTTTTTAGTTCTGTTTGCATTTTAAGCATATGATCATAGAATTGCAGAAGGGGCCACAAGGTTCATCTAGGACTCAGCTATACAGCGGCAAATAAAATGTTTTAAGTGTGTTGTAAAGTGCGTTATGCAAATGTTGACACTAGATGGCAAATTAGATGGAATTTGCTATGGCAAATTCAATTTTTTTTTTTAAAAAAACAATTTTTAAAAAGGTTTGCTGACCCCTGGATTAAAACAACTCAAAATGACAGAAATAAAGGGGGGGGGTTGCTCCCAGCACTACCACCCAGAACTTCTATTTGCCCCATGTGGGGGAAATGCGCCCCTCACACAGGTACCTGCAAACTTTTGCCTCACAGGGCAAATAGCAGCTTTGAGGGAAATTGGTTTTAAATTGGAAACCAGCATGAAGAGAAAAGGTGAAGGGGCCACCTGGTGCCAAAGTTCTGAGCCAAATCCTGCCCCACCATAGCTGCTTATTAACACTTCTTCTTCTTTTAAAAAAAACCACCTCTCTATTTCTGGATCTACTGCTGTATCAAGTCTTGTTTGCCTCTAAGAGAAAACAGAAAGTAGAAAACAGAAACGAGAGGGAAGCAGTGGAAAAACAACAATAAAAAACAAACTGCCACGTTCGTGCCATTTCCCAAAGAAAATGTCCTTCGAAGAAGGGACACAACTTATTTCCCTTAAGCACATTCTGGAGCTTCCTTGAACGGTGGGAAGAGCGTGTCTTTCCCAAAGCTGGGGTCGTGAATAGTGCGTACACAAGGGAGGGCCTATTATATTATTTTTCTTCCCCCTTAATGAACTCCTCTCATGTCCACCTCTGATCAGTGAAGTATGACAGAGGGTGATTGAACGCCAGTCTCCCAGGAAATGAAGTTTGTTCACACACTCCAAGTATGCTAGCCCTACTGCTGCCTGCCTCTGATTTATGGGGCCAGAACTGCCTTCCTCTGGTAACAATAATGCTTTTAAAAACCCATACCTGATTCCCCTGTCTCATACCCTCCAACATTTCTCCGGTGAAAATAGGGATGTCCTATTTCATCATCATCATCATCATACCTTGCCCATCTGACGACATTGCCCCAGATACTGTGGGCGGCTTCCAACATATATAAAAACAAAACAAAACATTAAAAATTGAAAAAAAAATCCCAGTACAGGGCTGCCCTCAGATGTTTTCTAAAGGTTGTATCTCCTTGGTTTGGGGGTTACCTATCTCCTTGGTTTGGGGGTTGCATAACTCCATATGCTCCAACATTTGCATGTCAAGGTCCCCAGGGCCACCCCAAATAACTCACACATCACACAGAAATTTTGTTTAAGGTTTTTGGCATAATTTTGGCCACAAATTTATTAAAATACAAAAATGTGAGTGGTTGCCTTCAAATCAAATTTTATTAAACGGTCACAGACCAGATTAACTCGTACAGCTAGTCAGCAAAAGATAACACCGGAAAAACAAAGGACAATTTCAATACAGATTAGGCCATAACAGCAATTTAAAATTAGACAGCATAAATAAAATTAAATATTTGCCTTCGCCTGCATATTGACATTGGAAAGCTCTTGTTTCCTGCGCCTAATAGCGGCTACACAGAATTTGGCAACATTGATCGTCATTTCAGGGACCTTATCTTCTACCAAGGCTCTCATACATAGGAGTTCTGGTTCATTTTTAAGCTTTTGTAGAACTGGGGCAATAAAGGTCAGGCATAGGTCCTCGTAATAACTACAGTGCAGCAATACATGCAGACTTGTTTCCACTTCCGATGAGCCACATGGGCAAACACGTGACTCATATGGTTTGCCCTCATATCTGCCTAACAACAGGGCAGAGGGCAGAACGTTGAATCTGGCCAGGGTAAAGGAGTGTCTGTACTTAGGTATTTGTAAATCAGCCAGATAATTTGCGGGTGAGAACCCTCTCCCAAAGTCTCTAATTGTGGCATGTTTATCCATTTTGCCCATATGACATTGCAGCTCTATGTCCCTAATGCGTTGGAGCACTTGACTTCTGGCACTCTCATATCCTGCCGCTATCAAGATCTGCGGGGAGAATCCCAAGCTTCTTATCTTTTCAAACAGGGAAGCTTTCCAGGTAGAATGAAAGGTGTCTAAGAGTGTTAAGGGAGCCAAACCGGCCTGGGAAAAAATAAGTTTTAACCAGTAGTGTATCTTTAGAATCCACAGCCGTGCGTTAACGGGTGGTTGTCCAACTTCTAAGTGGACAGCTATATTAGATACACAAGGGGGGATCCCCAATAAACACCGATAGAATTTTGTTTGAAATGCCTCCATAGGCGTAAAATTTTTAAAACTGCAGACCTGGGATCCATAAGTGAGTTGTGGGAGTATTTTTGCAGCAAAAACCTGGGAGGCCGCCGGAACGTATTTTCCCCCTTTCCCATGAAAGAATCCTGTAAGGGCTTTATTGGCCCTTCCTGCGTTGGCAATGGCGTTTTTCATCTGTTGGTGCCATGAGACCCTTTCCTGAAAAGTTATTCCCAGGTATTTGAAAGTTGCTACCTGGTCAATAGGTTGACCATTAATTCTCCATTTGTGTTTCCTTCTTTTTTTTAAGAACACCATAATTTTAGATTTGCTGTAATTTATTGATAGTTGTTCCGCTTGATAATAGTCAGCAAGTGATCTCAAAAGCTTCCTCAAGCCAACGCAGGAAAAGGAGAGTAGGACTGCGTCGTCCACATACAGAAGCACCGGGATGGGCAAACCTGCCAGTTTGGGAGGGATGAGTGGTTGCTTAGGCATTGGTTGCGACTATCTGCCCCCCAGTGGGGGACAGACTGATATTCCGCACGCCTGCGAAAGTCAGAAAAGGAGAATACACTTGGGGGTAGTGACAGAGCAGGGAACCTGCCCTCAGCCCTCCCCAAATGCAACCAGGGGCTCTTGCGTGGCCCTAGCCCCTTGACAGGGTTGGATGAAAGCAATGGTGAGCCCCTGTATTCCTTTAACGGAATCCCTTGCAGCAGCAGCAGCAGCATTAGAGGGGCAGGCACAACCAATCCATGCCCCTCAACCAACCAAACCATAGAACCAATGCCTAACTGCAACCTTAAAAGGTGTGACAATTTGCTATGCAGTAGGCAAAAACCAAATGGCCCCAGCCAATGAGCCAGATAGACAAAATTCCTACCGGGCCCCTGCCCCAAAAGCAGACGACCCCATGACAGGCATAGCAAGGTCAAAGCGAACAACCCTAAATATAGGAAGGGGGGGACGGGCAATCTGATGCACGGGCAAAAAGAGGAAGCCCTAGCCTCATGCAAGGAGTTTTAGCATTTCTGGCTGTCAATCAACAAGTGGTAACATTAACCTCTTCCCAACAACAAGGGAAGTCCAATCACAACAGTGGCCACGATTAATTAGCCCGCCCCACAACTTTGGAGTGTCCTGTCGGCCCTCACCGCAACATATGCTCTCCATGAAGAGGAACACGCTTTCTCCAATGAAAATAGGAACATCAGGACATTCTGGGATCAAATCAGAAACCGTGATGGGCTTTTGTAAATCCAGGACTGTCCTTGGAAAATAGGGACCTTTGGAGAGTCTGTTGTATCCCCCATGGAGGCCTCACATAAAGGCATGAAAACTTCCAGTCCCCAAGGAAGATGGAGACAAGGAAGCCTGGAGGTGATCCATCAGCACAATGGTTCTTCCAAAGATATATGTCCCATGAATTTAGATAAAGAATAGCATCCAGGCTGGAAGAATTTGGGGCAGTCCCCAACCCAGTCTTTGGGCAGTGTCTTCTGTGGCAAGAGGCTTGAATTCAAAGAACTGTGCATTCCCACAGTGCTCTACAAGGGTAACTGCAGTAGTTCTGGTGGATGAGGCTGGTGGAGGCTGGTGGAATTAGTAAAAATAAATAATAATAATAATAATTTTTTTTATTGATACCCTGCCCTTCCCAGTTCAGATAACCGGGCTCAGGGCAGCTAACAACAAATTTAAAACACTTAATTGATGCAACAAAAAGCAGCATAAAACGTGAATAACAATAAATTCAGAATTAAAAAACCAATTTAGGGGGGAAATCCATCCAATAAACATTAGATGATCACCAGTAGCAGGTTTTCAAAGTACGTCTTCACAAAGCACAAGAGATCCCAATTCACCCATCCATCATTTTACTTGTATACCATCTTTCCAACATTAAAACTATGCTCAAGGCACCTTACAGCGTATTTTAAAAATTACATAACTACAAACATTTTTTTAATGTCTGGCTTTTTAAGAAAAGATTATTAGGATCATTGCAATGAGTTAAAGTAAAAAAAAAAGGAAAGAAAAAGAATACATAAAGCATTTTAAAAGGCACAGGAAAACAGCAATAACAACATGACAGTAAAATATAATTAAGATTGCAGAACTATATAACATATACTGTATGTAAATGGATGAACTTTCCATCAAATATGGATGAAAGTTTCCTTGAAGCTGAAGCTGAAGCTCCTGAAGCTGAGGCCCCAATACTTTGGCCACCTCATGAGCAGAGAAGACTCCCTGGAAAAGACTCTGATGTTGGGAAAGATGGAGGGCACAAGGAGAAGGGGACGACAGAGGATGAGATGGTTGGACAGTGTTCTTGAAGCTACCAGCATGAGTTTGACCAAACTGCGGGAGGCAGTGGAAGACAGGAGTGCCTGGCATGCTCTGGTCCATGGGGTCACGAAGAGTCGGACATGACTAAACAACAACAACAACAAAACTACAAAATGCTTACACTTTTTCTGAGTTTCATGCGGAGCAAACCTACCAAAAAGAAAAAGGTGAGTGATTTTTTTCTTTCTTTTTGTGAGCTTACGATTTCCCCCTTCCTTCATTCTTCAAACACACTTGAAGACTGTGTACGCACCACATATTTTAAGCGTATTCCTTCCCCTAAAGGATCCTATGAACTGTGGTTTGTGCTGGGAGCTGTAGTTCTGTGAGCAGCAAGTTACAGTTCCCAGAATCCTTTGGGGAATCATGCGCCTGGTTTGTGCGCTGCCATATCCCCTCCCCTGCCACCCCCTCCCATACAGCCTTTGGATCAATAACTTCTTTCCCTGATCCCATTCTTAAGGTTGGCCGTCTGCTTTTATTTGGTCCCCCTGCCCCAATGGTTATTAGCTCAAACATTTTATTAGCACTTAAAAATAAACCTCTCAGCCTCTCCACCTTTGAAAAATCTTAATAAACTGCTCTAATGCAGGTCAGTTAAAGTGGCAGTATGGTGACTGAAAGCTGATCAGTGCAGTACATCCTAGTTTAGGAGCAAGGAGCTGCTTTGAGTCACACAAGGCTTGGCCAGTCGATGCCAGGTAAATCCATCCTCTATGCAAAGTTTAAACTGGAGACAAACAGATCTCCCCCAGCTGGATCATGGGGAGAATAGAGTCAGTTTTTGTTTCCAGGTGTGCCCAGGTACATGCCAGTGCAGTAACATCCCCTCCAACATTTCTTTGATGAAAATTTGTTGTTTAGTTGTTTAGTCATGTCTGACTCTTCATGACCCCATGGACCAGAGCACCCCAGGCACTCCTGTCTTCCACTGCCTCCCACAGTTTGGTCAAACTCATGTTCGTAGCTTTGAGAGCACTGTCCAACCATCCCGTCCTCTGTCGTCCCCTTCTCCTTGTGCCCTCCACCTTTCCCAACATCAGGGTCTTTTCCAGGGAGTCTTCTCTTCTCATGAGGTGGCCAAAGTATTGGAGCCTCAGCTTCAGGATCTGTCCTTCCAGTGGCTGATTTCCTTAAGAATGGACATGTTTGATCTTCTTGCAGTCCATGGGGCTCTCAAGGGTCTCCTCCAGCACCAGAATTAAAAAGCATCAATTTTTCGGCGATCAGCCTTCTTTATACTCCAGCTCTCACTTCCATACATCACTACTGGGAAAACCATAGCTTTAACTATTCAGGCCTTTGTCGGCAAGGTGATGTCTCTGCTTTTTAAGATGAAAATAGGGATGTCCTATTCAGTAATGATGCTTGGTGTTATTATTATCTTTTAAGGTATGCTGTAAGCTACCCAGAGGGATGTGGATGGCGCTGTGGGTTAAACCACTGAGCCTAGGACTTGCCAATCAAAAGGTCAGTGGTTCGAATCCCTGCGACGGGGTGAGCTCCCGTTGCTCGGTCCCTGCTCCTGCCAACCTAGCAGTTCGAAAGCACCTCAAAGTGCAAGTAGATAAATAGGCTCCAGAGGGAAGGTAAACAGCGAACCACTGCTCTGGTTCGCCAGAAGCAGCTTAGTCATGCTGGCCACATGACCCGGAAGTTGTACCCTGGCTCCCTCGGCCAGTAAAGCGAGATGAGCGCCGCAACCCCAGAGTCAGCCACGACTGGACCTAATGGTCAGGGGTCCCTTTACCTTTAAGCCTTCCAGAGTATCTGCTTTGTGTTCACATGAGGCCGGGGTGGGTAAGCGAGGATCGGGCTTATTGTTATCTCAGGAAGGAATGTGCAAGAGAGGGGAGCAAGCCCTTCGCGGCCTTGCCTTGCTGCACTTCATTACTTCAAGCAACTACTTCCCAGCCTGGCTCACTTCCAGCGCTGGAGTCAAGCAGGGGGGAAAGGGCTTAAAGCAACACAGTATTGTGCAAACAAAGGGAGAAAACACTGACAGATACACACACCTGCTACATACATGAATAGAGCAGTGGTATCAACTGCTGCCCCATTACGTCTAGTGAGGCCCTGATCTGTCCCATCAAGGATGTAGATCAGGGGTCAGCAACCTTTTTCAGCCGTGGGCTTACCATGTGGTGGGCCAGACTATATTTTGGAAGAAAAAAAGAGAACAAATTCCTGTGCCCCACAAATAACGCAGAGATACATTTTAAATAAAAGGACATATTCTAGTCATGTAAAAACACCAGATTTTTTTCAATGAATCTGGATACACTTTTTTTTTGAAGCTGAGTAGCAACAGGGAGCCAGTAGTGGGGAAGGTGAGGCAAAAGACCCTGGGCCCAAGGACACATGCATATTGTATAAAGGTGCCAAGCCCTTCTTTCACACCCTGTGAAACATAAATGCTGGGCAACATAAAAAACTGGGCAACGGCACGCCACCTGCCCGTGACTCCCAAGCCTTCCCCAATCTCCTTCCACCTTCCCTCTTTGTTTTGACAGATCAGGGGAGGCTCAGGAGTCACGGGCGGGCGGCCATTGCCCAGGAGGGGCCAGCCTGGTAGTGCAGTCGGCTATGGCTGGCTTCAGGAGCTGCTCACTGCCATGGCGCAGGAAAAATGGCGGGCGCCACGGCAGCAACGAGCGCTAACAGGTTGGCTCCGGGCTGCTGCCGTCATGTTTCCCGGGGACAGATTTGCAAATCTGGGGACATTCCAGGGATGGAATTTGTCTGGGAACAGATTTGCAAATCCGGGGATGTCTGGTACAGTGGTACCTCTGGATACATACTTAATTCATTCTGGAGGTCCGTTCTTAACCTGAAACTGTTCTTAACTTGAAGCACCACTTTAGCTAATGGGGCTTCCCGCTGCCGCCGCACTGCCGGTGCACAATTTCTGTTCTCATCCTGAAGCAAATTTTTTAACCCGAGGTACTATTTCTAGGTTAGCGGAGTCTGTAACCTGAAGCGTATGTAACCTGAAGCGTATGTAACCCAAGGTTACCACTGTAACCCTATTCCAGTAGCACCTTAGAGACCAACTAAGTTTGTCATTGGTATGAGCTTTCGTGTGTATCTGAAGAAGTGTGCATGCACACGAAAGCTCATACCAATGACAAACTTAGTTGGTCTCTAAGGTGCTACTGGAGGGTACTTTTTAATTTTGTTTTGAAAACAACAGCTAGATTTTGGGTGCCATTTCTCGCAGGAGTTTCTGCCACTGGCCATAAAGCAGGATTGTGAGTTGTATGAGAAACCTCCAACACCCACCCACCCCTCTGTGCTCTGCTTTAACAGCTGAGCGGCCTGCCAAGTTGGCAGCAGCAAAACCATGCCATGCAGAAGCCCCAAAGGATCCTGCCCAGAGCCAATGAAACACTGCAGAAGATTACGGGTATCATTTGAAAGGGCTGGAAACTGGTTCGCCTTCCTTCCCATTGCTCCCCTTTGGAAGGCCGGCTCTCCCTCTGAGCTGCCACCGGCGGTAAGTCTTGGCAGGTAAGTTTTGTGCGGCACCAAAGACCCTGCCGCATGGAGTCCTCCGGGAAGGAGGTAAAAGGCCTTTAATGAGGGGAGGATTAACAAGCACTAAGAGGCGGCTCTGAAAGGGCTGTGTGTGCCCTGACCGCTCTATGCAGGGATGCTCTGCGGGATACAGGGTAATTGGATTGGACCCTGGAGAGCTCTTTGAATGGGTTTAAAAGGGTGTCTCCGAAGGGATCTGCCCACGGCCACCTCCCACACAAGGAAGAGGAGATGAGGCGCCTCTTTAAGGGATTAGTGTGTTTGTTCTGCTGCGGCTTTTGTTGCTCAAACACTTTTGTGTCGCAGCTTCTCTGGAGCCAGCTTCTCCTCCCTGCCCGCAGCAGGGAATTTCACTCCCCTTCCCTGACGAAAACTCGCACCAACTGTGGGCAGGGTGAAATCCTCGCTTCATCTCTCTGGCTGTCAAAAAAAGGCAGACATGTGCGGTGTTTTTTTTTTGGGGGGGGGGAGTCTCTCTCTCCATCTCCCTCTTCTCTAAATCCCACAACCCATTTTGTGTCTTCACTGTTGGCTTTCTGGCAATGTTTTTTCCAGAGTCCAGCACAGAACTAGGAGATTCTGCTCAGCTTTTCTGCTATCCTCTCCCTGCATTCAGAGGGTGGGTTAAGGGCTTGCTACCTTTTCCTACATGCTTCAAATAATAATAATAAAATTTATTATTTATACCCCACCCATTTGGCCAGGCCTCCCCAGCCACTCTGGGCAGCTCCCAACAGAATATTAAAAGCCCAATAAAACACCAAACATTAAAAACTTTCCAAAACAGGGCTGCCTTCAGATGTCTTCTAAAAGTCTGATAGTTGCTTATTTCTTTGACATCTGATGGGAGGCCATTCCACAGGGCAGGCGCCACTATTGAGAAGGCCTGGTTCCCTATGACCTCACTTCTCAGGAACCCTCAGAAGGCCCTCGGAGCGGGACCTCAGTGTCCGGGCTGAATGATGGGGGTGGAGACGCTCCTTCAGGTATACTGGACTGCCTTCAGACATCTTCTAAAAGTCAGATAGTTGTCTATTTCCTTGACATCTGATGGGAGGGCGTTCCAGTGGGCGCCAACACCGAGAAGGCCTTCAGCTCTGATCAAAAAAGCTTCTACAGCCCAGCAGCCTTCAGGCATGGGACCCCCCTTTAACCCAAGCATAAAATCATAGAATCATAGTGTTGGAAGGGACCACGAGGGTCATCTAGTCCAACCCACTGCAATGCAGGGATATTTTTGCAGAAACGTGGGGCTGGAGCCCACAATTCTGAGAACAAGAGTGCTTCACCAACAGAGCCAACCCTTACCCCTCCACCAACCAAATTTTAACCAATGCCTAACCGCAACCTTCCAAGTTGTGATGATTTACTACGCAGTAGGCAAAAACCAAATGGCACCAGCCAATCTGCCAAATGGACCAAATTCCTACCAGGCCCCTGCCCCCAAAAGCAGACGACTCCATGACAGGCATAGCAAGGTCAAACGCAACAGCCCTAAATTATGGAGGGTTGGCGGGCGATCCGATGCATGTGGCAAAAGAGACTGTGCCAAGCTGTGTGCCAAGAATATATAAACTTCGGAACAACCCTCTAAATGGTAACATCAAAATCTCCCCAACAACCCAAATGGGCCCAAGCACAGTCATGGCCATCCAAATGGTCCCGCCCAGTAACCAAGAGGGGAGGTTCTGTTAGACCCCACCACAACATGTGCTCCCCATGAAGAAGAACACACTTTGCCTTTATTCAGTGTTTAGCATGGAAGGTAAGGGACGCGGGTGGCGCTGTGGGTTAAACCACAGAGCCTAGGACTTGCCAATCAGAAGGTCGGTGGTTTGAATCCCTGCGACGGGGCGAGGTCCCGTTGCTCGGTCCCTGCTCCTGCCAACCTAGCAGTTCGAAACCACGTCAAAGTGCAAGTAGATAAATAGGTACCACTCAGGTGGGAAGGTAAATGGCGTTTCCGTGCGCTGCTCTGGTTTGCCAGAAGCAGCTTAGTTATGCTGGCCACATGACCCAGAAGCTGTATGCCAGCTCCCTCGGCCAATAAAGTGAGATGAGCACCGCAACCCCAGAGTCGGTCACGACTGGACCTAATGGTCAGGGGTCCCTTTTCCTTTACCTTTAGCATGGAAGGTATCTCAAGCTCATCAGTTTCTGCTTCAGAAAGCTTGTGGAGTTTATCAACAGTGGCAGAAGAATGTCAGCAAGCAAGGAATTATTATTATTATTATTATTATTATTATTATTATTATTATTATTATTTATTTGTACCCCGCCCATCTGGCTGGGTTTCCCCAGCCACTCTGGGCGGCTTCCAACAAAGATGAAAGATACACTAAAATGTCACATATTAAAAACTTCCCTGAACAGGGCTGCCTTCAGATGTCTTCTGAATGTCAGGTAGATGTTTATCGCTTTGACATCTGATGGGAGGGCGTTCCACAGGGCGGGCGCCACTACCGAGAAGGCCCTCTGCCTGGTTCCCTGTAACTTGGCCTTTTGCAGTGAGGGAACCGGCAGAAGGCCCTCGGCACTGGACCTCAGTGTCCGGGCAGAACGATGGGGGAGGAGACGCTCCTTCAGATATACTGGACTGAGGCCGTTTAGGGCTTTAAAGGTCAGCACCAACACTTTGAATTGTGCTCGGAAACGTACTGGGAAGTACTTGGGTAACAAAAGATCCTGTGCCCTGCAGCGTGGGGAAAATCTCCTTCCTTCCTTCCCTATAAACATGGCTGAGTGGAAGCATCAGCAGGGCAGTGTTTGTGTTTGTGTATGTGTGTCTCTGTGTGTACAAGCCAAGGGAGGGAGAACAGGGTTATAGGGAAAATAAATGAGACTCCCCTAAAATTAATTGTTTGAAGCAAGTGTCCTACTCAGCTGTGAATTCTGAAATGATTATTGGATTTGTAGGCGGATGAGGAGCACGGTGGGTCGGTGCACGATTAATATCTTATTGATAGTGGATTAAGTGAATGAGATCAAATCTTTAACCCAGAGAAGATGCAGTTTATCAATTTGTCACCAAAATGTAGCAGTAATATGTGTGTGCTTGTGTGGCCCACGATCAATAGATTAGTAAGCACTTCCTTTGTAGTAGTGCTCCAGTAAAAGCAGGAGCCTTCTTCCAGGGGACGATATCACTGGCAAGAGATTAGGTCAGGAGGGATGATACACTTTGCCAAGGCAAAGCAAGATGTGGCTCTATTGGTCCAGGGCCTCAACAATCTCTTGATAAGATCCCTGTCAGGCAGTTCAGAATAAGGTTGATGGAAAGATGTGTGGGAATGTTCAGGGATGCAGGAGAGGATATATTGTTTGATTATGTCCTTTACAACTTGTGTTAACAAGTTCTACAACTTAGCAGAGTAACGTTCCCCTTTCTAAACTTGCACAGCGGATGCGTTTGCTCAGGCTCGCTAAAGCCTCTAAAACACATTTCCTTGGTAATTCCCCATTTAGTCCCTCATAAAAAGATAGACACTACACAGTCTTCTATAAAAGTATAAAAAGAGTTTACTCACTCACATTCTGTTCACAAATGAACTCCATTAGGCAGATGTAAGTAATATACACCTGGAAACTATCCCATAAGGAGACAGCTCCTTTGTCCTCTCTTGGCTGCAAGAGAGCATCTTAGGCTAAGCAGATGTTGCTTCTTCAACAAATGCGGTCAGAGAGAGAGAGAGATGGCTGACCAGTCCTGCTCTTTTGTTACCTGGGCAGGTGAGGTTACACCCACCTTTAGTCACATGCAGAGGAAGTCTGTTCCAGCCTAGGAGAAACAGGAAGTTCCGACTGGCTGGTCCAGACATCCCCTTTTATGTTCACTCTAGGGATGTTGTACTTGACTGCTCTTGTGTTTCACATCCCACAAGATGGCCATGTTTGGGCTTGGGGACTTCAGCTTCAAAAGAAGCCTTCCCAATGTTTATGTTGTATTGGAAGAGCGGCAGAGTCCCCTATTCTGCGGTGTGGCATTTAGTGATACAATCCTCATTTTGCGCAGGGGTTCTGTCCCGGACTCTCGTGTGCGTTCATGGAGTGTGTGTAAGGCTGCCCAGGCCACACCCTGTCCCTTTTCTTTATCACATTTTGGGGTTCCTTCCAGGTCCGGGGCCTATGTGATTCAGACGCGCCTAAATCGGGAGTTGCCTGTAGTTGTTACAAAACCTGCAGCGACAGAATCAAAGCAGCAAAAGAACATGCAGCTAAGAAATTTTAGCCGGTTAATTGATAGCACTTGCATATAGGTACAAACACTATTTCAGAAGGTAGAATTATGTCATTGTAGGTATCGTCTTTAGGAGAGGCATTCCCTCCTGTGTATTAGAGAAGGAAGGATGCCTCTATTAAGATGGTTTTTGCCTCTGCAATTTCTATATACACTTTCATTAAAAACTGTCTATCTCTGTATATAACAGCTATAGCTTGATTAATTTGGGGCATGCTTTTAGTCGATGAACCAAATAATCAATTAAACCTCACCGTCCTAAAAATAATACATACAACCTAACGAGTGTCCCAGATTTCTACTTTTCAAACTTATGATGAAGGAAGGCCTCTTCTTTCAAGCACTGCAGAATTGATGTCCTCCTTAATTCTTAAACTTTGATTTGACAGTCCTAGTCCCCGTGTTATGCTTTGAAGTATTTGAGTACTCCTGCAAACCTTTCCTGTGCCTCAAAATGGGACATGAGAATGATTCAGTTTGGACCCTAGTTTGACTTACCTCAGTCCGAGGTGCTTTAAAGGCTGCCCAGTTTGGCTTTGGGTCTATCTGACTCCATTTTACTGCTCTAACCCTAACCCCAATTTCATTACTGAGGTTGTTCTGCCTTTTAACAAAAAAAGGGGGGTTGCAGATAGAGTAGTAGCCCTTCCAAAAGTAGATAGTGGCTGCCACATTACAGGTTAATATGTACAGACGTTTTTCTGCTGGACCCATTTAAAGTTGGCTTTTTTAAAAGTTTGAGGCAGAATTGGGTGAAATTTGCTGGCAGTATCATTCCTCCTGAGGGGCTGTACCTCGTTTCAGAACGATTGTTACGGTAAGAGCAGCTATTATAGTTTTGGAGCGGGTAAAAAGGTAAAGGTATAGGTAAAGGTACCCCAGACCATTTGGTCCAGTCGCGAACGACTCTGGGGTTGCGGCACTCATCTCGCTTTATTGGCCAAGGGAGAGTGGGTACAACAGAAATAACTTAATCTACCCTAGCGTTTTGCGTGGAATTGCACACAATTTCCCCTGGTTAAGAAATTGTCCCTGGCTAATAAACCTGCCAACAAAGGTCCGTATAGTTAAAGCTATGGTTTTCCCAGTAGTGATGTATGGAAGTGAGAGCTGGACCATAAAGAAGGCTGATCGCTGAAGAATTGATGCTTTTGAATTATGGTGCTGGAGGAGACTCTTGAGAGTCCCATGGACTGCAAGAAGATCAAACCTATCCATTCTTAAGGAAATCAGCCCTGAGTGCTCACTGGAAGGTCAGATCCTGAAGCTGAGGCTCCAATACTTGGGCCACCTCATGAGAAAAGAGGACTCCCTGGAAAAGACCCTGATGTTGGGAAAGATGGAGGGCACAAGGAGAAGGGGACGACAGAGGACCAGATGGTTGGACAGTGTTCTCGAAGCTACAAACATGAGTCTGACCAAACTGCAGGAGGCAGTGGAAGACAGGAGTGCCTGGCGTGCTCTGGTCCATGGGGTCACGAAGAGTCAGACACGACTAAATGACTAAACGACAACAATAAACCTGCCAAATTGCAGACAAATGGGTCTAAAAACTTTTGCACCAGGCATCTGTAAAGATGATTAAAGGGGTAGTGGTAAAGAAGAGGTAGAACCCCTCCCTCTAATTACAAGCTTGACCCCATTACCCTGGTGTTATGTTTATATGGTAAGCTTAAAAACATTACTTTTACTTTTAGCAAATGCTTGTCAGCAGCATTTTTTTAATGGTCTGGATCACTGAGGCACCACAACTATCTGGACAGGGGTAGCCTAAATACTGTTGTCTATGCTCTGGTAACCTCAAGATTAGATTACCACAATATGTAGGGCTGCCTCTGAAGATGGTTCGGAAACTCCAGCTGGTGCAGAATTCAGCGGCCAGGTTGCTCACCGGAGCAAGATGGTTTGAGCATATTACACCAATCCTGGTCTGACTGCACTGGCTACCAATGAGTTTCCGGGCCCAATTCAAAGTGCTGGTTTGGACCTATAAAGCCTTAAATGGCTCAGGACCACAATACCTCAAGGACCACCTCTTTCCAGATGAACCTACCTGGACCCTGAGATCATCTTCTGAGGCCCTTTTTCATGTGCCTCCTCCTTGAGAGGTCTAGAGGGTGGCAACACGAGAATGGGCCCTTCTCTGCAGTGGCTCCTCATCTGCGGAATGCTCTTCCCAGGGAAGTTTGGCACCTTCACTATACAACTTTAGGCACCAGGCAAAAATGTTCCTTTTTAACCAGGTTTTTGGTTGATCTTATTTACATCCTATGACCTTTTAAAATGTGTTTTTTGTGCATTGGGGGGGCTATTGGGTTGTTATTTATATTTTTAGTATGTATTTTGTGGTTTTATATTTTGATTTTATTCTGTGGATCATGCTGAGGCCCCCGGGTGTAGGTTGTTATATAAATTCAATTGATGATGATGATGATGATGATGATGATGATGATGATAATCCCACCTTCTACAGATCCCATTTCATCTCTGACAAGCCTGAAACTCCTTCTGAGGTGCCCCACTTCAGGCCAGTATTTGTTCCAATGCAGCACACACCTTAGAGATTATATGTCCAGTAAGACACTAATGGATTAGGACATGGGTGGTGCTGTGGGTTAAACCACAGAGCCTAGGACTTGCCAGAAGGTTGGTGGTTCGACTCCCCGCAAAGGGGTGAGCTCCCGTTGCTCGGTCCCTGCTCTTGCCAACCTAGCAGTTTGAAAGCACATCAAAGTGCAAGTAGATGAATAGGTACCGCTCTGGCAGGAAGGTAAACGGCGTTTCCATGTGCTGCTCTGGTTCGCCAGAAGCGGCTTAGTCATGCTGGCCACATGACCCAGAAGCTGTACGCCAGCTCCCTTGGCCAATAAAGCGAGATGAGCGCCGCAACCCCAGAGTCGGCCACGACTGGACCTAATGGTCAGGGGTCCCTTTACCCTTTACCTTTAAGTGCTGGCTATCCTTGCATTCTCAGCTGATTAACTCACAGAAAATCCTGCCCAATACCTGAACAATTCTGGATTGATTGAGAAGTGCTTAGAAAACCCATCGGGCATAATTTCCCTTTCTTTCCCATACAGTGGTACCTCCGGCTGCAGATGGGATCCATTTCAGAGGTCCGGTCAGATCCTGAGGTTTCCGCAACCTGAGGACCACTTCTGTGTATGGCGACACCCGGTAATATACTTCCGGGTTTGCCCCACACGCATCCCAAAGTTTACATAACCAGAGAGTTAAGTAAACAGAGGTTCGACTGTATTCCCATATCCAGTTGATCATCATGACCTCCTGGATCTGACCCAGATGGAGGAAGAAGGAGGAAATGGGGGATGGAAGACAGGCACCCAGGGCTGAAGGGGGGGACTGTTCTTGTGACAGTAGATATTAGAGAGAGGTAAGCTTGTCTGGCAGCTCTCTCCCCTTCCCCTCCAGCAGAGCACCACATTGGAGGATTTTGACCAGACGGAGAGAGGGTCTGAAGAGGAGGAGAAGGCAGTAGAGTTGGAGGCAGAGGGTCAAGACACAGCATTGCTTCCAAGAGCCAGGTGACATTAGACACACCCAGCCGGCCGGAGTTTGTTTGCGAGAGTCCTGCGAGTGAGCTTGCCTTGCCTTTGAAAGCTCGGTGGGTGGGTTGTGCCAATTGTCAGGACGTCTTTGTTGCGTTCATTTAGTTGCAAACATGTTGCGTTGCTCATTAATCTTGCCATCTTTACTCCTGGACTTTATGCCATTTGCCATTACCGGAAACTCCTTTTCCTTACTCTTAAGTAAGAAGCACTGTTGTGGTGTTTGGGTGACAGGAGCCTCACACTGATTATCGTCTAATGGGAGGATGCAGATTGACAACCCTGGACAAATTGTGAGGCAGTGGTACCTCGGGTTACAGACGCTTCAGGTTACAGACGCTTCAGGTTACAGATTCCGCTGACCCAGAAATAGTACCTCAGGTTAAGAACTTTGCTTCAGGATGAGAACAGAAACTGCGTGACGGTGGCACAGCGGAGGCCCCATTAGCTAAAGTAGTACCTCAGGTTAAGAACAGTTTCAGGTTAAGAACGGACCTCCGGAACGAATTAAGTTCTTCACCCAAGGTACCATTGTATTAGGGAATGGGCTAGCTGTAAAATATTTTGCGAAATGAAAAACTTTCCTTCCCCAGGCTGTATGAAGAGGAACATGAAGGGGCTGGAGGAGGTTTGGGGGCTTTCTGAATAGGAGAATAATTCTTCTCCAGCTTAGATTCGAAGCCAAGCTGAAGAAGAATGAGGAGGAGATGGAGGTAATGTCTGTTTTATAGTTGAGGCAAACGTTATGGACCACAGAGACTTGTTTTTCCAGATCACGCAACATCCTGCATTATTGCCTTAGCATTCTGTGCTGCCAGATCAAAACTCCTTAACTCCAGTACCTTACATGGCTTTCCACAACAGCCTCTTATCACAATAGTGGAGAAAATGCTTTTTTTACCATGCTTTTTCCTGCAGTGACCCCCGGTGGTAGTAACAAGGAGTAAGAGCTATACCTTCTCACTTCGAAAGACCAGCATGAGACCTTGCTTATTGAGTTAGACCAGGGGTCAGCAAACTTTTTCAGCAGGGGGCCGGTCCACTGTCCCTCAGACCTTGTGGGGGGCCGGACTTTATTTTTTGGGGGAAAGGAACGCATTCCTATGCCCCACAAATAACCCAGAGATGCATTTTAAATACAGTGGTACCTCGGGTTAAGTACTTAATTTGTTCTGGAGGTCCGTACTTAACCTAAAACTGTTCTTAACCTGAAGCGCCACTTTAGCTAATGGGGCCTCCTGCTGCTGCCACGCCGCCAGAGCACAATTTCTGTTCTCATCCTGAAGCAAAGTTCTTAACCCGAGGTACTATTTCTTGGTT
The DNA here is from genome assembly GCF_964106915.1 of Podarcis gaigeae. Classification (NCBI taxonomy): domain Eukaryota; kingdom Metazoa; phylum Chordata; class Lepidosauria; order Squamata; family Lacertidae; genus Podarcis; species Podarcis gaigeae. Next base: position 14,367,929 of record NC_139681.1, read on the forward strand.
AGCGGAGTCTGTAACCTGAAGCGTATGTAACCTGAAGCATATATAACCCAAGGTACCACGGTAAAAGCACACATTCTACTCACCAGGCAGGCCCCACAAATAACCCGGAGATGCATTTTAAATAAAAGGACACATTCTACTCATGTAAAAACACGCTGATTCCCGGACCGTCCATGGGCCGGATTTAGAAGGCAATTGGGCCAGATCCGGCCCCCGGGCCTTAGTTTGCCTACCCATGAGTTAGACCTTGGGTCTATCTAGGCCAGTGGTGGTGAACCTATGGCATGCGTGCCAAAGTGGGCACTCAGAGCCTTCTCTGTGGGCAGGTGTGCCATTGTCCCAGCAGAAAGCGCTCCCTAGAGCGCTCGCCACCCGCAGCGGTGTCAGGGGGAGTTGCGCGCCCCCCACGCCGCTGTGAGCAGAGAACGCACCCAATAGTGCACCGAAAAAGTTCCACAACCCTGCACCATCTCCCTCCATTTTCTTAAAGTATGTGCAAAAATACTGCAAATACTGCAAATTTTCATGTTGGCACTTTGCGATAAATAAGTGGGTTTTGGGTTGCAGTTTGGGCCCTCGGTCTCTAACAGGTTCGCCACCACTGATCTAGGCCATCAGTTTCCAATCACAACTGAGGCAGGTGGACTCCCCTTTCAGTAGAGGCCAGCCAATGTCTTTGGAAGTCCACAAGCAGGAAGCAGGAGTGATAAACTTTCTCTACAGGCTATGGTGAAATCTGAATTTTGGTGCTGGAGGAGACTCTTGAGAGTCCCATGGACTGCAAGAAGATCAAACCTCTCCATTCTTAAGGAAATCAGCCCTGAGTGCTCACTGGAAGGTCAGATCCTGAAGCTGAGGCTCCAATACTTGGGCCACCTCATGAGAAGAGAGGACTCCCTGGAAAAGACCCTGATGTTGGGAAAGATGGAGGGCACAAGGAGAAGGGGACGACAGAGGACCAGATGGTTGGACAGTGTTCTCGAAGCTACAAACATGAGTCTGACCAAACTGCAGGAGGCAGTGGAAGACAGGAGTGCCTGGCGTGCTCTGGTCCATGGGGTCACGAAGAGTCGGACACGACTAAACGACTAAACAACAACATATGGAAAAGGGAATTCACAGTAGAGTGAAAAGTAAGTAAAATGAACTGTCCGCTCTACGCAGTCCTTTTGCCCACTTTGCCCAAGATGTGAAAGGGATAAGGCAGGAAGGTTAACAACAGGAAGATTTAAAGGAACTATTGGAAACTCAAGGCAGCAGAAATATGGGATGATCAGAGCCCCCCCAAACTTGAAGCATGGGACGTCCCAACAAAATTTATAATTTGGCAGAATATTTGGACTATATGATAGGTATTTGTATAATTTGGAATATTCAATGTGATTTGATTGGATTGTTAAAATGGAAAATTTAATAAAAATTATTTTAAAAAATAAAAATAAAAGAAAGGGATAAGGCAAGGGGGAGAAACTAAATTAAAAAGTGAGTGAGTTGGGGGGCAAAGTAACATTGAAGCTGCTATTTACGGCATTTCTGTTCACTTCCAAAATGTATGGAACATGTATGTATTGGAGCGGGGGTGGGGAAGAGGGTGATTGTACAAGTATTAAAAAAATCAATAAAATGCTAATAGCAAAAAAAGAAAATGAATATATACCTGAATTAGATATCTGAGCATCTCTGCAGCTCATATTGCACTTTAATCTATAGTTTTCATAACATGTTTCATACATGTTATTGGTCTGATGGACGTCATGTGGCAGATCACACTTTTGGCCCAGCCCCATAGCCAGACTTTTTAAAGGGGAACCGTCTTCTTTAATTTGTGACATATTTGATAATGCCAGCTTCCGTTTAATGAATGACAGCTTGTTTTAAGGATGGGAGAGAAATAAGAATGGGGGCCTCTGAAAAATTCAGTGAATAAAGTAGGGTGAGCAGACAACTAAAGCCTTTTGGGGGAAGAGCCCCTTAAATTTTGCTCACTCAAGACTTTCCCTGACTGGGAGTGGATTCCTCATGGTCACAATCACCCTGTAAGCGAGCCTGAAAAGACAACAGCCTTGAAGAGTTAAATATTAGAATGTTGCATTCTGGGCTAGAGTATGACTCCACTACTTGAAATTTCGTTTGCTTTTCAGTTTCAGTTGTATTCTCTACCAAGTCAGCAATAAAGTTGCCTGTTTGTGTGCCTGCAGAAAGAAGAAATGAGTCTTTTAACTGTGCAATTATGATGATAAGTAGAGCAGAATTGGGTGCCTATTGCTGAAGGGTGAAATAAAGAGATAACTTAAAGTAAACTGAAAAAAAAATCTACCCTAAGTTACCCTTTACTCTTTTAAAGCACTCACTATACTCATTGTTATAGTGGCTATTTCTTCTTCTTCCTTGAGTACATTATTGTTATTATTATTATTATCTTTATTTATATACCACATTTTCTCCCAACGGGACTCAAGACAACTTACAGATCAAAACCACGACAATGGCTTTGATGGCAATGGATGAAAACAACCCTAGAGGAATAGAAACAGGACTGCGCATACGGCAGTTAGTTAGCTGGTTGGCCATATAACCTGTAAAAAGGTAAAGGGACCCCTGATCATTAGGTCCAGTCGTGACCGACTCTGGGGTTGTGGCGCTCATCTCGCTTTATTGGCCGAGAGAGCCAGTGTACAGCTTCTGGGTCATGTGGCCAGCATGACTAAGCCGCTTCTGGCGAACCAGAACAGCGCACGGAAACGCCGTTTACCTTCTCACCGGAGCGGTACCTATTTATCTACTTGCACTTTGATGTGCTTTCGAACTGCTAGGTTGGCAGGAGCAGGGACCGAGCAACGGGAGCTCACCCCGTCGCGGGGATTCGAACCACCGACCTTCTGATCGGCAAGCACTAGGCTCTGTGGTTTAACCCACAGTGCCACCTGCGTCCCGCATATAACATGTAACTCAGGCCTAATTACTGATTCTTCCAGTATATGCAACTCAGCATAAGGCTTCTTCAGGCTTTCTGGGTAGAAAAATCAACCCAGCAACCGATTAAAAAAAAACCCCAGTGGCCTTCCACAATTAGTTTCCCATCACTCGGTTAGTCTTTTATATAGCAATCAGGTTAAATGTTTTCCCCTGAGGAGGAGTTTGGATTTGATATCCCGCTTTATCACTACCCTAAGGAGTCTCAAAGCGGCTAAACATTCTCCTTTCCCTTCCTTCCCCACAACAAACACTCTGTGAGGTGAGTGAGGCTGAGAGACTTCAAAGAAGTGTGACTAGCCCAAGGTTACCCAGCAGCTGCATGTGGAGGAGCAGGGAAGCGAACCTGGTTCACCAGATTACGAGTCTACCGCTCTTAACCACTACACCACACTGGCTGTCCAACAGCAAGGGAAATCTAAAGTGGGGTGCAGATCCAGTTTGAGCATTCTACTTACTCGTGAGTAGAATGCTTGAACTACAGAGGACCTTGCTTTGTGCTGCTGCCTAAAGATGCTGAAAATCATGTTTCGGAGAGAGCTGTGTCTTAAATCCCGCTGTCGTCCGTCAATTGGGAAGCCTTTTCTAGGAGATTGACAGACTCAGAATTCCCTTCCTGGAACCCCCAGGCCTGGCAAACATTCCCCCCTCCTACCCTGGCTTCTCCCAGCCAAAGGTTCTGTGTGTGTGTGTGTGTGTGTGTGTGTGTGTGTGTGGAGTACCATGAGCCAGCAAGAGTCCTTTAGAGGAGGGGCATTGGAAGAACTCAGCATCCCGCCTGCTCCCACCACACCTCTTGCCAAGCAAAGTGTGAAAGGAGGCCAAGTTTTCCATAGTTGTCCTATGATTCACACTGCACTTCCTCTCCTTGCCCTTTCGGGGCACCGGCTTGCGGCTAATTAACACATTCAGGGGTTCTGCTCAAGCAGAAAGGCCAGGAGGGTGCTTGTCTGATGAGAAGGATTAGGAACTGACCCAGGAAGAAGACGGGGCAACGCTCTGTCTGCATCTCATTCTTCCCCCTCCCAGCAAGTCAGGTTTGCTCTTCTTTACAGCCATAGAAACACTGCTTTCATTTACCTGACCCCAGGTGCCCCCTCCAAGGGTAAAGAGAGTTTAACTATTGAGCAGCAGCGACAACAAAAATTAGCAGGAAGCACAAAAGGAATTGCTGAGCCGGCTTTGCCTCTGACCTCCGCCACCTTCTCCCGCGCAAATGGGAAGATGCAAATCTCTTTGAATGGAGGTGACTTCGCATCTCGGTGCGGAGAGTGCGGCAAGCCAAGGTGGGCCGCTGGGGTCTCCCCATGAAGTGAAGCCCTTTGCAAGGCTCCAAGGGGAGTTGCGGCGGTTCCAGCCTCCTTTCATGGCTGCCTGGTTCTGCTCGACAGACTGTCTCATTGTCTTCCCTCTGAATGGGTCTGTCTGTCTTTTAATTAGGGATTTCGCTCTGCGCAAGAGCCCTTCACAGGCCAGGCTCCTTCGCCTCTCTTTAGCGTTCTCTGTTCCTTTCCAATTTTCTGCCCCAATTTGACAGTCGAATTTCTCCTTGACTTCCAGCAGGAAGGAAGGAAGAAGGAAAGCGAGCCAAGCAGAAAGGAACCTTACGTCTCTGGCCCTTCATAGGGATGAGGAAGTAGCCAGCGCAGGAAAGTTCTGGAACTCATCCTTGACGGTCAAGGCCTCCTCCAAAGATCAGGACCAGACTTTGGCATTCACTGCCGCATTCCATGCCAGCTCATCCTTACAAGCCTGCTGCCTTCTTCCTGTCCCCTCAGGCTTGTCTCATGCTTGGGGAACATGTTCTGCAAGGGTCTAGCAGTTGCCATGCATTCTCCTCCATCTCCTCAGCAAAAGAGTCTTTGCTCCTCGGTTATGGCAGCTAGGATGACCGAAATTTCCGAGCTGTCTTCAGACAGCCACATCATTCCTTTAAAGTATATAAAGTCCCAAAGAATCCTGGGAACTGTAATTTGTTTAAGGGCATTGGAAATTGTAGCTCCGTGAGGGGTAAACTACAGTTCGAAGGATTCTTTGAGGGGAAATCACGCCTGTGCTTTAATACAGCAAAGTGGTACCTCTGGTTACATACACTTCAGGTTACATACGCTTCAGGTTACAGACTCCGCTAACCCAGAAATATTACCTCAGGTTAAGAACGTTGCTTCAGGATGAGAACAGAAATCGTGCTCCGGTGGCGCGGCAGCAGCAGGCCCCATTAGCTAAAGTGGTGCTTCAAGTTAAGAACAGTTTCAGGTTAAGTACAGACCTCTGGAATGAATTAAGTACTTAACCTGAGGTATCACTGTACAGTGGTACCTTGGTTCTCGAACTTAAACTGTTCTGGGAGTCTGTTTGACCCCCGAAATTGTTTGAAAACCAAGGAACGGCTTCCGATTGGCTGCAGGAGCTTCCTGCACTCAACCGAAAGTCGCAGAAGATGCGCCGGACATTCAGCTTCTGAAAAGTGTTCACAAATCGGAACACTTACTGGTACCTCAGGGTTTGTGGTGTTCGGGAGCCAATTTGTTCGACAACTAAGCCATTTGGGAACAAAGGTACCACTATAGTCATGTTTGGAAATGGCTACACCACACCACTCCAGACAGGTCTGATCAGCAGCGGTGATGGTGAGGATCATCTCACAATGGCCTCATTCTGCCTTTCCCTCAGCAATTCATCTAGAGCCAGGCCGTGTTGGAAAATAACAGTGTGCTCCAAAATGTGCCGTGTGAGGCAGAGTGTTCAGCCTGCCTCAAGCTCAAGCTTTGAGTACGTAAAGGCAGCAGGAAGCAGAAAGAAGGGCAATTAAATAAAATGTATGGGGAGGAGGTTATGTATGGCACAGGAAGACTGTACATTGAGATAAAGGACGCTGGTGGCACTGTGATGTAAACCACTGAGGCTCTTGGGCTTGCCAATCGGAAGGTCGGCGGTTCGAATCCCCGTGACGGGGTGAGCTCCCATTGCTCTCCCCAGCTCCTGCCAACCTAGCAGTTTGAAAGCACGCCAGTGCAAGTAGACAAATAGGTACCATTGTGGCGGGAAGGTAAACGGCATTTCTGTGCACTTAAGTCATGCTGGCCACATGACCCAGAAATTAATAACAATAACAACAATAATAATTTATTATTTATACCCCGCCCACCTGGCTGTGTTTCCCCAGCCACCCTGGGCGGCTCCCAATCAAATGTTTAAAACAGTACAGCATTAAATATTAAAAACTTCCCTGAACAGGGCTGCCTTCAGATGTCTTTTAAAGATAGGATAGCTGCTTATTTCCTTCACATCTGAAGGGAGGGTGTTCCACAGGGTGGGTGCCACTACCGAGAAGGCCCTCTGCCTGGTTCCCTGTAACCTTACTTCTCACAACGAGGAAACCTCCAGAAGGCCCTCGGCGTTGGATCTCAGTGTCCAGGCTGAACGATGGGGGTGGAGACGTCTGCAGACAAATGCTGGCTCCCTCGGCCTGAAAGCGAGATGAGCGCCGCAACCCATAGTCGCCTTTGACTGGACTTAACTGTTCAGGGGTCTTTTACCTTTTTACCTTACACTGAGATCCCTCAGGATCCCTAGCTGGATGTCTGTGGCTTATCAATGGTTGCACTGGCCCACTGTGCTGGTCCCGGGGGGGGGGGGGGAAGGTTACCGTTGGCATAGCCAAAGTCCGGTCCTGGGTCACTAGCCTGGAAACAGTTCACAAGGAGCGGGGCGAGGTCTGAAGCTGGAAGCCGGGCGGGGACAGGAACACTGGAGGGTCAGGTCTGGGTCCGGGCAGGAACAGGTACTCAACAACGATGTTGCTCCCGCAACCTGGGACCGGGCTGACTGGCCTTTATCTTCTCTGAGGCCAGGGGCGGTCCCGGCCCCCAGGAGACCCGCCTCTCCTGGCCTTAAGGCGAGCACTCCTCCTGGGAGAAACCAGTTCCCTTCACCTCTCTGCCCTGAGCCTCTGCAGTTCAGGAGAGGCCGAAGGGTTACTGGGCCCAGGGGGAGACTCACCTGTAGGCACTGAGTCCTCAACCACCTCTGGAGCCAGAGTGGATTCACCTGGTACCTGCTCCTGAGGATCCGGCACAGGTGCAGGCATTTCAGAATCAAGGCCCTGCCCCAGTTCAGCCGGCCCTGGAGGCGGGGACTCCTGTGCAGGCTGAGATTCCTCTGGTTCAGCCTCTGAATCGGATTCCCAGGCCATCACACCCGCCTTCAAGATCTATCGGCTTGGATACACATCCATGCTTTGGTGATACTCAGCAGAACATCATCCTTGTGCAATCGTCCGCTCAGCAGCATGCAACCTGCCCCCTGGTAGTTTCATATACGTACAGATCCCGAAACTTAGAAGTGGTTAATTTGGTAAGATTTCTGTGGTTGCTGAATGGCCTCTTCAAAGAGCAACAGGCCCGTGACAAGCATGTTCGAAGTAAGTGGTGTGGTTTTGATGTCTTGTCTGTTGTTTCCACCTTGTCTGCTACAATCTGTATTACTATATGAACACGAAGAATGCTACTCAATAGGAATGACCCATGGTGCCGGGTTAATTCTGTTTACAAAAGAATAAATATTATAGCAGTGGCTTATAAGAGAGAATCAATAGCTTCCTTTCACTAGGTGATCCCTTCATGTCTTCTCAAATTGATTTGCTCCCCCCAGCAGCACATCAGCATAACGCCGTGGCTATCTATTACAGGGTGACGGGGGGGTCAGGCGATTATTGAAGTATATCTGAATTTACAATATTAACGACTAGCTACGGAGTGTCCGGAGGTTCGTGGTGAATTAATTATCTGTTTAAGAAGCCATGAAGAAATCAATCAATGAAAATTTCTCACTCTTCTGAGAGAGCGAGGGAGCTTGTCAATTCTTCTTCTTGGTTTTTTTTTTAAAAAAAAAAAACTTGTATTACATTTAAAGAGACAGAATTTGCTTTTCAGGAGGTTGCTCTGCAGATGGGATTGGCTTCACCTTGCTACGCCTCTTGCCAATGATGTGCAGGAGGGCACACAGTACAAAGTGGGTACTGTGAAAGAAATGTGTGGGGCTCAGAGCCTTATGGCAGTGGAAAGGACAGCTCCCTCTTTCATCACCCCCAGTATCCACAAAGGAGTGGGTGAGGTCATAGAATCATAGAATTGTAAAGTTGGAAGGTCCAACTTTCTGCAATGCAGGGATCTTTCTTGACGCTCAAACCCACAACCCTGAGATGAAGAGTCTTATGCTCTACCAACTGAGGTATCCCTTAGTTTCTGGAGTGGCGCTATGTTGCTAAGAACACCAAAGGAACCTGCTGTTGTTGTTTAGTCGTTTAGTTGTGTCCGACTCTTTGTGACCCCATGGACCAGAGCACGCCAGGCACTCCTGTCTTCCACTGCCTCCCGCAGTTTGGTCAAACTCATGCTGGTAGCTTCGAGAACACTGTCCAACCATCTCATCCTCTGTTGTCCCCTTCTCCTTGTGCCCTCCGTCTTTCCCAACATCAGGGTCTTTTCCAGAGAAGTCATGAGGTGGCCAAAGTATTGGAGCCTCAGCTTCAGGATCTGTCCTTCCAGTGAGCACTCAAGGCTGATTTCCTTAAGAGTGGATAGGTTTGATCTTCTTGAAGTCCATGGGACTCTCAAGAGTCTCCTCCAGCACCATAATTCAAAAGCATCAATTATTCAGCGATCAGCCTTCTTTATGGTCCAGCTCTTACTTCCATACATCACTATTGGGAAAACCATCAGGCCAATGGTCCATGAAGACTATCATCCTGTTCTCACAGTGGCCAACCCTCTCAGAAGGCACAGAACCCTGCCTGGGGCCTATTCCATCACCACTGGGAAAGAGCAAGTCAGAAGAAAAGTGGCCAGAACTGTGAATGGCTACAGAAGCAAAGCAAGTACCAGAGACCTTCATATCTGCTACCGACGATGAGGTTGCCAGTCACAGAACTGCTTTGGTCCCAGCCATTTTGCTAGATCTCAAGGAGAGAAGAGGGGAAACTGGACTGAGGTTCAAACAGAGGTGTTTGCCTAGGGAAGGAAAGATGGAACAAAGGTACAGCACTGCCAAGGGTAAGGTGTGGCAATGGTTATGTTGGGAGAAAGCTGAAAGCCAAGGGTGCAGAGACAGCAGAGCACAGCTGGGCTGCATCCAAGTCCCATCCCCTGGACTAAGATCTATTATTCTTAGATTTGCCCAATTTGACCATGATGCTCAGAAGCACTCTTAATCGAATGGGAAGAGTAAATCTAGAGGACCCTACATTCAGAGTGCGTGGTGGCAGTGGCATAGCATGGGCAGGGCCACAGGGGTGGTTTTTCCTGGGCACAAAATTATTCGGGGCGCAAAATTTCAAAACAAAAAGTAAGTAGTTATAATTAAAAAAAATAGCACTCTCTCCCGCTCACACAGAAAATCTCCCAATGTTTGCGTGGGCAGACTGAGGAGCAGATTTGGCTGACGGACAGTTGTTAAGATGTCCTCTGCATGGACTTTAGAACAGTACTCATTCCTGACCAATCTCCCGTCCCACTCTCTGCCGTGTTTGCTGCTCATGAGCTGCCACGGCTGCCACTTGGGGAGCTCACTGAGCTATTGTCCCTTTGTTCCAGCCTATCAGTGGGCGGTGCCGAGGATAGTCAACTTGCCCCGGGCACTGGCAACCCATGTTACGCCACTGCATGGGGGTAGCCATCTAGTTGTGCTAGTGCAATAACTTTTAGCTGGTCAATCTGAATTCCCTACTCTCTCCTCTCTCCATGTACCTCCTAAATCTGATTCAGTGGGTTGGGGAAAACCCCAGAGCAGATTTAGGATGTGTGGGGGGGAGTACATTGGTAGAGGAGAGGGCAGAGAAGTTACACTACAAAGCCAAAAGTCATTGCACTAGAACAAACGTTTGGTTGAATCCTACCCAATGCCTTTGCCTAGCTTTCCCCTCTTAGGAAGGGTTGCTTCCCAGGCCTCATGAATCTGCTGGAACAAGTTGAGGTGATCCCTCAGCCAGCAACACCCATGCCTCTAATCAGAATGGGCGCAAGAGCCCATATTAACACAGGAGCATCTGTGCCATTACGCATCACACAGGCTGTCAAATTGCCGCCGCATTTTGGACTTCTCCCCACAGCACGTCACAGCAAGCCCTGGTGCAGCAGGCTCCATTGGCAGCTGCCCAAAGGCAGAGAGATGGAGAGATCCCTTCTTTGCAGATCCATGTCGATTTGGACTTGGCTATGACGCCCAAAGCAAATTTGGCGTTTTATTCCTCCTTCAGCTGGCTTCTAGTACAATTAGATCTAGCAAGTGTGTCTGGATCTTTCTATAGTATTAGGGGATGCACTTATGCAACACCAAAAGAGAGAGAGAGAGAGGCAAAACAAGGATAAAAAAAAATGCATTTCCTAATTTATATGTTTAACTGCAAATTTAGAAATGATTAATTTAAACAGAAATACATCTTACTCTAGTTAGAAAGACTGTGGCCAGGTCATCTGTGTGTCTGCTCAATCTGCTTTCTAGGTGCTAACCATAAGAAGGGAGGAGGATCAGGGCCTTGAAGTTGTCCATCAAGAGTTAGAATAGGCTTCTTCAACCTCAGCCCTCCAGATGTTTTGAGACTACAATTCCCATCATCCCTGACCACTGGTCCTGCTAGCTAGGGATCATGGGAGTTGTAGGCCAAAAACATCTGGAGGGTCGAGGCTGAGGAAGCCTGTGCTAACCCCTGATGAACAATTTCTAGGCCCCGATTCTCCTCCCTTCTTATGGTTCTCTCACCTTAAACCAAACATAGACACACAATCCTTCGAAGAGGAGACTGTTCTCTGTAAAATAGGATACACAAACCCTTTCCCCCCCATATGTGGTGGACTTCTAAGAAAGCAAAGGTATTTTGGGAAATGATATAGGATTCAATAAAAAAGATGTTTAATATCATCATAAAGGTAAAGGGACCCCTGACCCTAAGGTCCAGTCACGGACGACCCTGGGGTTGTGGCGCTCATCTTGCTTTACTGGCCGAGGGAGCTGGCGAACCAGAGCAGAGCACGGAAACGCTGTTTACCTTCCTGCCAGAGTGGTGCCTATTTATCTACTTGCACTTTGACATGCTTTTGAACTGCTAGGTTGGCAGGAGCAGGGACCGAGCAACAGGAGCTCACCCCGTCGCGGGGATTCGAACTGCCGACCTACTGATCGGCAAATCCTAGGCTCTGTGGTTTAACCCACAGCAGCACCCGCATATTGGGGCTTATTCCCTTTCCTCCAAGCTCTCCAGACATGGTCCATGCTTATAGCGCCATGTCCAAGTGCTGCAAACCAGCTATAGGTAACCTATTAAGCCGAGGAACTGCATTCTTCTGCCAGTCAAGGAACTGGCCCTACCTAGAACTGTCTGGTGTTTACATGTTCCATTGGCGCACTCTGCTGGCGTGTTGAATGGGCACTCCTCACATGCCCCTGACATGTTGTGCTACAGCCTTAAAAAGCGGGTTTTTGTGAGGAATGTTCTGGGGAGGAGCAGGGCAGGGATAGCGCTGAGACTTTAAAGCACTCATTCCTGTGCCTGGAAAACACGGGGGTAAAGTTAAGTGTGTCCCTCATATGGCCTGGAGCTAATTTCACCTATCTCATTTAATAATTCTACACATTGCAATGACCACAGGTTAAATTGTTGCTGTGTCTGTGACTCACATGTTTGTCTCAGCGCAGGAAAGGAGAAATAAGGGACATTTCACAGTAAGACTTAAAATATATCCTCCAATATTATTTCTTCTTCTTCTTCTTCTTCTTCTTCTTCTTCTTCTTCTTCTTCTTCTTCTTCTTCTCCTTCTCCTTCTCCTTCTCCTTCCCCTTCCCCTTCCCCTTCCCCTTCCTCTTCCTCTTCCTCCTTTCCTCCTCCTCCTCCTCCTCTTCTTCTTCCCTGTGTATCTGACTGGGTTGCCCCAGCCACTCTGGGCAGCTTCCAACATATAATAAAACATTAAACATAAAAAACCCCTTCCCTAGACAGGGCTGCCTTCAGATGTCTTCTAAAGGTTGTATAGTTACTTATCTCCTTGGCTCGGGGCTTGCATAACATTTTGCCAATGAAAATAAGGATGCCCTGCCTTACCGTCTAACATTTCTTTGATGAAAATGGGGATGTCCTAAAGAAAAGTGGGACATTCTGGGATCAAATGAGAAGCCAGGATGACTTCTGTAAATAAGGGAAACACTTGGAAGGTCTGTTATAAGTGTTTATAAAGGAAAGCTAACACTTAGCTGTGGTCTAAACCACTGATCCTAGGGCTTGCTCATCAGAAGGTCGGCAGTTCGAATCCCCGCGATGGGGTGAGCTCCCATTGCTCAGTCCCTGCTCCTGCCAACCTAGCCGTTCGAAAGCACAAAAGTGCAAGTAGATAAATAAGTACCACTCTGGCGGGAAGGTAAACGCTGCTCTGGTTCGCCAGAAGCGGCTTGGTCATGCTGGCCACATGACCCGGAAGCTGTACGCCAGCTCCCTCGGCCTATAGAGCAAGATTAGGGCCGCAACTGCAGAGTCGTTTGCGACTGGACCTAGCGGTCAGGGGTCCCTTTACCTTTTAACAGAAAACCTTCAGGTTTTCTGCAGGCAGACCCCATCTGTCCCTGCTGCCCCACACTTTCCCGAGATTCCCTAATACTTTAGGTGAGATTTTGAAAGACAGGACTAGAACTTTGTAGGAGAGCTTCTTTGTGGCGCACTAACTGGTTTAAGGGCTGTAATTATCTCTCTGAGAGAAACTGTAAATTGGATTAAGGCTCTGAGTTGCAGCTGAATGAGCTCCTCCATTGCCCCACCTGGTGGGCTGCTGTGCGATAACAAATATAAGAGGAAAGGGGGGGGAGGGTTGAAAGTGCAGAGAAATCGAATTTGGATTCCACTTCACACTCATGGCTTCCTTCTGGAAAAAATGAATTTTTTCCGGCAGAAAAAGCTGGCATAGGCTACGCTGGCAGTATCAGCGCCGGGGCTCGTATCATCTGCTGGCGCTCTTCCGGAAACACGATCCCCTCCATTATCGGGAGGAAATAAATAAATAAACAGCAGGAGATGTTTTGGCAAAGGAGCAGGAAAAGGAACAGAGAGCGATGCGTGTCAACACAGTGTGCTTGCGGCCAGCTCTGTCTGTTGCAGGCAGGAGTGGGGGGAGTCAAGGAGCAGGGAGAAAGATAGGAAGTTTGGGTTATTCTCCATTCCCACCCCCCCACTGCCTTCTACAGTGGCACCTCGGGTTAAGTACTTAATTCGTTCCGGAGGTCCGTTCTTAACCTGAAACTGTTCTTAACCTGAAGCACCACTTAGCTAATGGGGCCTCCTGCTGCTGCCGTGCCGCCGGAGCACGATTTCTGTTCTCATCCTGAAGCAAAGTTCTTAACCAGAGGTACTATTTCTGGGTTAGCGGAGTCTGTAACCTGAAGCATATGTAACCTGAAGCGTATGTAATCCGAGGTACCACTGTATAAGCTTTAGAAGACATCTGAAGGCAAGTTTGTATAGGGAAGTTTTTAAAAATGTTTAATGTTTTATTGTGTTTTTTTATATTTTGGAAGCCACCATTGAAAGAAACCCACCATTTTATAAAAACCTGACCTACATGTCAGACGGACCTACGTAGGAAGCCCCATGCTTTGACCCGATGCTGGAAAGGAACCTCAGCAGTAGAACATTGTGACTTCCTCTCTGAGAGTTTCTGGCCCAGGGTACCTTTCAAATCAACACGACACCATCCAGGGAGGCCTCAGTACGTAAAATCATAGAGTTGTAGCGTCGGAAGGGTCCTGAGGGTCATCCATTCCAACCCCCTGCAATTCAGGAATCTCAGCTAAAGCATCCATGACAGATGGCCATCCAACCTCTGCTTCGAAACTTCCAAGGATGGAGAGTCCGCAACCTCCCTAGGGAGACCGTTCCACCATCAAACAGCTCTTACTGTCAGAATGTTCTTCCTCATGTTTAGTCGTAATCTCCTTTCCTGTAGCTTGAAGACATTGTTTTGAGTGCCACCCTCCAGAGCAGGAGAAAACAAGCTTGTTTCCCCTTAAATAACAGTAACAGTAACAGTAACAGTAACAGTAACAGTAACAGTAACAGTAACAGTAACAATAACAATAACAATAACAATAACAATAACAATAACAATAACAATAACAATAACAATAACAATAACAATAATTTATTATTTATACCCCGCCCATCTGCCTGAGTTTTCCCAGACACTCTGGGCGGCTTCCAATTAAGTGTTAAAAACAATACAGAATTAAACATTAAAAACTTTCCTAAAGAGGGCTGCCTTCAGATGTCTTTTAAAGAGAAGATAGCTGCTTATTTCCTTCAAATCTGAAGGGAGGGCGTTCCACAGGGCGGGCGCCACTACCGAGAAGGCCCTCTGTCTGGTTTCCTGTAATCTCACTTCTCGCAATGAGGGAACCGCCAGAAGGCCCTCGGCGCTGGATCTCAGTGTCCGGGCTGAACGATGGGGGTGGAGACGCTCCTTCAGGTATACAGGACAGAGGCCTTCCATGTGACAGCCCTTGAGCTCTCCTCTCTCCTCTCAGTCTCCTCTTTTCCAGGCTAAACATACCTGGTTCCTTTGACTGTTCCTCATAAGGCATGGTTTTGAGACCCTTGATCATCTTGGTCGCCCTCTTCTGCACCATGTTCCAGCTTGTCATTATCCTCCTTCTCACTCAGGGCAGGACAAAATGGACAAGCAACACTTTACAGTTCCCCAGACTACAACCCCCATCACCCCTGACTGCTGATCCCATTAGCTAGGGATGATGTGTCTGAGGTGGGGAGCAAGGCTGAAGGGGCAGGAGTGGTTGGCTACTAGGTGGTTGCTGGTCAGCCAAGAGGATCTTGGAAGCTGTGTGGAGGCTGCGGGGCCTTCAGAAGATAATGCAGAGATGTTGTCTGGCCATCTGCTGCTTAGCGCAACACTGAGCTATGGATGAAAGCTACCTGGAAGGATAAAGCCAAGCAGGGTGGATCTGTTATTAAACTAACGAAGCTTAAACTTCAGGGCTCCTAATCCTAGAGGACCAAGACCAGGGCAAGATTTGGATGAAGAGAGGCCCTAGGCTACTCCAAAAACTAGACTGGATTGCTTAACTCAAGAGATTCTAACAAATCTACCAACTAGCTTCCTGGAATCTGCTCTGCTACTGACTCGCTAGCATGAGTGAGGAAGGATAATATTTAATCAATATATCCTCTCCTACTATCCACACGGATAAGGGACACGGGTGGCGCTATGGGTTAAAACACAGAGACTAGGACTTGCCGATCAGAAGGTTGGTGGTTCGAATCCCTGTGACGGGGTGAGCTCCTGTTGTTCGGTCCCTGCTCCTGCCAACCTAGCAGTTTGAAAGCACGTCACAGTGCAAGTAGATAAATAGGTACTACTGTGGCAGGAAGGTAAACGGTGTTTCCGTGTGCTGCTCTGGTTCGCCAGAAGCAGCTTAGTCATGCTGGCCACATGACCCGGAAGCTGTACGCCGGCTCCCTCGGCTAGTAAAGCGAGATGAGCGCCGCAAACCCAGAGTCGGCCACGACTGGACCAAATGGTCAGGGGTCCCTTTACCTTTTACCTCTCCTACTATCCACAACTTTCCTGCAAAAGCAGTGCCAGAACTCACCATGAACGCTTCCCTTGTTCTCTTATAGTGGCAATGAGGCTCACCTGAGAGGTGCTGGAACTGAGTTCCGTCAAGTTCCAGCTGGAAAATAGCCCTGGGAAATTTTTATTCACACCAGTGACTTTGGCATGTGAGATAATCCAGTATAGTAATTTAAATCAAAATTTGAGATGTAGTAGTTTATACAGTGGTACCTCGGGTTAAGTACTTAATTCGTTCCGGAGGTCCATTCTTAACCTGAAACTGTTCTTAACCTGAAGCACCACTTTAGCTAATGGGGCCTCCTGCTGCTGCCGCACCGGCAGAACACGATTTCTGTTCTCATCCTGAAGCAAAGTTCTTAACCCAAGGTACTATTTCTGGGTTACCAGAGTCTGTAACTTGAAGCGTATGTAACCTGAAGCGTATGTAACCCGAGGTACCACTGTGTATGTTTGTAGATAGATAGATAGATAGATAGATAGATAGATAGATAGATAGATAGAAATCTGTCATGGAACAAACCGTTTTGAAGCAGACAACAGCAGTTGCCCAGACCTCGTTGCTGGTTGTGAAGGGGCGCCGATAACAGTTCAAGCTTCAGGGCCCCCCAAAATAGAGGTCCTTCACCTTGCATCAAAGAAGAGGCTGATTCTCCAGGGCTACCTCTGAAAAAGGAGACCAGGACATTAGCCCATGCTTTGAGAGACGGGGCAATTTAAAGAGACAGCCCAATCGACAAGCTGCTTGAGAGAATGCAATAGGTTTTAGGCCTATTCAGGCAATTAATTAAATGTGATTTAAATACAATAAGGGTTTTGCCTTAATTTGTGGATTTAGGCTGGTGTCTTTTCAACACAGAGATGGCTAAGAGAAAGGCTGCCTTTTCAGGATTTTGTAACCGATGAAAGAGTGAAAGAGAAATATATTATATTATATTATATTATATTATATTATATTATATTATATTATATTATATTATATTATATTATATTATATTATATTATTAATGGGGGGGGTGCGCGCACCATATATTCTCAATACAGTGGTACCTCAGGTTAAGAACTTAATTCGTTCTGGAGGTCCGGTCTTAACCTGAAACTGTTCGTAACCTGAAGCACCACTTTAGTTAATGGGGCCTCCTGCTGCCACCGCGCCGCTGGTGAGTGATTTCTGTTCTCATCCTGAAGCAAAGTTCTTAACCCGAGGTACTCTTTCTGGGTTAGCGGAGTCTGTAATCTGAAACATCTGTAACCTGAAGCGTCTGTAACCAGAGGTACCACTGTACCTGACATTTAGAAAACATCTGAAGGAAGCCCTGTTTAGGGAAATAGGAGCTCCATGCAGCCAATTGGAAGCCGTGCCTTGGTTTCTGAATGTTTTGGAAGTGAAACGGACTTCCAGGCCGGAATCCGTTCGACTTCCGAGGTACGGCTGTACTGTGATTTTAGCTTTAGGTTTCTCTCTGCTGGAGATGTAAATGCTTCAATCATTTTTAATTATATTTTAAAAATATTGCATATTATCATTTTCTCTTTGCGAGCCATCCTGATAACTATCTTATTGGGAGCCCAGTATACATACCACAAATAATTAACTTCCAAATGAGCATATACAGAGTCAGGGCTGTAACCATGTTTTGCTCAGGGCCAAGTACAGTATTGTTACACATACACCACTTCTCTGAGTGTGTGGGTTGTAGCAGTTACCCAGGTTTGCTTCCTTTCTCTCATTTTGTAATATTTGAGCTTATTTACAAATTTACAGGGAGAGCACTCAGATCTCCATCAGAACCTCTAAGGACTCTAAACTTGTCAGGATCCAAAACTTAGCACTCCCATTCTCTTTTGCCTCAGCCCAACACTAGAATTGTCTGTTTTTCTCTTTTACAGGAACATCCCTCAGCACTCCAGTAGATATTTATGTAGATATTTGCTGGCTCCTCAGAAGACCATAAAGAAGGCTGATCGCTGAAGAATTGATGCTTTTGAATTATGGTGCTGGAGGAGACTCTTGAGAGTACCATGGACTGCAAGAAGATCCAACCTCTCCATTCTGAAGGAAATCAGCCCTGAGTGCTCACTGGAAGGACAGATCCTGAAGCTGAGACTCCAATACTTTGGCCACCTCATGAGAAGAGAAGACTCCCTGGAAAAGACCCTGATGTTGGGAAAGATGGAGGGCACAAGGAGAAGGGGACGACAGAGGATGAGATGGTTGGATAGTGTTCTCGAAACTACCAGCATGAGTTTGACTAAACTGTGGGAGGCAGTGGAAGACAGGAGTGCCTGGCGTGCTCTGGTCCATGGGGTCATGAAGAGTCGGACATGACTAAACGACTAAACAACAACAACAACAGAAGACACTGAGAACAGTTAGTCCCTATTTAGTTCCCATGGCAACATGTCACCTTGAATTTACCTAGGACGTGGGTGGTGCTGTGGTCTAAACCACTGAGCTTCTTGGGCTTGCCAATCGGAAGGTCGGCGGTTCGAATCCCTGGGACAGGGTGAGCTCCTGTTGCTCTGTCCCAGCTCCTGCCAACCTAGCAGTTCGAAAGCACACCAGTGCAAGTAGATAAATAGGTACTGCTGCGGTGGGAAGATAAACAGCGTTTCCGTGCCCCCATGGCTTATGTCACAGTGTCTTGTTGCGCCAGAAGCAGTTTAGTCATGCTGGTCACATGACCCGGAAAACTGTCTGTGGACAAACGCCGGCTCCCTTGGCCTGAAAGCGAGATGAGCGCCACAACCCCATAGTTTCCTTTGACTGGACTTAACCGCCCAGTCCTTTACCATTACCTTTACCTTTACCTAGAAATAAGGTGATACCTGCCAGAGTTGGAAGGGACCCTGGAGGTCATCTTGCCCGGCCCGCAAGCTTTGCAACAATAAGAAGTGTAACGAAAGTGCTTGTAGCAGTTGCTATCACCAGAACCTGGAACGTACCATATCTGTGACACAGGTGGCTTCTGATTGTGATTGATTGCATTGCAATTAGATCAAATAATAACGGCTGCAATTTGGGAAATGTTCCTAATTTATTTAGCTCATTCTGGACATGAAGAAATGTTGTTGTTGTTTTTTTAAAAAAATATTCCTGCCGGGGAATAAATCTCTCTCTCTCTCTCTCTCTCTCTCTCTCTCCCTCCCTCCCTCTCCCTCTCCCTCTCCCTCTCCCTCTCCCTCTCCCTCTCCCTCTCCCTCTCCCTCTCCCTCTCCCTCTCCCTCTCCCTCTCCCTCTCCCTCTCCCCCCCTGCTCAATGATAAACTCACTTGGATGACCTTGGGCCAGTCAACAT
The DNA here is from genome assembly GCF_964106915.1 of Podarcis gaigeae. Classification (NCBI taxonomy): domain Eukaryota; kingdom Metazoa; phylum Chordata; class Lepidosauria; order Squamata; family Lacertidae; genus Podarcis; species Podarcis gaigeae. Next base: position 14,386,824 of record NC_139681.1, read on the forward strand.
CTCTCAGTCCAATCTACACTGAAGGGATGTTGTTAGAAGAAAAGATCGGGGAAGAAACATACATGCCACTTTGAGTTCATTGCAGAAAGGCAATGAAATCAATAAACCATTCATTCATTTATGGTACATGTAGTAGCAACACACATTTTCCTGACCTTCAACATTTCTCTGATGAAAATAGGGGCATCTTATTCGATAATAATAACAATAGCAATAATAAATTTATTATTTATACCCCACACATCTGAATGGGTTGCCAGCCACTCTGGGTAGCTTCCAAAATATATAAAAACACAATAAAACATTAAACATTTTTTAAAACTTCCCTATACAGGGCTGCCTTCAGATGTCTTCTAAAGCTTATATATTATTATACAACCTTCTAAAGGTTGTTGTTGTTGTTAAAGAGGACACCCCTATTTTCATTGGAGAAATGTTGGAACGATGTGCTTGTGGGCGCACACCATTTTGTGGTTCGCCTCAGTCGCCACAATGTCTCGGGCCGGCCTTGATGGGGCCGTGTGCTCTCAGCTCTTCCCACAGAAGATATGAATGGCTTCCACTCTCTGAAATGGCAGCACTCCTTCCGTGGAGAGGATACCCTGTTCTAAGCCTTTGCCGTTTTCCCCCCAGCTACCAAAGATAAAGGCTTCTGGAAAGCGACCAACTCGGCTGCTGTTTGTAGAGGTGTTAATGTTTAGCTGTTCCATTTCAACAATGAGGCCATCATCACTGCCCCTCCGTCTCCCTGCCAGCTGGCAAGAGGAGAGCCGCTGGCAAGGCAGTGCCAACCACAACCACCCTGGGCCTCCGATGCTAACAGAGAGCAGAAGCGAGGATGGGAAAGGAGCAGATCCTATGAGCTGAAGTGCCGCAAAAGTGCCATATTCCTGCATGCGAAAAATGGGGTAATGCCCCGCTACCTTAAAAAAATTCTAGTTTGCCTTTGGATGATTGGTGACACCCCTGCCACTCTTTTGAGTGTTGCAGACCCTCCAAGTGTCCCTATTTTCCAGGGACAGTCCCGGATTTACAGAAGACATCGCAGTTTCTGATTTGATCCCTGGATGTCTTGCTTTTCCTTAAAGGTAAAGGTAAAGGGACCCCTGACCATTAGGTCCAGTCATGACCGACTCTGGGGTTGCGGCGCTCATCTCGCTTTACTGGCCAAGGGAGCCAGCGTACAGCTTCCAGGTCATGGGGCCAGCATGACTAAGCCGCTTCTGGCGAACCAGAGCAGCGCATGGAAACGCCGTTTACCTTCCCGCAAGAGTGGTACCTATTTATCTACTTGCTTTCGAACTGCTAGGTTGGCAGCAGCAGGGACTGAGCAACAGGAGCTCACCCCATCATGGGGATTTGAACCGCCGACCTTCTGATCGGCAAGTCCTAGGCTCTGTGGTTTAACCCACAGTGCTACCCACGTCCCTCCTTTTCCTTAGGATGTCCCTATTTTCATCAGAGAAAAGCTGGAGGGTATGGAGTTAGCCTTTACAACCTTTACGAGAAATCTGAAGGCAGCCATGTCTAGGGAAGCTTTTTAATGTGTAATGTTTCATTGTGTTTTTATATATGTTGGAAGCTGCTCAGAGTGGCTGAGGCAACACAGTCAGATGGTCGGGTTGTTGTTGTTGTTGTTGTTGTTGTTGTTATTATTATTATTAATTTTTCATATGTTTTCTAAAAGTCAGATAGTTGTTTATTTCCTTGACAGCTGATGGGAGGGCATTCCACATGGCAGGTGCCGCTACTGAGAAGGCCCTCTGCCTGTAGCTTTGCTTCTCGCAGTGAGGGAACCACCAGAAGGCCCTCAGAGCTGAACCTCAGTGTCCGGGCTGAATGATGGGGTGCAGCCACTTATTATTATTATTATTATTATTATTATTATTATTATTATTATTTACATCCCTATTTCCATTGGTTAAATGTTGGAGGGTATGCTATTCTGCATGCCCTCCTAAGACTTCAGGTACAAATATGTGTGAATAAGCCATATTTCTAAGAAACTGTATACTCCATTGTTCCTTGAATTTCCCATGGAAACACGACCGTCGATCAGCGACTGGAACCCACAGGAATCTTGCAAGTGCTCGGCAAAGGTTTGGGGTCATGTCTAACAATACTTTATTCTGAAAAGGTGGCCTCAGTGGCTCAGAGTGCCTTCCACCAGCTTTGACTGGTGGCCCAGCTCCGCCCCTATCTGGACAGGGGTAGCCTAACTACTGTTGTCTATGCTCTGGTAGTCTCAAAGTCAGATTACTGCAATGCGTTATATGTAGGGCTGCCTCTGAAGATGGTTCAGAAACTTCAGCTAGTGCAGAATTCAGCGGCCAGGTTGCTCACTAGAGTAAGACGGTTTGAGCATATTACACTGATCCTGGTCTGACTGCACTGGCTACCAATGAGTTTCTGGGCTCAATTCAAAGTGCTGGTTTTGACCTATAAAGCCTTAAATGGCTCAGGACCTCAGGACCTCAAGGACTCCCTCCTTCCAGATGAACCTACCTGGACACTGAGATAATCTTCTGAGGCCTTTTTTCGTGTGCCTCCTCCTTGAGAGGTCCGGAGGGTGGCAACACAAGAACGGGGCCTTCTCTGCAGTGGCTCCCCACCTGAAGAATGCTCTCCCCAGGGAAGTTTGGTGCCTTCATTATACACCTTTAGGTGCCAAGCAAAATAACCCCAGGCATTTGTTTAATCTGATTGACATCTTATGTTCTTTGCGGGGGGGGGGGGTGTTATTGGGTTGTTTTTATTTTGATTATATAGTGGTTTTTATGTTGATCTTTTCTGGAAGAAACCGGAAGGACCAGAAAGGGTTACTTCCAGGTTTCGCAGCTCACAAGCCCTAAATCGTACTTCATGCATGCGCACAAGCACCAAATTGCGCCGTGCATCTGCGCAGATACAGAGCTTCAGGTTGTGCGCTTTTCATGTTGCGAATGGGCCTCCGGAACAGATCCCGTTCGCAACCAGAGGTACCACTGTATTGACTGTGAAGCTGAACTGAATGCACTGTCTTATTCACTTGTGGATTGTGAATGGTTGTTACAGTTGTGTAAAGACATGAGAATTCCTGTCCAATGTCCAATCGAGGTTTATCAGCAAAGCCAAACATGCTTTGTTGTCCTGATAAACCTGGATTGGACATTTCCCGTGAGGCTGCAAGGTCTCTGGAATGTAAACAGAGTCCTGTGACTCCACGCAGCTGCTCAGTGAGAAACAGAAACTAACATTGACCACATGCTCTGTCTGCGGGTGTCTCATATTTAAAGAGAATTCTGATTCATATATATTATACATATATACAGCACGGTCACATCTTGTGTTGGGGTTGTATTCCGGGAATGGCATGTACATGCAAAAATGCACATATTCAAACTGCTTCCTTGGAAATGCTTCTGGCATGGGCATCCTTTATTCTGGACCAGTGTACCAAGCAAAATCTATCCCCCACTTATTGGGCAAGTCACACTCAGCGTACAGGCTCTGGGATGCTCTCGTGAATGTCACAGGGCTCTCCAAGTTCCTGCAAGATCTTGCGAAAGCATCCTACAGCCCTTTGAGCAAGGCAGTAAATGAGACAGACAGCTTCAAAGCTTTTTCCATGCCAGGAAAACCTGGCTCAAAAAGACCTCTAAAGCTCTCTTCCTTGCGTGCAGTTAATTTGTGTAGTTCAAACCGGCCAGCTTTCAACTGCGTCAGGTTGAAATTGTGCACCCAATGCAATTGTACTGTATGTGAAATCCCAACACTAGAGTAACAATAGTTTCAAGATCTCTCTCTGTTGCTGATCTTCGTCAACGAACGTAAACAGTAATATTTTAGAACCAAATTCTGTTAATTCTCAGACTTGGTATTTATTTTCCGTTTGATCAAAAAGGCGTATTGGTAATCTTTCTTTCTTGTAATAACTGCATAAGCTCAGCATATGACTTGACTATATTGTTATCAATCACGTCTTTATGTATGTCAATATCAGATACTTCCCATAGCTTATCACTAACAAGATGTTGACTGGAGTTGAGCTTCCCCTCTCATATTACCGCTGTCAAAGGCCATATTCCTGATGCCCATTTCATATAGTATTTCTTCTCAGTTTCTAATGCCATTTTTACAATGAAGTTACTACTCATATAATACTTCTCATCTCCCTCCTTTTTAAAAGCCAAATCAATGGAGGTACTACATAGTCGTTCATTTCATGTCAGAGATTGATGACCAGCCAGGCAACATCAATATTAATTTAGATGTATGATAATAGAGTTGAAGAGTCAATGCTCCTACCCCTCCATTCCTCTCTTTTTTAATAAATTATTTTCTGTTTCACTCTTGAGGTTTATTTTAATTGTTCCAGCTAAATTTTAATAATTCAAATTATTGCCCTAACTCTCTGATCCCACGGAACTGCTAGGCAGCTCAAAGCAGCCCAATGACATGAGAACATTCAACATGTGTGTAGCACTAATCCATATTTTGCAGAGTTTTGTTCACATGTTGGCTTTCCCTTTAACCACATGTACTGTCATTTTTATATAATAATTAAGTAGAATTATGGGACGCGGGTGGCGCTGTGGTCTAAACCACAGAGCCTAGGGCTTGCCGATCAGAAGGTTGGCGGTTCGAATCTCCGTGACAGGTTGAGCTCCTGTTGCTCGGTCCCAGCTTCTGCCCACCTAACAGTTCGGAAGCACGTCAAAGTGGAAGTAGATAAATAGGTACCGCTCCAGCGGGAAGGTAAACAGTGTTTCCATGTGCTGTTCTGGTTCGCCAGAAGCAGCTTAGTCATGCTGGCCACATGACCCTGAAGCTGTCTGTGGACAAACACCAGCTCCTTCAGCCTATAGAGTGAGATGAGCATCGTAACCCCAGAGCTGTCCACGACTGGACCTAACAGTCAGGGGTACCTTTACCTTTACCCATACCTTACACATCTTCTTCTTTCTTTTTTGGTGAACACTCGTAGCTATGTAAGATTGTCTTCCATGAACACAATTTTAACAGTACGTGACTGTGGAGGCCAATTCTGGATCCACACGTCCTCCTACAGTGGGGACATAAGTTTCCAGGCTTGAGTTGATCACAATTAGGGTTTGCCAAGTGTGCCTTCCTCTTAGCATGTTTCTCCCTTGCGTTCTGAGCTTGAGTGTCTTCAAAGCCCATGCCTCCTTTGGTAAAGGCTGTTCTCCAACTGGAGCGCTCGCAGCCCAGTGTTTCCCAGTTGTTGGTGTTTATACTACATTTTTAAAGATTTGCCTTGAGAGAGTCTTTAAACCTTTTTTTGTTGACCACCAGGATTACGCTTTCCATTTTCAAGTTTGGAATAGAGTACAGTGGTACCTCATGATGCGAACGGGATCTGTTCCAGAGCCCCGTTCGCATGCAGAAGAGAACGCAACCTGCGACTGCGAGTCTGCGTGTGCATGGGTTGCGATTCGCCACTTCCGTGCATGCATGTGATGTCATTTTGACCGTCTGCGCATGCACAAGCAGCGAAACCCAGAAGTAACGCATTCTGTTACTTCCAGGTCACCATGGAGCGCGACCCAAAAGTGCTCAACCTGAAGCGTATTCAACTCAAGGTATGACTGTCGTTGTTTTGGAAGACGATAATCAGGCATCCACATGACATGACCAGTCCAATGAGGTTGATGTTGAAAAATCATTGCTTCAATACAGGTGATCTTTGTTTCTTCCAGTACACTGGCATTAGTTTGCCTATCTTCCCAAGTGATGTGTCATTTTTTTTGGAGGAAGGTACGCCAGAAGCGGTTTGGTCATGCTGGCCACGTGACCTGGAAAGCTGTCTGTGGACAAACACTGGCTCCCTCGGCCTGCAAGCGAGATGAGCGCCACAGTTCCATAGCCTCTGTCAGGGAACTGACATCGGAGCCAGAGGCGGAGGCAAGGCTCCCAAGTGATGCTGGAGAAGGGCCCAGCAGGGAAAGAGGCAGCTCATTGGCTGGGGAAGGAAATCAGCGTAACACCAGGGATAAAGGGGGGCAGATGGGGGAATCGGTGAGGGGGCTCCAGGACCCATCGCCGGAGACCAGCGGGGAGAGCACGGGTCCTCCGCTACCCACACCCACCCTGCGCAGAAGACTTCCGCGCAGGGAAAGTAGGCGTAGACTTGGCGTCAAAGAACTTCTTTGCTGGAAGAAGTTCAAGAAACGCCCACTGACGGATTCTGCTAGCGACTGAAACAGCCACGAAGTGAAGGGCTGTCCAGACAGAAAGGGTTTAACCAGGTAACCTAGCCAGGAGTGGCGGCAACTTACGCACGAACAACCCCATATAACCATTACAGCCTCCTTCGACTGGACTTAACCTTCCAGGGGGGTCCTTTACCTTTTTACCTTACCATTGCAACCTGTGGTTCCTGAGGATTTGCACTGCAAAGGCAACAGGCAGGACTCCAAGATCCCAGCGCATCTAGTTTCACCCTGAGCTAGGCCTAAATGGGGGCGCCAGATGGTCTTTGGAGCTTCAAGCCATGCCTGCAAAGTGGGATTGGCTGCATTTCTCGTATGCAGATTAATTCTGTTTTATCGGCAGCAAATTGTCTCTTCAAACATTTTGATCTCCCTCTGTCTCCTTCCCTCCGTTCCCTTTTACTGTGTGCTTTATCACCCTTGCTGCTTTAAAAAGCGGGAATATGATTTATGTTGGAAATTAATGAGTAGAATCAGCTGATGCTTGAACCATCCTCATGTCTCACATTTCTTAACTCTTGTGCTGATATTTGAACAAGGTGAAGAATAACTGGGAGGCGCTTGGGCCAGACTCCACAATAAAGGACAACAAGGGAAGAGATTTGGGCGACAGTGGAAAGGCAGGATGTTTTCCTTTGGCCAAAGGGCAAAGGAACCTTCTTCCCCTGCTTTATTTCTCCTAACACCTGGTTTAACACTACCCATTGCATGTTATCAACATGCTAAGCCTTGCTCCCCTCCCGCCAGGCAATACAGTGGTACCTTGGTTCTCAAACGCCTTGGTACTCAAACAACTTGGAACCCAAACACTGCAAACCCGGAAGTAAGTGTTGCGGTTTGTGAACTTTCTTCGGAAGCCAAACATGCTCTGTTTTGAGTGCCAAGCTTCCGATTTGAGTGCCATACTTCCATTTTGAGTTCCACACTTCCGTGTTGAGTGTTACGCTGAGGTCTGTCTGTTTTTGCTATTTATTTTGCATTCTTGTTTTTGCGGCTCTTTTTGTTTTGTTTTTGTGACTGTGTGGAACCCAGTTCAGCTCCTGACCGATTGATTGATTGTGTGACTGCAGTACATTGTTTATTGCTTTCATTTTATGGATCAATGGTCTCGTTAGAGAGTAAAATTCATGTTGAATTGCTGTTTTAGACGTTGTTTTTAAAAGTCTGGAACGGATTAATCCATTTTGCATTACTTTCTATGGGGAAAGGCGCCTTGGTTTTGGAACGCTTTGGTTTTGGAACGGGCTTCCGGAATGGATTAAGTTTGTGAAACAAGGTATCACTGTAATGTGAAGCAGGACAGAAGTGGAGGAAAAACACACTGCACTGAGAACCAATCTATATGTTATACAGTGGTGCCCCGAAAGACGAATGCCTCACAAAACGAAAAACACGCAAGACGAAAGGGTTTTTCGGTTTTTGCGTCGCTTCACTAGACGATTTTCCCTATGGGATTGCTTCGCAAGACGAAACGTCTTGCGAGTTCTTGCGAGTTTGTTTCCTTTTTCTTAAAGCCGCTAAGCCGCTAATAGCCGCTAAGCCGCTAATAGCCGTGCTTCGCAAGACGAAAAAACCACAAGACGAAGAGATTCTCGGAACGGGTTAATTTCGTCTTGCGAGGCACCACTGTATAACAGCTCTGTGCTTGAAGATTCCAGCGGGGACGGTCAGAAAGACATGCAAGATTAAATCTAGACTAGGGCCCCTGTTTGTGGGGGGCGGGGGGTCAACTCTCCCACATGCCATGGCCTAATCTAGACTAAAGAGCAGGGTGCCAAAACTGCTTTAAAAAAAGAAGTAGACTAGCGGCTCAAAACCGAAGTGACATGTAGTGTTAGGGTGTGTTGAATTTTTCAACTTTCAGCTTCCCCAAATGAGGGTCGCTAAAAAAACTGTAACCTGACTTAGGAATTCAAAGGCTATTTTGCTGAAATAGACCTCATAATGTTTATTAAAAATCATTCATTTTGGGTTTAAGAATATCGAACGAACATATTACAACAATTGAAGGATGTACATGAATGAAATTTTGGGTAGTATTAGTCCATAGTGTTAAGTACACATAGAATGTAAACATGACAAATGCGTAAATATAAAGAAAATATAGAGAAACCAGAAGAAGGAGGGAGGGAAGTACAAATTCATTTAGAGTTAAAGTATTAAGGTTAAAAGAAGTAAGGTATGAATTATGTATTATGATGGCGAAATTTGTAAAACCAATAAAGATCATTTTAAAAAAAGGAATTCAAAGGCTATTTTGGTTAAATTAATATTGAGTTTTGCTCGGTGAGTGAAATGTGTGTAAAATTGCCTTGAAATCATTAAAAATGACTGCCTAGTACTTGCAGATTTAGTATATATTTATTATTATTGTTATTATTATTATTAAACATTATCAGTGCTTTTTTGGGGGGGTACTCACGGGTGTGCAATACCAGCACCCCCCAATGTTTAAAGTGTGGCACTTAACTTTAACAACTTCATGGTGAGTACCAACACTTCATTTTTCTTTTTAAAATAAAATAAAAAAAGTACTGAGCATTACCTGACATTTTCAGAAGCTAAAATTAAAATTCTTTGGTTTTATGAAAGCAGTTTCCATGCTTCTTCATCAAACATAGGCTTACCAAGCGAAATGTTGTCCAATTGCAAGAAATAATTGCAGATTTGAATTTCTCTCACCCTAAAATTTATTCTAAGGACCCTTCAGTGAAGAAATTTGCAAAGATTAAGCTTTGCCCCTTAAAATGACACTGCTTAATACAGTGTGTCCCTTATAGATTATGAGAAAAAGAGGCACATAAATCAAAACCATAAGGGGAGGGAAACATAAGGGTCAGACTGAGTCCAAACCAAAGGCCAGGTGGAACAGCTCCCTCTTGCAGGCCCTGTGGAAAGATGTCAAGTCCCACAGGGCCCTAGTCTCTTGTGACAGAGAGTTCCACCAAGTCGGGGCCAGTACTGAAAAGGCCCTGACCCTAGTTGAGATCAATCTAACCACCTTGCGGCTTGGGACCTCCAAAGTGTTGTTATTTGTGGACCTTAAAGTCTTCTGCGGGGCATACCAGCAGAGGCGGTCCAGTAGGTAGACTGTGTGTGGCTGTTGCCATTTTGGCCAAATATGTGACGGCCCTCGGAGAACTGACTTGGAATTAGAATGCCGGGTGGTGGACGGACCTGATGAACACCTTCAGCTGCATATGGGTGGGAAAGAAAGAGAAACTCTGGAAAGGAGAGTTGCACCATTTGAATCTGACATTCTGTTGCAGAGGTGGGTCTGTTCTGCCATTTTCGGGAGCAGGTGAGATATCTGCTTGCATTAGCCTATTAAATGTGTTGGCACTTAAATAATTCATTCCCTTCAAAGACTTATGAAATGGCCTTTTGTCTGGACTCACACCTGTTAACCCCGCAGTGACCTCTGAAAACATCCCAGCTTCTCGGCGAGGCATCCTGTTTCAGACTTGGCTGCTGCACCTCAGCTAGGGGAGGGCAAGGCGCAGGGTGGAAAATGAGGATGAGGAAGGAAGGAAGAGAGGCAGAGCCAGGCAGGCCAGAGAGGGGGAGAGGGAGCGAGAGAATCATCTGGGATGGAGAGGGCAAATGGAAGAGGACAGACAAGTGAACAGGAAGAAAGACAGAAAGACAGAAGGACAGAAAGAAGGACAGAAAGAAGGACAGAAAGAAGGAAGGAAGGAAGGAAGGAAGGAAGGAAGGAAGGAAGGAAGGAAGGAAGGAAAGGGAGGGAGGGAGGGAGGGAGGGAAGGAAGGAAGGGAAGCAAGGAAGGAAGGAGAAGGAAGGAAGGAAGGAAGGAAGGAAGGAAGGAAGGGAGGGAGGGGAGGGGAGGGGAGGGGAGGGGAGGGGAGGGGAGGGGAGGGGAGGGAGGGAGGGAGGGAGGGAGGGAGGGAGGAAGGAAGGAAGGAAGGAAGGAAGGAAGGAAGGAAGGAAGGGAGGAAGGGAGGGAGGGAGGGAGGGAGGGGAGGGGAGGGGAGGGGAGGGGAGGGAGGGAGGGAGGGAGGGAGGGAGGGAGGGAGGGAGGGAGGAAGGAAGGAAGGAAGGAAGGAAGGAAGGGAGGAAGTCCATGCGAAAATGTGACAGGAAAAAGGGAACAGAATAAAAAATGTCCCTGTACACGAGAGACTAACACACACACACACACAGACACACACACACACAGAAGTGGTGCTGTGGGTTAAACCACAGAGCCTAGGACTTGCCAATCAGAAGGTCGGTGGTTCGAATCCCCGGGATGGGGTGAGCTCCCGTTGCTCGGTCCCTGCTCCTGCCAACCTAGCAGTTTGAAAGCATGTCAGAGTGCAAGTAGATAAATAGGTACTGCTCCAGTGGGAAAGTAAACGGCGTTTCCGTGCGCTGCTCAGGTTTGCCAGAAGCGGCTTAGTCATGCTGGCCACATGACCCAGAAGCTGTATGCCGGCTCCCTTGGCCAATAAAGCGAGATGAGTGCCACAACCCCAGAGTCGGCCACTACTGGACCTAATTGTCTGTGGTCCCTTTACCTTTACCTATATACACACACACACACTTTTACATGAATAGCATGTTTTAGCAGTTGTCAGTTGCCTTTACAAATACGTTTGAGGACTTATTGTCAAAAGAAACAAATCACCCTGGCCTTTCACGCTTGTAGCCCATCCTGGGACCTTATGGTAAAGGGTGGACAAGATATATATATATAAACCCACTACAATAATCTTGAGCATAATGATACATGAGGCACTGGATGGCAAGGTACAGTAACCTTACGGAAAGGGAAGGGATCAGTTTCATTGGGAAATCATGTGACCATTGATCAGCTGATCCATCAAATTCAGGGGAGGGGAATGACAAATGGTGAACTGTTGGGTTTCATACATGAAGAAGGAAAAGGATTTATTTCAGAAATGATAATTACTGATTTATTATGGATTTGATAATCTGGGGAGCAATTTCACTTTGTAGATATTGCAAATCTTAAAATATTGTACTTGCAAGAATTGGTAAGCTGATGGTAAAGATAAATAAGTTTTTAAAGTTTTTTTAAATACGTTTTTTTAAAAAACCTATTGTAGCACAGTGGTACCTTGGTTTATGAACAGCTTAGTTTATGAACAACTTGGATTAAGAACGCATCAAACTTGGAAGTAGGTGTTTTGGTTTGTGAACTTAGTCTTGGAAGCAGAACATGTTCCGCTTTCTGTCAAGTGTGTTCCATTTGTAAATTAAGTCCCCAGCTGCTATGGGAAAGCACGCCTTGGTTTAAGAATGCTTTGGTTTAAGAACGGACTTCCGGAACTGATTAAGTTCGTAAACCAAGGTACCACTGTAAAAGGCTAATGGTAAGGAATAGTATGCAAACTAGAAACAACTAGGAAAATAAAACAGCAACAAGAGAAAAACTTGGACGCATCAAGAACAGAGTGCGGGAAACCAATTTTGGGGGGAATTGTTTTAATTTGTGGATGATTTGGTAAAATTTGGAAAATCAATAAAAATGATTTGGCAAAAAATAAACAAACCACGAAGGGTGAATTTAGTCTCTTTTGATTTTCAGGGCAAAAACTTCATTTATATATATAATTTTTTATTAGTTTTTTTAACCTATCATTTTCAACAGTAATTAAACATACTTTTACATCTTATTCAAATTTTTGACTTCCATCAATCCTGTCTGAAATTTTTCCAGTCTAATCTCTCAGTATGCATTTCTTATCTTCCCTATTACATTTCAAACTCATAACCAATATCTCTGTCTTTTTCTACTTTGTAACACTTTGTATATTTCTCCTTACAAAACTTCTTGTAGTCCTACTAGCGTAATTTGTTGATTACAGTTGCTCTTCAAATAATTCATATACTTCTTCCAATCTTCTGTAAATCTCTGGTCCCGCAGGTTTCGAATCCTTCCTGTCATTTTGTCAAATTCTGCATAGTCCATTAATTTCGTCTGCCATTCTTCGGGGGGAAAACTTCCATATTATTTTAGGTGGGCGGGGGGTGGGGGTGGGAGAAGGCTGAAAGAGCAGTGGCATAGCGTGGGTTGTCAGCACCTGGGGCAAGGCAAGTAATTTGCGCCCCCTAACCCTAACCCCCAGATGTTGCGCCCAGTGCGGCCGCCCCCCTGCACCCCCCACGCTACGCCACTGTGAAAGAGATTTTGTTGTTGTTGTTACATTTCTGTAGGATGTGTGGTTTCCCCCCTTCATAGCACCCCCTTGTCCATAGGGCAGGGGAGAAGCTACGGACACCCTGGCTGTCCTTAATGCAAGCTGGCCGGCCAGGAAGTGGCTGTTGTCTGGCCAGCTGCCAATCAGCTTGCTCTAAAAATGTTTTACACTGAGCATCTTCTGAACAAGTCAGACCTCCAGCCGCTGCCACCTGGCTGGCGCACTGTCTGTCCGGGTAATTCATCACTGCCCACACCCCAGGGAGAGGTGCTTTTGCCACAACTGCAGGAAGGCAAAACCATCACCACCACAAATCACAGCACCCTTCCCTCCCCAAGCAAAGCATTTCTTCCTCTGAAAACCAGGGTTCATCCTTAATTTGCGCATCCTGCACCTAGAAAACATGGGTCTGAGAGGTTTACTGCTTGTCCCATTCTTTTTAGGCATGGATCTGAGCAGTTTTCCAACTGCTCTGACGCTAGCCCTGGGCATTATCTAATTGATTTTTGATTTTTGATTTTTATTGTTATTCATGTTTTTATACTGTATTTTATGCTGCTTTTATAATTACCGTATTTTTCGCTCTATAAGACGCACCAGACCACAAGACGCACCTAGTTTTTGGAGGAGGAAAACAAGAAAAAAAGAGGGATCACTGCGCAGTGAAAGCAGCAATCCCTCTTGCTGTTCTGGCTTCTGGGATAGCTGCACAGCCTGCATTCGCTCCATAAGATGCACACACATTTCCCCTTACTTTTTAGGAGGGAAAAAATGAGTCTTATAGAGCAAAAAATACAGTAAGTGTTTTAAAGTGTTTTATATTTGTTGTTAGCCGCCCTGAGCCCAGTTTTTGAACTGGGAAGGGCAGGGTAGAAATAAAAATTTATTATAATTTATTATTTCGCCAGGAAAACCTTACCACTGGTTTGTGGGATGTAATCCACTGGGAGCAGTCAAACACAACATTCCTTAGTTCCAGTGGGATACGTGGATTGTAGAGGGTTCTTAATTCTAAGACCCTTGGGTATAATGTCCAGGTTCTTGCATTTAGTAAGAAAGAAGATATCAGTCTGTACCTGTGCAAGTTTCTTGGTGAGGTTGATGGACTTCCATTTCATGCGGCTCAATGTGGTGCCTTCCATAGTTCCATGGGTTACAACATTCCTTGTTTTCCTTGTTTTGCTAGAGTGGACATGCAAGGGAATGTTTGGTCCAGCCAGTCGAAACTTCCTGTTCCTCCTGGCCTGGAGCAACCTTCCTTGCATGTGACCAGTGGGTGGGTGTGACATTTCCAGACCTGGTAAAAGGCCAAGACATGCTGCCACTCTTTCTTTTTTCCATCTTCCTTTCATCCTGCAAACTTCCCGCACTGCTAACTGCAGTCGCTAGGTCAACCCACATATGGGGTAAATCTGTTTGTATATGCTTGTAACTTTAATAATAATAATAATTTTTATTTATACCCCGCCCTTCCCAGTTCAAAAAACTGGGCTCAGAGCGGCTAACAACAAATTTAAAATACTTAATTGATCGCAGCAAAATGGAAGAGTAATGAAATCCCCTCTATACAAGATTGGATCCAAAAGCTGACAGAATATGCCGAATTAGATGGTTTATCAGAAAAAATAAAGAATAAATCAAAACAGGAATTTGTTTCTAAATGGGAGGTTTTCAAAGAATATCTGAAAAATAAACATAGTAGTTTAAATTCTGTTGCAGCATTCGAGGAACTTCAGTAATAGTTGCTAGGTAGATAGAAGAAATTAGATTTATTGAGAATAAGTTTAATTATGAAAAAAATGTTTATTGGCAATAAGTAATATGAATTTGAAATATGGAATAGACGGGAAGTCGGGTCTTTAGTGTTAAGACCAATAGATGTTTTATTGTTTGCCAAGAAAATTATGTGTCTATGGTTATTTTTGTAATTTGTGTGTAATTTAGTATTCGTGTTTTTGTGTGTTTTTTTCTTGTTGTATAAATAAATAATAATTTTAAAAAACCACTTAATTGATGCAACAAAAAAGCAGCATGAAATACAGTATAAAACGTGAATGACAATAAATTCAGAATTCAAAAATCAATTTAGGGGGGAAATCCATCCAATAAACATTAGATGATCACCAGGGCTAGCTGGCTAAATTAGTCCTATTTGGGCCAGCGTGGAGACCAGGGGAGAATTAGCTGTGGGATCCCAGAGCGGGTAATCTTCATAAAAAGGGGAGGGGGAGGGAAGGAAGGGGAATAAAAGATCAAGCTAAGTTCAAATTGAAAGCCAGGTGGAATAGCTCTGTGTCTTACAGGCCCTGCAGAAGGAAGTTAAATCCTGCAGGGCCCTGGTCTCATGGGACAGAGCATTCCACAAGGTTGGAGCCACCACTGAGAAGGCCCTGGCCCTGGTGGAGAATAATCTGAGCCTTAAGCCTGCCTTCAGGGATCACACTGTGCTCTGCCTGATCGTGAGTAAACTTTCTTTTTGTTACTTATGAATAAGACTGTGGTGTCTTTATTCTTGTAGGAGGGATTCAAGGGGTCTTACCAGGAAAATATTGGCAGGAAGTAAGATGGTGTTACTGCCATCACCATCGCTGCAGGTTAATATGGTCTCTGGTCTGTATCCTGTCAGTGTCTTCCACCATCATCGCTCTAGTCATTGTCCTTGTTGTTTTGTTTTTATCAAACTTGTGTGTGTGTGTGTGTGTGTGTGTGTGTGAGAGAGAGAGAGAGAGAGAGAGAGAGAGAGAGAGAGAGAAATGATCCTGTTTGTTGTACTAAAACACAAACGTTGTTTTGTACCAAATTAACATACTTGTGTTGGGCAAGGCCATCTCTTGTATAAAGCCAATTTTTCTCTGGTTGGATTTTATGAAAGGGAGCAGAAAAGGCTATTTATGTATGTGACCACGGCTGTGTGGATGTTATTAGCCCAGAGATGGAAAGAAAACAAAGTCCCTACCAAAGAAGAATGGCAGGTCAAGTTGCCGAAATGGCAAAAATGACTGGAAGTCAGAAATCAGAAATAATAATAATAATAATAATAATAATAATAATACCCTGCCCATTTGACTAGGTTACCCTAGGCACTCTGGGAGGCTTCCAATGAACATAATAAAACATTACACATAAAAAATCTTCCCTATACTAGGCTGCCTTCAGATTTTTTTTATTATAAAAGTATGTTGAAAATTGTGGGTCGTCTTATATACGGATAGTGTATAGGGGGGACGTGTGATTGGTTGCTGCCACGAGTCGGAGATTGTCATTGGCTATCAGGTGTGTTATTGTTGGCTGTGGCAAGGGCTGTTGTTGATTGGCCTTCACTGTGGGAATTGGGCGGGCGATTGGCGGATTCTGCTGGCGATGGGACATAGGATTGGTGGGATTTGCGATGTAAATCCCTCCCCCTCAAAAAACTCATCTTGATGTGAGGGCGTTCCACAGGGCGGGTGCCACTACCGAGAAGGCCCTCTGCCTGGTTCTCTATAACTTCACTTCTTGCAGTGAGGGAACCACCAGAAGGCCCTTGGTGCTGGATCTCAGTGTCAAAGCTGAACGATGGGGGCGGAGATGCTCCTTCAGCCCCCCCCAGCTGTATATGAAATGGAAACGGTTTGCTATAGCCTGGGATGTTCTATTATCCTTGTATTCAAAACTCGGCAGTTGAGAAAATGTCTGTAATAATCATGCGTGTGTCGCACACCTGGATTCCAGGCCTGCAAAGCAATGGATTTTTCTCCTACATATTTTGCAGTGTTCTACGTCTCTGTGCCTCCAGCTTCCCTTTTTAAAAGCTGGTGTTGGATCCCGAGTGACTATGCTGAGATACCTCCTTCCTTTCACTTAGCAAACGACTCACAGATTGCCAAAGAGGAACTCTTGAGTCTTTGAGGGAAGAAGGGAGGTTGCTTGGATTGTGTGTGTGTGTGTGGAGGGGGGGAGTTGGTAGAGAAAGAAAACATTAAAAAAAACAACCCAAGTGCATTCTTTCTGCAACACTCAGGAAAAAGAATGTTTCACAGGGGATTGGAAAGGCGAAATTTTTTCACATCCAAATGGATAGCAATTTCCCTCCATTTAGCACCTGAAGGTAATTAGCTCGAAGAGACTGTCGAGTGAGAAACACGTTCATGGAACATTAACTCTCATACATTCTCCAGTTGCTGGGAATTAATAGGAAAGATTAAAGTTTAAAGAGAGCAAAATGCCATTACCTCGCAAGCCACCTCTCTCAGCGGCAGTAACTAGCCCTCGCTAACCTAGAAGCACCACCAGAGACGCGGGCTCCTGCTTCAGGCAACAACAGATTTGACTGGGTTCATCCACTACCCCCAGTCCATCTGTGGGATCGGGGTGACCCCAAATTATAGAGAGATGCATCACAATATTTTTATTTATTTTTTTTGCCTTCTGCAGATGAGAGCAGCCATGCTCCTAACTGCTGCGGCATGTGTGTGTTCCATGCTGAACATGAACTCTCTGGTGGACTCTCCATAGGTCAGTCCACCACTTCATATCTGTTGGCAAGCAAGCTTGGATCCTGTCTCCCTAGATTCTGCACACTGGTGTGGGTCAAAATCCTTAAGGTGTGGGGTGACCCTCACTGGTTCGGGGCACAAATGGAGAGAAAGGGAAAGGGATCTTTATTTCTGGTGCAAATCTTGAAGTCCACCTCCTCCTCTTCCCCAGCCACCACAATATCCTTCACAAGTTTAATTCTAACGCCACACCCAACTAAGGTAAAATAAAATAAAAACTGCTACACCAAAAGAGAACGGCAGTGGAATTGCTTAGATGAAGGGAGCAATAATAACTTCCACCTGAACACAAAACATAAAAGCAGAAAGGGGGATCTTTCCTTCTGAAGCCAAGTTTATATAAGTCTCTGCACTATAAAGATTTCCATGTTGCTTTTGCATTTCAGGGGGAGAGTGAATAAGAAAGAGAGAGAGAGAGAGAGAGAGCAAGAGAGAGAGAGAGAGAGAGAGGGAAAGAGAGAGAGAGAGAGAGACAGGGAGAGCGAGCGAGCGAGCGAGATGAAATTGAGACATGGAAGAATTTATTGCCCAGAAAATTCCATTCTGCTATCTGATTCGAAAAGTCCAGTCCCCCTAGCTTCGGAAAATCTATTTTCCACATTTTAATACCCTGCAGAACAGTCCTCATAACTCATCCGAGTGTGTTAAGCACAGTTTTATTAGATCTGAAACAAATTTTGGTGGGGAGATACTATAGGTCATTAACCATGGAGTAATTTTATCCTTGTTTCCCTAATGATGCCATAATGGCGAGCGAATTTCTTAACTAAAGACCAAAGAACATTTTGAAGGTCAGTTTCATCTGTGAGCTCCTTCAAGCGCTTCTCGGAGAAGATTGGAAAACTCGCCGATTTTTTGAAGAGTCATTAATAATGTGAAAGCTGAAAGAGTGCTCCCATTTGCGTTCCTGCTTTTTACCTTTTAATTTTATATCGCTTTAGTCTCAGTCTCTCTCTCTCTCTCTCTTTCTCCCTCCCTCCCTCCTTCCCCTTCCCTCCCTCTCCTTTCTTTTTCTAACTCTCTTCTGGAGGTGCCCCCTCAGCTAGCTAAAAGGGCTGGCTAGGCCACTGGTGAGGTGAAATATCGATTCAGGGCACTGGTGTAAGGGAGAAAGGGCAAGAAAGGCATTCCGATATGCCCGAGTGCTATGCCCAGTGAAACTTGCTTGAGCCTGGGAAATCCAGGACTACCCTGTTCACACATTAGTTTTATTTCTGTATGTGCAGAATCCCTGTAGGAAGATGCCAAGTTTGGTCTATGAAGGAAGTATGAATGTTTCTCAGCCCTGGATACCCTGTAAGGAACCGGGTTCCCTGTGAGGAGTCTAGATCCAGGAGTCAGTGCCATTACACATGTTCTTGCACATAGACCAGGGGTCAGCAAACTTTTTCAGCAGGGGGCTGGTCCATCGACCCTCAGACCTTGTGGGGGGCCGGACTATATTTTGGAAAAAAATATATGAACGAATTCCTATGCCCCACAAATAACCCAGAGATGCATTTTAAATAAAAGGGCACATTCTAATCATGTAAAGACACGCTGATTCCCGGACCGTCCGCGGGCCGGATTTAGAAGGCGATTGGGCCGGATCCTGCCCCTGGGGCCTTAGTTTGCCTACCCCTGATATAGACGTTGGTTGTTGTCTCTAGTCCTTACCTCTAACTTCTCTCTGTCTAGAATTCACTTCACTAGAGGCAAGCAAGAATTTACAATGCAATCCTATGCCTGGTGTTTATGGTTGTTTATTGAAGATATTCTGTCCCCTGTCCTGATATTTTGGATTAAGAGGGGGATATCAATATTAAAATCAATCAATCCCTACTCAGAAGCAAGTCCCACGGAGTTCACTAGGACTTCTTTCCAGGTCAGAGGAATTGAAGTGCAGCCTCAGTGGAACAAGGGACAATTAACACAGATTATTACATTTGTCTGGGGGAATAATGGAACGTGTATGAAGTCTTCATTGGGAAATGGGACCAGCCCCGTGAGAATAATGTGCATTATGCCCTCTCACATCAGAGCGCAGAAGGACCCTGAGACACATAGCTAGAGGCGAATGCAACAACGGGGTGTGTGTGTGTGTGTGTGTGTGTGTGTGTGTGTGTTGCACGAGCCTCACTAGTCTTAAGATATTGATGTTGCATGGGTATGTTTGCATATATTTTGAAAATGTGGGTGGTGCTCTGAACGCATCCAGGTTGGGACATATCCTCTCACACACAAACACCTGCTTTATGTTTTGCACATTGAGCAGTCGATGAAAACAGATATTGTATGCTTGCATTATTTTCATCTGTGCTCGGTGGGGAACACAGAGACCGACCCCTTCTCTTTTGCAGTGCTGTTTATAGGCCACATAATTCGGTTAAAACTGGGGTGGAGGGCCAGGGGGTAGAGCTGTTGCTTTCATCCAGGGACCTCCTGCCCCTACCACCACCACTGCCCCACTGCTGATAATTTGAACACTGTTTTATTGAGCCCATTTCACAGGTGGGGAACACTGTATTCTCTGCGAGTGAGTGGCTTGACAAGACCACAGAAGCCCATCATGGTCTCAAAGTATCTAAGGCGAGTACTCTTCCTTTTAGACCACATTAGTCTCTTCACGTCCCAAAGCACATACATGAAAAACACGAATAGGAAAAATAATCACCTTCTGACTGTAATGTTTCATTCAGCATCTATATGTAGCTAAGACTGCAAAGACCATGAAGTGCTCATCCTAGCCTATCCCAGAGGGTTGTTGTGAGTATCAAGGATGGACAACAATGATAGCTGCTAAATTCATGTGTTTAAAGGTACAAAAGTTGAAAAATGGCCACCCCCCCCCATTTTTTCTGTCTGTGGTACATTTGCATGTTGCTCAGAGCCCCACATAGTCAAAATATCTCCCAGCCCTGCAGCTCTTAAAGAAATGAGCATTGCTTCCTAGAGGCAGACTTCGATGAATTTTGCAATATCACATTTTGTGTGTGAAGGCCTTCAGTATCTCTATACAAATGATATATACGATTGGGTTTATTGTCAGCAATATGACGGTTTAGATTTTGAAGGTCTGAAATGAATCTCACCCACCATACCAAAATCCCTTAAGAGTTTTATATTTTGCAGATATTCTCTAGCTATTTTCTGAATAGCCACCAGGTTACATCCATATTTTACAGCAAATGATATGCATTTTAGATATTTGATATCAGTTGTTATTTGATGGCTGCATGTAATAGCATGCTTTTAGCTGACAGCGTTTGATAGGTGACATGCAATGGAAATGTGATGTTTATGAACGTTCGGTGCTAAAAGCCTGCCAAAATCCAGACAACTGAGAGGTGCCAACGAGTCTGAGGCTGCAATCCTGTACACATTTACCTGGGAATAAGGGTCACTGAACTCAAGGTTTTCACTATAGGGCATTCAGATTGTGAGATGAAGTTGCCTTCAAAAGGTGAGATGTCTCAAACCTGGATGACAAAATAGGACTTTTTAGTGAATGTTGAATATGTGTGAATATTGCTTTCAGCTTGAACGCTTTAGCGTTTTTCTGTTTGTGTGTGTGTGTGTGCTTTTTGTATTGCGTTTACTTGTGAAGACGCCCTAAGACAAATTCAAAGGGTTTGCCGAGTTGATGGCGGTATCTTCATCCTTCAGGTGACCATGTTTTTGGGCACAATATGACGCCCTTATGATGTCATCATCAGGCGACGGTTAGCGTGACATGTATTAAGAAGAAACAAACAGCTTAGCAGGACCGGGCTTGCAGGTGAAATACGCACCGTGGGTGCCATTAAACAGAACGCTGGACTGCCAGCCAGGAGAATCATCCTACCTCAACCGCGGATTCGCTTGGTGGCGTTGTGGAAAATATCTGTAAGACTCCGTCACCGCCATATAAAATCATGACAATGACGCATTTTTCAGGGATGCAGGAAATGATGGGAATGATAGAGATGGTAAAAAAACAACGCTGGCAGAATTGGAATCGCTCTAAAAAAGAGAGAGAGGGAAATAAGCCCTTCTAATAAATACACAGCCACCCTTTATGTGATTCAGGTCATGGGGGAGAGGAAGAGAGACCCAGACTGGGAACGATGGGAGGAAAGCCAGAGGTGTTCTCTGGCCAAGAGTTTCAATGCTTTGTGTGTGTTTTGGGAGGGGAGCTCCAGCCGGTGCAATGGGGGAGGGGAGGGGACAGGGAGGGATGTGTGTGGTGACACTTTCTACTCCCAGATGTGATGCCAGCAATAATTTCAATTTTATGCCTTTGTTATGGCTTTAATCACTTTCTTTATGCGTTTTGTTCCAGCGATCAGGGAGAGACACCTGATAGGCAAAAAGGATATCAGGGGAACAATTTTTATTTGGAATGTGGTGAGAAGTCTAATTAGAATTTGAATTCTGCTGAGCCTTGAAATGGTCGGTACTTTATCCTGATCGCCTTAGATATTGTTTCGAGTCAATCATCTGTCACAATGTGGCAACGCAGGAACAGAGCCTCTCCAGCCAACAGCAGGCTCCGCTCGATGCTAAGGGGCCGTGGGGAGGGGGGCACAGGGTGCGGAAGGCCGGCCGGCAGGGGCCTCCCCTCCACCAGTTCTGACCACAAGCTACACACACACACACATACATAGCCAAACAGGCAGCATCCCAGCTCAGCAAGTGGGCAGCGGCTTCCTTCTCAGATCTCGCTTAGCCCGACAAACATCGGAGCTAAATGGACCACTCAGGGGTGGAATTTCCAGGAAGAAGCTGGGGCAGAGGCTCGTGCACTCGGCTCACTGTCAGAAGCAGCCCTGAGGAGGCAGTATGGTGGTGGAAGCATAGTGCCTTTGGAGAGGACCGTTGCAAAGATCTCCTTTGCACAAAGGTATACTTTGCCTCAGCCCAGTATACCTGAAGGAGCATCTTCACCCCCATCGTTCTTCCTGGACACTGAGGTCCAGCGCCGAGGGCCTTCTGGCAGTTCCCTCACTGCGAGAAGCAAAGCTACAGGGAACCAGGCAGAGGGCCTTCTCGGTAGTGGCACCCACCCTGTGGAACGCCCTCCCACCAGATGTCAAAGAGAACAACTACTACCAGACTTTTAGAAGACATCTGAAGGCAGCCCTGTTTAGGGAAGCTTTTAATGTTTAATAGACTATTGTATTTTAATATTCTGTTGGAAGCCGCCCAGAGTGGCTGGGGAAACCCAGCCAGATGGGCGGGGTACAAATAATAATTTATTATTATTATTACTAACTGCCTGTTGTGACTCCCCTTCTATTTTTCTTTCCTTCCACCATCCACATGGCCAACTTAGTAACTGATGTCCCGCCATTCCAAACCCCCTGGCAGTGATACTGACACACTCCTGGGACTTCTAAGGTGATGATGGAAGAGGGGAGGCTGGTGGAGAGGACTGCCAATGTTCGGCTTCACAAGTCCTTGGGCAGAGCTGTGGGGTAGAACTTGGTGGAATCTTATAAGCAGGACTGGCGGATCAGGCGCAGATCTGAGGATTTTTTTGAGTTGGTAGCAAAGCCTGATGGAAGCCCAAGAAGGTCAGGTACACAGCTTGGCTGCTTTAGTACCGGGGTCAAAACTGGGAAAGAAGCACGACTACCTTTTTCAGGCCGGCTCCAAAATCTTCATGATTTTTTTTCTTACACCCTGCTTGAAGGTGGGTTTATTGGTCTGATCGGTAAAAGAGCCGGTAAGAACTGTGAGGAAGGTGATCATTAATATGGAAATCCAGTGGCGTTACAACCCTTCCACAGTTCGCAAAGGAGTCTATGACATTGCTCTCAAGATATTTCATGTCCTTCCCTTCAGACATTCAGGAAAGGAGAACCTCAGTGGTTCCTCTGCCCTCAGCAGCTCAGGGTGGTAGTCCCCTAGGAGAAGGCTTCTCGGTGGTGGCCCCTAAGTTGCAGAATTCCCTTTCCACAGAGGTGTCTCTGGCGCTTTCATCATACAGCTTCTGGCAAATGCTGAAAAAGAACCTCTTTGCCCTGGCTTTTGACACTTGAGGCGTATATTTTTTTAGGGCAAGTTGTTTTAAAGCGCTGTTAATATCGGGTCAGGTTTAAGGTGCTGGTTTTGACCTTTAAAGCCCTTTGTGGCTTAGGACCCTCATGCTTACAGGACTGCCTCTCCTGGTATGCGCCACAGAGGACCTTAAGGTCCATGAATAATCCTAGTTTAGAGATCCCGGGCCCTAAGGAAGTTAGATTATCTTCCACCAGGGCCAGGGCCTTCTCAGTGATGGCTCCGACCTGGTGGAATGCTCTGTCCCATGAGACCAGGGCCCTGCAGGATTTAACTTCCTTCCGCAGGGCCTGAAAGACAGAACCATTCCGCCTGGCTTTCAATTTGAACCTGGCCTGATCTTTTGTTCCCCTCCTTTCCCTCCCCCTCCCCTTTTTGTGAATATTACCCGCTCTCGGATCCCACATCTAATTCTCCCCTGGTCTCTTTGCTGGCCCAAGTGGGACTAATTTAGCCAGCTAGCCTTGGTGATCATCTAATGTTTATTGGATGGATTTCCCCCCTAAATTGATTTTTGATTTTATTATTATTCACGCTTTATACAGTATTTTATGCTGGTTTTTTTGGTAGCATCAATTAAGTGTTTTAAATTTGTTGTTAGCCACCCTGAGCCCGGTTTCCTGAACCGGGAAGGGCAGGGTATAAATAAATTTATTATTATTATTATTATTATTATTATTATTATTATTATTATTATTATTATTATTATGTTGTTGTTGTTGTATCCCACCTTGGGACCTCTAAATGCTACTCATAATACTACTATATCTCAGTTTAGCCTACCCACAGGGTTGTTGTATGGATAAAATAGGAACAGGAATGGAGGAAAGGCAGGATGTAAATAAGAACAAAGTTGGATGACAGGTTTTTATGAGCAGATCTGAGAGCAAAAATAAGTGCTGGGGGGGACGGGGACAGGACAGGACAGGACAGCCTTGGCTCCTTTACACCTCAAATATTCTGGATTCCATAGGATCATGAACAAAATGCAGCCAAATAAATAACAATTCCCAGGTTCTTCTGCCGTAAAATGTGCGTGGCATGAGATATCGGCTCCAGTTCAGTCATTACTGATGCACGGTGCACAATCACTCAAATGAATGTGAAATAGCTCCGTTTCATTGCAGTGTGGCATACACACCGGTGGACTTCTGCAATTCAGATCATTTGCGGGGGGGGGGGGCAATCCAGATGTTTATTCACTTTTATGGGGAGAGTGCCATTTCCCAGCACCGAGTCTGAAGCTGTCCAGTTTTGTTGCTGGGGATATTCTATCCCTCCCTGGTGCATCCTATGATTACCAGTTTAAGTGCCAGCGCCAGCGCCACCTCCCCTTTTTATGATACAGAACTTGACCAGATTGGCAGCTGACATTTACTTCAGCTCTGGAGATGAGGCAATGTCCTCTGCTGTGCCAGAGGACAGGAGACCATCTTAGCAATATTGTTGTTGTTGTTTAGTTGTTTAGTCGTGTCCGACTCTTTGTGACCCCATGGACCAGAGCATGCCAAGCACTCCTGTCTTCCACTGCCTCCTGCAGTTTGGTCAAACTCATGCTGGTAGCTTCGAGAACACTATCCAACCATCTCGTCCTCTGTCGTCCCCTTCTCCTTGTGCCCTCCATCTTTCCCAACACCAGGGTCTTTTCCAGGGAGTCTTCTCTTCTCATGAGGTGGCCAAAGTATTGGAGCCTCAGCTTCAGGATCTGCTCCTCCAGTGAGCACTCAGGGCTGATTTGCTTCAGAATGGATAGGTTTGATCTTCTTGCAGTCCATAGGACTCTCAAGAGTCTCCTCCAGCACCATAATTCAAAAGCATCAATTCTTCGGCGATCAGCCTTCTTTATGGTCCACTTGTAAAAAAACAACCAGAAGCCCTTTTACTTGGTATTGTAGGTACTCATAAGTGTGATAAAAAATTGTTTTTATATGCGACAACTGTAGCAAGAATACTATTAGCCCAACATTGGAAGGAGGAAGAATTGCCAACAAAAGAGGAGTGGCAGATGAAATTGATAGATTGTGCCAAGTTGGCGAAATTAACTGGGAAAATTCGGAACCAGCAAGACCAGACTTTCCTGAAGGACTGGAAGAAATTCGCCATATATTTGAAAGACAATTGTGATCCATTGACATCACTTGCAGGGTTGCAAGAAGTTTTGTAAGGAGAACTTGATGAATGATTGTGAAAGAGGACTAAGGAGGAGTTTATTTAGGATTAGGATTTAATAGCAATAACTATAATAACAAAATGCAAAATTAGAAAGGAAGTTAGAAAAGTCTTGGGCTGTGATTTCCAAAGGTTTGTTATGTCGTTTAAAATGGGATGTTATGTTTTACATGTGTAGAAACCATTAAAAATTTTATATATAGGAGACCATCAGCAAGTGCAGGGCAGGCTGTGTAGCACAGAAAACTCCAAGACCTCACTGCTGCTCCCTCTACTCCCGCTGTTCTGGCTTCTGAGATTCAGAATATTTTTTTTATTGTTTTCCTCCACCAAAAACTAGGTGAGTCTTGTGGTCTGGTGCATCTTATAGAGCGAAAAATACGGGTAATTCACACAGCTTACTCGTTTTTTAAAAACTTTTTACGAATGTCACTGTGTTTGTTCTATTAACTATTTCCTCCCAAATGATTGTTATTGGTTTTCATGGAAATACAAGAACAACATATAACTACAGTAACTTGCCAGTGGTACATTCTTAATAAGTTTCATATGCAATACACAGTGCACGAGAAAAAACATTTATTTATGTCTTATCAAGACTTGCCAAAAGAAAAGAAGAAACTTTTTATGTATGCTACAACTGCGGCCAGGATATTGCTACCCCAAGATGGAAAAGTGATGAATTACCAACTAAAGAAGAAGGGCAACAAAAATTGATGGAATATGCTGCAATGATGAAGATACCATAGAGACTTAGAGACAAGGACAACAGAGACTTTAAAAAAGACTGGGAACCATTTGTGCTGTATCTACAGAAACAATGCGAAGAAACGGACTCACTAGCAGGATTTGAGTAACTTAAAATTAGCAAAACAAATGCAGAAATTATAAAGAGGGTGTTAAAACGGTAAGAGCATAACGATACTTAATATAAAGAATTAAATATTAAGATATAATAAAGCAAGCAGAAGAAGTTAATATGTAAAAAAACCAGAAGAAGAAATTGAGGGAAGTCGAGGGGGGAGGGGGGAATTTGAGGATTGCATTTTGGGTTATTTGCTTTGATGTTATTGTGATAAAAAATGTAAAACTTAAGAAAAATTATTTTTTTAAAAAATAATGCCTTATCAATTGAAGTATCCTCTCCACATAAATTCTCGTGTTGTGGGTAGAATAAAAGTATTTTCTGTCTCATTTATAAAGGAAGAGGAAGGAAAGTAAAAAGTCTCTATTCCTGAAATGTCATTAATTGCCCTTCTGTGGTGAGTAAAGCGTTCCAATAGAGGCAGATTCCAAATATTATTTCAGCAATTGTTTCCAGTATTGGCCTATTGTGAAGTGGCCAGCTGATACTGGGGGGGGGGGGATACCAAATCTCTGCATTTAAGGTTATTGTCTAAATTTGAGTCTAATGATAACCAGGCCAGAGCCAAATTGGCTGGAAGGGATTGCGGCGTAATGGAAATAATGTGAAACACCTTTTGAGTGAACACTGGTCCCTCATAGGGAAACTGCTGCAGCTGGCTGGGGCTGGATCTAGACACATTAATATATATATATATTCAGGAAAATGCATTATTAACCTCATTATGGGAAATCACATTGATGAAAGATGGAACTCTACAGCGCCATCTGGTGTCACACTGTTATAACGCATTTAAAACGCTTTTTCTTTACTAATGTAGCTGAGTCTAGGGCAAACACCAACCAATCCTGACTTTGTGTTGGGTTTCGATGTTGGCTCTTGCAGCAGATAAGGAAAGGGCCCTCTGTCCACTGAATCTGTATTTGTGCTGTAAGTTTCTATCTGTACTTGCAGCACCTATCAATGTAAGGACTCAGCTACATTAGTAAAAAGGGGGGGGGGGGATTTGAATGTGTTATAAAAATGCAACACAAGATGGCACTGTAGAGCACAAAACTTTTCTAAGTGATTTTACATAGCGGTTTTTTTTCTTTTGTTATAATTTAATTTATGGCTTATTTACAGCGGTTTCTCTCTCTGTGTGTAGATCTACCCTAAGAGAGATAAATCCAAACAGCATGTTTGAAAATGGTGAGTGACACACTTTGCCTTCTTATGAGGAAACGTCCCACCCTATCATACCCTCCAACATTTCTCTGGTGAAAATTGAGACATTCTATTCCATAATAATAATAATAACAATAATTAGATTATTTATACCCCGAATGTCTGACTGAATTGCCCCAGTCACTCTGGGCAGCTTCCAACATATAAAATAATAACAATAAAACATCAAATATTGAAAAACTTCCCTATACAGTAGAACCTCTACTTACGACCGCCTCTACTTGGGCCTGACCCAAGTTGCGACCGTGGCAAACCTGGAAGTAAATACCGGGTTTGCTGCCATTTGCGCACATGCAGAAACGGCTGCCACCATCTGCACATGCGCCTGCACACAATGGTGCCTCTACCAGCGACCCGAATCAACTTACAGACTGACCTCCGGAACTGATTACGTCCGTAAGTAGAGGTTCCACTGAACAGGGCTGCATTTAGATGTCTTCTAAAGGTTATATCCTTGGCTCGGGGGTCATATAACTCCATGCCCTCCAACCTTTATCTGATGAAAATAGGGACGTCCTAAGGAAAAGTGGGACATTCTGGGATCAAATCATAAACCAGGAGAGCTTCTGTAAATCTGGGACTGTCCCCGGAAAATAGGGACACTAGGAGGGTCTGTAATCTCACCTTAGTTCATATCTAGGTCGGAGGACACAGCGATCACATATATCGAGACCTGCTTTTGACTACACATTCCAACATCTTACGACCCATGAAAATGTAATAAATGTACCTGATTTAGAGAGGCAGCCTGCTGGGCAAGGCAAATGGGTTCAAAAATCATAGGTTTTCTATCAGAAACTGACACATTGAGGTGGAAATATTGGCACTTTCAGACTAGCGACCCTGTAGGTTTTTGGGCTTGATGTGCAGTTTGAGGCTTGGTTCATTTGATTGAACAGGATCTTCCAGGAAGTATGTCAAAGAAAGTCTGATTCAGAGGAAGGGGAGCTGTGGTGAGCAGTGTCCTTGGCCCCTCCACTTTCTATTATATCTCTCCATACCACCATCTCCGATTCAAGCATGCTGCCACTGGTTATGATATCTGCAATTCAGATCTGCAACCTTTCCTTTGTGTTTGCTCAGATGGAAACTGTTGCGGCCTCAGTTCCCCATCAGTAAAATAGGAATAATGAAAAAACATACCGTATTTTTTGCTCTATAAGACTTACTTTTTCCCTCCTAAAAAGTAAGGGGAAATGTGTGTGCGTCTTATGGAGCGAATGCAGGCTGCGCAGCTATCCCAAAAGCCAGAACAGCAAGAGGGATCGCTGCTTTCACTGCGCAGAGATCCCTCTTGCTGTTCTGGCTTCTGAGAGTCAGAATTTTTTTCTTCTTGTTTTCCTCCTCCAAAATCTAGGTGCGTCTTGTAGTCTGGTGCGCCTTATAGAGCGGAAAATACGGTACCCTCTGAGGTGGTTGTGATGTTGCAGTTTATGTTTACCACATGCAAGATACATCAGAGAGATGCTGGAGGCACTGAACGTGCATTAAGAAAAGGAAATAAATTGTCATGGAAGGTAGGGTTGCCATAAGCCCAGAATTTTCCAAACATAGCCAGTATTCAGCCCTCGTAAACAGCATCCGGTTGGACATCGCTGAAATATCCTGGAAAATCCAGACGTACGACTTGCCCATGTTGAAAGAAACTCTAGTGGGTGCAGAATGCTGCGGCGAGACTCCTTACGAGGTCCTCGCTGCGAGATCACATTCACCCGGTGCTATACCAGCTGCAGTGGCTCCCGGTGGAGTACAGGATCAGGTTTAAGGTGCTGGTTTTAACCTTTAAAGCCCTATACGGCCTAGGACCCTCGTATCTACGGGACCGCCTCTCCTGGTATGTCCCACAGAGGAACTTACGGTCTTCAAACAAAAACATCTTGGAGGTCCCAGGCCACAGAGAGGTTAGGCTGGCCTCAACCAGAGCCAGGGCTTTTTCGGCTGTGGCTCCAATATGGTGGAACACTCTGTCACAAGAGACTAGGGCCCTGCGGGATTTGACATCTTTCCGCAGGGCCTGCAAGACAGAGCTGTTCCACCAGGCCTTTGGCCAAGGTATAGCCTGACTCCCTCCTTTGGCTATCTTCACAGAACTTTGGCCCAATGGTTGCCATCAATTTGATTTGAATTAATTTTATAATGAAATGATTTTAGAATGTTGTATTATTTTATTGTTGTTAGCCGCCCTGAGCCCAGCTTTGGCTGGGGAGGGCAGGATATAAATAAAAATTTATTATTTATTACTAAGTGTAGAGTTCCGTAAATTTCATTAAAAATAGCTCAAAACCTCTCTTTTTCCCCTTGAGATTTTGCATGAAAAGCTCAACAACTTTGGACAAAATGAAAAAAACTTCTGTATCCAGATTTTCACCTTTTGAAAATATGGCAACCCTAATGGAGGGAACTTGTTGTACACACTGCAATTTTGCAGACCCTCCAAGTCTCCCTATTTTCCAGGAACAGCCCTGATTTAGAGAAGCCATCCCAGTTTCTGATTTGATCCCAGAATGTCCCGCTTTCCCTTAGGATGTTCCTATTTTCATTGGAGAAATGTTGGAGGGTATGGAGTTATCCGTCTGAAGGCAATCCTGTATATGGAAGTATTTTTTTTTTTTAAAGGTTTAATGTTTTATTATGTTTTTATGTATTTTGGAAGCTGCCCAGAGTTCCTGCGGCAATGCAGTCAGATGTATATGGTATAAATAGTAAAATTATCATTATGGAATTGCACATCTCTATTTTCACTGGAGAAAGGTTGGACGGTATGGTTTTGAAGGAGTTGCAAGAAAACTCACTGTCCTGAGGCAGCATTAAGATGACCCAGAAACAGTGGTGGGGTTTTACTGACCAAAGGATAAGCATGCACAGGAATTGAGCATCTTCTTAACCAATGTGAAGGCCATTATTTGCCCGTAAGAAGGAGATTCCATCTGGATTGCCTTGACTCATCACCAGAGCAGTTCGCATTCTACGGAGTAGCAATCTCTTTTGCCCCACTGCTTCTCTTGCCCGACATCTGAGGTGGGAAACTTGAGTTACAGACGGACCAAGTATCACTATGTTCTGGAACGGTCATGAAGCCACCAGGCTGGGGGAACATCCTTTGACGTTCAGAGCTCCCGAAAGAGATCGGTCCAGCTCACTGAAATGGCCGCATGTTGTGAATGGAGAGAAAGGGGTCATCAAAGTTTGCAGCACATCAGTAACTCCTGCAGGCAAGCAGAGCATCTTGTCTCTTGGGGTGGGAGGACAGGCTGGGATATTCCTCATGTGAGCAGGAACAGCTCAGAAGCAAAGCCACTCACTACCTAGAAGGCAATTTTTTTAAAATGTAGTATAAACACCAACAACTGGGAAACACTGGCCTGTGAGCTCTCCAGTTGGAGAACAGCCTTTACCAAAGGTGTAATGGGCTTTGAAGACACTCAAACTCAGGACGAAAGGGAGAAATGGGCTAGGAGGAAGGCACGCTTGGCAAATCCACACCGTGATCAACTCCCACCCGAAACCAATGTCCCCACTATGGAAGGACATGTGGATTCAGAACAGGCCTCCACAGTCACTTACAGACTCAATGTTAAGACCGTGTTTATGGAAGACAATCTTACTTGGCTATGAGTGATCACCGAATAAGAAGGAGGAGGAGGAGGAGGAGGAGGAGGAGGCAGTAGCTGTTCAACCCATCTTCATCAGAGAAAACTGGAAGCAACTGGAAACAACAGAGACAACTGCTTTGCTGATCTCAGGTTGGACTGTTTATGCTGGTCTTGGCAATAATGTGAAATTCAATTAATTCACAGAGACATAAACAACTTTGGCCCAAAGTACCTCAGAGACCTGGTACCTTATACTGTTGGTTCCCCACACCCCTTGAGTTCAGTTGGCCTTCACTAGAGACTGAGGCTTTTAGCATGTCAGGATCTGCCCTGTGGAACTCCTTGCAAATAGAAGTTCAACAGAAACCACCCCTGCCTTCTTTTCAGACGCCTTCTGAAGAGTGTATCATACAGACAGACCTTCACAATATGAATTTATCTTCCTAACCAGCCAATATCTACTGATGTTTTGTTGATGTTTTTCCAGAGACGCTTTGTAGGTGTTTATGGGTTGGTTTTTATTAAATTCCATATACTGTCAGCTGCCTTTTAAATATTTAAAGAAAGGAACTTCCATTTTATGTCACTTTTCCCCCCTTTTTTCCATAAAGGCTTTCAAAATGGCACACCAAAGGTTGAAATAAAGGTGGAGTTTGTGGCCATTGGATCCTACGTTTGACTGTCCAGGCAATATCTGGAGGCAAAGCAGATCAAAAGCCGTGAGCTGGGTAGTCTTCACAGATGCAGACTGTTGTCAGTCAAGGAACAATTGCATTTGGGCCACCTCCTGACTGATGTGGAGACATGTTAACCCCTCACCCGTTCCTTCCTAATCAGTGCAACTTGAGAAGCTGTGTGGGCAGTTGTTTTCCTGCCCCTCCCCAAAAAACTCACACTTTTGTTGATTGATATTACTGGGGGCAACAGGGCAACAGCCTAAATTTCATGGTCTTTGGGCTCTCTTTGGGCTCCTCTCAACCATAAATCTGCTCTGGATCTACACGGTCTTCCTCTTCTCTCCCCCCCCCCCCACCTTTGGTTTAGCTTGCCTTGAAATAGTCTTCCAAAGCTGAGACAGCTGTCTTTTGCTTGTTTTAGTTACACTTGGGGAGGTGTGAGGAGCTATCTTCTTGAATTAAAGAGAACTTGAGAAAACACAGTTCAGAAAACCCTGCAAATAAGGGTTTATTAATTCAGAATTAAGATTAGGAAACAGACTAAAATGCAGCAATCCATGAATTGCTTGCTAAGCAACTTGATGATGTCAATTTTTTTTTGTAAGGCTCATGTTTTGTAGCAAATTATACCCATTTCTGCCTGCACAAAGTTTTCCCTAAAAGAGAAGCACACTCCAAGTGGATGAGGATATTTAGTCGGAATCTCCTTTCCTGTAGCTTGAAGGCATTGGTTTGAGTCCCACCCTCAAACTCGGCCTCCCACACTGCCTTTTTATCTAAGCTCAGAGACTCCTTTCTCTAGCTCCAGATATCTTCCTCAGAGTGGATGTTACACACGCAGACCAGAACCACCTTACCAGCTCTCCCTCCCAAAACCATCTGAACGCTCTCTCAGAAATGGCTCCTTTTATATACCTTCCCAAAGTGCTGGCTCCACCCCCTCTGACTAGCTGCCTTGGTAGCCAATCACAGAGAGTCTCCAGCCCTGTGGTGGAATTCTGAGGCACTGCACCACAAGGCTCTGCTCTAGCTCAGCTGTCCGTAACACGGGACAACCAAGAGGGCACCCTTTGCTGATCTTAGCACCCACATGGGTCTCTAAGGAAGGAGATAGTCTTTCAGATACTTGGGGCCTGTGTCTACTGAGATGTGCATCCCATTGATTTCAGGAAGACTTGCCTCCAAGTAAATGAGTGTAGGAGTGCAGCTAAAAGCATCAGACAATTGCAACGTTTCTTCTGTGAATGGACTTATGGGAATTTGTTATATTCCCCCTGATTTCAAGAAAAAAACCTTGTCTGACGTAACCATCAGAGACTCTGAGATACCTTATTAGCTACGATGTAGGGGCTGAGCAGGAATGTGGGGGGATGTGGTCAGTTCAAATTCCAATGCGAATCAAACTAATTCACATTTCCCAAATCAATACCTTTGTAATCCCTAGAAACTCACATTTATCTGGATTTTGTGATGCAGTTCTTCACCCAAATAATGCGTACATAAATTTGTATAAAGATGCATGCATTGGTGAATATAACATATAAAATTATATTAGGGGAAATTGCTTGCAAAATGTGTATGTTAGAGAAAATTGCATACAAATATGTGTCTATTATGAGAAACGGGTCCTGCAATGCTGTTTTATTTTTTTGTGAGAACATTTTTGTAAGCAAGCAAACAAATCGCAAACTGACTTGGAAATGACTTTACTGAAGGTTTGAAAAACAAGACGCTGAAATTGCCAGATGCGTTTTAACCCTCCTCTTGAGTAATCCCAATGAATTATGTGGCAGTCTACTTCAAGTATCATATGAGCCAAACCATGCACAAGAAGATTATTGGGGTGTGGTGGTGAATGGCAAAATTGGGGCACAAGAATCGTTCGCTTCCACCTATCAAATGCCGCTCCCTTTCACTGTACAGTGGTACCTCGGGTTAAGTACTTAATTCGTTCCAGAGGTCCATACTTAACCTGAAACTGTTCTTAACCTGAAGCACCACTTTAGCTAATGGGGCCTCCTGCTGCTGCCGTGCCACCGGAGCACGATTTCTGTGCTCATCCTGAAGCAAAGTTCTTAACCTGAAGCACTATTTCTGGGTTAGCGGAGTCTGTAACCTGAAGCGTATGTAACCCGAGGTACCACTGTACTTTTCTTTGTACCGGGTTGTGGGTTTTCGTAACACCTTGTGCAGCCCATACCTGTGTCGTTTGCCTACCCGCCTTTCCACCTTCCCAGTCCCGGTGCGGAATGCTTCCAGTTCCACATCTCTCCGGACGGCTTCCCTTCTACCTCCTTCCAGATTCGTGCCATAAGTTTAATTGGAAACCCCAAGGCTGACTTGGAGGAGAGGCAGATAGGAAGAGGCTGTGTCTGCTGACACCATGATCGATTACCTGGAACTCCACCTGACACTGAAATTAGGGTTTTTTAATGATAGGCCGACTCTCCCTGGATGTGAAATTCAAATGCTCTCCAATGCTTCCCTGCGACCATCAGTCGCTGCACGCAGTGGTAGACACCACACGCAGGTGCTTTATCTCTGTCAACGCTGAAAGGACATTGTTATTACCAACAACTCTTTGTATTAACCAGTCTCTCTACCTAATAGACAACACTTTATGTTCTGCACCGTTACCCAGTCAGGGCTGCCATGTGCCTGAGAGACACATGCTCCCTCAAAACTCCCCCAGGCAACAACGACTTCAACGACAACAACAACAAAAAGCCACCTTAGTGCTTAAAAATCAGAGTGCGTAAGTGGGACACAGACCAAATGTACCAACTTCCCCCTCAAACTTGAATGAAACTGCAGCTGAGGAGAAGGGGGGGAAGCAATGGTTCACGTTTTGCTTCGAACATATAGGAGAAATGTTTTGGGGGAGATGGGCTCCATTTAAAGAAGAGGGGAATCTGAGGAAAGAGAGCCAAACATCCGCACGAGGATATTCAGACTGAAACACGCCCACCCTCCAAGAAAATGAATTTCTTGATTTCTGTGCTGCCGAAGACAAGTGGCTTTTCAATGAATGTATGCTGCATGGAATTCCTGATTTATTACCACTAAATATTAGACAGCAGGCAGGAGCGGTAGCAGGAAAATCAGTGCCAGGGGAGGCGTGGGCACAGCTGACCTTTTAGGGTGCTTGGAGCTGAGTTAGGGAGCCAGGAACTGGCATTGAGTCAAGAAGCAAACCTCATCCCTGTGAGGGACTTGGCTATATCCAGATGTTTTCGCAGACTTTTCCAAGGCGGACGTTGCTTTTTGGAGTGGAGGCCTGTCACAGGTGGTGGGGAATCCTGATGGGGAGGTCAAAAGGGATCACGGTGGTACAGGTGCTTCTATTTTTGCCCAGGGTTTGGGCTACAGTGAGAGAGCAATTCTACGCGCGATTTAAAAAGTGGATGCGATTTGGTGCGTTTTTTATAATATAATAATAATTATTTATTACTTATACCCCGCCCATCCGGCCAGGCCTCCCCAGCCACTTTGGAGGCTTTCCAACAGTACTGTCATACCTCTTGTTATGTCTGCTTCATGTTATGTTCTTTCAGGATACATCCCGTGGCGACTTGGAAGTACCAGAAAGGGTTACTTCTGGGTTTTGCCACTCACGCATGTGCAGATGTGCAAAATGACATCACACGAATGCGCAGAAGCAGCGAATTGCGACCCGCACACTCGCAGACATGCAGACGCGGGTTGCGTTCTATTCATGTTGCGAACGGGGCCCTGGAACAGATCTCGTTCGCATCCAGAGGTACCACTGTATATTAAAAACACAATAAAAAATCTTACATTAAAAACTTTACTAAACAGGACTGCCCTCAGATGTCTTCAAAAAGTCAGATAGTTGTTTATT
Organism: Podarcis gaigeae; assembly: GCF_964106915.1. NCBI lineage: Eukaryota > Metazoa > Chordata > Lepidosauria > Squamata > Lacertidae > Podarcis > Podarcis gaigeae. The sequence goes on from NC_139681.1 coordinate 14,422,150, forward strand.
TCCTTGACATCTGATGGGAGGGCGTTCCACAGGGCGGGTACCACTACCGAGAAGGCCCCGTGCCAGTTCTCTGTAGCTTCAGTTCTCACAGTGAGGGAACCACCAGAAGGCCCTCAGAGCTGGACCTCAGTGTCCAGGCTAAACGATGGGGTGCAGACCCTCCTTCAGGTATACTGTGCTGTGGTAAGAGAGGAATCTAGTGAGTGGAGAGGATAGATACTGCTCGGCTCTTACGTAATTCTCTTTTAGCTTACTTTTCATGCAATCGTCACTGCATCTTATTCTTATTGTTTTGCATCAGACTGACATGGCTACACACCCTGGAAATTCAAACAAAAATACACCAGCACAACTGTATTTAAGCAACCATGTACAGTACTGCACAACCACACAAGCACAGCAAGAACCATGAATTATGGAAAACAGTCTGTCCACCAAAATCTCAGAGTCACCATCCCAGAAAGCCGAAATGTACAGATTTATAAACCTCAGCAAATATAAACTCTGGCGTATTGGGACAGGAAGAGAATTCCAGAGCCTCGGAGCTATTACTGAGAAAGTCATATTCTTAAATCTCATGCATTTCATTTCCTTTAGAGAGGTGATTTTGAGCAACGGCAGTGGGGGGGGGGGTTGTACATTCTTGCCTAGTCGTTGGGGGATGATGGCAAGAAACAAGAGTGATGAAGAGGCCCGTCCAATATGATATTTACGATATGTCTTATAGATAAAATATACATACAATACGTGATAATTGATCTCAAACTGAAAGGAGCCTTCAGACAGGGACTCATCTGCCCTCAGAAGCCCATTGACATTCCCTTTATAACTGGAGACACCACGTCCCAAGGCAGCAATGCTATGTTATGCTGCAGAATTATTCTCAGAGCCCTGCTTGGGGACAAAGAGATGGCTGTCCCACTGGGCATTTTGGTGATATTTGTTTACTGAAAAATATCAGCATCATAGACTTGGCCAAGCACTCAGGCAGATTGTGCAAGCTGTTGTTGTCTTCTTCTTCTTCTTCTTCTTCTTCTTCTTCTTCTTCTTCTTCTTCTTCTTCTTCTTCTTCTTCTTCTCATGGAATTGGAAGGGACCCAAGGGTCATCTAGTCCAACCCCCTGCAATGCAGGAATCTCAGCGAAACCATCCATGACGTATGACCATCCAACCTCTGCTTAAAAACCTGCAAGGAAGGAAAGTCTGCAACCTCACGAGAGAGACTGTTCCACTGTCCAGCAGCTCTTAATGTCTTACTGATGTTTACTGGGAATATCCTTTCTTGTAACTTGAAGCCGGTTCAAGTCCTACCCTCTGGAACAGGAGAAAACAAGCTTGCTCCATCTTCCATGTTACAGCCCATTGGATATTTGAAGATGGCTATCATATCTCCTCTTAGTCTTCTCTTTTCCAGGCAAACATACCCAGCTCCTTTAACCATTCTTCATAAAGCTTGGTTTCCCTTCTTCTTCTTCTTCTTCTTCTTCTTCTTCTTCTTCTTCTTCTTCTTCTTCTTCTTCTTCTTCTTCCCCTCCTCCTCTTCTTCTTCCTCTTCTTCAAATTTTGCGATTTTTTACTTTAAACTGCCCTGAGCTCTTCAGCTGAATGGCAGTATATACATTTAATAAACAGTAAATAATAGTTACAGATAGGTAGCCATGTTGGTCTGCCATAGTCAAAACAAAACAAAATTCCTTCCAGTAGCACCTAAAAGACCAACTAAGTCAGTTCTTGGTATGAGCTTTCGTGTGCATGCACACTTCTTCAGATGCTACTGGAAGGAAATTTTTTTTTGTTTTCAGCAAATAATAAAACAGGATATGCTTGGAATCCCTTATTCCAGCCCATTGCTAAACCCAGATTTCTCTCTCCCTCACTGGCTATATTTCAGCACCTCAAACTGTGTTTCTTAAGCTTGTGGGTGTGTCTTAACTAATAGCTGTTCATCTATGCTCACCAAAGACACGACTTCATCACAAACCATCGACCGTCTTCAGCAAAGGGCAGGTTGAGCATTGCCAGGTAAATATTTTGTTTGGAAAGTGAGGGCGCTCTAAAGGCTGTGGGAGCTCGAGGCAGGAAGACAGTGGGAAGAAGTAGAGGAGAATTTTACACACTGAACTCAAATTGTGAATAAAACGAGTTCTGCTTGTTGTGGTATCTAATTTGCTCTAGAAGGAGATTCTTGTTTCTTGGCAGCACAATCTTATTGCCACTGAAATCTTCCAAGTTATCTTGTCTATGATAACTAACTGGACTCTTGCTCTGATTTGATGTAATGTAATGTAATGTCTGAACCTCTGTAAAGCTTGCTTTGATTTTCAGAATTTGTTGTTTAGAAAGCTATCATGAAAAATATCCCTAGCACTGTGTGAGAAAGGTTTTAGGCAAGAAGGAAAGGGCAGAATTGGAGCTCAACATTTTAGGGTTGCCATATTTTGAAGAGCAAAAAAGAGGACACTTTTGCCGACTTCTGGTTTAAACTATGGATCACTATGAAGACTCTCATCTTATGCACCCATGCAAAAGAGGACATGTACTGGAAAAAGAGGACATATGGTGAAATGGTAAAGGAGGTAGATTAGCCTAATGCCAAGAACTTACCACCTGCCAAGGCAGAAGCTTGGATGCCATGGCAGAGAATATATGGGTGTGTGTGCTTTCTATCATCAGGATATAGCATTGTGGGAGTATATGAACCAGGCTATCTTCCAGGCACAGGGATGCAGGTGGCGCTGTGGGTTAAACCACAGAGCCTAGGACTTGCCATCAGAAGGTCGGCGGTTTGAATCCCCACGACAGGGTGAGCTCCCGTTGCTCGGTCCCTGCTCCTGCCAACCTAGCAGTTCAAAAGCACGTCAAAGTGCAAGTAGATAAATAGGAACCACTCTGGCGGGAAGGTAAACGGCGTTTCCGTGCACTGCTCTGGTTTGCCAGAAGTGGCTTAGTCATGCTGGCCACATGACCCAGAAGCTGGATCCCTTGGCCAATAAAGCGAGATGACCCCAGAGTCGTTCACGACTGGACCTAATGGTCAGGGGTCCCTTTATCTTCCAGGCAGATTCAACATATGACTGTCCACACCACAGTGCAGCTTCTACACAGTTACATACAGCTTGTGCAACACACAAATGTTGGGGCTTCTTCAGGTTTGGAGTGGGAGAGTCTATAGTCCTTTTCTCATGCTCCAGGAAACACATCCCCCCCCCAATATGAATTTCATTGGACCCACGCTTGATGTTGTGGATGGAACATGAGAACAGGCTCTACACATGTACAATTGTACCATGAGAACAGACTGTGAAAACAAACAAAAATACCAGTTTGAGCTGCAAGAGTAACTTGACTGCAGTTCTGAACATTTGCACAGAGCAGCCACATTCACATCAACCTAGCTGTGAACTGGAGCTGAAATAAATTTAGGATGAGGGCAGGCGTTTTCAGTCCAATGCAAAATTTGTGCTTTGTAACGTTTGCTTCTCAAATCCAAAATTCACACCTGGAACCTTTGGATTTCCGAATTCGAGATATTTGGAAACGTTTTAGAAAAAATAATTAGAGCGTTGCCGATGAAGAATGCGGATGTGTTAAATTTGGGAAGTGCACCAAGATTCTTTAACATCAGATTTTGTTCAATATGGAGTCACTCCCGTTTATTTTTCTGCATTTTGAAAGCCCTGATCTGAATTTTGTAACATTCACGAGACATTAAATGTATGGGATGTTTCTTTTTTCAGCTGTTGCTAAAATGAGGCTATGAAACTCGAAGGCAGAAAGCACATTGCCAGCTCAGCTAAGCCCACGTGTACACTATGAAACTGGCTCCCCAGTTGTCAATGGTGTGATTGTAGTCATTTTCTTGCCTCAGAGGCATCCGGTAAAAACTTATTTGTTGCGGAGTGAACAAGCGTCACCTACATGGGCCCCCTATGTTTTTCCGCAGACACCCCTTTTTCCTTTTAATCATGTTCCTCTGGTAGCTTCTATGTGAGCCTCACGTGGACAGCGAGACCAACAATTCTTGCATTGCCCAGCGAACAGCACTTAATATGAGGGGTGTGGCAGTATTAATGCTGTTAATAACGATGGATCAGATCTTGTGAAGTGTTTTTAATTGATGTCTATATCCCCTGAAAATATAAAGACAGCCATACAAACCTCCTCGCCGCTATTATTTTATCAAACGTTTTGATGTGGCGGCAGCGGTGTAGAGGATGTCAGGGGGAAAATTCATGTCTGCAAGGCACAAACAGGCAAAGTAATGGGATATAAATCAAAAACAGAGAGAGGAAAAGCAAGGGAGAGATGCACACCATCGGAGAGTTTTCACAATCAGGGAGAGAAATAAATGTTCAGTCCAAGATGCAGCATCTATTACTTCTCTGTGACATCTTCCCACTCTCTGACCCCTTTCCCATACATTCTGTTAATACACACTGCGAAACAAAATTCCAGGAACATCATATGGGTGTCTGATATGTCCCACACAGCCAGAATAGTACCAGGGTGGCTTTTGTTGTTTTTGTTGTCTGTCAATCTGAAGTTGCGGTTAAAAACAATTACTTCCCCCTATCATCTGCTAAATCCAATTCAACTCTCTCTCCAGTAAAGGTAAAGGGACCCCTGACCATTAGGTCCAGTCGTGGCCGACACTGGGATTGCGGCGCTCATCTCACTTTATTGGCTGAGGGAGCCGGCGTACAGCTTCTGGGTCATGTGGCCAGCATGACTAAGCCACTTTTGGCAAACCAGAGCAGCACATGGAAACGCCGTTTACCTTCCTGCCGGAGTGGTACCTATTTATCTACTTGCACTTTGACGTGCTTTCGAACTGCTAGGTTGGCAGGAGCAGGGGCCAAGCAATGGGAGCTCACCCCGTTGCAGGGATTTGAACCACCAACCTTCTGATCAGCAAGTCCTAGGCTCTATGGTTTAACCCACAGCGCCACCCGTGTCCCTTCTCTCTCCAGTAGCGATGGCTAAATTTGTAAATATTGAGTTATTTCAGTTTCCTCATTTTTCAGACTTCAGTTCGGCTCTCTGCATTTCCACATCAGTTTCCAATAATAATAATAATAATAATATAATTAAAAGCCATTGCAAGAATTTGTCAGCATTTTAGGGTACATTTATCCTGATATACACATTTCTGCATGCATTTTTCCTTCACGTAACCCATTTTTGCATATATTGATTTTGTGTGGAGTGCCCTACCTGGGTGGATGGAGCAGCCAAGTAATTTCGTGGTCCCCGAGAGGATAATAATAAGGATATTATTATTATTATTATTATTATTATTATTATTATTATTATTATTATTTTCACACTCTTTCATGCACACTTCCCCTTAGTATACACATTTTTTTTTCATTTGCATAGCAAATTTCGGAGAAGGGCGAATTTTGTGTTTTGGGTCACATACTCTTTAGTGAAGTGTGAATCAAGGACTTTTGCATCAAAATACAAAATGAAATTTCCCTGCTCCCTGGGCTTGAGCTGGGGTTGTTGGGAAATTCCAACGAAAACAAAAATTGCCAGTGTTTGCTTATTTGTCCCATGTCTGGGACTGAAACTTTCAATCCATGAACAATATTTTGCATCCGGTTTTTGCATCCTATTTCCCACCCTACTTTGCACTGCATCCCCCCCCCCACTGAAATGTGTGGGGCTGAATCATGACAATGTAACTTACATAATTATGTAATTGACATGTTACGCAATTTCACAACTGCATGCAGCAAGACAAACAACATACCATATTTTCTCGTGTATAACACACCCCCGTGTTTAACATGCCCCCTCTTTTTTGGGACTAAAAATTGAGAAAATTGGGGGGGGGGGAGATTACCCACAGTTGCTGAGCTTTTTGTCGGGGGGGGGGGGGATTGCCCAGACTTGTTGAGCTTTTTTGGGGGGGGGAGTTGCTGAAAATTGCTCACCCACAGGACCGCCACAGCCAATTGCTCACACATCAACAAAGCCCTCAATAGCCTGCACACTCACTGAAAGCAAGTGCCAATTGCCCGCCCAATTGCCGCAGCAGCCAATAGCCAACGGACCTTGACGCACCCACCAATAACCCGCAAAAATGCCACTGACAATCTCCTACTTGCGGCAGCCACCAATTGCCCAAGCCAACTCTCCACTATCTGTGTATAATAATAATAATAATAATAATAATAATAATAATAATAATAATAATTTATACCCCACCCATCTGGCTGGGTTTCCCCAGCCACTCTGGGCGGCTTTCAGCAAAACACAAAAATACAATAACCTATCAAACATTAAAAGCTTCCCTAAACAGGGCTGCCTTTAGATGTCTTCTAAAAGTTTGGTAGTTATTTTTCTCTTTGACATCTGGTGGGAGGGCATTCCACAGGGTGCGTGCCATTACTGAGAAGGCCCTCTGCCTGGTTCTCTGTAACTTGGCTTCTCGCATTGAGGGAACCGCCAGAAGGCCCTCAGAGCTGGACCTCATTGTCTGGGCTGAACGTTGGGGGTGCTCCTTCAGGTATACTGGGCCGAGGCCGTTTAGGGCTTTAAAAGTCAGCACCAACACTTTGAATTGGGCTCAGAAACGCACTGGGAGCCAGCGTAGGTCTTTCAAGACCGATGTTATATGGTCTTGGCGGCCGCTCCCAGTCCCCAGTCCCCAATTTTTAGTATTCTTTTTAAATTAAAAAAATCTCATCTTATACACGGCAAAATATGGTAGTTTTCAGTAGAAGTTGAACTGCAGTGGAGGTGTTGCATGTGATGAGCGCAGAATGAAAGGGAAAACGGTGCTGTCTAACATCCCTTTGGAGTCCTGTGGCTTGCTAAGTGTCTTAGTGACCCTTGTTTTCTTGTGGCTTTGGACTGCACAAATGTTTCCCTACACACAAAATCCATGTGCCACTCCCCCCTAGCCATGCATCTTTCAGCTGGGGCCATTGCTATGCAATGCCCAAAGTTCAAGCCATGGGGTGTTCGTGATCAGCTGGAGATCAAAACTTGCTGGCATAAAATAAGGCCATGTGCCTGAATGCATCAACGTGTGTCACGAATTAGATAGTCGTTCTAAAGACATGGCAGTGGCATAATTTGCATTTATTTGTGGGGGATTTCAAGGGAGTACTTCTGATGGATGGGAAATCAGAGTGACCCGACCGAGTGGAATGGGCAGTTCATGGCTAAGACCCTTTTCACAAATAGGATTAAAATGTGACATGTGAGTTCCTCTCTTTTTTTTAAAAAAAAAAATATTTTTATTAAGTTGTACATAACAAATTTAATTTCAATCATATCATTCACCTTCTCTGAATCCCTTGATTCCCCTCTCCCCTGCCCTTCCGTGGTTACCATTATCAATCTTTCTTTTCATCTGCTTATCTTATTTTCTCTAATTTGTTAAAAGAATAGTAATCCGTTTTCCCATAGCTTTTTCTACATCACAAGCATTACTCAAATCCTGCGAAGGTTTTTAGTTGTTTGCAGTGTTCTCTTAAGTACATTATGAAATTCCCCCATTCCTTCTTAAAGTTCTTCTCTTCCTGGGTTCTAATTTTCCCAGTCAGGTTTACCATTTCGGCATAGTCCATCATCTTCACCAGCCATTCCTCTCTGCCTGGAACTTTGTCTTCTTTACATCTCTGGACCAGTAGTATCCTCTCTGCGGTCGTTGCGTACGTAAATAGTCATTTCTGCTCCCTCGGAATCTTTGTACAGTGGTACCTCGGGTTAAGTACTTAATTCGTTCCGGAGGTCCATTCTTAACCTGAAACTGTTCTTAACCTGAAGCACCACTTCAGCTAATGGGGCCTCCTGCTGCCACCGTGCCGCCAGAGCACAATTTCTGTTCTTATCCTGAAGCAAAGTTCTTAACCTGAGGTAATATTTCTGGGTTAGCAGAGTCTGTAACCTGAAGCATATGCAACCTGAAGCGTATGTAACCTGAGACCTACAATTCCTAACGAAAAAGTCTCTGTCCCCCCCCCATGTTATTTTAAACATTTTTTCAACTCATTGTAGATCATTTCCCAGAATGCTTTAGTTATCTTGCACGACATGTGAGTTTCTCATGTTTCTATGCCACATACGACTGTTCCCAGTGAGGGAGAACATGCAGAAGAGAGATGGGGGCCACATTCTACAGTTCTACATTCGCAGCGCTGCACAAGCCAATGAAAGGTTAAAGCCTCTCGTGTGAAGGTGGCCCATTGCATCTTGCTTTCTGTGAGCCAGGTAGTGCCTTCATCTCCTGCGGCTTTAATTCCCCGCAGCCTGGTAGGAAGAAGTCCGCTGCGCACAGACCCCGTCAACACAATCTGGCTGGCACACATGGGCATTGCTGAGAGGCAAACGCATCTGCAGGCCCCGTTCTGCGTCCTGGGAAAATGGTGGGGAGCGAGGAGGGAGGGAGAGAGAAAGGAGATGAAAAGGTGGATAAAAAGAAATTTTGAAAAAAAAGTAAGTGAAATATTCAAACTGGAAAGTGATATTATAGAAAGCTGCAGGGAGCACGCTTGAGTGCATTCAAATTTATTCAAACTCTGTGCCTGACATTGATGAATGCAACAGCTTTTTTCACAATATGTAGAGCGCACAGGACATTTAGAAGTGCACCATCCCCTTTCCCTGCAGCTGTCTCAGGCCTGGTTCCTAATGCCAGAGCGGCCCTGACCTCCACATCCTCTTGACAACCTTCCCAATCTCTTAAAGGGGAAGCTAAGACAACCAGCAGGAGGAAGATGGGCTCATTTGACCAGGAAATTGGCGGGTAAATCTCGCGTTCGCTTTCTCTCTCAAGGATTGTTCTTAACACATTGGCAGCTCGGGAAGCTGCCTGGGAACCAAAGCCCACCAGGAGGGCCCCCACTTACCACCCCATTTCCAAAAAGAACGAACCCCCATTCAATATGCAACACAGTAGAGGCAGCAGTAGCTCCCTCTGGGGTTGGTTAGAGAGGAAGCTGCCTAGCGTCTGACAATTTTTGCCGAGAGCCAGTGTGGTGTAGTGGTTAAGAGCAGTAGACTCGTAATCTGGTGAACTGGGTTCGCGTCTCCACTCCTCCACATGCAGCTGCTGGGTGACCTTGGGCTAGTCATACTTCTTTGAAGTCTCTCAGCCCCACTCACCTCACAGAGTGTTTGTTGTGGGGGAGGAAGGGAAAGGAGAATGTTAGCCGCTTTGAGACTCCTTCAGGTAGTGATAAAGGTAAAGGTACCCCTGCCCGTACGGGCCAGTCGTGTATGACTCTAGGGTTGTGCGCCCATCTCACTTAAGAGGCTGGGGGCCAGCGCTGTCCGCAGACACTTCCGGGTCACGTGGCCAGCATGACGAAGCTGCTCTGGCGAGCCGGCACCAGCGCAGCACACGGAAACGCCGTTTACCTTCCCGCTATAAAGCGGTACCTATTTATCTATTTGCACTTAAGGGGGCTTTCGAACTGCTAGGTGAGTAGGAGCTGGGACCGAAAGACGGGAGCTCACCCTGCCACGGGGATTCGAACCACCGACCATGCGATCGGCAAGCCCTAGGCACTGAGGTTTTACCCACAGCACCACCTGCATCCCTTGTGATAAAGTGGGATATCAAATCCAAACTTGGGCAGTCTCAGGTGCCCAGCACCCTGACAGGTCCCTTCACCAAGAGTGCCCACCTTGGGTCCTCCTTAGATTTCGTTTCAGGCCCAGTGTTTCCTGCAGCACCAGGCAGCTGGTTCTGTCCATCTTTTTACTTTACCGCAATGACTCCGACCTAGTGTTGCTTTGGGGCATTGTGAGAAATGGAAAGGGTGGCTATACCCAGCATCACTGTGATGGCCTGAGAATCTGATTCAGAGGCTGAACCTGAGGAATCCCAGCCTGCACAGGAGTCCCCACCTGGGGCTTGAACCTGAAGGGCCCTCACCTGTGCCGGATCCTCAGGAGCAGACACCAGCTGAGCAGACACCGCTCTGGCTCTGGAGGTGATCGAGGACCCATTGCCTGCAGGTGCTCCTCTCCCAGCCCTGTCAGGGGAAGGTGAGGTTGCCTCTGGGTCCAGTAACCCTCCAGCCTCTCCAGAGCTGCAGAGGCTCAGGGCAGAGAGGCGGAGGGAACTAAGTTCTCACAGGAGGAGTGCTCACCTTAAGGCCAGGAGAGGCGAGTCACCTGTGGGTCGGGACCGCCCTATGCCTCAGAGAAGATAAAGGCTAGTCAGCCCAGTCCCAGGTTGCAGGAGCAACATCGTTGGTAACCTGTTCCTGCCAGCACCCTGTCCTGCTCTTCCAGAGTTCCTGACCATGCCCGGCTCCTTGCCTTGGACCCCGCTTCGCCCTTGACAGACAGACTTCATAACCTCAACCTAGGACCAGACTCAGACCATGCCGCATGGTAACCCCCCCCCCCCGGGAACAGCACAATCACCCAGAGTGTCCAGATAAGCCCAATGGGGTCCACTAATGGAGGAAGGTCCCCATCAGAGGACACTATGCTCAGGGCTTCCCTAGACGCCCCCACCGGTCTAATATTCTCCTGCATCTGAGCATATCCTTTCTTCCCCATCCCAGAATGAGCTCTAGGCAGTAGCAGTCAGTGAGGTGGTGCAGGCGAGGCACCATTGCTTTCCCGGCTCTCTAATACAGTGAGTCGCTGCTGCTTACTGAGAGGGACGCGATTGGCGCTGTGGTCTAAACCACTGAGCCTCTTGGGCTTGCCGATCAGAAGGTCGGCGGTTTGAATCCCTGTGATGGAGTGAGCTCCCGTTGCTCTGTCTCAGCTCCTGCCAACCTAGCAGTTCGAAAGCACACCAGTGCAAGTAGATAAATAGGTACCGCTGTGGCAGGAAGGTAAACGATGTTTCCGTGCCCTCTGGTTTCCATCACGGTGTCCTGTTGTGTCAGAAGCGGTTTAGTCATGCTGGCCACATGACCCAGAAAGCTGTCTGTGGACAAACGCTGGATCCCTCGCCCAGTAAAGCGAGATGAGCACCGCAACCCCATTGTCACCTTTGACTGAATTTAACCATCCAGGGGTCTTTTACCTTTTATCTTTACCTTACTGAGAAGGAGAGGGGAGAGGCAAGGTGTGGGCAATCTGGCCCAGTGTAATGTCTGGTGGTGGATGCAATCTAATGCTCTTGCCACAAGGCACCACACTGGGCGCATTGCCCCACACTGGGTGCCCCAAACTTTGCCCCTTCCCTCTCTGCAAGCGCCAATGGCCAACTGGGTTGGGAACTGGGGAACTGTGCCCTACCCATGCCCTCTCACCAGCCTCTACTGGTTCTAGACCAGCCTGGAACTTTTAGCTCACCATGGGCATGAGGGAGTGTTAGGAATCAGGTTATGTTAGCCAAGGACCCAATGGGAAATGCCACTTGGCAGGTCCAGGGATCTGAGAGCAGCAGGTGGGACATCCACGATCCATTGCACTGGCTGCTCCTTGCAAATTTCTCCTTCCCTACAATGGGAATCTGGGCTCCCATCAGACCTGGATAGGGGATGAGGAAGAAGTTGGGCTTTGTTTGCACTTCTTTGTAAATCTACCTAACTCACACTTCGTGAACCAATATGCAAACAACACACAGCCATTCTTCAAAATTCGTGCTGAATTTTGCAAAGCGCTTCTCCAACCAGCCAACATGTACCAAATGCGTATAGTACAGGAAAATGCACAAAGATGCGTGCATTCAGGAAAATAACACGCAAAAACGCTTTGCATTGGGGAGAACAGTTTGCAAAAATGTACATATTAGTCAAAACGGCATTCCTTAGGAGAAATCTGCGGTGAAATGGCTTTTCATTTCACCATATTTTTCGCTCTATAAGATGCACCAGACCATAAGATGCACCTAGTTTTTGGAGGAGGAAAACAAGAAAAAAATATTCTGAATCCCAGAAGCCAGAACAGCAAGAGGGATCACTGCGCAGTGAAAGCAGCGATCCCTCTTGCTGTTCTGGCTTCTGGGATAGCTGCGCAGCCTGCATTCGCTCCATAAGACGCACACACATTTCCCCTTACTTTTTAGGAGGGAAAAAGTGAGTCTTATAGAGCAAAAAATACGGTATTTCTTTAACAAAATCTGCATGCTGCTTGACTGTAAAACAAGACAGCAACCCCTAAGCAGTTTAGAATAAACATTTAAAATTATCAGTTGCAAATAGTTAAAGACATTTAAAGGATATCAAAATCAACAGCAGGCTAAGGAGAGATCGAAGCACATCAGCATCTACATAGAATGAGAGTCATAGAACGGTAGAGTTGGAAGGGCCCACAAGGAACATCTAGTCGAACCCCCCTGTAATGCAGCAATCTTTTGCCCAACATGGGGCTTGAACTCATCACCTTGAGGTTAAGAGTCTCAGGCTCCACCAACTGAGCTATCCTCTCCGAGGCTTGCCTAAACAAAAAGGCTTTAAGCAGGTGCTATAAAGAGTACAGCCAAGGCACATGCCTGATGTAAACAACCAGGAGTTCTGAAGTGCAGTTCCATTTGAGGATTTCAAAAACAAATATTATTTTATGCATTGTGGCTTGCCGTTGTTTTATCAATTGTAGTTTGGAAATTATTTATTGTAATTGCTAAAGAGTGAATTTCTGTTTAATTTTTATATGCCGATATTCAATATCATTCTATACTATTCTAATGAATCTTGGTTGTTATTTTATTTGACGTAGGTTGCGTATTTTAAAGTTATGTTTTAGTGTCAGATTTTTGTATTGCGTTAGATGGTTATAAGGTGTACATTCTTTGTTTCTTCAGCTTGCAAACCACCTTGGGTATTGTAAGATAAAAAGACGGTATACAAATTAAAAGTGGTGATCATTTAAAAAACAAATAAGCTGCAGAAATGTGGAGAAGCGCATTTAAGATTGGGAAAATGGCAGAAACAAAAATGGACAGATTTGTCTATTCCTAGAGCTTGATGCAGGTTGCTTTGTTCCATTCCGACACATACAGATGTTGAGGTGAAACTTCGACGGCCCTAGAATGTTTCCAGAATTCGCCCACAACTTTGGGTGAGGTTTTTGCGCCCTGCTTAAAAAAAGGGTGTATGTATGCTGTGCTTTTTTTCTTTAAAAGTATGTGTTTAGCAGTACTCTCATTCTCCTGCTCATCTTGAAATACCGCCCCTCAATGAGGCCAAACTTAGATTCCCAAAATGTTTAGGGGTATGTGTCCCCCTGCGTCCCCCCAGAAAAAAGCACTGTGTGTATGTATTCAGTGCACTTTTTCTAGAAAAAGAGGTGCCAGAATTCACCATGAACACCTCCCTCGTTTTCTTAGAATTAGCGGTGCACATTTCAAAGTGGGACACCCCAAAAATGGTTGAGCTTTTTAAAAGGAAACCCCCTAAAACAATGTGATTTTTTTTATTGATGTGTCTAAGATCCAGGACAAAGCGCCGACTTTTGGAAATCCCCCCGGACGTCAATTCCGCCTTTGAAATCCCAATAATGTCTGAGGAATCCTGAGGAATCCTGGCACCCACCGGAGAGGTGCCAGAACTTAGTTCCGGCTATTAAAAAAGGGGGCCCTTTGGTGGTGAGAGAGATTGGGGTTGGCCTAGGGTGTGGTTGTTCTTTTGTGATTGGCTGTGGTGATCTTTGTTTTCATGTGTGAGTGGGGTGGGTGGGCATTTTGGATCAGGTTAGCCATATTAATATGTATGCTGTTGGTGGATTATTGTCTTTGTCTTGTTGGGCTGTGTATGTGATAAAGGGGAACCATACCGGGGTAAAGGCGTTTTCTTCTGTTTGTCCCTGTGTCAGTTTCAGTTTATTGATCAATTTTTCTAGTAGGGCTGTTTCTCATGCTATTTGGTACCATTGGTCCATGCTTACTCCTGACAGGTCTCTCCAATGTCTGGTTAGCACGAGCAATGCTGGCACCAAACCCTACATACATTAAGCAAAATAGAAACATCACCACCCGACCCCATCCCCACCCATCTTCCCCCCCACCCCTAATGTCCCAACAATTGAAACTGATTTGTAAAAATGTTACATGGAAAAAATATGAGAGACATTACACCATAGCTGTCAACTTACAGATTTGAAAATAAGGGACCAGCAGCCTCGAAAATAAGGGATCAGCAGCCAAAATATGGGATCAACAATTACTTTGATAAAATACATATTTTGTTGCGTGCAAATGGCTTTAGATACCTATTAGGTCCATAAATTACCATATAGCATATATTCAACACAAAAAACCAGCAAAAATTTGTTGTTGACAAAGGACAGCTGGACATAGAAAGGGCCCCATTACCTTCAGTAGCTTATTTAAGAGACATCATCAATAAGGGACAGCAGTGGGACATGGTGCTGGAATAAGGGACTGTCCCACCAAATAAGGGATGCTTGACAGCTATGCATTACACATACTGTAAAACAAGAAAATCTTTAATAAAAAAGGGGGGTCCTGGGTGTTTTAAAGTTGTTTGAGGCTGAGGAGAGAAACCAACACTGGTAGTTGCTACCTGGATAACGCACACCCCTTCTCATGCAACGGGCTATGGAGCAAGAGCATTCTCCTGACTGTTAGTTAGGACCCCGTGCATGTAATGAAGGCGATGCCAAATGCAAGGGCCGACATGTTCAGTGGGCTTGACAGGGAAGCAGAATCTCTCTCTCTCTTTCTCTCTCTCTCTCCCCCAGCCTCCTCGTCATGGTGTAAACAAACAGGCTAAACTCTGCGAGATTTACTGTGCCCAGCGCTGGTGGCTCCCATTGCCATGCAGTGAGATATTTCTATACAGGCAGGGTAAGCACTTTCCATTTTATACCTCAGCAGCTTTATAGCATCTTAAGGATTTCTGTACATGCCTGGCTTCACATCCAGGGGGGAAAAAACCAAGCTTGTAAATAAATACTAAATATATATGAACGGAAAAGACAGAAGAGGAGAGTGCTTGAAAGAGCATGCAAATATACACAGGAAAATGAGGCGGAGGGAGGAAAAGAAGCATCTCTCTCTCTTGTGTGTATTGGGGGCAGGGGGAGAGAGAAGGATGCAGGTGGAAAACGACGGAGGAGAAGAGAAGACGACAAGGGCGGCAAGGAAGGAAAGCATGTACACAACTCGCAACAGGAGGGAGAGGAGAAGGCTGGGGCGGGGGACCTGAAGAGACAGGTAATTTTCTGCCCCAGCCAGATGTGAAGTAACAGCAATGGTGCCAGCAGCTCTGTGGCAAAATGTGAGCTGTGAATTTCCCATTGGGTTAGGGGAACATTGAATGCTTTTATTCTGGGGGTACGCAGGGGTACGCATACCCTAAACATTTTGTGAATCTTTGTAAAAAGGTAAAGGGACCCCTGACCATTAGGTCCAGTAATGGCCGACTCTGGGGTTGCGGCGCTCATCTTGCTTTACTGGCCGAGGGAGCCAGCGTACAGCTTCCGGGTCATGTGGCCAGCATGACTAAGCCGCTTCTGGCGAACCAGAGCAGCGCACGGAAACGCCATTTACCTTCCTGCCAGAGTGGTACCTATTTATCTACTTGTACCTTGACGTGCTTTCGAACTTCTAGGTTGGCAGGAGCAGGGACCGAGCAACGGGAGCTCACCCCTCGCAGGGATTCGAACCGCCGACCTTCTGATCGGCAAGTCCTAGGCTCTGTGGTTTAACCCACAGCGCTACCCACATCCTTTGTGAATCTTTGTACTTTTGTCCATTTACTGTCTTTATTTTCCCCGATTTGAATGATGAAATGGCTGTTTTCTTGAGTCAAAATGAGAGTACCCCTCAACATTTTTATTTTTATTTTTTTAAGAAAAAATGCACTGGAAAAAGCCATGCTTGAGGTGAAGCTGCTGTGATGGCTGAAAGGTCGGAAGGAAGGAGCTTTGTGCAATTATTGTCCCCCTCTCCCTCCCCAGCCCAACCCCAAATGTTCTCTATGGGACATTTCCTCCCCTCTCCTTCTGCCTTATGGTTCGCCTTTTGTTTGCTAAACTGCCCAAAGGGCCAGGCTCTCTCAGCTGTTGTCACTTGGCACAGAGCCAATTAGGCGGACCAGATTTACGGAGGATCTGGTTCCCCGCATCTCATTGTTTCGCTATTCTCCCTTCTCGTTCCTGTAACCTGCCGTTTGCCTTCCTCTCGTGCCATTTCCCCAGGTGCAAGCAAGGTCTCTTCCTCCACACCCCACTGATTCAGCCATCAATGGCAACCTGGCTTATTGCTCGAACCAGAAACCACAATGGCTGTTTGTTGTCTCCAGTTTCAGCCAAGGTGGCCTCTCTCATCTTGTTCCTTAGTAACCCACTGGAATGAGGGCGGCAGTGAAAAGGCCCCTTGGTTTTGATAATGTGAACAAAATATGCTGTCCCCGAGTTGGAGAAGTGCCGTATAACACACCCCTTGGGACCAGCTCTGTCCAGTCTCATCTTCTCCTCCGATACATGGACAAAAGGGGGGGAACATATTAAAAATTCATTCTTCCTTGTTTTCACTTCTGTTCTGACACTTGTTGCTCTCAACGCAGAGCTTTTCTTCCCCCAGAGCTTTTCGCAATTCTGCAAAGGACTCTGCAAAAATTCCATGATTCTGAGAAGACCATCGCATCATCCATCCGGCTGCAGAGATATTTCTGTCTTGTCATTGGGCCTGTTGTTGTCATATTAATCAGGAGAGCCAGGGTAGTAAAGTCTTTAGCAAAATAAAGCTAGAAAAACATGGGTTCAAATCTCCATGCCACCATGAAGCAAACCAGGTAATGTTGGGCCAGTAGGACTTGCTGGGTTTTTTTTTTCTACTTTCACATTGCCCAGATGAAGGGTGCTAAAATGCTGTAATATGACTTGGGAATTCAAAATATATTTGGATTAATATAATTTAGCTTTGCTTGGTGAGTAAAATGTGTGAAAAAATGCATTAAAAACAATGGCCAAGTACTTGCAATTATAATGTATGCTATTATTATTATTATTATTATTATTATTATTATTATTATTATTATTTAGCATTAGCTGGCATATTCAGAAGGCAAAATTAAAATTATTTGGTTCTCCAAAAGCAGTGCTTCTTCATCAGACGTAGACTTACCAAGCAAAATGCTTCCCAATCACAAAACTAACAGCAGATTTGAATTCCTCAGACCTAAAAACTTATTTTTAAGACCCCCTCACTGAAGAAATGGGCCAAATTTAAGTTTCACCCTCTAAAATGGGCCATTCATTCTCAGCCTAACCTACATCAGAGAGCTGGTTGAAGGATAAAAAGGGTAGTTGGCTGGGTGAGCAGTTTAAGCAATTGAGAACTCCTTGGCTGAGGAGTGGGATAAAAATGTAATGACTAATTATCCCAAACAGATTACTTCTATGGTGTTTTTATTTGAACCTGCCTTGGGCTGCTTCACACTCAAGCCTTTTCAACTGCTAAGGCACTGTTGTTCTGCAATTAGCTGTGACTGGGATTAAAAACAGAGGTACCACAGATTGCTTAATATAATAGCTCTATGTTACCCAGCAATGCTAAGATCTTCTGTAATATGTGCCAGAGGCACCAACTTGTGCTGAAGATGGAGAGGGCCGGATGATGCCACAATGCTCAGTGTTGTTTGTGATGTCACACATGTGATGCACGGTGTTGTGTGTGATGTCACACCCATGGCATATGACATCATGTGATGTTGGGGGAGGAACCAGGGGACGGAGATAGCTGACAGCTATTCCTCTCTTGCACTCGAAAGCTTTCCATGACAGGAAAAGCAAAAACCAACCACACTTGGCTCTTCAAATGGGTTTTTTTTTGGTATGTTTTTAGTTGTTTCTGTTTCAGTCCTGTCACAGAAAAGACGAGTTACTGATACTAATACTAATACTAATACTAATACTAATACTAATACTAATGTTGTTGTTGTTTAGTCGTTTAGTTGTGTCCAACTCTTCATGACCCCATGGACCAGAACACACCAGGCACTCCTGTCTTCCACTGCCTCCTGCAGTTTGGTCAAACTCATGCTGGCAGCTTCGAGAACACTATCCAACCATCTCATCCTCTGTGGTCCCCTTCTCCTTGTGCCCTCCATCTTTCCCAACATCAGGGTCTTTTCCAGGGAGTCTTCTCTTCTCACGAGGTGGCCAAAGTATTGGAGCCTCAGCTTCAGGACAGGATCTGCTCTTCCAGTGAGCACTCAGGGCTGATTTCCTTCAGAATGGATAGGTTTGATCTTCTTGCAGTCCATGGGACTCTCAAGAGTCTCCTCCAGCACCATAATTCAAAAGCATCAATTCTTCAGCGAGCAGCCTTCTTTATGGTCTAGCTCTCACTTCCATACATCACTACTGGGAAACTAATACTAATACTAATACTACTAATACTAATTTATCACAAGTGTCTACTTGTTAGGGCTTTATTCCTGTTTCAAATGTATATTGTTTTTTGCATTTTTAACTGTTTTTATGTGCAAATTGCCTTGAAATGGTGGTTTAGAAGATTTTTTTAAAAAGTAATTATAACAACAACAACAACAACACTAAATTGCCCCAATTTTTGTTCTCAGACAGGTCGGGAAACCTTTAATTACTGGTTTTCTTGCATTACTTTTTCTTTTCATTTTTTACAACAAAAGCCACTATTTCACTATTGAGAGAAATAAAAATGGGGGGGGGGGGCGCAGGGGAATAATAAGAGGAAACCAGAAATTAAGGCTGCTAATTACCCCTGGAATAGGAAGCAACTCTGGAGCACAATTAGCAGGTTATTCATCCCAAATTACCTAGCTGTGGTCAACAGTCAAGAACTGCAGACAGGATATTTTAAATTAAATGCAATACTTCAGTAACACTTTCATTTGCCCGCCAAATAGGCTGGTACAGCAGTTAGGTATTACTGCAATTCTTTGGACATAGAAATAAAGAACGTGGAAATAGATATTTGCATGTTGACAACAGCAACTGCTCTCTCACTAAAAAGAGAATGAGCAAAGGATGTGGGAAGCTGTGAACTTTTGCTCTTGCTTGGCTTGGGAAAGGTACTTCTGGGCTTCTTTAAAGGATGCCTCAGAAAACAACCATGTTCCTACCTTTCTCCTGCTCAGATCCCAGCTCCACTGCTCGCCTATCAAAAAACCATCAAAACCCTTCCAATCACTTAAGAAAAAGAAGGTACTTTTATCATATGTGGTGGACGTGTCCTAAGGTGAAAGACTTCTGGGGAAAGATTTATAATGAGTTGGAAAAAATGTTGAAAAATACATTTATTAAGAAACCAGAAGCCTTTCTATTTGGAATACTAGGACTGGAATTGCCCAAAAAAGATGTTAGACTGTTTTTGTATGCCACTACAGCGGCAAGACTTTTATTAGCCAAAAACTGGAAATCGCAAGAAATACCAACAATAGAAGAATGGCAGATGAAGATGTTGGACTTTTTGGAGCTGACCGACCTGACTGGAAGAATCCGTCACCAGAAAGAAGAGGAGATACAAGAGGATAGGAAGAAATTTTAAGAACATTTAGCTAAATATTGTGATATAAGATAAATAGAAAATTCTTGGAAATAATAAATAGGCTTAGGGGTAGAATAAGAATATGTGGTAGTAAATATTAAGGATTAAAATATTAATAAAAGAGAAGAGGTTCATAAATGAAAGGAGTTAATATTATTAGAAATATGAATTTGGAAAACATATACAGGTGACATAATGAAATTCAGTTAGAGGGGATTTGAGGAAGTCAGTTATCAATGTAATGAGAATTAGGTATTTGAAGAAACCATTTTTCTTCGTGTTTAGTTTATTGTAGTGTAATGTGTTTTTCTTGGTTGTGTGTTTTGTTATGTCATTTTTGTGATAAATTTGGAAAATCAATTAAAAAAATGGGGGGGGGACTTTAGCTAGAATTTTGGATGGCAGCAGTAGCAACAATGTTGAGGGGAGGGGAGTCAGATTTTCCCCACATGCCGTTTTTCAGTGTGTGTGAACGCTTATCTAGCCATAGCATAAAATAAAATATAATACGATGTGGATCACTCTTTAAACAAGAACTGGAGTCTTTGAGGGCCAATGGTCAAAAACTACAACTGTACTTTTCTCCTTGGGATGGATGTTCAGGTTTTTTCTATGAGCACTCAACTTTCCATTTTCACTAACTGTCAAATGCAGCCCTGCACAAAAGTGCTAAAGGATCGCTTGATTGTGCATGTTGCAATGGAGGGAAAGATGCAGGATAACTCAGCTAGTTAGAGCATGGTGCTGATAATGCCAAGGTTGCAGGTTCGATCCCTGTAAGGAACAGCTGCATATTCCTACATTGCAGGGGGTTGGGCAAGATGATAATCAGCTGCTTCCTTTAATTGCAGTGCTCCAGCAGCCAGCCTTTTCTTAGGAAATGCAGGGAGTGTTGATTCTGTCATTGGCAGTGGAGCCTTACACTGTCTACTCAGAAGTAAGTCCTGTGGTATTCAATGAAGCTTACTCCCGGGTAACTGGGTAAAGACTGTGTCACCTTACACTGCAATCCTAAGCATTTCACTCAGAACTAAGTCCCACTGAGGGGACTTGGGTGGTGCTGTGGTCTAAACCACAGAGCCTAGGGCTTGCCAATCAGAAGGTTGGCGGTTCAAATCCCCTCGATGGAGTGAGCTCCCGTTGTTCGGTCCCAGCTCCTGCCCACCTAGCAGTTCGAAAGCATGTCAAAGTGCAAGTAGATAAATAGGTAGCGCTCCGGCGGGAAGGTAAGCGGTGTTTCTGTGCACTGCTCTGGTTCGCCAGAAGCGGCTTAGTCATGCTGGCCACATGACATGGAAGCTGTCTGCGGACAAACGCTGGCTCCCTCAGCTTAAGAGCGAGATGAGTGCCGCCACCCCAGAGTCGTCCGCGACTGGACCTAACAGTCAGGGGTACCTTTACCTTTAAGTCCCACTGAATTCAAAAGGGTTTACTCTATGGTATGTCCCTGCTGCCAGGATCATAGCATCATAGGGACAATATCAACAGACAGTGGGGAGTACAGTTGTACCTTGGATCCCGAACGCCTTGTGAGTCAAACGTTTTGGCTCCTGAACGCCACAAACCTGGAAGTGAGTGTTCCGGTTCACGAACGTTCTTTGGAACCCATATGTCTGACACAACTTCCACGACTTCTGATTGGCTGTAGGAGCTTCCTGCAGTCAATTGGAAACCACAACTTGGTTTTTGAACATTTTTGAAGTCAAAGAGACTTCTGGAACGGATTCCATTTGACTTCCAAGGTACGACTGTATTGCTGGGCTGTAGGCAAAGTGAGTGTGACCTGGACTATCCTAAAGGACGTAGAAATACTTTCAAATTGCAAAAGTGTGAAAAGATTCATGCAATGTTTGTCATCTAATGTGTGTGGGAAACATAGTCAAGGATGCATGTACAGATAAATACGGATTAATTTGTTCCTCATACACATCCATCAGCTTCTTCATATATCCTTGGTGACTGTAGCAAAATGGAAAGGTGTTGATGGTTCAAAATGCGCTTTAATGGTTGCGAAAATGCTCATATCTGCATGTTTGTATATCGTCGAAAAATGAGTGTGTGAAGGAGAACTTTGACTGTATAAATTGTGCTTGGAACTGGGAAGGTTTCGTTCATTCACAATACGCTTTTTTGAGAACATCCGCCACCTTTAACATATAAACTGATGATGTTTGTCTTTGGTTATGCAAAGTGAAATGAGAAGCAAGGAGAAGCATCTCTTCCAGATTCATCATTCCAGAAAAGGAAAGCATGCTTCGTAAACAAGTCTGTGTGATATGGCCAGAGTTGCTCTTGTTTTGCACTGAAAAATTCTGTGCAAAGGAATTGCAGCAAAAGTGCATCTTCATGTAACCCAAAGGCAAGTTTAATTTGCACAAGTTTGCCTAGTACACCTGAGGGCTGTTCTGTTTCTTTTCTACTGTTGCTTCAATTTATACAGAACCAAGTTCTCCCCCCACCCAAGTAATACAGTGGATGGGGGGGGGGATGATATGAATTAGTGAGGGTTATTGGTTGTGAACCTTGCCAACAAAGGTCTGTATAGTTAAAGCTATGGTTTTCCCAGTAGTGATGTATGGAAGTGAGAGCTGGACCATAAAGAAGGCTGATCGCCCAAGAATTGATACTTTTGAATTCTGGTGCTGGAGGAGACTCTTGAGAGTCCCATGGACTGCAAGAAGATCAAACCTATCCATTCTGAAGGAAATCAGCCCTGAGTGCTCACTGGAAGGACAGATCCTGAAGCTGAGGCTCCAATACTTTGGCCACCTCATGAGAAGAGAAGACTCCCTGGAAAAGACCCTGATGTTGGGAAAGATGGAGGGCACAAGGAGAAGGGGACGACAGAGGACAAGATGGTTGGACAGTGTTCTCGAAGCTACGAACATGAGTTTGACCAAACTGCGGGAGGCAGTGGAAGACAGGAGTGCCTGGCGTGCTCTGGTCCATGGGGTCACGAAGAGTCGGACACGACTAAACGACTAAAGAACAACAATTGGTTGTGAATGTGAGCTGGGATGCACATTTTTTGAGCCATTTCAACTGTTAGTTTCTGTATCTGCTCCACGTCAAAGCAACTTCTAACTTACAGTCTCCTCCAGACTTCCACTTGTCTCATTGCTTTCACCCAGAAAAAACTTCTGTTTACTGCTGAATCGGAATAAATGTCAATCAGGTTTTGTAGGATTGACATTTGTTCCTATTCAGCGTTAAAACAGCTGGTTTTCCTAGGAAAAGTGAGGGGACGAACGAAAAACTGCTTGGACCCATCAAATAATATTCCCCTGTCACATCTGAAAAAGGGATCTATTGCGTAAGTCTGTCTTGTGATATTACAGGCCTCATGGCTCAACTGACTCACTGAAATTGAGTACAGTGGTACCTTGGGTTACAGATGCTTCAGGTTACAGACGCTTCAGGTTACAGACTCCGCTAACCCAGAAATAGTACCTCGGGTTAAGAACTTTGCTTCAGGATGAGAACAGAAATTGGGCGGCGGCGGTGGTGCGGTGGCAGCGGGAGGCCCCATTAGCTAAAGTGGTACCTCAGGTTAAGAACAGTTTCAGGTTAAGAACGGACCTCCGGAACGAATTAAGTTCTTAACCCGAGTTACCACTGTAGTTATAACATCCCTAATACCAGCACCCAATATTTTGTAGATCAGCAAGCAAGGCACCTCGCTGAACATTTTACTGGGCTTGGGAATCTGGCAAATGTCTGATCTCCATATTCTCTAGAGCAGACCCTGAAGACCACTTTGCGATGTTCTGGCAGCAACAGCAGCTGGTACATATCATTCCTTTTTGGCTGCAGTTGTGACAACAAAGTATCACCTGGTGGCTGCCATGTCGTCTCTGAAATAATCTGAACCTATTGGAGAATATTCGCATGCCTGCAGAGTCTTCGGATAATATTCGCTATCAAAATTCGCAGAGGATTCCCCCACCCCACCCCGGGAACAAATTTATTTCAGCTTCACTTGAGAGATAGTTTTGTTTCATTTATTTATTTTAAATGTTGTTTTCATTGTCTATTTTAAAATTTAACCCATCCAGGCCTTCGAGATAGTCATGCTGCCTGCCTAATGAACAAATTAAAAAAAATGTCCAGTAGCACCTTAGAGACCAACTAAGTTTGTTCTGGGTATAAGCTTTCGTGTGCATGCACACTTCTTCACATATAATGAAACAGAAGTCACCAGACTCTTATATATAGTGGGAGGGTCTGGTGACTTCTGTTTCAGTGTATCTGAAGAAGTGTGCATGCACATGAAAGCTTATACCCAGAACAAACTTAGTTGGTCTCTAGGGTGCTTCTGGGGGGACGTGGGTGGCGCTGCGGGTTAAACCACAGAGCCTAGGGCTTGCCGATCAGAAGGTCGGTGGTTCGAATCCCCGCGACGGGGTGAGCTCCCGTTGCTCGCTCCCTGCTCCTGCCAACCTAGCAGTTCAAAAGCACATCAAAGTGCAAGTAGATAAATAGGTACCGCTCCGGCAGGAAGGTAAATGGCGTTTCCGTGTTCAATCAAGACGACCCTTCTGAAGACTGCTTCCGGTGTGACCAGAAGCAACTGAACTTTCGCTTCGTACGCGTTTTGCTTCCTATCTTGCAGCCCTCCCATTCGTCGAGACCTCGGACTGAGTGGCTCAGCTCCCGCCTCTTCCCCATTCTCTGAGAGGCTGTCTCTTAACTCTTTCCCGCCTGTTTGTGCTTCCGGCGAGCTTTGACTGCGTTCTCGCTTGCTCCCCGCCATTCCCTTATCAGCCGGCATGCCAAGGGGTGGGGGAGTTGGCGCTAGTTGATGCTCATCCTGCCTGGCAGTTAACCCTCTCTGTTCTTGGCTCCTTTCTTCAGTTGGCAGCAACCTTTCCTTGGGAGCTGGCTCATTCATTCATGACAGTGAATCTCCACCCCTCCCATTTCTTCATGAGTCATCGCTACAGGTGCTGGACAGTGCCCTCTGCCTTTGAGCTCTTTGCTCTCCTACTTTCAAGGCCTGCCGTGTTCTGGGAGAAGGGGTTCTGGAATGCTTTCTAAAGACACTGAGTCCATCAGCTGTCTCTCCCCTGCTACTGCTTCTTCCTCCTCCTTTCCCATTATTTCACAGCTTTTCCTCTGCCTCTGAGCTGTGACCTCCCTCAAATCCCTGTTGTAATTCTGAACTGTGTCCTTCTTCTCTAGAAGGGTCAGACTGGGGAGGCAGTAGCCACCATTCCTCCTGTGCCCAGTCCCTATGTGCTGGGTCCAGGGGTAACCCGAGCACCACAGTCCAGGTCCAGTCCAATAGGGTCTAAGCAAGACATGAGGCAGGAACCCAGGCAGGGTCAGGTACAGAATCTCAGGCAGGATCTGGCAAACAGCAATGTTGCTCCCACAACAGCCTTTTATCTTAGTCGGGGTAACGGCCGGTCCTGATCCCCTAGTGACTCACCTCCCTGTCTCACCCGAAGGCAAGCACTCCTCCTGTGAGTACTCAGGTACAATGGTACCTCAGGTTACATAAGCTTCAGGTTACACACTCCGCTAACCCAGAATTAGTGCTTCAGGTTAAGAACTTTGCTTCAGGATAAGTACAGAAATCAGGCTCCAGTGGCGCGGTGGCAGCAGGAGGCCCCCCATTAGCTAAAGTGTTTCAGGTTAAGAACAGTTTCAGGTTAAGAACGGACCTCTGGAACAAATTAAGTACAGTGGTACCTCGCAAGACGAATGCCCCATAAGACGAAAAACTCGCAAGACGAAAGAGTTTTTCTTTTTTTGAGTTGCTTCGCAAGACAAATTTCCCTATGGGCTTCCTTCGCTAGATGAAAACGTCTTGCAAGTTTGATTTTCTATGCATTCCTATGGGAATCCGTGCTTCGCAAGACGAAAAATTCGCAAGACGAAAAAACTCGCAGAACGAATTAATTTCGTCTTGCGAGGTACCACTGTACTTAACCTGAGGTACCACTGTATCTCCTCTCAGACCTTAGTCTCTGCAGCTCGGGAGATGTCAGTGGGCTACTAGACCCAGGGGCCGCCTCAGCCTCTCCTGTCCCAACCGGTAGTGGAGCAGCTGTAAGTGATAGCCCAGCTGAAGGCAACAAGGTAATCCCTGCATCTGGAGCCAGGGCAGGCTCAGGCCCCTGACTCGACCTAGCTGGTGCTTGTTGCAGGGGAACCTGTGCAGACTGGGGCTCTCCAGGATCAGGCCCCAGACTTGGTTCAGATGCCTCCTGAGGCAAAGGATCCAGTGCAGACTGAGACTCCTCTGGTTCCGAGTCCGAGCCTGAGTCCCAGGCTGTCACACCCTGACCCAGAGGTCAGTTGCACAGAGGGGTTAACCCGATGATTCTTCCTTTGCAAGTGCTCCCTGTGATGGAGGGAGGGTAGCCCTCTGAGCTGTTTCATTCATTTCCAAATGGACGCTGAGGAGACAGCAATGGGATGTGTGGGCACGTCACACAGACCCCAAACTCTCGGCAAACTTCTCCAGATCAAGAAGCAGTGGCCTCATTCTTGCACTAGTTACTGGACGAAAACCTCTTGAAGAAAACATGGAAGCGCCTGCAGCAGAACGTTAGGACCAATGTCAGTTCCCCCTGACCCTCGACAGGGTAAGTGATGAACAAACATTGCGTGTGCGCAGCACATAGGTTTTCTGTCCTAGGTGGAGGAAGAGTGAGGTCGGTAAGGACTGGGCTTGTCTCCTTCCCATTCACCCCCACCCCTCCCCTTGCCCCAAGTCCTTCTCCCTATAGAGGAACTAATATACAGTCCCTAACAAAATCTGCTCATTCTACCCATGCCCTGACTAGCTTCCCCTTCTCAGATATTAAGTATTCAAACCTCATTTACATCCTTATTTTTCAATTTGCTGCCACAGTAGTTTAATTTATTCTATATAATTTCTTTTTCTGAGGGGACATTAATCATTGCCCTGTGCTTTTGGGCGCCTCTGGGATGTGTGTGTGTGTGTGTGTGCGCGCGCGTGGGGCTGCTTTTTTTTTAATCAATAAAACAAAGCAACCCTCCTCCCTCCACAAGCCCCCGCCCCATCAAGTACCCACCCTACTCCCCCCCCCTTTGCCGGAGGAGAGAAACATAATTTCTTTCTCACTTTTTTTTTCATTGTTTCCTATATGTTTGAAGATTAATTCCTCTCCATGTTTCTGACAAGTGTGGGTGAGAAGGGACAGTGTGTGCCAGTACTAGAGAAGAGGCAAGCTTCCCTGCTGCAGAGCGGAAGTTTGGACCTGCTTCTTGAAGAAAATGTAAAATAATGAATTTTGCTTTCTTTCCTGGAGGGGGAAAAGTACCCTCCTGTCATTTTGGTTATTATGGCTAGCATGGAGGAGACAAAACGGTTGGGATATTGCAAGCTGACCCTAAGAAGTCTGAGAAAAGGGAGAATAATAGAATCACAGAATTGTAGAGCTGGAAGAGATCACAACAGTCATCTAGTTCAACGCCATGCAATGCAGGAATATTTTTGCCCAGTGTGGGCTCAAACCCATGATCCTGAGATTAAAGGTCTTATGGGTAACAGCAGCCAAGAAATTAAAAGACGCCTGCTTCTTGGGAGAAAAGCAATGACAAACCTAGACAGCATCTTAAAAAGCAGAGACATCACCTTGCCGACAAAGGTCCGTATAGTTAAAGCTATGGTTTTCCCAGTAGTGATGTATGAAGTGAGAGCTGGACCATAAAGAAGGCAGATCGCCGAAGAATTGATGCTTTTGAATTATGCTGCTGGAGGAGACTCTTGAGAGTCCCATGGACTGCAAGAAGATCAATCCAATCCATTCTGAAGGAAATCAGCCCTGAGTGCTCACTGGAAGGGCAGATCGAGAAGCTAAGGCTCCAATACTTTGGCCACCTCATGAGAAGAGAAGACTCCCTGGAAAAGACCCTGATGCTGGGAAAGATGGAGGGCACAAGGAGAAAGGGGCGACAGAGGACGAGATGGTTGGACAGTGTTTTCGAAGCTACCAGCATGAGTTTGACTAAACTGCGGGAGGCAGTGGAAGACAGGAGTGCCTGGCGTGCTCTGGTCCATGGGGTCACGAAGAGTCGGACACGACTAAACAACAACAACAATGTTCTACCGACTGAGCTATCTTGTGCATTACCCTTTGCTCTGGTTCCAGTGTGTCCCCCCCTATCCTGTGTTTGAAACTGAGGACACCTGGCACCAGATATATATCCTGTAGTTTCTTGAGAAATAGGGACGTGGGTGGCGATGTAGGTTAAACCACAGAGCCTAGGACTTCCCAATCAGAAGGTCAGTGGTTCGAATCCCCGCGACGGGGTGAGCTCCCGTTGTTCAGTCCCTGCTCCTGCCAACCTAGCAATTTGAAAGCACCTCAAAGTGCAAGTAGATAAATAGGGAAGGTAAAGACCTTTCTGTGCGCTGCTCTGGTTCGCCAGAAGTGGCTTAGTCATGCTGGCCACATGACCTGGAAGCTGTCTGTGGACAAACGTCGGCTCCCTCGGCCACTAAAGCGAGATGAGCGCAGCAACCCCAGAGTCGTCCACGACTGGACTTAACGGACAAGGGGCCCTTTACCTTTACATTCAAAAAATCCCCAGGTTTATACCCACCAGCCAACCTCTCTCTGTGGTGTGTCTTCCAGCTGGTCTTCCAGCTGCGGTCTCTCTTAAGGAGAGACCACAGAGCAGGGCTGGTGGCAGTCATTTTCATTTGAAGAGACATTTGTGCCCTTACGAAAAAAGAAGAGTGTACTACCTCAAATCCAAGCATATGAATTGGGCCTAAGTGACAGAATGGGGTGATAATCTTGAAAGAAGAATAACAGAACTCTGCTCCCAGGTAATACGCTCTGATGTTTCTGAATGCCAATATAGGCCTTTGTTTATTTCAATGATTTGTAAACTGCCCTTCCGTATGAATATTTCCAGTGTGATCGACAAGGTAATCAGAATAATAGAACCAGCAAAAGATCAGAGAAATTATACAAAAGGTCAAGCAGCAGCACTAAAACGTTATCCTCAAAAGTTCAAAGTCTGAGAAAATAGAGAAGTGCCACTGGTGCGTTTTTTTGCAGCTGCATCACACTGTTGATTCGTGTTAAGCTTGTGGTCCACCAAGTCCAATCTGGGTGTTCCTCATCCTATATCTGTGCATCTGATTATTCCTAAGTGCAGAATCTGACATTTGTTTTGGCCCAGTTCTCCAATCCGTTAAGGTGATGGAACACTCTATCAAATAGTTTTCTCCTCTTTCGTGAAATTGTCCACTTATGCAATGCCAAAAAGGTCAAAATGTGACACTTTTGCAGGTGTGAATTTATATGTATAGATGCAAATTCAGAAATAATTACTATAATTTTAATAGAAATATAATACATCTCACCAGAGTGAGGGAAGATGGTGACTAGGAGAACAGTCTAGGAAAACTGCCTGCTCAGGCTGCTGTCAAGGTACTAGCTTCTGAGGGGCAACTTCAAGGCCCCATGTCCCCTTTTTGCTGATGGATAGATGATGGAAAGCTCTAGAAGCAGCTCTCAAGGTAGCTAGAGTCGCTCATACAAGAACATAGGAAAGTACTTCAGGGTAGCAAATGGTGAGTACCTCATAGTTTGTGTTGGATTGGCTCAAAATAAGCCAACCTACTTGGGGGGCGAGGGCAGGGCGAATGGCTTGAATTATTTCCAAGACAATCCAAATTCAGCTACATAAACCCCCTGCTCAGTCAAGGTAAAGGTACCCCTGACCGTTAGGTCCCGTCACAGAGGACTCTGGGGTTGCATGCTCATCTCATCAGGGCCACGGGGCAGATTTAGTCGAATCTCCTAACTATAAGATATTGTTAGGTCAGCCTCTGTACCAAAAGCAGACAAAGTAACACCATTCTTTTTTTTTTTTAAGGATCCTGGACAATCCAGGAAATTACAGACCACTTACCTTAACATTTCTGTGTAAATTAGTGGAAAGCATGACTAAATATTACGTTATCAAGCATTTCGAGTGACAAGTCTTGATGAGGAAGAACCAGCATGGCTTCCACAAAGGCACATCAATAACCTTTTAGAGTTCTTGAGAGTGCCTGGTAGGCATTATTGTTAAGTATAGTAATTTAATTCACTGAAATTGTAAATGCCTGTACAGTGGTACCTCGGGTTAAGTACTTAATTCGTTCCAGAGGTCCGTACTTAACCTGAAAGTGTTCTTAACCTGAAGCACCACTTTAGCTAATGGGGCCTCCTGCTGCCGCCACACCGCCGGAGCACGATTTCTGTTCTCATCCTGAAGCAAAGTTCTTAACCTGAGGCAATATTTCTGGGTTAGCGGAGTCTGTAACCTGAAGCGTATGTAACCTGAAGCGTATGTAACCTGAGGTACCACTGTATGCATTACGATGTGTTTAAATTTGAGCAGTTGCTAACTGAATTCTAGAGGGTTTTCTGGCAGTTCTCATGTGATTGGCTAATGTTGGTCACATGGGAGGTATCTAGTGAAGGAGAGCCTCCATTTTTATGTGAAGCAAGATGGCCGTGTTTTAGGATCCACTGTGAACACTGCTAAGTTGAATAGAGTGTTGCGGTGTTTCTTCTCTGCTTGGAAGAAAGAGAGCAAAACTGCAGGAGAAGGTAAAAAGTGGAAATCTATCTGAGGAGCTGCAAGGCATGGCCTAACTGAGATACAGAAGAATGAGTGCTGAGTTCTGGAAAGAGAAGAAAATACAGTAGTTTGGAAGTTGGAAGAAGAGACTGCAAGCCCATGCTTGGAGAAGCACGTGACTGTACCAAAGACATCACCTTGCCGATAAAGGTCCGTATAGTTAAAGCTATGGTTTTCCCAGTAGTGATGTATGGAAGTGAGAGCTGGACCATCAAGAAGGCTGATCACCAAAGAATTGATTTTTTTTTTAAATTATGGTGCTAGAGGAGACTCTTGAGAGTCCCATGGACTGCAAGAAGATCCAACCTATCCATTCTTAAGGAAATCAGCCCTGGAAGGACAGATCCTGAAGCTGAGACTCCAATACTTTGGCCACCTCATGAGAATAGAAGACTCCCTGGAAAAGACCCTTGATGTTGGGAAAGATGGAGGGCACAAGGAGAAG
Organism: Podarcis gaigeae; assembly: GCF_964106915.1. Taxonomy (NCBI): domain Eukaryota; kingdom Metazoa; phylum Chordata; class Lepidosauria; order Squamata; family Lacertidae; genus Podarcis; species Podarcis gaigeae. The sequence continues at coordinate 14,452,638 of NC_139681.1, forward strand.
GGGACGACAGAGGATGAGATGGTTGGATAGTGTTCTTGAAGCTACCAGCATGAGTTTGGCCAAGCTGCGGGAGGCAGTGGAAGACAGGAGTGCCTGGCGTGCTCTGGTCCATGGGGTCAAGAAGAGTCATACACGACTAAACAACTAAACAACAACAACAACTAAACAAACTTGGTCTGATCCAGAAGAGCTGTTCTCCTGTGCCCCAGACAGAACCATGTTTATTTTGGCTTCTTCTGCACTAGGACCCTTTAGTCCACCTGGGGCATTGCTTTCCTTTGGTCATCTGGAAGTAGATTTTGAATGATCATTCCATATGGCTCTCTGTATGGCATTGTATTTCCCATCAGTATCCATCACGATGGCCGAGATCTTTCTGTAAATTTTAATCAAAAGAAATCCCATCTTGAAAAGGTCCCCTGCAACACACGTTCAGAAGCTCTCTCTTTGTTATTTCTACCTCTAATTGCTTCTTATTCTGTGCTATTTGGAGGCAGTGATGAATTGACTTCTAATTAATCAGTTCCTGTTTCCCTTGGAGGAAAATTTAATTACTGGATTCCTCTTCTTGCTTTTTTATTTTTTTAAAAATTGCAAAACAGCACTACTTTTCAATAACAAGAGAAGAATACATTATTCAAAGAAACTAGAAATTACTCCGTTTCATAAAAAAAGGAAACTAATTAAGGGGCAATTCATCATTCATACCCCTGCCATGCTGAATAGGGAACAATTAGGAGTGAACAGGAATGTTCTAATTAAGGGTGCTATAGTCCCTATACCAAAACCTATATAATATAAGGTTTGGTTCAATTGTGACGTTTTGCTTATGTGTTCATTGTTGCTTCATTAAGAGTGTTTTATAAATTGTAACTGTCTTATTGGTGATTTGTTAATTACTCTATATGATTTATGCTGTATTTGCGATGTTCCATTATGTTCTATCATGCTATTGTTATTAAATACGGCATAGTAATATAAAAAAATCAAATCAAATCACTGCAATCTGCTTTTTATGTTTATTATTATTCTTTTTTAAAAAAAATTATGCTTTTCAGGTTTATACATTTCACTAATTTTACAATCATTTTAACATTTCAAAACTTGACTTCCTTCTCCCTCCTTCTGTGGTTCCTTAAATTTATTTTTAATATCTTCTGCATATCCAAATTAACTTAATTTGCACATTTGTACATCTACTTAAAATATATACTCTTATGAAACTGCAGGTTATTACATTAATCCTGCCAATGTTCTTAGCTGTTTACAATTTATCTGTAAATATTCAACAAAGCATTTCCATTCTTTTATTAAAAAGTTTGTTACCTTGATTCCCGCCCCCCCGTATGTTTTGCCATTTCTGCACATTCCATAAGTTTTTGTATCCATTCTTCCTTTGCTGGGACTTCTGCCTCTTTTCATTTGGGGGCAAGTAACATTCTTGCCGCTGTAGTTGCATACATGAATAAATTTCTATAGTGTTTAGGTAGTTCTGTCCCTATAATTCCCCAAAGAATCTGCTTTTTAAGTTGGGCTGCAGAATTACTGGGTTGGTAGCATTCTGAGCAACTAAAAAAGTCAGTAGATACTTAAAGAAAAAAGTAAGTGCTAAGAATTTACACAAAAATTTACATTAAACTTGGCTTTCCACCCTGTGTGAGAAAGTGAGGTGCCTCTTCCACAATGATGACTGTTGAAACATGGTTTTTTTTTACTCTCTTGTATCCAGTTGTGCCTTTGACCTAGCAAAAAGTGCATCTGTTTGTTGAAATTGGACTACCCAATTTTCATCATTCCCCTACTTTCTGTAGTCCTCTATGACATATCCTATCCTAATAGAATCTTCCAGTCTTCAGGAACATTTTTTTTTTTTTTGGTTGGGGGGACAATGTGGGAAGTAATGGAAGGAATCTGCAAAAGTAACTTCCATGAGACGAAGTGATTTCTGCTGAGGCAAAAAGCTACCTTTAGATACAACCCTTCATATTTTTTATGTGCAAAATTGTATGTATTTAGTTGATTAATTGGACGATTAATCAACTAAAACTTATATGATTTATAAACTGTTTTATATCAGGCAACAGTCTCAGTTTTAAGTGGATTTTGTTGTTGTTGTTTAGTCGTTTAGTCTTGTCCGACTCTTCGTGACCCCATGGACCAGAGCACGCCAGACACTCCTGTCTTCCACTGCCTCCCGCAGTTTGGTCAAACTCATGCTGGTAGCTTCAAGAACACTGTCCAACCATCTCATCCTCTGTCGTCCCCTTCTCCTTGTGCCCTCCATCTTTCCCAACATCAGGGTCTTTTCCAGGGAGTCTTCTCTTCTCATGAGGTGGCCAAAGTATTGGAGCCTCAGCTTCAGGATCTGTCCTTCCAGTGAGCACTCAGGGCTGATTTCCTTAAGAATGGATAGGTTTGATCTTCTTGTAGTCCATGGGACTCTCAAGAGTCTCCCCCAGCACCATAATTCAAAAGTATCAATTCTTCGGCGATCAGCCTTCTTTATAGTCCAGCTATATAATCCAGCTAAGTGGATTTAGTATGGACAAGGGGGGGGGGGGAGAGAGAAGCAGCAGGATGATAATAATATTATCTGGATTATCCATTAAAAGTGAATGAATGAATGATAGCAATCCAAAACTAAACAGCCAGGTCAGAAATGTCCCCAGTTCTGTAGAATTCAATGAGAGTTATTGAGAACAGAACAGCTTCTAATTATAGAGTCCCAGAACATCACTTATATATGCTTGTCCTTGTTTAATGCTAGAGCTTAACAGAACCTGGACTTTTGAAAATGAGACAAAAAGGTGGAAACTGGCTATTAGGTAAATGTTACAATGTGTCCATTTTTTGATAATCATAGTCATTTTACCAGTAACTCTTATGATATTAAGAGGGTAATATCAAGAAATTCTGCCATTTATTGGTGATCATGCATTAAGGTTAAAGCTTACTGGGAAATGATATATAATGACTTGAAAAAGATCTTTAAGATTACATTTTAAAAAATAAATAACCCAGAAGCTTTCCTTTTAGAGATTATGGAATCAGAGCTACCTGAACAATATAGAAATAGCCTCAAAATAGAAAGAGGTTCCGATGAGGGAAGAATGGCTACAGAAATTAACGGACTATGCAGAAATGGTGAAACTTACCGGAAGAATAAGAAATCAAGATAACAAACTTTTTTATTAAGGAATGGAAATTGTTTACAGTGGTACCTTGGGTTACATACGCTTCAGGTTACATACGCTTCAGGTTACACATTCTGCTAACCCAGAAATAGTGCTTCACATTAAGAACTTTGCTTCAGGATAAGAACAGAAATCGTGCTCCGGCGGTGTGGCAGCAGCGGGAGGCCCCATTAGCTAAAGTTGTGCTTCAGGTAAGAACAGTTTCAGGTTAAGAACAGACCTCCAAAACGAATTAAGTACTTAACCTGAGGTACCACTGTATTGGTATTTTACAAACAAATTAAGACATTAGCAAGATCAATGTAAAAACTTGCAGTTTTTCCAAAACATATATGTAAATAGACGAAGTAAAGAATAACTAGAGATAATTGGGATGTGCAGGTAAAGATGAAAATAAATTTATGGAACCGCAGAAAGAGGGGGAGGGAAGTTGAGGTTTGAAATGTTAAATTACTGTCATTTTTTTTTTTGTTAAATGAAAATTAAAAATTAAAAAAAAATCTGACGTTTACCAATAAACGTCAAAGCCAACTGAATGCTTTCAGTGGATGTCCAAATGTCATCTTCCTTACATTGTTTAAATAAAGGATATTTCCCATGCCATAGTTGATATATAATAAAGTATTGTTCCACACACACACACCGCATAGATAGATACAGAGAGATACCTTGACCCCTAGGAGTTGGTTCCTATGGGTACAACTTTGTTCTGTCTCTCTCAGGGCAAATCTGCAGTCAGAAAACTCACTTTTTGCAATAACAATACATTAGAAAACGATGAAATAATGATAATTTGCTGCTTTCTGAGTTTGGGCGGGTTTATATATTTTCATGGAGAGCAGCACAAATAAGAATGGCGTTTGAAGGGGCACTGAGAGGAGGGGCTTGGAGACCAAGAGCTGTATATTTTTTAAATGAATTTTGTATTAAAGATTTCTTGGTTTACAAAAGTATGCGCAATGTCTCTTTTTTCAAGTTACATTTTCTACAGATCAGTTTCATTTGCTGAGACATTAGCGTTGCATTAGGAAGAAAAGGGGGAAAGAGGTGGAGGGGGCCAAGGTGAGTGGGGTTGGGGTCAGGTGACGATGTTTTACTTAATGTATCTGTGGGGTTTTGTGTCAGCGTTGCGTGTGCGGGTTCTCTTTACTATTCGCTTGTGTTCCTTTGGTGGTGAGAGAGGTTGGGGTTGGCCTAGGGCATGGGTAGGCAACCTAGGGCCCAGGGGCTGGATCCGGCCCAATGGCCTTCAAAATCCAGCCTGCGGGAATCAGCATGTTTTTACACAAGTAGAATGTGCCTTTTTTATTTAAAATGCATCTCTGGGTCATTTGTGGGGCCTTCCTGGTGTTTTCACATGAGTAGAACGTGTGCTTTTATTTAAAACTCATCTCTGGATTATTTGTGGGGCATAGGAATTCGTTCATTTCCCACCCCCAACAGTGGCGTAGCATGGGGCGTGCAGGGGGGGGCTGGCCGCACCGGGCGCAACATCTGGGGGTTAGGGTTAGGGGGCACAAATCCACGGGTTAGGGGGCACAAATCCACGGGTTAGGGAGCGCAAATTACTTGCCTTGCCCCGGGTGCTGACAACCCACGCTACGCCACTGCCCCCCAAATATAGTCCAGCCCCCCACAAGGTCTGAGGGACCCCTTGCTGAAAAAGTTTGCTGACCCCTGGCCTAGGGTGTGGTTATTTGTTTGTGACTGGCTGTGGTGAACTTTATTTTCATGTGTGAGTTGGGCGGGTAGGTGTTTTGAATCAGGTTAGCCATATTGATTCGTATGCTGTTGGTGGATTCTTGTCGTTTTCTTGTTGGGCAATGTATGTGATAAAGGCGTCTTCTTCCATTTGTCCCCATGTCAGTTTCAGCTTATTGGTTATTTTTTCTAATAGGGCTGTTTCCCATACTGCTTGGTACCATTGGTCCATATTTACTGCTGACAGGTCTCTCCAGTGCGGTGTAGTGGTTAAGAGCAGTAGACTCGTAATCTGGTGAACCAGGTTCGATTCCCTGCTCCTCCACATGCAGCTGCTGGGTGACCTTGGGCCAGTCACACTTCTCTGAAGTCTCTCAGCCCCACTCACCTCACAGAGTGTTTGTTGTGGGGTAGGAAGGGAAAGGAGAATGTTAGCCGCTTTGAGACTCCTTTGAGTAGTGATAAAGCAGGATATCAAATCCAAACGGTGGCGTAGTGTGGGGGGTGCAGGGGGGGCCAGCCGCACTGGGCGCAACATCTGGGGGTTAGGGTTAGGGTGCGCAAATCCACGGGTTAGGAGGCGCAAATCCACGGGTTAGGGGGTGCAAATTACTTGCCTTGCCCCGGGTGCTGACAACCCACGCTACGCCACTGAATCCAAACTCCTCCTCCTCCTCCTCCTCCTCCTCCTCCTCCTCCTCCTCCTCCTCCAGTGTCTGGCTATGATGTTTCTGGTGGCTGAGAGTAGGTGGATTGAGAGCTGTACTGAGCCAAACAATTTGCCCCTATCCACTAGAAAACTCGACCAGCTCCATTCTGTCTTTAGAAATTATTTTTATGTTCTGTGTCTATGGCATTGCCCTGCTACTTTTGGGGGACGTTTGGTGGAGGGAACAGCTTTCATGTGGAAAAGGTGAAGCCACGTCCACAGAAAACACTCGATTCCCAGGCATTTTCTCAAAAGCTGACGTTTTGTTTTTCCCAGACGGTGACATTCCCATACAAATATGGAGGGGGGGGATAAGTGAGGGCCGTTCAATATCTCAAAAGAACATATTTTTTTTGGCCCTGGTGTAAACTGCTCACACATTTTAGGGTTGTTTTTGCTGTGCAACCACAGGAGGGTGAAAAGAAAATGAAACCCGGAGATTTCTAAGATGCTGTCAGGTTCAACGAAACAGACTGTACGGTTGGTAGCCTATATCAGAGGCATGCAAATGCCAGTCAGTCTTGCATCTCTTTAGGGAAAGGCTTTTCCATCCGCAGAGCCTCTGCAGATCACCACCTGGAATGAATTGGTTCTGCTCTCTCTCTCCCCCAGATAAAATTTTAAAGCGTCAAATGCTGTTTTCCTCCTGGCCTAGGCCACTTCAAGATCGTTCCAAGCTGGCATTGGCCTGGGCAGATTTCCTCTGCTACTTACAACGATCGAATCCTTTCTGCAGCAGGATTATGAGACCCTGGAGGCATCTGCCCCGGCCTTCAGTAGATGTCAGAGCTCACCAGGGAAAGAACAAACTCTGTGGTATGATATATTTAATAAAATAGTTTGCTGGGGGGTTGGGGAGGTGAAGAGAAGAAAAAGCCCAATGCCTGGGAAGGTAATGCGTTCATTTGAATAATGGGCAAAATCAAATTAATTCTACATTAAATAGTTCTGAATAAAGGGTTTAAATCAGCAGTTTCAAACTTGTTTTCCTTAATTACTTTCCGTGTTTAATGTCATTAAGAAGATTAAAAATTCATTAACAAGAGTAGTAAAGTGGCAAATCAGTAAAGCTATCACTCCAGGTTAAAAACTAAGCTGAGGTTGACACTTTGCAGACTTCTACAGGCACTGAGGGAAATGCTATTGAGGACCAAGAGGTGGTTCCCAGGGGGAGAGAGGCTCAGAGTTGGATCAGGGCTAGATGAAGGTCAGCGTGTGTGTCTTGGGGGAGGAACCCCATGGTAATTAATGCTGGGGTTGTCAATGGTAGACGAACACCCCCCTCCCGCTTGGATTAATAGTGCAATTGAATTTTGCATATAAATGCAAGTTTAAGCCTCAGTTGTATCCCATTGCCATCCTTTACCTCTGTCTCGATGGTAGACAGAGCTTTCTGGTAGAGAGAGCCTCCATGCCTCTCCCCAGTGCCTTTTCCAAAGGAAAAATATTGCCGGAACTCACCATGGTTACAATAAGTCGCCAGGTGAATCAAAGCAGCCCTGAACCAATGCTGGTTTGACAACAGATGCATTCACCGCCTGTAGAGGTTTTCCCAGTAGTGATGTATGGAAGTGAGAGCTGGACCATAAAGAAGGCTGGCCGCTGAAGAATTGATGCTTTTGAATTATGGTGCTGGAGGAGACTCTTGAGAATCCCATGGACTGCAAGAAGATCAAACCTCTCCATTCTTAAGGAAATCAGCCCTGAGTGCTCACTGGAAGGACAGATCCTGAAGCTGAGGCTCCAATACTTTGGCCACCTCATGAGAAGAGAAGACTCGCTGGAAAAGACCCTGATGTTGGGAAAGACGGAGGGCACAAGGAGAAGGGGACGACAGAGGACGAGATGGCTGGATAGTGTTCTCGAAGCTACCAGCATGAGTTTGACCAAACTGTGGGAGGCAGACCAAACTGTGGGAGGCATCTTTCCCAACATCAGGGTCTTTTCCAGGGAGTCTTCTCTTCTCATGAGGTGGCCAAAGTATTGGAGCCTTAGCTTCTCGATCTGCCCTTCCAGTGAGCACTCAGGGCTGATTTCCTTCAGAATGAATAGGTTTGATCTTCTTGCAGTCCATGGGACTCCCAAGAGTCTCCTCCAGCATTCTTCGGCGATCAGCCTTCTTTATGGTCCAGCTTTCACTTCCATACATCACTACTGGGAAAACCATAGCTTTAACTATACGGACCTTTGTTGGCAAGGTGATGTCTCTGCTTTTTAAGATGCTGTCTAGAATAGCTTGCCATTTCTCTGCTAGAGTTGTTTCTCTTGTTTGGTGTTATTGGGTCTGGTGTAGCAATAAAGAGCCCCCAAATTGAAGGTGCTTGTGACCAGTGCTATTTTTCTAGAAACAGAGGTGCCAGAGCTCACCATGAACTTCTCCCTTGTTCTCTTCAAATGGCAATGGAGCCAACCTGAGAGATAGCAGTTGCTGAGCTCCAGTGAGCTCCAGTTGAAAGAAGAAAAAAGCCCTGCCTGGGACAGTTACCAGGTCTGGACTTTTGATAAAAGCCACACTTCCGTCTACTCAGGGACCACATTCAAGCACCCCAAAAGGGGGAGTATCTCCCATCACTATTAGTTAAGGATGAGAGAAAGAGGCATTAGCAAGGGGTCGTAGCTAAGGACAGAAAATTACATCTCTGTAACACGCCATGTGGCGTCTTAGATCAGAAGCAGAGTCAACCATGGAGAATGGTGGATATTATGAAGCACTAAGGCATGCAATGGCTTGACTGCCCGGTCAGTCCTCCTTCTTAGTCTTCAAAGTCTCATAAGCAGAGAATACTAGATGAGATCAGAAGGGGATTTTATTTTTTGGGTTGCTGGGTATAGTCACTAGAATTAAAGACATGTCTCTAGAACAGCGGTTCTCAACCTGCAGGTCCCCAGATGTTGTTGGACTACAACTCCCATCATCCCTGAGCTCTGGCTTTGCTAGCTAGGGGTGATGGGAGTTGTAGTTCAACAACATCTGGGGACCCACAGGTTGAGAAAAGCTGCTCTAGAACATGCTTCCCCAACCTCCATTGCACAACGTTGTTTCAGATGATGTTCCCATCACCCACAGCCAACAGGGCCTGGTTGGAGGAGGCTGTGGACATCAAGGCTGAGGTTTCAGGGATGCGTTGGCTAGTCTGCAGGCCTCTACATGTGGCTAGTCTGCGGGCCTCTACATGTTGCCAAACTACAACTCCCATCCTTCATGACTAGTGGGCGTGCTGGCTGGGGCTATTGCAAACTGTAGTTCAACAACAGATGGAGGGGTAGTCACTATGGTTGCCACCTTTGGTTGGGCAAAATAGAGGAAAGGTTGGGAGGGGGATGACTGAAAATTACTTTACCTGGTGCAGAAATGATTTCATAGATTCCTGCTCTACCCTGGATGGACGGACCAGGTCCGTGCAAAAAAATCCAAACCCCTGGCTATCTTACTCAGAGTCTCCATTTCTGACCCACCAGCCTCATTATTAAATTTATTTGTTTGTTTTTTCAGATTAAAAATTTACAATGACATTTCCAACATACAACATAGAAACAAGATTCCAAAGAATCTCCTGGACTTTGTGGGTCCTATTGTTAATCATTTCCTCCTACGTCTTTTATGATAATCAAAATCTTTTACATCTCCATTATGTCCGAAATTCAACTACAAGTGTCGTTCCAATCCTACCAACAATTTTAGCTGCTTACAATGGTTTTTAAGATACATTATAAATCTCCCCCATTCCATATTACAATTTTGGTCTTCCTGATTTCTAATTCTTCCAGTCATTTTAGTCATTTCGGCATAATCCATCAACTTGATCTGCCATTCTTCTCTGGTAGGGACTTTGTCTTCTTTCCCACCAGCCCCTGCCCACATAAAACTCTCTTGCCCCCACTCCCCACCAGGGCTGTGGAACCCCCACCCCTCACTCTCCAAGTCTGACCCACCTGCCACCCCACTGCCCACGCAGAACCCGAGACCCCAGCCCAGTAGGCCTGTGCGCAGCAAAACCCTCTTTCGATTTCCGTGACCCACTCTCTGCCTGTGCAAATACTCTCTCTCAAAATTCTCCTCCCAGCCTTGCCCTAACACACCCTCTGCCCTCATCCTGCAATAGCTCTCGCTGTCACTCTCAGCTCTCTTCCCCATGGACCTCTGCCTGCACAAACTCCTGCTCAGGTTCTGGCTCTCCTGCTGGACCCATCTTCTGCCTAGGCAGCTTCGAGGAGGAGACACAGGAGCTCAAATACATGAAAAAAGGCATCCCGTTTGAAGTCCAAACAGGACACTGGATACTTTTCTCCAAAAGAAAAGACCATGTTTTTCTAGGGATGGGTGGTAACTCTATTGGCCACCCCCGTTTTAGGGAATTGCCCCTTCTCCCTTTGGGGACAAGGTCTTTCCGGCATTTGGGCGCTGCTCCTACAGTGAAAGCTAGAGGTATAATTAAAACAGCAGTTCCTCCTGACACTTAAAGTAATACAATAGCCCCGTTAACCATTCAACCATGCCTGTCGCCCGAGGCAAGACCCTAAGACTGTGTACTCAGAGGTAAGTCCCAATCAGTTCAGTGGGATTTATTCCCTAGGAAGTGTGGCTAGGATTTAGGTGTTTTGAGAAGGGAGGGGTGGTTCTTGCTTTTCCCAGGTAGCAGTCCTTTCATTAGTCATTTACTCAACTAGTTCCTTCCTGCGTTACTTCAGGGAATGAGTAATTACACACAGGTTGTCTACTCTGCCTGGTGGTAACAGATCTCCAGAGCTCCAGGCAGAGAGGGGTCTTTCACATTTAGCTGGGAAAGCCAGTATTGAACCTGGATGAAAAGCATGTGGTGAGTTAGGGACCCGTCCTGATTAAAGACAAGAGAATTTCATTTTTATTTTTTAGCTAAAAGCCCTTTAAGCAGCTGTCTCCTGCATCCATTCCAGCCACCAACATTTTTTGCATTGGGACCTTCATTCTTCTTTCATTATATTTTATTTGCACAGTTGTGTTTTGGTGGGGGTGGGGAAACGGAATGGAAAACTGATCCATCGTTTTCATTTTTGCCATTGCACTTTAGAGCAAAAACAACAGTTATAACGGCAGTGCAGCCAAGAATTGCAAGAAGGGGAGTTGCAGAAAGAGGGGGCACCAAGAACCACGTTATTAACTGTGCCACTGACCACTGCAAAAAAAGAGTGTTAGCTCTAGGTAAAAGTAAAGGGACCCCTGACCATTAGGTCCAGTCGTGGCCGACTCTGGGGTTGCAGCGCTCATCTCGCTTTACTGGCCGAGGGAGCCGGCGTACAACTTCCGGGTCATGTGGCCAGCATGACTAAGCACTTCTGGCGAACCAGAGCAGCGCACGGAAACACTGTTTACCTTCCCGCCAGAGTGGTACCTATTTATCTACTGGCACTTGACGTGCTTTCAAACTGCTAGGTTGGCAGGGGCAGGGACCGAGCAACGGGAGCTCACCCCGCTGCGGGGATTCGAACCACCGACCTTCTGATCGGCAAGTCCTAGGCTCTGTGGTTTAACCCACAGTGCCATCCGTGTCCCTACTCATGTGTAAATGAATGTAGGAGGGGAAGAGGTGCATTACCAAATTTCACCCTCTTCAGTAGACCCTCTCCTTTCCTGAGCTTGAAGATGTGAGCTACATGGCCCTGTAAACTCCAATTCTGCTTGCAGTTTAGAACCCTGAACAATCAGGATTGTACTTTAAGTCACAAACACTGGAAAGTTTTTCTAGGAGAAGTGTATGTCCCTGCTTTCTATGTTATTGCAGAGGGCTTGAGTTTATACACAGGGGTCTGTTGCAGCCATGTGTAGTTTGGCACAGAATAGTCCTGCCAAGCAACAAGGTGTATTTTGATGTAAATTCAGTATCAGTGGTCGGGCAAATGTGGTCACTTGGCAGAGCTTCATGGCTGAGTGGGGGTTTGAACCTGGGTTTTTTGTGTTTTTAAAAAGTTTTTATTAATACTTTTCAAGTTTATAAGGTAAAGGTAAAGGGACCCCTGACCATTAGGTCCAGTCGTGGCCAACTCTGGGGTTGCGGCGCTTGTCTCGCTTTATTGGCCGAGGGAGCTTCCGGATCATGTGGCCAGCATGATTAAGCCACTTATGGCGAGCCAGAGCAGCGCACGGAAACGCTGTTTACCTTCCCACCGGAGCGGTACCTATTTATCTACTTGCACTTTGACGTGCTTTCGTACTGCTAGGTTGGCAGGAGCAGGGACCGAGCAACGGGAGCTCACCCCGTCACGGGGATTTGAACCACCGACCTTCTGATCGGCAAGCCCTAGGCTCTGTGGTTTAACCCACAGCACCACCTGTGTCCCTCTTGCTGCTGTAGTAACATGCCATTTAGGTAGTTCTGTCCCTATAATTCCCCCAAAGAAACTGGGTTTTTCTGGTCTGTTCCTTTTGGTAGCTCCTGAGACGCTTTAACTCAAGATCATGGGTTTGAGCCCTGCCCTGGGCAAAGGATTCCTACACCGCAAGCGGTTAGACTAGATGACTTTCATGGTCCCTTCCAACTTTGCTATTCGTATTATTCTAATCTGACCTGCTAACCACTACACCACACTGGTTTTCAGAGATGAAACCTGATAACATTGATCTCCTAGGGTTCAAAGAAACGCTGTCCCTGTGATCTCAGTTCTGTCGCTTCCTGTGGCTAATGGCACAACAGAGACTCTTGTCCAGAATCCTGGCAGCGTACCAACTCCATTTCCAGCCTAGCCATATGGTGAATTGGCACACAACAGACTACGGTAGCTTGGGCCTCCTTAAGTGCCAAGTGTCCTGGAGCAGTTCTTAAACTTTAATGAGCTCTCCCTGCCCTGCGGGGCTAGTAAATATCAGCCTGTCCACTCTAAACGCAGAGAAACCCAGGATCAATGATATAGCGCTCTTTATCCAAGGCCACATAGACATTATTTGCTTGGATGTTCACATTTGGGACTCTCTTCTCACATTGGAGACAAAACTTCTATATTAAACCGATTCTCCTGTTTTAAGACTTGGACGTGGGTGTAATTTTTAATCTTTGCGTGTCGAGGTCCCCAAAGGAAAACACAATTGACACTTAATTTTTTGGCATAATTTTGGCCACAACTTTATTCAAATACAGCAATGTGAGTGGTTGCTTAGGCATTGGTAGCACTAACTGCCCCCGCACAGGGACACCTCTGACATTCGCACCCCCCCCCCGCGAAGTCAGGAAGGGTAAGTCACCTGGGGAGAGAGACGGGACTGGGAAGCATGCCTCACCTCTCCCCAGCATGCTCCCAGGGGCTTGCGTGGCCCTAGCCTCTTGCCAGGGGTTTTCGGACAAAAGCATGGGGGAGCCCCTGGGTTCCTTTAACGGTAAAACCCTTCAGCAGCAGCAGCATTTTGGAGGGGCAGGCACAGCCGAATCCATACCCCTCCGCCACCAGCAGCATTTTGGGGGGCAGGCACAGCCAAATCCATACCCCCCCAGCAACCAATTCCAGACCAATGCCTAACCGCAAACCTTACAAGTTGTGACGATTTGCTACGCGGTAGGCAAAAACCAAGTGGCACACACCAATCAGCCAAATGGCAAAATTCCTACCGGGCCCCTGCCCCAAAGCAGATGACCCCATGACAGGCATAGCAAGGTCAAGCAAACAGCCTAACATTAGGGAAGGGAGGGCGGGTGATCCGAAGCACGCAGCGAAAGAGGATGTCCGTTGCTGCGTGCCTTGTATTTAACAAATAGGGCTGTCAATCACTAAATGGCAACATGTAATTTTCCCCACTAGCAGCCTGCCCCTGCTTGCGAGTTGGCCAAACCATCTGCCCAGAAACAGCAAGGTGTCTTGGAATCCCCAACCGCAACACGTGCTTTCCGTGATGGAGAACACACTTTGTTCAACAGGCTCATTTCTGCACAAACTCACAGCCCCTCTCTGCCCTCCAATCACACAACCAAGAGGCATTTATCTGAGTCAAAGGACACATTCCAGACAGGTGAAAGCACTCAATGCTGTGAAATAGAGCTGGAGAGGGGTGTGGCTTGGGAAGAGGGGGTGTGGCCTGAGAAGAAGGGGTGTGGCCTTGTGAGAGTCCGAAGGGCCTGATAGGGAGTTCTGAAGAGTCACATTTGGGGTTTGGGTCTGTACTTCTCCATGCCTGAGAAATGGATGTTGTATGAGACAAGCCACATAGTTTAACTGTGGCTTCAGCTGTAGCAGCACCATAAACAAATTAGAGCTTTTTTTAAAAAAACAACCCAAAAACACACCAGCTTTAATTAAACAGCTTTTTCCAACAGTTTATCAATCATTCTAGCAACCGAACTGAAATGTATTAAATTGCAAACTTTCAACAAAGATCCCTGTTTGAAGGCTCCAAATAATTTCTCTCTCAGGTGGGAAAAACCCACACCCCTTCAACTCACCAAACAAAAATTATTCTTCGGCGATAGCACTGGCCTCCGAAACGGCAGCACCATGAGAGGGAAACCGCACGTAGCAACATTTCTCTTTTCTGAGAAACTTTTACACAGATCCACATTGAAGGGTGGGTTCCTTAACAATCCAGCCAAGATAAGCCCTTGTGTTCCATGAAGGTCCTATGGAGAGAGGACAGAAACTATCACAAGGGTATGCGAGGCTGCCTCTGAACACAAATCATTTGCTGCAGACTGCACTTTCTGCAATCCTAGCCAGGGAAAACATTAACAGGCTGGTGCTAAAACCTTTTCCTCCCTCCTTCTCACTGGCTCAGCTAGCACCCCAGCTTCTTCTTGAAGGAAGAGGAAATGAGGGTTTTTAAAAGCCTCCCTTCTTTCTCTTTACGATGGCTTTATTCCTCTTCATTACTTCAAGGGCCTCAGCAGTACATTAGGGCACTTACTGCATTGTCATGCCTTGAGTAAACAGACTCCTCTTCAGGTCTTTCCTCAGGAGTCTGGCAGTAAAGGAGATTTCAGCATGACACACACACCCTCCCACCTCTCCATCACCCCTTCATCCAGGGCCGGTCGAGGTGGCAAATAAAGCAACAACAGAATATTGTGATTAGTCAAGGCTGGATTTCATACCCTCCAACGTGACTCTGATGAAAATAGGGATATCCTACTCCATCATCATCATCATCATCATCATCATTTTATTATTTATTCCCTGCCCATCTGAATGGGCCACTCTGGGTGGCTTCGGGTGGCCCTGTGGGTTAAACCACAGAGCCTAGGACTTGCCGATCAGAAGGTCAACGGTTCGAATCCTCGTGATGGGGTGAGCTCCCGTTGCTCAGTCCCTGCTCCTGCCAACCTAGCAGTTCGAAAGCACGTCAAAGTGCAAGTAGATAAATAGGTACCGCTCCGGTGGGAAGGTAAACGGTGTTTCCGTGCACTGCTCTGGTTCGCCAGAAGTGGCTTAGTCATGCTGGCCACATGACCTGGAAGCTGTACGCCGGCTCCCTTGGCCACTAAAGTGAGATGAGCGCTGCAACCCCAGAGTCAGCCACGACTGGACCTAATGGTCAGGGGTCCCTTTACCTTATACAGTCATACCTCAGCTTACAGACACTACAGGTTGCGTTTTTTCGGGTTACAGAACCGTCGAAACCCGGAAGTACCGGAATGGGTTACTTCCAGGTTTTGGCGGTCGCGCATGCGCAGAAGCGCTAAATTGCGCTTTGCGCATGCGTAGGAACACCGAATCACAACCCGCACGTGCGGAGACGCGCCGCTGCGGGTTGCGAATGTGCATCCCACATGGATCACGTTCACAACCCGAGCATTCACTGTATAATAAAACTTCAGATGTCTTCTACAGGTTAAATTGTTGTTCATCTCCTTGCCTTGGGGGTTGCATAACTCCGTACATTGCTCTGATGTAAATAGGAACATCCTAAGGAAAATTGGGACATTCCAGGATCAATTCAGAAAGTGGAATGGCTTCTGAAAATTCGGAACTGTCCCTTGAAAACCTTTGGAGGAGCCGCGATTTGAGCTGTTTCCCCCTTCCTAGTTATTCTTAGCATGCCCTGGTCAGAGACTGACAAAGAGGTGAGCTTCCTTGACCTTTGACCCGAGCTCACAATGGCAGAGAGTAATAAGTTAGGCTGCAATAAGAACTGGAGACCTTGCAGTCCTGCCATTGTCACCAACCACCTGTGTCCGTCCCCCCCCTCCCGCCCCCGTGACTGGATCGTTCTTTAAACTCTTGCCCTCCACCTCGTGACAACTGGCAACCTTCCTCCGCCGCCACCCAGCACGTCATACCTTTCGCGCTCACCTCTGAGAGCAGAATTCATACCCCTCGCAGGCGGCCTCCCCCCCCGGCGCTCAAATGCATCTGCAGCCTGGG
The DNA here is from genome assembly GCF_964106915.1 of Podarcis gaigeae. Taxonomy (NCBI): domain Eukaryota; kingdom Metazoa; phylum Chordata; class Lepidosauria; order Squamata; family Lacertidae; genus Podarcis; species Podarcis gaigeae. The sequence continues at coordinate 14,468,559 of NC_139681.1, forward strand.
GGACAATTGGCCCACCTGAAAAGTCCCTCTCAGGAGGTGAACGTGATAGAGTTACAAGGGAGAGCAGCTTGCAAACTGTCATGGCTTTGATGAAGGAACATTTAATTATCCTCCCTCCCTCGCTGAAAAAGATATTCCATTGTCTATGCTAATTGCCCCTTCCAGTGGGTTTCCTAACATGGATGCCTGACACCAAAACTCTCTCTCCTCTTCCTGCACCTGGAATGGCCTCATCCTCCAACTTCTTCCCACACTTCAACCCCTGGTTTTTCTCAATATTTCTTTTCTCCTGTAAGCAGGAATGAAAGGGTGTGTGTGTGTGTGTGTGTGTGTGTGTGTGTGTGTGTGTAAGCAATCTTTATTTCTACGATTCTAGGATTTTCCCACAGTACAGAAAGAAGAAAGCATGGAAAGAAGAAGGGCCATGATCCATCTGCAAGCAGCACAACCGGACGCCTTCAACTGCCCCAGCTGCAACGAAACATGTCTCTCCTGTATCGGTCTCTACAGCCACAGCCGGCGCTGCGACCTTCCAACAGTTTGACTTCACCCCCAAAGGCGCACTCCTCCCTGGTCTCCTGAGACAGACGGATGCCAGCAACCGAAAGGATGGGACAGCTGTGCCTTCAGCATGGAGGGAACGGTGCGGGGTGGTGTCAGAAGTGTGAGCAAAGAGGGCCTCAGGCCGTGCTGCGTCTGGGGCCACTGCCACCCTAGACAAGCAAGCAGAGACAGAGAGAGAGGCAGTGGTATAGCATGGGTTGCCAGTGCCCAGGGCAAGGAAAGTATTGCGTACCCTAAGGCTGGGGCATTGCCACCACAAATCTCGCCGTCTGCCCAACTCCCCCCACCAGCAGAGGACTGTGGCGTTTGCCTCCTAGGTGGGTCATAAGGAAAGGGTTAAATGAGTGTGAAGTGATTGGCCAGTGGAAACCCAAGGGGAGGAGTTAGAGTTGGAGTTGTTGGAAAGTCAGTTGAGAGTTGGGAGTTGGAGAAGGATGAGGGAGGATAAGTCTGTGGGTTGGTCGAGTTGTGTTGTGAGAGAGTGAGAGGAACTGTTAGGTGGAGTCAGATAGATAGCTGGGATAATCAGTTTGAAGTTGGTAGGAACGTATAGGTCAGTAAAGAAACTAAGATTAAGAAACTGACAAGAAAAATTAACTGAAACCACAAACTTGTTCGTGCCTATAAAATAAACTTGATTATTTGTTAATGTTAACAACTGTCTGGACTCTGTGTCCAGACAGAGAGAAACGGGTTGGTGGCAGCCAGGAGGCAATCACAGTGGTGGCACAGGGATCAATAGATGGTCAAACGTACGGGGACCCTGTGTGATTGCCACAGGGACGCCGTGTGGCCAAGGGATGCAAGGGCCAGTCCTCTCCTAACTTCTGCTCGGTGCGCTGCTCAGGTGAGGCAGGGGGTAGGATGGGGAGCATTTCCTGTTGGGGCGGCAGCTTCAGAGGCACACCCCTAAAAAATGCACCCAGGGCAATCGCCCCAGTAACACCCCCCCCCCAATGCTGCACCTCTGGTGCATGGTAGTAGCTTCCGCAGCACACCTTAGACAGATGAGCAAACAAGTTTCTTTACCCACCCCCGGCACTTTGCGTATGCTTTGAGGTACTTTGCCTTTAGGTCCTTTTTTTTTTAAAAAAAAACACCTTTATCTTGAACTTGGCCCATGCTCAGAGGCAGTCAGTCCCCATATGTTAGGTTTTTTTTGTAAGCGAAGGTAGCAAAGCTACCTGCATTGATGCCAACAGGTGATCTGCTTTAGGGGGCTGTCTATAGCATGGGTAGGCAAACTAAGGCCCGGGGGCCGGATCCGGCCCAACCGCCTTCTAAATCCGGCCCAAGGATGGTCTGGGAATCAGTGTGTTTTTACATGAGTAGAATGTGTGTTTTATTTAAAATGCATCTCTGGGTTATTTGTGGGGCACAGGAATCGGTTCTTTTTTTTTTCTTTCTTTTTTGCTCTATAAGACTCAGTTTTTCCCTCCTAAAAAGCAAGGGGAAATATGTGTGCGTCTTATGGAGCGAATGCAGGCTGCACAGCTATCCCAGAAGCCAGAATAGCAAGAGGGATTGCTGCTTTCGCTGCGCAGCGATCCCTCTTGCTGTTCTGGCTTCTGGGATTCAGAATTTTTTTTTTCTTGTTTTCCTCCTCCAAAAACTAGGTGCGTCTTGTGGTCTGGTGCGTCTTATAGAGCGAAAAATATGGTATAGGCTGGCCCCCCACAAGGTCTGAGGGACAGTGGACCGGCCCCCTGCTGAAAAAGTTTGCTGACCCTTGGTCTACAGGTTGTAGTTGTTATTTAAAAGAACTTACAGATTTCCCACAGAAAGGGTAAATCTGGATTAAACTGGGGAGGGGAGATACAGAGTGGCGTTATCGGTGCCAACAACCAAAAGTGTGGATGCTGTGAAAAGCATGAGGAACACGGTTCCCACCATAAATGCTCATTTGAAAGCACCCTTTGTCTTCACCCCAAATGTGTGTTGTTTTATTGTACATTTGAAGAGCAAAGAGGTCGCACTACTGCAGACCAGAGGAGCCAGAGGAGTCAAACCATGACTATTCCTTGGAGGTTTTTTAAGCAAGAGGTTGGATGCCAATCTGTCATGTTTTAACTTAGATTCCTGCATTACAGGGGGCTGGACTAGATAACCTTTGGGTGCCTTCCCAACTCTATGTTTCTGTGAGGGCCTTCAGAATTAATCACCTGAATTGAGAGCATCCTCCTCGGGCATAGAGCGATACCCAGAAGTGACAGAAGACAACGGCCCAGAGATGGAATGAAGATAAAGATAAAGAAGATAAAGAATGGCAGATCAAGTTGATGGATTATGCCGAAATGGCTAAAATGACCAGAAGAATCAGAAATCAGGAAGAACAAAAATTTAATAAGGAATGAGGGAAATTTTTAATTTATATTAAAGACCATTGTAAAGAGTTAGAACCTTTAGTTGGATTCGAATAACGCTTGTAGTTTAATGGTGAATTGTGGACACAATGGAGAGGTAAAAGATTTGGATTACAGTGGTACCTCGGGTTAAGTACTTAATTCGTTCCGGAGGTCCATTTTTAACCTGAAACTGTTCTTAACCTGAAGCACCACTTTAGCTAATGGGGCCTCCTGCTGCTGCCGCGCCGCCGGAGCACGATTTCTGTTCTCATCCTGAAGCAAGTTCTTAACCTGAAGCACTATTTCTGGGTTAGCGGAGTCTGTAACCTGAAGCGTATGTAACCCGAGGTACCCCTGTATCATAAAAGATGCAGGAGGAAATGATTAACAAAAGGACTCATAAAGGGGAGGGAGAAGAGTCCAGGAGATTCTTTGGGAATCTTGTTTCTATGTTGTATGTTGCGTATGTGGCTGTAAAATTATAATCTGAAAAGCCAAATAAATAAATTTATATAAAAAAATGAACCATTCAAAGAAGGAGAAGGAGAAGGGGAAGGAGTATTCCTGTAATGAGAAACTAATGAAGAGCACCAAATGTCTAATCAATAAAATAGCAATTAAAGGCAGTAATTCACAGAGGGGAGAAGAGAGGTGTGGTCTTTCTTTCAAAGAGGATTTCAGAGAGGGGCTCAGGGACCATTCCATGTCAACAGTTATGTCTGTACAGTCATACCTCGGGTTAAAGACGCTTCAGGTTGCGTTTTTTCAGGTTGCGGACCTCCGAAACCCAGAAGTACCGGAACGAGTTTATTCCGGGTTTCGGCGGTTGCACATGCGCGGAAGCGCTAAACCGCACTTTGCACATGTGCAGATCCGCTGCAGGTTGCGGATACTGCGGGTTGTGAACGTGCATTCGGCACGGATCACGTTCGCAACCCGAGCATCCACTGTACAGGAAGGTTTGCAGCTCCATGTTTACAGCATAACAGTCTCTTCACTCTGTACTCTCTCACAGTCAGGCTCCTCCAGGGAGGCAGGTGGCGCTTTAAGAAGAGTCTAGAGTCCTGGCGGTGGTGGGGGTGGGGTGGGGGATCAATGCAATTCTGGGCCAATGCAATTCTGGGCTGCATCAATAGGAGTATAGCATCTAGATCAAGGGAAGTAATAGTGCCACTGTATTCTGCTCTGGTCAGACCTCACCTGGAGTACTGTGTCCAGTTCTGGGCACCACAGTTCAAGAAGGACACTGACAAACTGGAACGTGTCCAGAGGAGGGCAACCAAAATGGTCAAAGGCCTGGAAGCGATGCCTTATGAAGAACAGCTAAGGGAGCTGGGCATGTTTAGCCTGGAGAAGAGGTGGTTAAGGGGTGATATGATAGCCATGTTCAGATATATAAAAGGATGTCACATAGAGGAGGGAGAAAGGTTGTTTTCTGCTGCTCCAGAGAAGCAGACACGGAGCAATGGTTCCAAACCACAAGAAAAAAGATTCCACCTAAACATTAGGAAGAACTTCCTGACAGTAAGAGCTGTTCGACAGTGGAATTTGCTGCCAAGGAGTGTGGTGGAGTCTCCTTCTTTGGAGGTCTTTAAGCAGAGGCTTGACAACCATATGTCAGGAGTGCTCTGATGGTGTTTCCTGCTTGGCAGGGGGTTGGACTCGATGGCCCTTGTGGTCTCTTCCAACTCTATGATTCTATGATTCTATGATCAAGCAACAGCCTTAAGAGATGGAATTGTAGAAATGTTTTGCCAAAAAAAAAAAAAGGATCTAAGATTGCACGGAAAGGGAAGCATGGTTGCACTTCCTTTGTAAACAGAAAATGCCAGTCCTATTTTTAGTACTAATCTGCATGCTAAAGGCAGGACCTGACAACTGCTGCCTTTGTGTTTTAAAAGGGAGTGTGACAATGCTTCTTGTCTCTCGCCTCTGGTGCAACCTAAGGTGTCTTTGTCGGAAGCACAACCTGATATAATTCAGTCAGTAAAACACCTCCTTAAATCCATGTTAAGGCTGTTGCAGACCAGAGCTTTGTCTTCACATACCCTCTGACATTTCTCTGATGAAAACAGGCACATTCTATTCCATAGTAATAGTAATAGTAATAGTAATAGTAATAGTAATAGTAATAATAATAATAATAATAATAATAATAATAATAATTTAATTATTTATACCCCACCCATCTGCTTGTGTTGCCCCAGCCACTCCAACATATAAAAAAATATAATAAAACATAATAAAACAGTAAACATTAAAAAATAAAACTTCCCTATATGGGGCTGCCTTCAGATGTCTTCTAAAGGTTGTATGGTTACTTATCTCTTTGGCTCGGGGGTCGCATAACTCTATAACCACCACCATTTCTCAGATGAAAATAGTGAGGTCTGGAGGGTGGCAACACGAGAACAGGGCCTTCTCTGCGGTGGCTCCCCATCTGTGGAATGTTCACCCCAGTGAGGTTCACCTGGAGCCTTCATTACACACCTTTAGGCGCCAGGCAAAAACGTTTCTCTTCAACCAGGCCTTTGGTTGATTTGATTGACATCCCATGCCCTTTTATAATGTGGGTTGTTGTTTTTTTTGGTGGGGGTGTTATTGGGTTGTTGCTTTTATTTTGATTGTGTATGTTATGTACTGAGTTGAATAGGATCCGAAATGCAGCAGTCTGATTGGTCACAGAACAATAGGATCCAAAATGCAGCAGTCTGATTGGTCACAGAACAATAGGATCCAAAATGCAGCAGTCTGATTGGTCCTAGAACAATGCAGCAGTATGATTGGTCCGCAGGAGCCACCCAATCCAGCTCGAGGTGGAAGTGAATCCACAACCTGATTGGCCTACAGGAGAATCCCGGAATTAGCCAATCACGTGCAGCCCATTGTGTAAATAATGTATATAAAGCAGATATTGTGGGGGAACTTCCATTCCTCCTCACCACTATGAGCTGAATAAAAAGCATGAAATCCACTCTCGACTCCGAGTATATTTCAGTGTACAGTGGTACCTCAGGTTAAGTGCTTAATTCGTTCTGGAGGTCCGTTCTTAACCTGAAACTGTTCTTAACCTGAAGCACCACTTTAGCTAATGGGGCCTCCTGCTGCCGCTGCGCCGCATGATTTCTGTTCTCATCCTGAAGCAAAGTTCTTAACCCGAGGTAGTATTTCTGGGTTAGCGGAGTCTGTAACCTGAAGTGTATGTAACCTGAAGCGTATGTAACCTGAGGTACCACTGTACTTTGTGGTTTTATATTTTGATTCTATTCTGTGAGCCACCCAGGGAGACCTCTGGGTATAGGACGGTATATAAATTCAATAAATAATCATAATAAAGCCCTCTTGGAGGTAGCTAGAGAAGATAAAAGCACAAAAGGGATGCAATAAAGACCTGGATTGTGTGTGTGTCGTGGGTGTGTGTTTGCTATACGCATGGATTTTCCAGGCAGATCGGCTTGACGCTCAGAGAAGCAGAGCCAAACAACTTGAAAAGTGTGGTCACTGAGCCTACCTACAAACAGCAGCCCCTCCCCCAGCCAGCAATCCCCGGAAAGCAATGAAGCTTCTTCTTCCAACAGCCGCGTCACAATAAATTCATGGCAGCCAGGGCTGGAGAAACAGGCTGCTGCAATTTAAAGGAAGCATGGATTTGCATATTGAATTAAAATTAAGAGCTAATTATGCAAATAAATTATGACATTTGGCAGGAGAATTTGCTTCAAGATCATTTATTACGTTCCTTTTTATAACAGTGCGAGCATTTAACGGTCAAAGACAATATTTTAAAGGAAAATTAATGCAAGATTATTAACCTAAAAACAATTCCACATTAATGAGATGTATCTCTCTTCAACTTCTCACACCTGGCTGCCTGTTGACTCTGGGCCAGGACTGTCTCCCAGTAAGCAGGTTTTCTGCATGCGGCTACTGTCAAATGATGTGGGGAATTCGACTTTGGACAGAGTCACTCGGGAAAATTCCCCGAGGTTTGGACCCTGATGGCCCAGAGGGGAATTAATTTTAAGGTCAGTCCTGCTTCCTTCCCCTCTTGTATCTGCTCATGTTGAAAAGCATCTAAAAAACTATGCAAGGCAATATCAGACTTCCGGGGAGTGTGTGATCCCTGTAAAATTGGCTTAAAGGAGGTAACAGACCACAGTAGGGTCTACATAAGGATTCTAGTGATCCATAGATCTAGTTGTTTGGTGCTTGCAGACAAATGCTTGTTGTGGGATCAGTGCTCCTCATGCATGCAAGTCTACATGGGATGGAACATAAGCAGTCAAGTACAACACTTCCTGTTTGCCCAGAGTGGACACTCAAGGGGGTATTCCTCCATAGCCAGGAGGACTTCCTGTCACACCTGGTCTGGAGCTTCCTTCCCCTGCATGTGACCAGGTAGATGGACGTGACCCCGGGAGGCCACATAAAAGGGACTGGCCATGCAGCCATCCTCCTCCTCCTCCTCCTCCTCCTCCTCCTCCTCCTCCTCCTCTTCTTCTTCTTCTTCTTCTTCTTCTTCTTCTTCTTCTTCTTCATGCCATGCTCTCTTGATACTGATGTATTTTGCTGTCTGCTGGCTCTTGGCCACCAGGACATGGGCTCATTCCTATATGGAACAAACTCAAACCATATGGGACAAACTCAAACCTTCTTCTGTACTCTAAGCCAGGTATCCCCAAACTCGGCCCTCCAGATGTTTTGGGACTACAATTCCCATCATTCCTGACCAGTGGTCCTGTTAGCTAGGGATGATGAGAGTTGTAGTCCCAAAACATCTGGAGGGCCAAGTTTGGAGATGCCTGCTCTAAGCTAAAACCTGCCTTCAGGGATCCAGCTGTGAACTGAATGTGAGTAAACTTCTCATTACTTTTAAAAGAAGCTTCTTGTGCCTTTATTCTTTTTAGGAGGGATAAAAGGGGTCTTACCAGGAATATACTCCAATCTGAACAAAGCCAGATTGGATTGCTTAACTAGAGATTCAAACGAATCTACCAACCAACTTCCTGCTATATATTGGGGAATGTACTCTGCTGCTGACTCATAAGCATGAGTTAGGAAGGATATTATTGATCAATATATCCTCTCCTAGTATTTACAACATTCCCACAGTCTTTGAAGCCACATGATGTCAATGTCATCAAAATGCCAGTGTGTGTCCCACATTTAATCCAGATTGACCGTTTCTTGGAGGAAATTTCAAGAATTTTGTTTTTAATCTATTGCCAACAACCCATTTGCGATATCTCAGCAACCCATCTGCAAAACAATCCCTCTGTCGAATATTGTTCATCTCCTCTTCTGATGCCATCAACACCTCTGGGCAGTTTCTGGATCCAGTTAGTAAGAAGATCCTTGCACAGAAAGGCGTTTCGGCAGTGATGTCTTTTCCTGGATAGTAGTGCGATGGCAGGAACTGCTGCCCATGAAACTACAGAAAAGTGCCACCCCCCAAAAGCTGAGAGCCCCCAGTGCGGCAATTGCAAGCTCCCTTCTCACTCCCTGAATCATTCCTTGATGTTTTGTCCCTCACCACCCTTTGTTGAATTTCATCAAATTTATAGAATTTCATCGAATCATAGAGTCAGAACGGACCTTGAGGATCATTCTGTCTGACCCCCGCTATGCAGTTGTCCCTTACGGGGCTCAAACCTGCAACCAAGGTGTTATAAGCTCCACGCTCTAACCAACTGAGCTACCCAGCTGATTTTAGGCGTTCTGTCTCTGAAACACCTCCCCATTTCCCTCAATGGGGCAAATGTTTGGAGCAAAACAAAAAGGCAGCCATGGGATAGCCCTCACAAGCCTGAGTTATCATTACAGTCCTTATTTTCTGGGAAGCAGGTCCTCTCTGCTGACTTAAACAAGGACTACTTACTAGTCAAGGTGCTTAAGATTGTAATCTATTTTTTTAAAAAAAGAATTCTATTAAGTTTTTCAATAGTTATATAAAAACAAAACAAGACAATGATAGAAAAAACAGACAAAGGAAAAACGAAACAAAAGAAAAAAACAAGTATAATTTCATTCCCTTTTTTTCTTATACCTTACTTTCCCGACTTCCCCATACCTCCCCTCTCTGTATTCCAGTTTCTATTATATTAATTCAGCAAATTTCGTTTAAATTTTTAACCCTTCTTTTCTTACTACTTATCCAATTCGGCTGGAAACCACACAGTTTCTAAACCAACGTCATTCTAACATTCATTAATTTTGCAGTGTTTCTTGAGATAGTCCTTAAATTTCTTCCAGTCTTCTTCCGCTGTCTCTCTCCCCTGGTCTCAGATTCTGCCAGTCATTTCTGCCAGTCCCATATAGTCTATCACCTTCATCTGCCATTCTTCCAAGGTGGGTAGGTCTTGTGTCTTCCAATACTTTGCGATGAGAATTCTTGCTGCTGTTGTAGCATTAAGATTGCAATCTAAGGCTGGCAACACCCGTCAGAAGACCACGTGCTTGTGACTGTTCCATGACATTACATCAGCTCAGTCATTTTGAGGTACCAGTGTAGAATCATCACTGCGGCTACCACAATTCTGAAATCCCCTAACACAGTCTTGGCTAGTTCAGATTCGATCTACACTTCTGGAAATTGCAGTACTCATTTCCTTCTTCTGGAAAAAGCCAGCCTTTCTGGTTGCTTCCAAATTATTATTATTATTATTATTATTATTATTATTATTATGTATCCCGCCCTCCCCGGCCAAAGCCAGGCTCAGAGCGTCTAACAAGAGGTAAAAATAGCACAGTGTACATAAAATCGCACAATCAATTAATTAAAATACATTCTCCAATCAATTCAGAATCGAATTAATGGCAACCATGAGGTTAGAGTTCTATGAAGATTACGGAAGGAGGGGGTCAGACTGTGCCTTGGCCAAAGGCCTGACGGAACAGCTCCGTCTTGCAGGCCCTCCGGAAATATGTCAAGTCTCGCAGGGCCCTAGTCTCTTGTGACAGAACGTTCCACCAGATTGGGGCCATGGACGAAAAAGCCCTGGCTCTGGTTGAGGCCAGCCTAACCTCCCTGGGGCCCGGGATCTCCAAGATGTTTTTATTTGAAGACCGTAAGGTCCTCCGTGGGGCATACCAGGAGAGGCGGTCCCGTAGGTACGAGGGTCCTAGGCCGTATAGGGCTTTAAAGGTTAAAGCCAGCACTTTAAACTTGATCCGGTACTCCACTGGGAGCCAGTGCAGCTGGTATAGCATTGGGTGAATGTGATCCCTCAGCAAGGACCCCGTGAGGAGTCTCGCTGCAGCATTCTGTACCCGCTGGAGTTTCTGGGTCAGTCTCAAGGGCAGCCCCACGTAGAGTGAGTTAAAATAATCAGTGACCTCCTTATCAAGTTTTCTGGTTTGTCTGCACAAATTCCGCAAGTAAGTTCTACACTGTTGATTGTTTCTTGAGCATTCTTTCTGACTTGTACATGGTTGCACCTAGCAGTTGTGACCCCATGCTTTCCAGCTCTTTCCTCCATCTTTTTCCTTGGTGCAAAAATGTCTGGTTGAGAAAGCGGGGAGTTTGTTGCACAAGAATTGCACCCAAATCATATTACTGTATTTTTCACTCTATAGGACGCACCTTGTTTTAGAGGGGGAGAACAAGAAAAAAAAAATCTCCCCCTCTCTGCTCAGCGCCCCTTCAGTGAAGCAGCAGGAGAAACGGAGCCCCTTCCATTTCTCCTCCCACTTCACTGAAGGGGCGCTGTGCAGCTCTCTCTCTCTGCTGAAGCCAAGAGAGTCTTGATGTCCTGGCTTCAGGGAAAGGAACCCGAAGCCTTCGGAGCGCAGTCGCTAAAGTCAAGGAGCCTGCATTCACTCCATAGGGTGCACACACATTTCCTCTTCTTTTGGAGGGGGAAAAGTGCGTCCTATAGAACAAAAAATACAGAAATTGCACCACCTGGTTTGGCTAGTGTGCGATTGATTCTAACCAGCTAAACATTCACAGTCTGGAAACAACCTGAGAAAAACCTGCCGTCTAAGAACTGATGGGAGAACCATGCTGAAAAGATAGGGTGATGTTGAGTGGATGGCGGTGTTGTGTGGATGTCCTTTAACATATGAGTGAACAAAACATAGCAATTCCACACTAAATGCCAAGTGTGGAAGGACCTCCTCTGAAATCAACAGGACTTAGAAGTGCTTAACTCTGGCTAGATTATGTCCATTTATCTTCCTTTTACAGACAGGAAAGTTTTTTCTTGCTTTCTTCTGAGCAAAGCTGGTGATATACCTTGGGGACTTGGCTACATTTCAATTTGGGTAATTGCATTATATTTCCTTTGATTCCCCCCCTGCAGTGTGCATTCTGTGAAGTAATCTTCGTTTCATTTAGGGGCATAGGAACCAGTGCTAACAATCCCATATTCTCCAAAGTGATAACTTAACTTATGTGACTGAAATACATTACTTGACCTTAGGGTACATTTGCAGGAATGTACTTATTTTATATTTTGTAACGTTCCATCAATTTAGCTCTGAGAGATTTGTCGTTGTTGTTCCATTTTGGTCTTGGTCCAGCGGGGCTGGGGAAGCCTGTGGCACTCCAAATGTCGTGCGACTCCAACTCCCATCAGCCCCAGGCAGCATAGCCAATCGTCAAGGATTATGGGAGTTGTGATCCAGCAACATCTGGAGTGACACAGATTCCCCACCTCTGCAGTAATGACTGCTAGACCTCATGGAAGCCCTGCCCAACCTCTGGAATGGTGAAACGAGCTGAGTAGTTTATGCAGTTGTTCCTGAGCATCGTCTCTCTGGTAGACACAGAGTTGGTCCAAAAAACTACCAACAGTGAAATGAAGATTGCTATGGTGGCAGAAGACCAGCTTCTCCTCAATTCACCACCTTGAAGGAGAGTTTTGTTGTTGTTTAGTCATTTGGTCGTGTCCGACTCTTCGTGACCCCATGGACCAGAGCACGCCAGGCACTCCTGTCTTCCACTGCCTCCCGCAGTTTGGTCAAACTCAGGTTAGTAGCCTGTCCAACCATCTCGTCCTCTGTCGTCTCCTTCTCCTTTCCCAACATCAGGGTCTTTTCCAGGGAGTCTTCTCTTCTCATGATGTGGCCAAAGTATTGGAGCCTCTGCTTCAGGATCTGTCCTTCCAGTGAGCATTCAGGGCTGATTTCCTTCAGAATGGATAGGTTTGGTCTTCTTGCAGTCCATGGGACTCTCAAGAGTCTCCTCCAGCACCCTAATTCAAAAGCATCCATTCTTTGGTGATCAGCCTTCTTGATGGTCCAGCTCTCACTTCCATACATCACTACTGGGAAAACCATAGCTTTAACTGTATGGACCTTTATCAGCAAGGTGATGTCTCTGCTTTTTAAGATGCTGTCTAGGTTTGTCATCACTTTTCTCCCAAGTAGTGGGTGTCTTTTAATTCTGTGACTACTGACACCATCTGCAGTGATCATGGAGCCCAAGAAAGTAAAATCTCTTACTGCCTCCATTTCTTCCCCTTCTATTTGCCAGGAGGTGAGTAGGACCCCCTGCGTAACCCTGTACACAGATGAAGCACATCTGTTGCTTCATAGGCCTTATAAAATGATATCTTTTTGCCCAGTCTTTCCCTGACCAGTAAAAATTGGACCCTGTCCTTTCTGAAATCCGGTTTTTATAACCCTGCTTTGCTGTTTGTACCTCTGTTTTAATGATAACTATTTTAGAACATTTATGTTGTGTTTCTGTACACCTCTTTGGAGGTTTCTAACAGCTATGCAGCTTAGAAAGTCTTTCAAATAAATACACGAAGCTGCCAATTCCCACCTAGACATTAGATTGCTTATGTTCCGGAACAGCCTTCTAGTTTATATAAACTTGTAGTCAATAGGCATTTCTTAGATAAGTTCATAGCTGTTAGGAACTCCTTTTCAGGGTGGAGCTGAGTGGCGGAAGGCTGTGTAAGTCACCTGGGGCTGTTTCTGAGTTCTTTTGCTAATTTGATGTGTTGAACTGCATGCAAAGGGCTCAGTTAGACACCCTGGGTTCTGAATTGCCCTTGCAACAAAACAAGATTTTGACCCTACATCTCACATTGGGCCAAGTCTCTAAGGTTCCATTCTGAGTCCAAGATTCCATTCTGGAGGGTGTATGTAGCCAGTTCCTAAAAGTTATATTTATGACTAGCAAAAAAAAGTTATATAAGACTAGCACAAATTATATTTACAATTAGCGAGAAAATGCTAATGCTATTCTTAGGCTGGAATCAACAGTAGCATAATGTCCACATCAAGGGAAGTTTATTTTACCACTCTATTCTGCCTGGTCAGACCACACCTGGAATACTGTGTCCAATTCCGGGTACCACGATTTAAGAAGGATGTTGACAAGCTGGAACATGTGCAGAGGAGGATGATCAAGGGTCTGGAAAGTAAGCCTTATGAGGAGCAGTTGAAGGAGATGGGTATATTTAGCCTGGAAAAGAGGAGAATGAGATACGATCGCCATCTTCAAATATCTCTCTCTCTTTTTTTAAAGATATTTATTAGAGTTTCAAAAAGAGTTACAAAGGTAAAAAAAAAGAAATAATAATAGAAAAAAGAAACAAAAAATACAGAATACAGAAAAAATAAAAACCATTAAAAATAAATCCATCTTTCCCATTCTTGCCTTTCATTCACGTATTTCCCTGACCTCCTCACACCTCCCTTTTTTGTATTCCAGTTCAAATGGTTACTTCAGCAAATCCTTTCCCTCTTTGTTTTTATCTTAATTCTTTATCTTAATATATTATAGCTTTACATTTTCACCTGTTAACAATCCATTTTTACATACTCCTTTTTAACATTGCTGCTAAAACAACTTAATTTCATTCCGTCATCATTTTAACATTCATTAATTTTGCAATGTTTCTGTAAATAATCTTTAAATTTCTTCCAATCTTCTTCCACCGACTCTTCTCCCTGGTCTCGGATTTCCCTAGCCAGTCATTTCCACCAATTCCATATAGTCTGTCACCTTCATCTGCCATTCTTCCAGGGTGGGTAGATCTTGTGTCTTCCAATACTTTGCGATGAGTATTCTTGCTGCTGTTGTAGTGTACATAAAGAAAGTTCTATCCTTCTTTAACACCAATTGGCTGACCATGCCCAGGAGAAATATCTCAAGCGCAAATATCTCAAGCTCTGTCACATGGAAGATGGAGCAAGCTTGTTTTCTCCTGCTCTGGAGGGTAGGACAAACCAATGGCTACAAATTACAATAAAGGGGATTCTGACAAAACATCTTGAAGGACTTTCTGACAGTAACAGCTGTTCAACAGTGGACTCTCCTTCTTTGGAGGTTTTGAAGCAGAGGTTGGACGGCCATCAGTCATGGATGCTTTAGCTGAGATTCCATCTTTGCCAGGGGTTGGACTAGATGACTCCTGGGTCCCTTCCAGCTCTACAATTCTAAGATTCTATGACTCGTTCACTCCAATTGCTTTAACCACCCAAAAGCAACCTCTGCCCATAATATGTACTGGTTGACAGGCATGGCAATGAAGCAGCCTGTTCCCAAACTTTGGAACTGCATCTTTCCTCACAGTGGGGTTACTGCACAACCCACTTTGGGGGACGCAAAGAACAGAATCAGAGGCCAGGCTAAGCTCCCACTAATGCAGGTTAATTCTGTGTCCAGGGCAGCTGTCTACCAGCTCCATCTGGTACACAGGCTGAGACCCTACCTGCCCGCGGACTGTCTTGCCAGAGTGGTACATGCTCTAGTTATCTCCCGCTTGGACTACTGCAATGCACTCTACATGGGGCTACCTTTGAAGATGACCCGGAAACTGTAATTAATCCACAATGCGGAAGCTAGACTGGTGACTGGGAGTGGCTGCCGGGACCACATAACACAGGTCCTGAGATATCTGCATTGGCTCCCAGTACGTTTCCGAGCACAATTCAAAGTGTTGGTGCTGACCTTTAAAGTCCTAAATGGCCTCGGCCTAGTATACGTGAAGGAGCATCTCCACCCCCATCGTTCAGCCAGGAAACTGAGATCCAGCACCGAGGGCCTTCTGGCAGTTCCCTCATTGTGAGAAGTGAGGTTACAGGGAACCAGACAGGGGCCTTCTCGGTAGTGGCGCCTGCCCTGTGGAACGCCCTCCCATCAGATGTGAAGGAAATAAGCAGCTATCTTCTCTTTAAAAGACATCTGAAGGCAGCCCTGTTCAGGGAAGTTTTTAATATGTAATGCTGTACTGTTTTTAACACTTGATTGGAAGCTGCCCAGAGTGGCTGGGGCAACTCAGCCAGATGGGCGGGGTATAAATAATAAATTATTATTATTATTATTATTATTATTATTATTATTATTATTATTATTATTATATAACATGAAAATGGGAGTTCTTTCCCCCTCCTCAGGAAAGGTTTTCCCTGGCTCCTTCTCAGTGACCCAAACCCGAATTGAAAATAATATCAATAATCATAAAGGAAACAAAGAAGGGAGCTGGCACATTTTTTAAATAAAGAAATTTCCCTCATCTTGTGGTTAATTTAAAAGGTTTATTTCTTGAAATGAATCCTCTTCATCAAATCTCCGATCCTTGAAAATCAGTGCAAACCTGCCTGGGTGGATAATGAATTGATTTGTAATGTAAATGATATAAAACACCCCCCACTCCCCACCTGCGTTTGTGTGTGAGTGTGTTTAATCTAAAACGTTTAAGTCTGAAAATGAGCTTCTCCATCAAAAGTCTCTATTCCATTTACATTTCTTGCATACGAGTCAATTTGTGCCTGACCCAGTCTATAAATCACTGACAAGGATTGCTGTGTTAGTACCTCTCCCCGCCTCCCTCCCTCCTTCTCCCCATTCTCCCCATCCTCTAGCACGTGCTAGATTCAAAAAAGGCATCTCTTTCTTATAAACAGCTCTCTGACACCAGCAAAGCCCTGCTCCTCTTCCAGGAGAGTGCAAGCAAGAATAACAACAACAACAACAACAACAACAACAACAACAACAACAACAACAACAACAACTTATTTATACCCTGCCCTCCCCGGCCAGAGCCGGGCTCAGGGCAGCTAACACCAGTAAAATTACAATTAAAACATAATGAGGAGGGGACCAATTTAAAATACGGGTTAAAATGCAATTTAAAATGCAGCCTCATTTTAATAGTAGACCATAGATCAAAACCATAAGGGGAGGGAAACATAAGGGTCAGACTGAGTCCAAACCAAAGGCCAGGCAGAACAGCTCCATCTTGCAGGCCCTGCGGAAAGATGTCAAGTCCCTCAGGGTCCTAGTCTCTTGTGAGAGAGCGTTCCACCAAGTTGGGGCCAGTACTGAAAAGGCCCTGGCCCTAGTTGAGGCCAGTCTAACCACCTTGCGGCTTGGGACCTCCAAAGTGTTGTCATTTGTGGACCTTAAGGTCCTCCGTGGGGCATACCAGGAGAGGCGGCCCCGTAGGGACGAGGGTCTTAGGGCTTTAAAGGTCAAAGAAGGAGAGGTTAAAGAGTTGTTGCCATTTCTTTGTCATGGCGGAGAATGCTTCCCCCATCACAAAGATACGGATGGGGCAGGGCAACCCACAGGCCAACTCTGTTAACACAGTGTGCCAAAGCTGCCCTGGGTTCCTGGTCGGAGCCCAGAGCCAAGTCAGCCTGGGTAGCTCAGTCGGTTAAAGCGTGCTGCTGGTAATGGCAAGGTTGGAAGTTCGATCCCTGTACGGGACAGCTGCATATTCCTACATTCCAGTGGGTTGGACTGGATGATCCTCAGAGTCCCTTCCATCTCTACAATTCTGTGAAGGTGCAGCCAAATTTCTCCGAGAGTCTGATAGTGCTACTGGTTAGGTCAGGGGTCAGCAACCTTTTTCAGCAGGGGGCAAGTCCACTGTCCCTCAGACCTTGTGGGGGGCAGGACTATATTTTGCAAAAAATATATGAACAAATTCATATGCCCCAAAATAACCCAGAGGTGCATTTTAAACAAAAGGACACATTTTACTCATGTAAAAACACGCTGATTCCTGGACCGTCCATGGGTCAGATTGAGAAGGCGATTGGGCCGGATCCGGCCCCCGGGCCTTAGGTTGCCTACCCCTGGGTTAGGGCAGTGGTCTTGAACAGAGGGTATGGGAAACTACAGCAGCTACAAAACCTGCCAAGGAAAATAAAGAACTTATTTATGTATGCTACAACAGTGGAAAGAGTCTTGATAGCACAAGGATGGAAGAATGAGGAAACCCCGACAAAAGAACAGTGGCAAGAGAAATTGACGAACTATGCAGAACTGGCGAAACTGACATACAAATTGCGAGATTAGGACAACTGTGACTTCAAAGAAGAATGGGAACTTTTTGTGAATTATTTAAATTATACAACAAAATGAACTAGACTCCTTGGCAGGTTTTGAATAAACATACACAAATTTATTGAGGGTTGATGACAAAACCTAGACAGCATCTTACAAAGCAGAGACATCACCTTGCCAACAAAGGTCCATATAGTTAAAGCTATGGTTTTCCCAGGAGTGATGTATGGAAGTGAGAGCTAGACCATAAAGAAGGCTGAGAGCCAAAGCATTGATGCTTTTGAATTATGGTGCTGGAGGAGACTCTTGAGAGTCCCATGGACTGCAAGAAGATCAAACCTATCCATTCTTAAGGAAATCAGCCCTGAGTGCTCACTGGAAGGACAGATCCTGAAGCTGAGGCTTCAGTACTTTGGCCACCTCATGAGAAGAGAAGACAACCTGGAAAAGACCCTGATGTTGGGGAAGATGGAGGGCACAAGGAGAAGGGGACGACAGAGGACGAGATGGTTGGATAGTGTCTTCGAAGCTACCAGCATGAGTTTGACCAAACTGTGGGAGGCAGTGGAAGACAGGAGTGCCTGGCGTGCTCTGGTCCATGGGGTCATGAAGAGTCGGACACGACTAAATGACTAAACAACAACAACAACAATATAGTAGAAAGATAATAAAAGGAGGCAGAGAACAACATGAGTTGAAATCAGAGAGAGGAGCTGAGGGAAGGCTTTGGGGGGGAGGGTTCTTTGGGGAGGGGGGAGGGAAAGGGGGGGGAAATAATGAAGATGATTTGTTTTGATAATTTGTTATGTTGAAATTGTTAATAAAAATTTTATTAAAAAAGAAGAAGGAAACTACAGCAGCTGTATAAGACTGTAGGAAGAGCTCTGTGCCGTTGAATCCTGCAGTGTGTCTCACAGGAGCAGCTTGTATCAAAGTTGCAAGTGGAAACGAATGATTTGGGAGGCATTGACTGTGACAGAGAAGAAACAGGAAGCGAGGGCAATAAAAGGTTATTATATGTGGTGGCAATGTAAAACCATTAAAAAGGCCTGGGAAAAGACATATAAAGATTGGAAAGGAACGTGGAAAATGATGGTTGTTAAAAAAAAATTGAAGTTATGATATTGAGATGTACAGGTTTAGTTGGAATTACTGAACGAAAGACTTTGTTCCTGTACTTAAGACATAGCTGTCAAGTGTCCTTTATTTGAAGGGACAGTCCCTTATTCCAGTGCCATATCCCGCTGCTGTCCCTTATTGATAGATGTCCCTTAAATGTCCCTTAAACTTCAAAGGAAGTAGCTCCTCTCCCTCCCTCCCTGCCAGCCAGGGAGGAGGGAGGCTCCAACTGTGTTGCTTGGCTGCATTGCTCACCCAATAAGGAGTCTAAGAACGACTGGGGAGTGGAGCTTGCATGCCTTGTGTGTGGCTAGTTAATGCAAGCTGAGGGGGTTTTTGAATGCTGGACGCCATTTTGTTGCACATGCTGCTGCAAACTTTGCAGTGCAAAGCCAGGCCGGGGAGCCATCTTAAGTTGAGACTGCATAGGCCTTGTGGTGCATGTGATTCAGATTCTAGTCAGTTGAACCTCTGGTTACAAAGTTGGTTGGACAGTATTCTCAAAGCTACCCAGCCTGAGTTTGACCAGACTGCAGGAGTACAGGAAGACTGCAGGAGGACAGGAAGACTGCAGGAGTGCCTGGAACAGGTGAGGCTGCAGGTCCCTTATTTTGGCTACTGGTCCCTTATTTTCAAATCTGTAAGTTGACAGCTATGACTTAAGAATGTACGCCAAGCCAAGACCAGCCAGTTCCTACAGAAAGAAGAAGCCTCTGCCAAAGAAGATAAGGAAGATTGGCAAAATAAACTATTGAACTATGCAGTTAACTTGAAATCTAAGAAAGAAAGAGGACTCTGGATTTTTTAAAAAGGGACAAACGTCTAATGCATATCTTTTAAGCTTTGTATATATAGATTTTGACATTAGTATAACTTTTAAAAGTCACTGGTAGTACCATGAGGAAGGTTTAAAATTGGAATATTAAGAATATAAGGTTTTAAGGACTGGCGTGAACGAGTAATAAACAATGGAAACAAGGGGAGGAGTGAAGGTGAGTGAAGCAAAAACTGTGGTTTCAAAATCCGTTGAGGATGCTTTTGTTATTATTTTTGGAGAATTAATAAAATGTTATCAAAAAAGAAGAAGAAGAAGTTGCAAGCGGAAATAGATTGCAGGTATTTTTGTGGTTCTGCTTTCATTTGACCCAAGGGAAAGTGGCTTCTACTGGCTGGTGCAGGTGCTAAAAAGTCATTCCCCGACATCCTTCTGTAACCTTTTACTTCGAAGCTGGCAGCCTTGCATCTGTGGATCCATAGAATAGGACATTGGTACGCTAACTAAGGCCCAGGGGCTGTATCCGGCTCAATCGCCTTCTTAATCCAGCCTGCGGACGGTCCGGGAATCAGCGTGTTTTTACATGAGTAGAATG
Source organism: Podarcis gaigeae (assembly GCF_964106915.1). NCBI lineage: Eukaryota > Metazoa > Chordata > Lepidosauria > Squamata > Lacertidae > Podarcis > Podarcis gaigeae. The sequence goes on from NC_139681.1 coordinate 14,488,211, forward strand.
TGTCCTTTTATTTAAAATGCATCTCTGGGTTATTTGTGAGGCATAGAAATTCATTCTCCCCCCCCCCAAAAAAATATAGTCCAGTCCCCCACAAGGTCTGAGGGACAGTGGACCGGCCCCATACTGAAAAGGTTTGCTGACCCCTGGAATAGGATGTCACCACAAAGTAGTGCCATAGCTACCGGGGGGGGGGGGTGGCTAACCAAATTTTTCTTTCTTTCTTTTTAAAAAAAAATTATTTATTTGGTTTTTCAGATTAAAATTTTACTGTGACATATCCAACATACAACATAGAAACAAGATCCCAAAGAATCTCCTGGTCTTCCCCCTCCCCTTTGTGGGTCCTATTGTTAATCATTTCTTCCTGCATCTTTTATAATAATCCAAATCTTTTACCTCTCCATTGTGTCCACAATTCACCATTAAACCACAAGCGTTATTCCAATCCAACTAACAGTTCTAACTGTTTACAATGGTCTTTAAGATAAATTATAAATTTCCCCCATTCCTTATTAAAATTTTGGACTTCCTGATTTCTGATTCTTCCGGACATTTTAGCCATTTCGGCATAATCCACCAACTCGATCTGCTATTCTTCTTTCGTAGGGACTTTATCTTCTTTCCATCCCTGGGCCAAACTAGCCAGATTTTTCGTCCCAGGTGAAGCCTCCAGGAGGGCGCCATTATGGCTCCCAGTCTGTCTCTCACTTTGTGTGTGTACACAAATGCACATTGGGGTGTGCCAAACTGGGACTTTGACCCAGGTGAACTAAAACCTAGTTTTGCCCCTGCCACAAGGGTATCCTTGTCTAGCTTTCTGCACCACAGCTAGGCCTTGCCCACCCATCTGCCTCTAGAGATCAGTTTCTGCAGTCCAGATCTTGCTCTGGAGCATCAATTTCAGCTGCTTCACATAGTATCTTGGGTGGGGTAGATGTCCCTGCAGACTATCAGCTAGAAGGAAAGAACCACATTCTGTTGGGGAGATGCTAAAGAGCAGCAACATCCCATTTATCTGGATTATTTTTCTGAGCTGTTTTCAGGGATACAGGATGTAAGTTAGACCACTGATCCATCTTCTTCAGTCTACTATGACTGGCAGGGTTTTGAGGAAGATATGCCTGGAGATCCCAGGGACTGAACCTGGGACCTTTGGCAGAAAATGGCTGCTCTACTGCCAAGCTACGATTATTCTTTGAATGGAGAGTAAACACCTTGACAGGGACATCTTGTCTCCTCTCTCTGAATGAGGCACACGATTTGGGAGAGTATGAGCAGAGTTACCCAGCATTACAGACCCTCCAAGTGTCCCTTATTGTCCAGGGACAGTCCTGGATTTACAGAAACCATCCTGGTTTCTGATTTGTTATCCTGGAATGTCTGGTTTTTTTTAAAAAAAAGACATCCCTATTTTCATTGGAGAAATGTTGGAGGGTATGGAGTCATGCAACCCCTGAGCCAAGGAGATAAGCACGTATACAACCTTTAGAAGACATCTGAAAGCAGTCCTGCATAGTTTTATTATGTTTTTATATATTTTGGAAGCTGCCCAGTGTGGCTGGGACAAAATGGACAGGGTATAAGTGATAAAATCATCATCATCACCATCACCACCACCACCATTATTATTATGGGAAAGGATGTCCCTATTTTCATCAGAGAAATGCTGAAGGGTATGAAGTCAGCAAGTGATGGGAACATATTTTGAATAACAGCATCGTGGCTCAAGAAGGAGCATGGACAAGAAGTTCCCTTCTATTTGCAATATTTTTTGTATGAATTATGTGTATATGTATACGAGATTCCCATGGCTTCACTCACAAGGATGATAGGAACGTGCAAGACCAGGTGATGATCAAATGAGTGGGATATGTATCTGAATCTGTATTGCAATGGTTAAGGGCCTATCATAAAGACTGCATTTACAGAACTGAATTCCCAGGCTGGATCTTTGTGGAGGAGGGAGGCATTTCAGAGGTGCTATTTATTTTACAGACCATCCGGCAAAGTGGGCAAGGTGAGTTCCGAAGTGGCTGTGTTTTGCCCGTGAACTGGGGGCAACTGTGCTGACCGCCAGAAAGAAAACATCAGGACCAGGAGTTGCCCATCAGCCTCTTTTAAACCAAAGGTCCGCTAGAGGTCTGTTGATGTTGTGCTGCCCTCGGATGGCAGTTCTCGTCTGAGGGCACCAGGTGAGGGAGGGCCTTTTCAGCCCTCACCTGGTACCTTGAGACAACAACCCACACCTGCCTCAATTGGCACAACAGTGCTTGCTGAGTGCACCTGTATCCCATAACACTGGGCGGGCACCAGGTTGGCCAAACTTTGTCTCAGCACACCTTCCTATTCCAGCCAAGCCCTGTGAGCAGTCGGAAGCGAGATACGTCCTCTTCAGCCTGCAAACCCCTAGTGCCTGCAGTGGCAACACAGAGGGTTTTAATCAAAAGGGGAAACAACCGATTATGTGAACGCGGCAGGGGGGAGATAAGAGGCAGCACGTAAGGAGGAAGCCTGTTAGGCAAATGTCAGTCAATGCCTCCATATGGAGAACAGAAGGATGCAGAGTGGGTGCTATTCAGCAGCCAGGCCCCTCTGGCCTGAGCATCCCATTGCCACCATTGCTGCAGGGCAAGAGCTCTTAACATAACAACTGAGCCCAGGGAGGGAGGAGGCCTTCCCTTCATTCCACCCCCAGATTCCAAGGCTCCTGCTCCCTGTCTCCCAGATACTGATCTCAGGCGGGAGCATGTCCGATCCGAAGGCCCACTGTGTCTCCTAATAGCTCCCCCAGCCGTGCTATTGTCCTGCCGGCTTTTCAGTGGAAAAACGATGCCCATGGGTCTTTTTATGGATAAAGACCAATAAAGGGGTTAAAACACACACAGAGAGAGGCAGCTCGGCAGAAATCTCAACCAAACCCTGGAGGCATATTGAGCTTCCTCTATTGTCTGAGTTTAAGGGCTTCCCTCCTGCTAATGAAATCTCCAAGCTCTCCTCCTTTCTCTCTGAATCCTTACGTCGGACATGCCCATATTTCAGACAGTAGCCACTGGCTATGTTGTGGTATAGGGGTTGTTTTTAATGATTTATCCGATAACATTAGCCTAGCCCAGAGCAGGCCTCCACTCATTAACTCCTTCCTGTATCCTCCTGTCTTTATTATTTGGCAACCGATTGATGGATTCAATTGGATTCAAGGCAGAAGTACTGTTTTTGGGAGACAGGGGACGGGCAGGTGTGGGCGACTTCCCTGGTCCTGAATGGGGTAACTGTGCCCCTGAATGACCAGGAGCGCAGCTTGGGAGGCATTCTGGACTCACACCTGTCCATGGAGGTGCAGGTCAATTCTGTGTCCAGGGCGACTGTCTACCAGCACCATCTGGTACACAGGCTGAGACCCAACTGCCAGCAGACTGTCTTGCCAGGGTTATACATGCTCTGGTTATCTCCCACTTGGACTACTGCAATGCACTCTATGTGGGGCTACCTTTGAAGGTGACTCGGAAAGTGCAACTAATCCAGAATGCGGCATCAAGACTGGTGACTGGGAGTGGCCGCCGGGACCATATAACACCAGTCCTGAAAGACCTACATTGGCTCCCAGTACGTTTCCGAGCACAATTCACAATGTTGGTGCTGACCTTTAAAGTAAGGTTACCAGACGTCCCTGTTTCCCCGGGACAGTCCCTGGATTTACAAATCATTCCCCATACAAAATCCATTGAAGTTGAAAAGTTTCCCCAGATTCATTGAAAAAAAAATTGGTAACCTTACTTTAAAGCCCTAAATGGCTTTTGTCCAGTACAGTGGTACCTCAGGTTACATATGCTTCAGGTTACAGACTCCACTAACCCAGAAATAGTGCTTCAGGTTAAGAACTTTGCTTCAGGATGAGAGCAGAAATCGTGCTCTGGTGGTGCGGTGGCAGCAGGAGGCCCCATTAGCTAAAGTGGTGCTTCAGGTTAAGAACAGTTTCAGGTTAAGAACAGACCTCCGGAACGAATTAAGTACTTAACCCAAGGTACTACTGTATATCTGAAGGAGCGTCTCCACCCCCATCATCCAGCCTGGACATGGAGGTCCAGCTCCGAGGGTGTTCTGCTGGTTCCCTCACTGCGAGAGGCGAGGTTACAGGGAACCAGGCAGAGGGTTTCTCAGTAGATGCACCTGCCCTGTGGAATGCCCTCTTATCTGATGTCAAACAGATATAATAATAATAATAATAATAATAATAATAATAATAATAATAATAATTTTATTATTTGTACCCCGCCCATCTGGTTGGGTTTCCCCAGCCACTCTGGGCGGCTTCCAACAAAGATAAAAGATACACTGAAATGTCACATATTAAAAACTTCCCTGAACAGGGCTGCCTTCAGATGTCTTCTGAATGTCAGGTAGATGTTTATCGCTTTGACATCTGGTGGGAGGGCATTCCACAGGGCGGGCGCCACTACCGAGAAGGCCCTCTGCCTGGTTCCCTGTAACTTGGCCTCTCGCAGTGAGGGAACCACCAGAAGGCCCTCGGAGCTGGACCTTAGTGTCCGGGCAGAACGATGGAGGAGGAGACACACCTTCAGATATACTGGACCGAGACCGTTTAGGGCTTTAAAGGTCAGCACCAACACTTTGAATCGTGCTCGGAAACGTACTGGGAGCCAATGTAGGTCTTTCAAGACCGGTGTTATATGGTCTCGGCGGCCACTCCCAGTCACCAGTCTAGCTGCCGCATTCTGGATTAGTTGTAGTTTCCGTGTCACCTTCAAAGGTAGCCCCACGTAGAGCGCATTGCAGTAGTCCAAGCGGGAGATAACCAGAGCATGCACCACTCTGGTAAGACAGTCTGCAGGCAGATAGGGTCTCAGCCTACGTACCAGATGGAGCTGGTACACAGCTGCCCTGGATACAGATTTGACCTGTGCCTCCATGGACAGCTGTGAGTCCAAAATGACTCCCAGGCTGCGCACCTGGTCCTTCAGGGGCACAGTTACCCCATTCAGGACCAGGGAATCCGCCACACCTGCCTGCCTCCTGTCCCCCAAAAACAGTACTTCTGTCTTGTCAGGATTCAACCTCAATCCGTTAGCTGCCATCCATCCTCCAACCGCTTCCAGACACTCACACAGGACCTTCACCGCCTTCACTGGTTCTGATTTAAAAGAGAGGTAGAGCTGGGTATCATCTGCATACTGATGAACACCCAGCCCAAACCTCCTGATGATCTCTCCCAGTGGCTGCATGTAAATGTTGAAAAGCATGGGGGAGAGGGCAGAACCCTGAGGCACCCCACAAGTGAGAGCCCAGGGGTCTGAACACTGATCCCCCACCACCACTTTCTGAACACGGCCACATAAACAGCTATGTGGTTTTTAAAAGATATCTGAAGGTAGTTCAGGGAAGTTTTTAGTGTTTGATGTTGTGTTTGTTTTTACTCATTTTTTTTTTGTGGGGAGCTGCCTAGAGTGACTAGGGCAACCCAGTCAGATGGGCTGCATATTATTATTATTATTATTATTATTATTATTATTATTATTCGGTCCTCTCTCGGCCAAAAGGGTTCCCTTCCTCCCTAAGGAATGAGACACACAAGCCGCTTGGTCCCAGGATAGTTTCCCATGAATGTTTGACATGGCTCAACCCATCAGACAATTTGTGAAGTGAAATTTTATCAGCTGGTTTGGGGTCTCTCTTTCACTCATGACCAGAAGCTCAAGGAGGGCGGACAGGCTGGAGCTGAGAAGAGCAGAACCAGGGGGTGGGTCACCTAGGTCAGCTTCCTGCCCTAAGGTGAGATATCCAATACTTAAGGAACACCTGAGAAAACCCATCATTTTTTCTTGAGGTAAAGAGCCTCTGCAAGACAGCTTGTTCTGTGGCTGAGCTGCTGCTGCTGTTGTTGCTAAGAAGATCTTCCTGGGCTTTTTGACCTTAAATCAACACCCCTGAACTTCATACCCATTGCTTCTTGTCTTGTCCTCACAGGGCACGGCAAACTATTCTTCTTTCTTTCTTCTTCCTGACATCCTTTTAGAGATTTGGAAACAATAAACGGGCACCCCTTGATCTGTTCTTTGTTCCAAATGTCCACAGATCCCTTAGTGTTTCCTCACACCAGTTGTCTGAACAAATTTCTTCAATTTTGGTGATATCTCACTCTCCGGATGAGCTGACCATCACTAAAGCTGTCCTGTTTCTTCTCCACAACCTCTTAAAACTTCAGTGCTCCTAATCAATTAAATTCAAAATAGCATCTTTGTGCCATAGAATTGTACTTCAGCCACATCTAACTCGGTTGCCCCAGCCACTCTGGGTGGCTTCCAACACACATAAAACATAAACCATTACACATTGATAAGCTTCCCTATACAGGACTGCCTTCGGATGTCTTCTAAAGGTTATATAGTTACTCATCTCCTTGACATTGGACGGGAGGGCATTCCACAGGGTGGGTTCCTCTACCAAGAAGGCCTTCTGCCTGATTCCCTGTAGCTTCATGTCACACAATGAGGGAACTGTCAGAAGACCCTCGGAGCTGGACCAAATGTCTGGGCTCGATGATGGGGGTGGAGACGCTCCTTTAGGTATACAGGGCTGAGGCCATTTAGGGCTTTAAAGGTCAGCTCCAACACTTTGAATTGTGGTCAGAAACATCCTGGGAGTCAATGTAGGTCTTTCAGGACCAGTGTTATATGGTCTTGGCAGCCACTCCCAGTCACCAGTCTAGCTGCCGCATTCTGGATTAGTTGTAGTTCCTGGGTCACCTTCAAAGGCAGCCCCACATAGAGCGCGTTGCAGTAGTCCAAGCGTGAGATAACCAGAGCATGAACCACTGGCGAGACAGTGCTCAGGCAGCACAATTTCTGCTGTGCTGACACACTCCATGTGCAGGATCCAGGCTACTGCATGTATGAATCTAGCGTACAGTGATAGATACAGCCTATTCCACTAATAATAATAATAATAATAATAATAATAATAATAATAATAATAATAATTTATTATTTATACCCCGCCCACCTGGCTGAGCTTCCCCAGCCACTCTGGGCGGCTCCCAATCAAGTGTTAAAAACAGTACATCATTACATATTAAAAACTTCCCTGAACAGGGCTGCCTTAAGATGTCTTCTGAATGTCAGGTAATTGTTTATCTCTTTGACATCTGATGGGAGGGCGTTCCACAGGGCGGGCACCACTACCGAGAAGGCCCTCTGCCTGGTTCCCTGTAGCTTTGCTTCTCGCAGTGAGGGAACCACCAGAAGGCCCTCGGCGCTGGATCTTAGTGTCCGGGCTGAACGATGGGGGTGGAGACGCTCCTTCAGGTATACAGGACCGAGGCCACTTATTACACACCACAGTCCGACTCCAAACTAAGACTTACTTAAATCTGTTCATTTCAAAGGGCTAAACATTTCCAATGTTGGATTGTGCCTTGAATGCAAACTGCCGCCTTGTACCTATTTAAAATAATAATCCTATGTTGCAGATGACGACGACCGAGGCTATTGCTTAAAAACTGCCTGTCTGTTAAACTGGACCAAATGAGTTCATGTCATTAGAGAAAGAATCTGCCGAAATTACAGCCGCTGCTCATTTATCCTTTTCCGGAATACTTGTTAGGAGGGTGTAAATTGTAAGTAAGTCCAAGTGCCATTCTGGGGTGTTTCTGAGGCAAATTTGGAGCTGCAGATTTAAGGAGTGGAACATGGAGAATTCCAGGAGGAGGCAAACCTGAAAAGCAGCGGCTATATTCTATGTGCAATCCAGATCTATTTATTATCTCCTCACAGGCGTTACAGAACTACATGCCTGGTGCCCTTGGCCATATTAACACCATCCACTGCCTCTGCAAAATTAATGCGCAGCCTCCTTCATACACTAAACTGTGCAGTGAAGGGGTTTGTGCTTGGAGAGGGGGGAATAAATGCAAATGCAACACTCCCCTCCACTGGTAATGGACCCTAGCTAGCACAGAGATTAGATTTACACCCTCCCTGGAAATATATGCGATCGAGAACATTGCCTCCTCCTGCCTCCCCCACCCTCCAACTACCAACCCGCCAGTCTCTGGTGTGCTGAACACAGTTCTTCATGCTCTGGCACACGCTCTTGTGAGTCCCCAGCGATCTTGCAACAGAAGAGCTGCGCGGCAAAGGCTGGCTGGTGCTTAACCTCTCGGCTGCCTCCACAGCACTTTGGATACAGGCAGCAGCAGAGCTACAAAGGGCAAGAGGTGGACCCAGGGTTGGTTTCTCGATTGCACTGCAGCCCAAGTCCAGGTCCTATTTTCCAGGGTTGCGCTAGCCCTGAGGTTTTTGACCTTTTCGAGTCCACAGCTCCCTTCACCAACTACGTTCTTCCTGTGGCACCCCCGTGGGGCTGAAGAGCCCAGTTATTCCACCCTACAGGACTGGCAGCAACTCACATTTTCGAACACCCTCCCTTGTGGCGTGTTCCCTCAGCCTCCTCCCCTCTTCTTGGGAGTCTTCTAGGCAGCTGCTGCGGTTGTCCTTAGTCTCTGAGCTGCCCCCCCACCAGGGGGGGGGGCGGGTCACCATGGGCGCCATCTCAGAGAGGGGTGACATAATACCCCCTGGGCAGATTGCACCACTGTGCCACAGTGCCACCAGGAGGATCACAGTGCCATGCTGCCATCGGACCCCTGCCGGGAGGATCCTGCTGCCTCGTCGCGATTGCCCCCCTGGAGGATCGTGCCACTGTGCCGATTGCCCCATGGGCGGATTGCCCTGCCCCATGGTGGATCGCCCCATCCCGCCACTCCGGGTGTAGGAGAGGCTAGCTCTGCCACTGCCCCCCACTGCACCCCACACACTCACCTGTGCAGCTTATAAGTCAGGCTTGCTGCAATAAAGAGCTGTGCAGAGACACAAGAGGGCATCAGAGGAGGGAGGGAAGGAGAGAGGGACAGAGGCCAGTGTTGCTTGCCATATCCCTGACCATCATTCAAGGCACCCTAGGGTGCCACGGCACACTGGTTGAAAACCACTGTGCTAGCCTCTCTGGGTAGCTTCCAACATACAGTGGTACCTCGCAAGACGAATGCCTCGCAAGACAAAAAACGCGCAAGACGAAAGGGTTTTTCGTTTTTTGAGTTGCTTCGCAAGACGATTTTCCCTATGGGCTTGCTTCGTAAGACGAAAACGTCTTGCGAGTTTGCTTCCTTTTTCTTAAAGCCGTTAATACCCAGGGAATCCGCGCTCCGCAAGACGAAAGAATCGCAATACGAAACAACTCACGGAACGAATTAATTTCGTCTTGCGAGGCACCACTGTATATAAAAACATAATAAAGCATTCAACACTGAAAAACCGGAAAATGGGACACAGGAAAAGCGGGACATTCTGGGATCAAATCAGAAACTGGGGTGGCTTCTGTGAATCCAGAACTGTTCCTGGAAAACAGGGACACTTGGAGGGTCTGGACTCTGAGCCTTGACTCCAGTTTACTGTTTTCATCAGCTCAGGGAAAGGAAGTATAAGAGAGAAAGGTCTTTGGCCTGGTCGAGGAAGGGCTGGATTTACCTCTGCATGCTTTGGGCTGAAATCATTTTTAGATGCTTACACGGCAAGAAATGTCTGAGCTCCTTTGCAACATGATCCAGAGCTGCTTCTTGAGTCTCTCTTTACCTTCCTCCCCACCATAAAAATGTAAAGGGACCCCTGACCATTAGGTCCAGTTGTGACCGACTCTGGGGTTGCGGCGCTCATCTCGCTTTATTGGCCGAGGGAGCTGGCGTACAGCTTCCGGGTCATGTGGCCAGCATGACTAAGCCGCTTCTGGTGAACCACGGAAACACCCTTTACCTTCCCACCGGAGCGGTACCTATTTATCTACTTGCACTTTGACGTGCTTTCGAACTGCTAGGTTGGCAGGAGCAGGGACTGAGCAACAGGAGCTCAGCCCATCGCAGGGATTCAAACCGCCGACCTTCTGATCAACAAGCCCTAGGCTCTGTGGTTTAACCCACAGCGCCACCTGTGTCCCAGTCCTCCCCACCGTACTTTATTACAATTGTTTCACCAAATGTCTCAGGACTTCCTTGGAATCGCTGCCATGCTTATTCCAATGCCCTTCACTGATGTCACATAAATGTAACAGGACAGAGCATCGTGTCCTGATCCTACTCCATAGAACTGTTTGGAGGCATGGCTATATTCTATTAGATGAAGAGTTCTGTGAAGCTCAAAAGCTTGCATCTTCCTGCACCAAACTAAATTGCCATCCTTCTGTCTTCGGAAGAGCTGTATGGAAATTAAATCTCCAGCCACCCTCACCCACCCAGGCTAGTCCAATATATAATTTCACCCATTAGGAAGCATTGTTGATGCAGAGAAGGTTCAGGAAGTTATTCAGCACGAATTGGGTGACCTCATGAACTGGAGTAATAGAAATGGAATGAAATTCAGTCAGTCATTTTATTAAGTGTTTAGCCATTGGCCATCACATCACACAAAATCACATTAAGCAGGGCAAAAATAAAAAAGGCAAGCCTGCAAATAAATCAGGAGCTCTAACATAAAAGAATATGATGAATATAACGAAGCCTCCAAAAAAAATAAAAAATAAAAATCAGACGAATCTTAATGTGGACTGTAAAATCAGGTTTGAAGTAAGAACTTCTATCAAAATTTCAAGCCCTCACAACAAAATGCAGTAACCAAGGAATGCATAAAATATCAAAGAATAAAAAGAAAACACAGCATTAGTTCCTATGAAGAACGGTACTCTTCTCTCTGCGGATTTGGGCCAAAATTGTAAAAATGACATGTGTGCTCTTCTCATCTATAGAACTCAGAAAGGGCATGAAATTCTGAGAGGTAAATCAGCAGGATACAACAAGAAAGCAGATTTGGCCTTCAAGGAATGTATTGCCTGCCAGTGCTGCCTCTACAGCTGCCTCTAGGCGAAACCAGGGCAATGCACGGAAATACCATTTACCTTCATGCCGGAGCAGTACCTATTTATCTACTTGCACTTTGACATGCTTTAGAACTGCTAGGTTGGCAGGAGCTGGGCCCGCACAACGGGAGCTCACCCGTCATGGGGATTCGAACCGCCAACCTTCCGATCTAATGAATAATAACAATGCTTTTTTCCCCTTTTAAAAATGTTTAGGGCACCATTTTAAAGAGCACCATTTTAAAGTTCAAATTGGTGGCCTTTGCACAATCGGTGATTTGTATGGAAGCTCCAGCTCATATGTTATATTGTGAGTATAGATCAGGGAAGTTGGCCACATGACTCTCCAAGTGTCTCTATTTTCCAGGGATATCCCTGAGTTGGAGAAGCCATCCCAGTGTTTGATTAGATCCCGGAATGTCCCGCTTTTCCTTTGTTGTTGTTTAGTCATGTCCGACTCTTTGTGACCCCATGGACCAGAGCACGCCAGGCACTCCTGTCTTCCACTACCTCGCGCAGTTTGGTCAAACTCATGCTAGCAGCTTCGAGAACACTGTCCAATCATCTTGTCCCCTGTCGTCCCCTTCTCCTTGTGCCCTCCATCTTTCCCAACATCAGGGTCTTTTCCAGGGAGTCTTCTCTTCTCATGAGGTGGCCAAGGTATTGGAGCCTCAGCTTCACGATCTGTCCTTCCAGTGAGCACTCAGGGCTGATTTCCTTCAGAATGGAGAGGTTTGATCTTCTTGCAGTCCGTGGGACTCTCAAGAGTCTCCTCCAGCACCAGAATTCAAAAGCACCTATTCTTCGGCGATCAGCTTTCTTTATGGTCCAGCTCTCACTTCCATACATAACTACTGGCTTTAACTGTATGGACCTTTGTTGCCAAGGTGATGTCTCTGCTTTTTAAGATGCTGTCTAGGTTTGTCATTGCTTTTCTCCCAAGAAGCAGGTGTCTTGTAATTTCGTGGCTGCTGTCACCATCTGCAGTGATCATGGAGCCCAAGAAAGTAAAATCCCTCACTGCCTCCATTTCTTCCCCTTCTATTTGCCAGGAGTTGATGGGAGCAGTGGCTGTGATGGTACCTATTTTCTTTGGAGAAATGTTGGAGGGTATGGAATTATCCAAAACCTGAGTTGTCTGAAGGCAATCTTGTATCAGGAGGTGTGTTTTTTTAAATGTTTAATGTTTTAGATTTTATTTTTTTACATTTGTTGGAAGCTGCTCAGAATGCTGGGGCAACCCAATAAGATGTGTTGGGTATAAATAGTAAAATTAACGTTATGGAATGGGACGTCCCTATTTTTCATCAGAGAAATGTCGAAGGGTATGTGAACTGAGACACTGTGTGTGACAACTGCACCCCTGAATAAGAGGCTCTTTCTTTTGTGTTGCTGACACATTGCTTTTCCACAATCAGCAGGAAGTAGAATTAAAATGCAAGCTCCACATGGCACTTAGTACATTGCTACCTTTCTCCTGAAAATCTGTCCCCAGAGGCAAGATCATTTATTATAAGACACCTTGAATTCCAACTCCCCCTTTTAAAAATGGGGGCATACATTTGGACAAACACAATGATCCTAGTGTTTTGCCGTCTACTGATAAGTCCTATTCAGCGAAATTTTAATTTCTCCATGTCCTTTTCATTAAATTTAGCTTCTGTCTCCTTTAGGTGCTTTGCTGGTCAGTCACACGACAACACACCTGAAACACATCTTAGCCAGTTACTTTATGTTCTTGGTTGCAAGGAAGAGGGCTTTAACAACTGCTTTGCAGATACAGCTCATGTTCCCCATCCCCCTTTTAAGTTGTGCAGTCATGATAAATGGAGTGGAGAACATGGAGTGGTGATTCTGGGTACAAAAAGAAAGCCAGACATTAGAACGCAACTACCACAACCACCAGGGATGCTGGTGGCACTGTGGGTTAAACCACAGAGCCTAGGACTTGCCAATCAGAAGGTCGGCGGTTCGAATCCCCGCGACGGGGTGATCTCCCGTTGCCAACCTAGCAGTTCAAAAGCACATCAAAGTGCAAGTAGATAAATAGGTACAGCTCTGGTGGGAAGGTAAACGGCTTTTCTCTGAGAAAAGATAGAGAAGGCAACATGGAAAATACTGGACTGCAACAGGTTGGTAATAATATGAGCTAAACTCTTTATAAACCAAAGGTAGGAATTTCAGATCAAACAGACAGTGTAAAAACAACCTAGCCATCTTTTAATTGTCCCGGTGAACATTTTAAAGTCTGGAACATATTGGTTGAATCCCAGTTTAAGCAAAAAGGCAGAAGTAAAGATAGGTGAGATATTAAGAAATACGGGCATGTTAGTTGAAATACAGATTGCAAGCACACTGGGCAGATTTCAGTTTGGTGATAATATGCATGTGTTTCCATCTAATATTTGGCCAAGTGACAAGACCATGCACACTCTGTCCATTGTAGAAGGCAAGGTAACAGGAAAACACAAAATTAACCCCACTAAATGTGTGCAGGTTTCATTGACTAGGATGATCTATCTATAACAATCTCGAAGTTTTTGAGCCATCTCTGAGATGCAGTACCCATTGCAGAAGAGGGAGAGATAGGGGCTACTCAATTGACTCTGCTGACAGTTTCCATTCCAGATGGTCAACAAAAGTCCTATGGAATTTTAAGAACTGGCACCTAAGTTTGCTTTTTTTCCTCTTCCCTACTCATCCCCTTTTCCTTTTGTGATGTGCCTTTTGGATTGTAACCCTGTCGGCTGGCGCTTTCTTGTTTCCAGCTGATCTTACTCAAGCCGGTCCGGTTGCCTTTTCAGCTGAGGAGCAGAGCAGAAATGATTCATATATTAATCAACTGGACATTATTTTCCAGGAGCACTCTGCTTGCTGCCCAACAACGCTGTCCTAGGCACGGTGCAGAACATTAAAAGGAAGCCTTTCCAATACACAATAGAACGATCGGTTCAGAGAGGTCCTAGCCTAGGAGTTGTCGGGAAATCTGGGCATTGTCTCCTTGGTCCAGAGCATCCATTTCCCCCCCCCCCCACCACCACCATCAGGTAGCCTGAATTATAATTCTACCCACAAGGCAAGAGTGACCACAGACCTGCTGCACTACTCACTGAAAATAATTCACACCAACTTGTTTAAAAGGAGCAAATGGGTTTAATTATTAGTTACAATCTTGTCAATAATTATCACCCCATCTGTGGGTAATAAATGACAGCTTCTCACAGACTGCATCATTAGAGTTTTAGAACACCAATGGGGTGCATTAAAGTGCTGAGGGAAGCATTGATCTGGTGTAAAAATGCTTTTCCCCCTCCTCTTTTTTAAAAAAACAAAACACAACCAAAAACGAATAACATGCATAGGTCAAACCTACCAACTTATTATCCCTTCTGCTGGTCTGAGTCATCTTCGATGGCCTTCCACATAGCACCACAGTCGTCTATCCTGCCCCATATTGTGGCAGTGCTGGCGCTCCCCTGTCTCCAGAGAGAACAAAGAGGTACTGAGCTACCTTGGCACTGCTCTCTGGTTCATGAGAAGGGAAACTATGCCTAGCCATGGGAGGCTGACTCTTTTGATCACCCTACCTGCCCGCGGACTGTCTCGCCAAAGTGGTGCATGCTCTGGTTATATCTCGCTTGGACTACTGCAATGCACTCTATGTGGGGCTACCATTGAAGGTGACCCAGAAACTACAACTAATCCAGAATGCGGCAGCTAGACTGGTGACTGGGAGCGGCTGCCAGGACCATATAACACTGAAAGACTACATTGGCTCCCAGGACGTTTCTGAGCACAATTCACAGTGTTGGTGCTGACCTTTAAAGCCCTAAATGGCTTTCGCCCAGTATACCTGAAGGTGCATCTCCACCCCCATCATTCTGCCCGGACACTGAGGTCCAGCTCTGAGGGCCTTCTGGCGGTTCCCTCCCTGCGAGAAGTGAGGTTACAGGGAACCAGGCAGGGGGCCTTCTCAGTAGTGGCACCCACCTTGTGGAATGCCCTTCCACCAGATGTCAAGGAAATAAACAACTATCTGACTTTTAGGGGACATCTGAAGGCTGCCCTGTTTAGGGAAGTTTTTACTGTTTGATGTTTTGTCGTGCTCTGGGTTTTCCCAGAGTGGTTGGGGAAACCCAGTCAGATGGGCTACATATAATTTATTACTGTTATTGTTATAATTTCCTATCAAAACAAGGGCAAGTACCACTACCATTTTACCAATGGGACATGGCACACACACTACACTAATAAAACCCCTTAATCCCAATTTATTTCATTCTGTGGTAGATTTACAAAAAAGGAAAACACACACCAATTAATACATTTTAGAAAGGGGCAGGACTAGATGCAGATGCACAAAGAATTTTTCTTTTTAAAAAAGTCCGATTGCACTATCTCAAAGGTAAAGGATCCCTGGATGGTTAAGTCCAGTCAAAGGTGACGATGGGGTTGTGGTGCTCATGTCACTTTCAGGCTGAGGGAGCCGGCATTTGTCCACAGACAGCTTTCCGAGTCATGTGGCCAGCAAGACTAAGCCGCTTCTGGAGCGACAGCAACACTATGACGAGTGCCAGAGCACACGGAAACGCTGTTTACCTTCCCGCTGCAGTGGTACCTATTTATCTACTTGGACTGGCATGCTTTCGAACTGCTAGGTTGGCAGGAGCTGGGACAGAGCAACGGGAGCTCACCCTGTCGCAGGGATTCGAACCGCCGACCTTCCGGTCAGCAAGCCTGAGATGAAATCGCTTCTCCGAGTGATACAAGCTGAGGTGCATCTCAACTTTTCCGGCACTTGTCGAACTACAGCTCCCAACTGTTGCAAATCTTGCTGGGGCTGATGGGAGTTGTAGTACAGCCACATGGATGGCCAAAGGTTCCCGAAACCTGATCTACACACTCTAAAAAGCAATTATCACCACTTGGCTTTATAGCGGACAGGTTTAAACAAATCCCATTTCTTCTTTCTTTCCCCATCCTATATCTTGGTTAGAGCCTAGAGGTACTACTTCCCAACTTTGATATGGGATCTTTATAGTTAAGGAAGAGTAATTGTTGCAGCTTGATGAAGATTCTTCTATGTATATATCCAGCTTTTTGACTTAACGAGCAAGACTGGAGATACAGGACCTCACCTTCTCCTTGAAAAATGGGGCTCGAGGTATGGCAAGAATTAGGTTCAGTTTATATTTAACCTGAATCTACCTGGTTTTCACATTTCAAAACAATATATGAACTGGAACACAGCTATATTTGGAAATTTGCGCTTGTATGATGCTGTTCTCCAAGCAAGAAAAATGAGTATATGAGAGCACCAAGAATCATGAAAATAGTATACAAAGTGCATTGAGGGGGAAATTGCTAGCAAAACTGTGTAAACTAGGCAACACTGTACACAATAATGTGTATATTAGAAGAAATGTACATTAAAGTACAGACAAATATTCATGAGTATTTTTTTCATGCATATTAATTCAGAAATGTGGCAAATTGATCTGAAAAATAAAAACGCGACAAACCCAAATTGACCAACTTCTCCATCCCTAGGATACTATGGGAAGTTTTTAAAGGTTGATGTTGTCTTGTGTTTTTAATATTTTGTTGGGAGCCGCCCAGAGTGGCTGGGGCAACCCAGTCAGATGGGCAACATATTATTATTATTATTATTATTATTATTATTATTATTATTATTATTCCCTAAAATGGAGTGGGAAACTGAGACAATACAAATTAATCAATGTAAAAGTGAATCAAATCGATTTCTTTTCTAATAACTGGACCCTGAAAGCTCCCGATTTTAAAGAAGAACTTTAAATCCAGCACATTATTACTGTAAAATAAACTGAAGAAAATATATTAGCTCCTATTTCCCTTGTCAACAAAAAGCAGCCACCTCCAGAGTAGAATCGTAGCAGCCTCTCTGTAGTCAAAGCACTAGGCAGGAGGTGATGTTCTGGAGTGCAAAGCAAGAAGTCATTCTCTCTCTCAAACCACCCCCCCCCCCATACTCGCCAACCCGGTAGAACTGAAAGATAGTGGAGAGACCAAGAGAATGTAATTATACATGCTGGAATGTAGCCAAGCTGCTGTGACTGTTAGAACAACCCTCCTGTTTCAAAACATGCCACAGAATCCTTAATAACCATATTTTGTAAGGCCTGGATTTATATGATAGACAAAGGGAAGCTATAAAAATGCTCATTATTTTCAAAAGCATCAAGGCTACTGTCTGCATTTTCCAAACAGGGGTGTTTGTGTGGAAGAGGGAGTTATATTTTGTGGATTAAACTCATTTATTATTATTTTTATTATTAATAATAATAATAAACACTTTATGGGGGTTCTGCTCCAATGGAAATATTCCAGATTTTCCTCCAAAATATGTCTGTATTTTAGCACACACACCCCCTGCTATTGAAAACGGAAATATTTTGTTCTTCCCAAGGACATTTTGGCTGAAAATTATATTAGAATTTTTAAACACACAGAGCACTTATTTATTTTAAAACTAGCTGTAGAAAGGTTAGTGGTTCACGGACCAACTTTCCAAGGGGGAATGGGCATTATTTTGTAAACGCAAGCTGCAGCTCTTATCGTAAGACAGAAAAGAGGCTAGGTGCCAACCTTGTAACTTTCCCCTTGAAAAAGAGACAGATCCGTAGCAATTATTTATCTCGTGACTCTGAAGAGCATCACCAACTGATTTCTGATCGAGGTACTGTTGAAAGCACAAGAGCAGGCTAGGTCAGTTTCTTCTGGTCAACTGGCAACACTGCTGATCACAGCAGTACTGCAATCACACTTGATCACAAATACATCAATGCCATGGTAAAAAAACAAAACAAAACCCTGCTTATTTTGGAGCATTCCCACTAGGTTGTGGGAAGTATTCGCCAAGCGGACAAATTGTCCTGCTTGGGTTCGTTTTCTTCTGATTTTCATTGGTGACGTTCCTCTTTATACAACTTTATACTTTAAACTGCCCTGTGATCCTTGGATGAATAACAGTAAATAATAATAATAATAATAATAATAATAATAATAATAATACTTTAAAAAAATTCCTCTCATTAGCTTCAGTGGGGCTGGGGAATATTTATTTATGTATAAATAATATTTATATACCGCTGTGTCCTAAAAGAATCAATCAGACATAAAAGCAGGCTTTTTTTCCCTAGCTGGAACTCACCAGGGCTCACATCTGGCATATCTCAGATGGAAACCATTTTCATTAGAAGAGAACAAGGGGAAATTCCGGCACCTCTTTTTCTAGAAAAATAGCACTGCATAAGACCATACGAAAGCTAAAAGCAGACACCAGTTAACCATTGTCATCAAATAAATCTTGAAAAGTTGAAAACTGTTGAGGAGTTAGACCCTTGCATCTTTCATATCTTCCGGCAAGTAGGCAACCAGGTAACCTCTTACCAGCTCTGGGTCTCAGGGTCTCAGGTCAGATACTGATGTTATGCTCATAAAGTAAGAGTGAGTTGTTGCAGGAGTGATAAAAACCTTTGATTATTCAGGGCTATTTTAGGGGTTCGGGGACATGGGTGGCGCTGTGGTCTAAACCACAGAGCCTCTTGGGCTTGCCAATCAGAAAGTCAGCTGTTCAAATCCCTGTAACAGGGTGAGCTCCCGTTGCTCTGTCCCAGCTCCTGCCAACCAAGCAGTTCAAAAGCACACCAGTGCAAGTAGATAATGACCGCTCCCCACTTAAAACGGGGGGCGCCCTTTGCGGGGACGCGTGCAGCCCTGGATCTGGAGTGGCCCCATAAGTATAGGCTTTGCCTTCCCTCAGGTGGGATACCTGGAGGTCCCCGCCTACCCCAGTGAGTTGTCCAATCCCACCTGGGGGAAGCGTTGCCAGGGAAACCAGGCCAGGTAGGGGGATGGATTACCTGCCCACACAATAGAGGGTGGATCTTAATTGGTAATCCTCACTTGGCTCCAGAGCTTCTCCCACCCTACCCACCCTCAGCTAATGTCTCCTTTTGCAGGTTAACTTTTCTTCATAGGTTTTGCAGGTTAACCTGTCTCCACAGGTATGCGGGCGCTGCTACGATAAGGTCGCTGTTAAAGGGCCGGAAAGGAATTTCCCTGCATTGGCAGGTTTCGCCTTTCCCGTAGCAAAACGTCACAACTTTGGCGGTATCAGGCCTTGGGCGGAATCCTTTAGTCCATCTTCCTCTTTGCGGCGGCGATACCAGGGTTCCCCGTTAAAGGGGTTTTTGAAGGGAGGCTTTGGCCGTACGCCGAAATGTCGTCATTGCTCTTCCCTGCGGCGGCGGCGTAACGGGGGCGGCTATCTCTGCTTGAACATATGTTCTCCAGAGCCAGCCCATCCCCCCCACACACACACTGGATAACCCTGATGCTCCCTAGGTCCCCGGCTGGGGACTAGGGAGGGAGAACGCCCAATGCCTGAGCCAAGGTCTACCCACATTTGAAATTTAATAAAGTTGTGGCCAATTTAATCCCATAGCACGTTGTCTAGAGTCGTTATTCCACATGACGGGGGGGGGGGACCACTCGGGATCTGGGGACTCCGCCTGTCCACGCAAATAGGTATCGCTGCGGCGGGAAGGTAAACGGCGTTTCCGTGCACTCTGGTGTCCATCACCGCGTCCCGTTGGGCTAGAAGCAGTTTAGTCATGCTGGCCACATGACCCGGAAAGCTGTCTGTGGACAAACACCGGCTCCTTCGGCCTGAAAGCCAGATGAGTGCCATAACCCCATAGTCGCCTTTGACTGGACTTAACCATCCAGGGGTCCTTTACTTTTACCTTATTTCAGGGACTCTCATGGATCTGGTTGAACCAAAGTATATCTTGCTCCGATTCAGGCCACAAATGTTAGCAAATTTAATATGGGGGCATCTCAAATTCACAACCTAAGAGCATGTTACCAAAGTAGTATATTGGTCTTAAGGAGCAGGCCACACACTTGCGTTTCTGATGACACCCCCAAACATCTTGTAAGAATTAAGCTATTTTTGTTAATAATAATAAAAAAGAATTAGGCTGGGTACCAATAATTGCTTTTAGGAATTGTCACCTGTGGGAGACACACCCATCTCTTTTATCCTTAGGTTGTCTTTGACCAGATTATACAGGCTTTTTTTTTTTTTTACAATGTAATTTTTATTCAATTTCTAATTTTTTAACAAGTGGACTTCAAATTAAATAGTTGCATTGATTCAACAGATTTCATGACACCTTCAAGTCTCTGGGACAATCTGTTCCCACCCTCAGAAACCAACGGGCTCCCTGGCAAAGTTGCAAGGAGCCAGCTGGGCTCCAGACTCACAGTTCAGGATCTTTCAAGGTACCAATAAAATATGATATTCACACGATACTTTTGGACAAGAGTGGTTCACGGGTGTCAACTCGTGCAAGCATGGCTACAACTCCTTATCTTTATCTGGCCAGAAAACAGAAGAAAACAGAAGATCATGGCGAGACCTGCACAACCAAATGAAATCCAACTCTCCTCTAAATGTGAGGATCAGTTGCCCTCAGTCAGCATGAGTCCAGTGAAGCTGATGATATTAAACCAATTTACGTTATTGGAGTATTCGGCCCCCCAAGTATCTAGTTTGTGTTTATAGCAAATGATTTACCAATGAGCTACAGATCGAGAGGTTTTTTCCATGGCTGAAATTATCCAGTGAATGATTCTGAACAATGAGTTGATGTGAGGGAACGGCCTCGGAGACAATCAACAAGCAGAGAGGAGGCAGAAAGCTGCTGGATAAATGGTATAATGAATTATGAATTACCCACCTAGCTGGATTGTTTAACCATGAGTCCAATTCAATTCGACAAAGTACTTAAGCAAACGTGTCATATTAGGAGTCGGGCGAGGATCTGCTCCAATGTCCAGCTCTCGGTAACTTTGCTTATTCGTCATTTCCATGCGCGTTAAACTCAGCCCCACCCAGAAAAATATTAATAAAATGCCCATGCTTAACTCTTTTTTCACACTGCCCTAAATGCACGTCTAAATAAACCTCTTAACATCCCCACTATATTGTGCAATGAACGTTTTCCTGTACGCTAGAGTGATTCCTGCTCTCTCTCTCTCTCTTTTTTTTACCAAACACAATCCCCATGAAATACTGTGGTAAACATTTCACAGAATACTACAGCAAACACTCTTCCCATTATCAGATTAGCCATTTCACTGAGCACCACATTAAGCACACGTTTAAATACTGAGAAAAGACATACAGCCTCTTCTTTCGACTGCGCCTCGTTACCCTCCCTAAATCCATATTTCTTGATGTGGGGTTGACCGGCCTTCGCGCCCCCCCCCCTTCGCCATGCATGCAAGCAAACAATTGCCCAAGCAACACCCCCACCCACAATATCCTCCTCCCCGGCCCAACACTTTATTTTCAGCTTGGCTCAGACTGGAGGAGCTTTGCGCATGGTTGGGGGATTTTTCATTGAGGGAATAGTAGCCACTTCGTGCAACAGCAACAACAACAACAAGGCACATCGAGGGAATCTATCTTGAGTAGTTCTCCCTGTGATGGGGAGAGATCAGTTACCACCTCGCCTGCCAGCCCACAACGAAAGACATGAGATCCGGCGCATGATGGCTGGGGCTCTGAGTTACAAAGCTTTGTTTGGGTTTTACAGGTGTGCCGTAATGTCAGCAAAATTACTGTGCTTCTTGCTTTCAATGGATTCATCTTTAGCAAGCGTTTAAGAGGCATGAATGCATCTCCATTGCTGACTGTCAAGATTCAACCTGCACTTCTCTTCAGCTTTTCTTGTTTCTCCATGCCCCCCTTCTTCCTCCCCCCCTCTTTTTTTTTTTAACTTGCAATTTGATGTTTGATCATTTGAAGCAATGAGGCGGAGGGTAATTTACGTTATCAGGGAGGTATGAGGGGTGCTCGGAACCCAGACGCGAGGCCCATTCGCCTGCTAAAGCACCATCGTAATGTAATGAGACTCCAGTCAAGTGCAGCTAGTAATGGAGAGGAACGCTTTCCATTCATCTGCCTACCTGAACCTCCATGGAATATGACAATAACTTTTACGCAGGAGAAGGAGGAGGAGGAGGGGTGGGCAAAGTGTAAAGAGCCACCACACTGGGGGAGATCTCCAGAATCTTTCACAAGCCTTCTTTCAGCTTGGGTCAGCCTAACTTCTTGGATCCCAGGGTCTGGTTAAGAGAAGGCCTCTGCAAAAAGGGCATGCATTATTTTTAATGAATGTTGCCGACTCGGGCATAGTTTGGATCAGCTCTTCAGCTATGAATTCTGGGAAAATGCCACAAATCACCTATAAGAACCCAGATGTTTAGGGAAGCACCCGTTGGTTAAGTGGGGCAGGTAAAGTAAGGTGGGCTCTCTCTGGTGTTACGTTTGATCCCAAGACCCATGCCAAGTGTCACTCAGAAAGGCTTAGCTGCCTGTTGTTTTTTATGCCATTGTGACTTAAAATCACATGGCCAGCCAGTCTGCCTGCTTAGGAAGGGAAGGTGGAATCTGCCTCAGCATTCTACATTGACATCTGTGCAAAGCTTGAAACCTGGCTATAAAGATCCACCTTGATGAACCATTAACTTTGGAAGCAGCCTTTGGAAGTCAGGGGCCTTCTGAACCTCTTTGGCTGAAACTACAGAGTTTCCCCAGGAAGCAAAGGCAGGAACGGCAAAGGTGAATCGATGAGCTGAGCTGAACATGCCTTGAGAGCCAGTTGCAGAGACGGACACAAGAAACATAGCTGCGCTGGAAGACCCACAAGGATGTTTCTGGGCTGCCCATTATTTCTTCTTCTTTTGGGCAGGTTTATTGACGTGAATTCTCTCCCCTTCACTTCCATGTCAGCAAAAGTTTCTCGGTACACGTAGACCTTTAAAGCACATTTTTAACACATTCTTTCCCTCAAAGAATTCTGGGCACTGTAGTTGACCCCTCACAGAGTTCATATCCTCCAAAATTTCTGCAATGAAAATAGGGATGTCCTATATTATTATTATTATTATTATTATTATTATTATTATTATTATCAATGCCCCGCCCATCTGACTGGGTTGCCCCAGCCACTTTGGGTGGCTTCCAACATATGATAATAATACTAATAAAACATTAAACATTAAAAAAAAATCCCCATACAGGGCTGCCTACAGATGTGTGCTAAAGGTTGTATGGTTACTTATCTCCTTGGCTCAGGGGTCGTATAACTCCATAAAGGTAAAGGCAAAGGGACCCCTGACCATTAGGTCCAGTCGTGACCAACTCTGGGGTTGCGACGCTCATCTCGCTTTATTGGCCGAGGGAGCCGGCGTACAGCTTCTGGGTCATGTGGCCAGCATGACTAAGCCACTTCTGGCGAACCAGAGCAGTGAACGGAAACGTCGTTTACCTTCCCGCCGGAGCAGTACCTATTTATCTACTTGCACTTGATGTGCTTTCAAACTGCTAGGTTGGCAGGAGCAGGGACCAAACAACAGGAGCTCACCTTGTTGCGGGGATTTGAACCGCCGACCTTCTGATCGGCAAGTCTTAGGCTCTGTGGTTTAACCCACAGCGCCACCCGCGTCCATACCCTCCAACATTTCTCTGATTAAAATAGGGTCGTCCTAAGAAAAAGCAAGATATTCTGGGATCAAATCAGAAACTGGGATGGCTTCTGTGAATTTGGGACTGTCCCTGGAAAATAGGGAAACTTGGAGGGTCAGTGAGTTACAGTTACAGTTACCAGCAACCCTTAACAAACTACAGTGCCCAGAATTCATAGAGGCAAATAATGCGCTTCGCTTGTGCTTTAAATGTATACTTGTGTGCACAGCGTTAATTTCTGCATGTCAGGCAGCTGTTGAAAATACAAACCTGGGACAAGAAAATTGGCTTCCAGGTGGAAAAATCAAAATTAGAAACAGAACTGTTAGATCCCAAAACTAAGATACTATCAAGAATGTATAACTTGCTGCTGAAATGGAATACTCAGGATGAAAGGGTGAAATCTGCTATGATAAAATGGGCACAAGATGTTGGACATAACATTATGTTTGCTGACTGGGAACAGTTATGGACTACAGGTATGAAATTTATGGCATGTAATGCCTTAAGAGAGAATATAATGAAAATGACACCAGTCAAGCTTGCAAAAATATATCATTTGCCTGATAATAAGTGTTGGAAATGTAAAGAAAATGAAGGTACATTCTTTCACCTTTGGTGGACGTGCCCAAGGATTAAGGCTTTCTGGGAGATTATCTATAATGAAATGAAAAAGGTATTTAAATATACCTTTTTGAAGAAACCAGAGGCCTTTCTCCTGGGCATGGTCGGCCAATTGGTGTCAAAGAAGGATAGAACTTTCTTTATGTATGCAACAACAGTGTCATCGCAAAGTATTGGAAGACACAAGATCTACCCACCCGGGAAGAATGGCAGATGAAGGTGATGGACTACATGGAACTGGCGGAAATGACTGGCAGAATCCGAGACCAAGGAGAAGAGTCAGTAGAAGAAGACTGGAAGAAATTTAAAGACTACTTACAGAAACACTGTAAAATTATGGAATGTTAGAGGGATGCTGGAATGAAGTTATGTGGTTTTAGCAGTAATGTTTTCAAGGGGTATGTAAAAATGGATTGTTAACATGCGAAAATGTAAAGCCATAATATATTATGATAAAATATTAAGATAAAAGCAAAAAGGGTAAGGACTTGCTGAAATAACTTTTGAACTAGAATACAAAAAAGGGAGGTGTGAGGAAGTAAAGGAAACAAGCAGATGAAAGATAAGGTATGGAAAGACTGATTTGTTTTTTCTTTTCTTTTTTTAATTGTATCTTTTTTTACTGTTTTTTTCATTTTTTCTGTTTTTATCTATGTAATCATTTGAAACCTTAGTAAATATTATTAAAAAAAAAAAAATACAAAACTGGGGTAGGAGGGGGAAGCCTGCAACCTTTCCACTGAAGCAAATTCGGAGAGTGCTGAAGGTTGTGTTCAAGCCGTCCCTTTTCAGGTTGTAAATGTGTAAAGCTATCCTAACACTCAAGTGCTGAAATAATCTGAATGACCCTGAAAAGCCCGACCTGACTTTCCCTCCAGTTGGAGCAGCACACGCCGCAAACTCCAGTGAGTCATAAACCAGCTGCTTGAAAGGCAAGCCCTTCTTAGCCATTCCAGGAGAGACAGATTGATAGTAGGCAAGAAGAAAGAAAATATAAAGACATCTTAAAAATAGGACCACAAGTGCAAAATGGAATTTTTTTTTTAATAATATTTATTAAAGTTTCAAAGAAGTTACAGAAATGAAAAGAAGAAAAAAAAGAAACAAAAAAATACAAAGTACAGAAAAATAAAAACAATTAAAAAACAAATCAGTCTTTCCATGTCTTGTCTTTCATTTGCTTGTTTCCCTGACCTCCTCACACCTCCCTTTTTTGTATTCTAGTTCAATAGTTGTTTCAGCAAGTCCTTACCATTTTTGCTTTTATCTTGATATTTTATCTTAATATATTGTAACTTTACATTTTCACCTGTTAACAATCCATTTTTACATACCCTTTTGTAACATTATTGCTAAAACCACATAAATTCATTCCAGCATCCTTCTAACATTCCTTA
Source organism: Podarcis gaigeae (assembly GCF_964106915.1). NCBI lineage: Eukaryota > Metazoa > Chordata > Lepidosauria > Squamata > Lacertidae > Podarcis > Podarcis gaigeae. Next base: position 14,513,732 of record NC_139681.1, read on the forward strand.
ATTTTACATTGTTTCTGTAAATAGTCTTTAAATTTCTTCCAATCTTCTTCTACCGACTCTTCTCCCTGGTCTCGGATTCTGCCAGCACAAGTGCAAAATGGAAAATAACCTCTCTGTAACATTTTTTTAAAAATAGACTTCTTTCAGCTTCCGTGGTTTCCTGTAGTGTGTGGGGTTAAATAAACCCCCAAGCAGCCATCTTCAAATACTAACAGATGCAGGTGGCACTGTGGTCTAAAGCACTAAGCTTCTTTGGCTTGCCAATCAGAAGGTTGGCGGTTCAAATCCTCGTGACGGGGTGAGCTCCCGTTGCTCTGTCCCAGCTCCTGCCAACCTAGCAGTTCGAAAGCACACCAGTGCAAGTAGACAAATAGGTACCATTGCAGCAGGAAGGTAAACGGTGTTTCTGTGATCTCTGGTTTCCATCACAGTATTCCGTTGTGCCAGAAGCCGTTTAGTCATGCTGGCCACATGACCTAGAAAGCTGTCTGTGGACAAACGCTGGCTCCCTTGGCCTGAAAGCGAGATGAGCGCCACAACCCCATAATCACCTTTGACTGGGCTTAACCATCCAGGGGTCCTTTACCTTTTTTACCTTTACCTACTAACAAAAACCTAAAATTCTGGGAAGTTCTCTGTGTTGAATTAAGAATAGTGAAATCACTGCTAAGAAGCTCAAATCATATACAGGTTACAGGTGCTTCAGGTTACAGACTCCACTTACCCAGAAATAGTACCTCGGGTTAAGAACTTTGCTTCAGGATGAGAACAGAAATTGCGTGGCGGCTGTGCAGCAGGTCCCATTAGCTAAAGTGGTACCTCAGGTTAAGAACAGTTTCAGGTTAAGAACAGACCTCCAGAACAAATTAAGTTCTTAAGTCCACTGTACATGACTGAAACTCTTCTTTGGAAATTAAACCAATGTTTAGCATTCAAAAATTTTACTTGTCGAAACTTATAGGTGAATTGACACATAATATTTATAGTCACATGCTTCTCCAAGCATGGGCTTGCAGTCTCTTCTTCTAGCTTCCAAGCAATTGTATTTTCCTCTCTTTCCAGAGCTCATCACTTTCAACCTTCTGTGTCTCAGTAAAGCCATGGCTTGCAGCTCCTCAGAGAGATTTCCACTTTTACCTTTTCCTGCTGTTTGTGCTTTTTCTTCCAAGAAGAGAAGAATCACTGCAACACTCTATTCAACTTAGCAGTGTTCACAGTGGATTCTAAAACACAGCCATCTTGCTTCACATAAAACGCAGGGAGCCTGCATGCATACAGAGAGTTGGACCCCTTCAGACTGAAGCCAGTCTTGCATATTATGGGATATTTGCACACTATATGCATCTAGCAGATAAGCCTAGGCTATACATTTTCGATAGCCCCTTCAAACACTTGTCTGAATTAGAGGCTGCCAGAACCATCAATTTCAGTTTTTCCCAAGCTTGCACCCAGTTCCTCCCAGTTCCACATCAGTTTGTCATTTTTTTAAAAAGCAACACGAAAATTCGTAATCCTTTTCATGCTCGTTTTTCCTAATATAAGCAATCTGACACACAATTTTGCCATATTTCTGTACATTGTTTTCATCATTTCCCATGCATTTTCTCTCAACTGTTCCACTTTTTAAAAAAAAAACTGAATAACTCAGAACAGTGAAGGCTGGCTGCTTTTCAGTTTCCACAATGGTTTAAGAATGGCAATTGGCAAGATTTGTATCAAAATCTGGAACAAACATAATTACTGTACTCTCCCCATTCCTAGCTAGCCCTGACCAGAAGCTGCTGTTTTACTTGCTGCTACAATCCTTCTCAGGGACATGGGTGGCGCTGTGGGTTAAACCACAGAGCCTAGGACTTGCCAATCAGAAGGTTGGCGGTTCGAATCCCCGTGACGGGGTGAGCTCCCATTGCTTGGTCCCTGCTCCTGCCAACCTTGCAGTTCGAAAGCAAGTCAAAGTGCAAGTAGATAAATAGGGACTGCTCCAGCGGGAAGGTAAACGGCGTTTTCGTGTGCTGCTCTGGTTTGCCAGAAGCGGCTTAGTCATGCTGGCCACATGACCCAGAAGCTGTACGCCGGCTCCCTCGGCCAATAAAGTGAGATGAGCGCCGCAACCCCAGAGTCAGTCACGACTGGACCTAATGGTCAGGGGCCCCTTTACCTTTTCCTTTACAATCCTTCTCAGGTGAGTTGAGCAGTGGCAAATTCCCCGGGACTAAACAGCTCATGTCCTGAGCTGTGATTAAGAGAGCTAGGGACCAGCAAGGAGGTGGTTAAGTATGCAACCTTATTCAAAATGGTTGAAGTCCAAGCAGACTATGAAGAGCTCCAAAGACCCCTCTCTGAACTGGGCAAAGGGGCAACAAAGGAGGTCGATGCACAATGAGGCAAGAAATCCACAAATATACTTATCAGGTCCCCACTTGAAGTGTGAGTGGCTAGGAAACAGATCTTGGGGACGTGCTTGATAGATTAAAGGATCAAGAGTTAGAAGTGCTGCTGCAAAAGCCCAAATTAGGGGTTATTAGGAAAGGGTTTTTGAAATAAGACTGCCAGGACCTTGCATGAGGCCACACTTGAAAATCAAAAACGATACCACAGAAATAGAAAAAGTGCAGAAAGGGTCATCCAAAACAGTCATATAAAGGCTAACACCTCCCCCTTTCTTTTTGGATATCATTTTAATTTGATTTTACAAATACGAATTTATAACAATCCAAATGCATATCCATATATAGAGATTACTCTGAATCTTTGAAACTTACCCCCATCTCCTCCATGGGTTCTATTGTCAACATTTACAACTGAATATTATTCCATATTTTTTATTTTATATCAATCCATATTGTCCATAGTATTTGTTACATTACAAGTGGGTTTCAAATTCTGCTAATGATTCCATATGCTTGCACTGGTCTCCTAGATAACTTATATATTTTCCCCATTCTTTTTTAAAAGTTTTTGTCCTCTTGGTTCCTGAGTTTCATAGTCAGCCTTGCCATTTCAGTGTAGTCCATCAGCTTAGCTTGCCATTCCTCTCTGGCAGGGACCTCTTCTTTTTCTTAACCGTTTTCTGCTGTTCTTAAAGATGTTTACCTGGGGTGCCTGATGAAGTGAGGTACCTCGGGTTAAGTACTTAATTCGTTCCAGAGGTCCAGTCTTAACCTGAAGCTGTTCTTAACCTGAAGCACCACTTTAGCTAATGGGGCCTCCTGCTGCCGCCACGCCACCGCCACTCGATTTCTGTTCTCATCCTGAAGCAAAGTTCTTAACCCGAGGTAATATTTCTTGGTTAGCGGAGTCTGTAACCTGAAGCATCTGTAACCTGAAGCATCTGTAACCCAAGGTACCACTGTACAGTGGAACCTCTAGTTGTGAACAGGATCCGTTCCAGAGCCCCATTGGCAACATGAGCAGAATGGAACCCATGTCTGCGCGTCTGCGTGCGCACGGGTCGCGATTCGTCGCTTCTGCGCATGCACGTGACATCATGTTGAGCATCTGCGCATGCGCGAGCAGCGAAACCCAGAAGTAACCTATTCCGTTACTTCCGGGTCGCCGCGGGACGCAACCTGAAAAGATTTAACCTGAAGCAAACGTAACAAGTGGTATGACTGTATATAAAATCTGAGATAATCTTTCCCCTGCGTCTTCCATATTACTATAACTGAGGGTCGCCACCCAACAAAACTGACCGGCTGCAAAATCAGCCCAGAGAAGACAACACACAATGTCACACAGCAACGTAATTTGTGTATGGAATATGCTTACCATATGATTTGGTTATAGGTGGTGGTGGTGGAGGAAGAGGAAAAGGAAGAGGAGAAGTCTTTCAGTGTCTACTGGCCATGATGTCTATGCAAAACCTTCAATGGCCACCAAGACATCCTAAGGGCAACAAGAGGAGAACATTGGGCTTCCCAGAGGGAAACAAGCTGAGGGATGGAGGAAGAATTTGTTCTACATAGATTTATGAATGGAGTTTGGCAGTTGCAAGCAGATGGAGCTTTGCCCGCACTGAACTGCGTATTGCACTGAGTGTCGGATTGTGACAGCGCTGCTCCTGCCTTCTTTTTTAAAGGCCTGGCTATATATAAAAATATATACATTATGCATAGAGTAAGAGTCAAGCCTCATCTGGTATTATACTTCTGCAGCATAATTTTACAAGCATTGCTGTATTATGCAATTATTAATACTGAAGTATTTTTAGAAAAGTTATATGAAGTTCTGGACATAACTCTCTGTGCTGGTTACTTCAGAAAAGCCAGAGTGTGTATGTGTAAAACAGGCATATAATATTATATTCATAATAATGTGTATACGAATGCATATGATATGTGAGAATGGTTCATATTTTTAGTGGACCAAATTTTAGAAAAAAAAACCCCAAAGCTTGCTTCTCATTGAGATCGGGATAAGTTTGATATTGAGATTTTCCTCAAAGTCCGTGACTAAACAGGATACTTTTCAGACTTTCATTTATTTATTTACTTTTTTTGCTTAACACTCTTTATATACCTCTTGGTTGGAATAAAAAAACAAACTAAGCTGTTTACAAGAAATATTAAAATTATCAATTTTTAAAAAGTTAAAAGCAAGTAATCAAAACATTTAAAAGATAGTTCAGATTAATAGGAAAAGTTTAAGAAATGTCAACATCTACTTGCCTGGACAGGCTTGCTGAAACAAATACATTGGAACCATGGTTCTCAAACTAAATGCATTCTGGAAGTCTGTTTGACTTCCAAAACTGTTTGAAAACCAAGGCATGGCCTCCGATTGGCTGCAGGAGCTACCTGCACTCAAGTGGAAGCCGCGTCGGACATCCAGCTTCTGGAAAATGTTTGAAAACCGGAACACTTACTTCTGGGTTTGCGGCATTCAGGATCCGATTTGTTTGGCAACTAAGCTATTTGAGACTGTATGTTTTGAGCAGGAGCCAAAAGGGGTACAGAGAAGGTGATTGCCTGCTGTCAATAGGCAGGGAGTTCTAAAGTAACAACAACAATAATTTATTATTTTTACCCCACTCATCTAGCTGGGTGTAGGTACCGCCACACTAAATGATTGATTTCATTGAATTGCAGGATGAGTAATATGTGGTCTCTGTAACATTGCCAGTTCCACACAGTGAAGCAGTCAAGTGATTTCAACAGGGGAAGGTAACCCGACAAGTAAAAAAGGTAAAGGACCCCTTACAATTAAGTCCAGTCGCAAACGACTCTGGGGTTTCGGCACTCATCTCGCTTTACTGGCCAAGGGAGCCGGCGTTTGTCCACATACAGTTTTTCTGGGTCATGTGGCCAGCAGGACTAAGCCACTCTGGCAAAACCAGAGCAGCGCACGGAAATGCCGTTTACCTTCCCGCCGGAGCGGTACCTATTTATCTACTTGCACTTTGACGTTCTTTCAAACTGCTAGGTTGGCAGGAGCTGGGACAGAGCAACGGGAGCTCACCCCGTCGCAGGGATTCAAACCACCGACCTTCTGATCAGCAAGCCCAAGAGGCTCAGTGGTTTAGACCACAGCGCCACCCGCGTCCCATACAACAATGTGATAAAGATGAGTATTGGAGGTTGTACTTCTGCACCAGTCTGAAGGACATCACTGCCCCGAGGCATAGGGCGGCCCCGGTCCACAGATGACTTAACACTCCTGGCCTGGAGGCAAGCACTCCTCCTGCGGGAACTTAGTTCCCTCCACCTCTCTGCCCTAAGCCTCTGCAGCTCAGGAGAGGCTGGAGGGTTACCAGACCCAGATGCAACCTCAGCTTCCCCTGATGGGGCTGAGAGTGGAGCACCTGCAGGCAATGGGTCCTCCATCACCTCAGGAGCCAGAGCAGACTCAGCTGGTGCCTGCATCTGTGGATCCAGCACAGGTGAGGACCCTTCAGGCTCATGCCCCAGCCCCGGCTCAGTTGGTTCTGGAGGCGGGGACTCCTGTACAGGCTGGGATTCCTCAGGTTCAGCCTCCGAGTGCAAATCCCAGGCCATCACAAGGAAGAAGGTGGACCAGCCCCAATTCAGTAAGAGGAAGCAGGCATGCCCATGCTTCAGGCAGGAACCATGAATGTACATTGAAGTGAGCACTTACCAATGCTTCAGACCCTTATTGCATTATTTTCTATTGTAGGAACATTTGGAATCACATCACCACCCAGACATAAATGCACATAGCAGGGCTGTCTTAAGCATATGCAGCACCGGGGGTGCAAAAATCTACCCATCCCCCCACCCAGGTTGCCCAGAGTTGGCACAGGGCACAGAGGAGCACGAGGTGGCGGGCACTAAGCCGGGCACCTTGTTGGGTGGGCAGCACACTCTGGGAGGTCCTCTCCAAGGCCCTAAGCCAATCCCAGGCACACAAGACAGCAGAGCCAGCCAGCTGCCTCAGCACCTCGATGGCTCGCTTGCCCTCGAACTCACGGCGGAGAGCCGCCCGCAGTAGAAGAGCCCGCCATGGCGCTCCAACGGGCGGTCTCTTCCCCAGAATCCTACTCTTGGGCCCCAGGTTCTCGGCTTGGCACCCCTGAGAGGCCAGCACCCGGGTTCCCTGCACCCCTAACGCCTATGGTTAAGACGGCCCTGGCGCATAGCCAGAACTGCATCGTGCCAGGTGAAATATAAATTGAACTATAGCAAAATAAGAAACATTTTTTAAATAAAATGTTGATTTTTTAACTTTGCTCTTCATCCAAAAAAGAGGGAAAGGTTTGTGTGTGTGTGGAAAGAGCAGTTTGCAGATCACAAGAAAAGTCATTCCCGGCCCTCAGGTTTACAATCTGGAAAGACATGACATAAAATGAAAAAGAACCGGGAGGGAGGAGGAGAAAAGAAAGCAGAGTTCTCGTAATGAGCAGCAGGAAAACTCGTATTTCAAGGAGATGAGTCAACAGTTGCTGGTCTTTCTGCAGAGCTCTGCACTGCTATCTCTCTTCTTTTCCCATCTTCTGATGGGACAGTTGTTGCAGATGACAATAGAAGGAATTGCCTGACCTTCTAGCAGAGTGAATGAGAGAGACTGCAACTCCAGCTTGCTCCTTTATCCCCCACAGCCCGGTGGAAGCTCCTCAGATTAAGGCTGCAGGCCTATACCCTCCAACACTTCTCTGATGAAAACAGGGACGTCCCATTCCATAATGATAATTTTTCTATTTATACCCCAACACATCTTCCTGGTTTGCCTCAGCCACTCTGGGATACTTCCGACACATATAAAAACATAATAAAACATTAAAAAAACCCTTTACAGGATTGCCTTCAGATGGCTCAGGAGTCGTATAACTCCATACCCTCCAACATTTCTCCAGTGAAAATAGGGGGAAAGCAGGACATTCTGGGACCAAATCAGAAACTGGGATGGCTTCTCTAAATCAGGGACGTCCCTGGAAAATACGGAGCGTCTGCAGGACCCATTGAACCCAATGGAGTTTACAACTGAGTAGGCAGGTCATGGGACGCGGGTGGCACTGTGGGTTAAACCACAGAGCCTAGGACTTGCCAATCAGAAGGTTGGCGGTTCGAATCCCTGCGACAGGATGAGCTCCCGTTGCTCGGTCCCTGCTCCTGCCAACCTAGCAGTTCGAAAGCACCTCAAAGTACAAGTAGATAAATAGGTACTGCTCTGGCGGGAAGGTAAACGGTGTTTCCGTGCGCTGCTCTGGTTCGCCAGAAGCGGCTTAGTCATGCTGGCCACATGACCCGGAAGCTGTACGCCAGCTCCCTCGGCCAGTAAAGCGAGATGAGCGCCGCAACCCCAGAGTCGGTCACAACTGGACCTAATGGTCAGGGGTCCCTTTACCTTTACCTTTAAGCTCTAACGAACACAGGATTACTTGTGAGTAAGGATTGCTCTGTCGCATAGGGATGGGCAGAGTTGTCCATTTTGGAATTCCTTGTTTTTCCAGTCTAAAAGTTTTTCCTGTCTATACAGTGGTTTTCCAACTTTTTCTCTGGGCCACCCTTTCAGAATAAACATTTGCTCGCAACACACCAGATTTTTAATGGATACATTGGGACACACAACCAGGATTGTCCTCAGCATCACTTAGTGCTCTTTCTCTCGTTTTGAAAAGATATCTATCCAGATTCTGGAAAATATGGGGGAGCGGGAATTGATACTATACCACTCAACACTGAAATGTTTCAATGTTTTTCTTTGATTGTACTTGAATCTTCCTGCCACACTAGCCATCTTCGCCTGCCACCCCGTTTGAGAAACACTCGACTAGTATATGCATTTGTAGCCATGCTGCTTGGCTGGAGAACTGCCTTGCAAAATTTGCAAAAAATTGCTTTTCTAAGTGGTACCAGACCCTCCAAGTGCCCTTATTTTTCAGGGACAGTTGCAGATCAACAGAAGCCATCCCAGTTTCTGATTTGATCCTGGAATGTCCCGCTTTCCCTTAGGACACCCCTATTTTCACTGTCCCCCCCCCAAAAAAAATGCTTCTGGGGTGTGTTTTTTTACAAACTTTATTTTAAACATCCTTTTCATTTTTGGCAGTCACATTTTGCTGCCTGTGAGCAGCAGGCCAGCTTAGGGGTAGGAGGGCAGGCATTGTGACCTGCACAGCTTTGCCCAATTTCCTGCGGCTCAACACCTGCAACCTGAGGCGGCTGCCTCATTCTGTCTCATGGTAGGGCCAGGCCTGGTTATTAGTTTGAGTGTACCCATATTGGCTCAGAGGGAATTGTTTTGAAAGCCGTGTGCTACCCATCAGTTGTATGTTAAGTGTGAAATAAAAAAACTTAAGGTCAGATATATATATATATATATATATATATATATATATATATATATAACATGTCCATAACTGCATATATAAACCACATGTCTGAAACCCCACAGAAAAAGTCCTGAAACCATTTTGTCCCTCCCAAATTGACCTCAGATATTTCTCTGCAAGGTCGAAGGGAAATGGAAAAGCCTCCCCATTGTCTTTTTGTTCACAAATCCTGTCTTAAAGGTATGTCTTTGTATGAATAGGGCGAGCCTGTGACCTGGCTTAGGAAACTAAGTAGTTATCATTACAAAAGACTGGCTAGGCTCCCCAGGTAATCCAATCAAGTGACCATTAATAGGTAACCTGCCAGACAGGAGATAAACAACACACTCAGATTTTTGTTGTAGACCGCCCTTTCTGTGATGTAGGTGTGATGTATCTGGGGCGTGGTCTTGAGCTACACCCCTTCTATGATGTATGTATGATGCTTCTGGGGGTGGTCTTGCACTCCAGGGCGGGCAATTTAAAATGTCTATATAAGGGAGGGCACACCTTTGTTCTGAGTCCTCCTCCTTTCCTGCGTGTGAGGGGAGCACCCTCTTGTAACAGTCAATAAAGATCAGGCTTACTAGCTGCTTTGCTTCTCAATATTCTCTGGTTGGCCTCTGTTATTTTCTCCGACCGATGGAGAACCTACAAAGGACTCTATAAGGGCTCTTGTGTTCCCCATAAGGGAATAAGGGCAGATTTTTATTACAAGTGGAAGGGTTGGGGGTTTCTAAAATCAGAGTTTGTAATTTTGTTGTTGTTGTTGTTGTTGTTGTTGTTTAGTCGTTTAGTCGTGTCCGACTCTTTGTGACCCCCATGAACCAGAGCACACCAGGCACTCCTGTCTTCCACTGCCTCCCGTAGTTTGGTCAAACTCATGCTGGTAGCTTCGAGAACACTGTCCAACCATCTCGTCCTCTGTCGTCCCCTTCTCCTTGTGCCCTCCATCTTTCCCAACATCAGGTTCTTTTCCAGGGAGTCTTCTCTTCTCATGAGATGGCCAAAGTATTGGAGCCTCAGCTTCACGATCTGTCCTTCTAGTGAGCACTCAGGGCTGATTTCCTTCAGAATGGAGAGGTTTGATATTCTTGCAGTTCATGGGACTCTCCAGCACCATAATTCAAAAGCAGCAATTCTTCGGCCACCAGCCTTCTTTATGGTCCAGCTCTCACTTCCAGACATCACTCCTGGGAAAACCATAGCTTTAACTATACGGACCTTTGTTAGCAAGGTGATGTTTCTGCTTTTTAAGATGCTGTCTAGGTTTGTCATTGCTTTTCCTAAGCAAATCTGATCTGCTTTTTCAGGGGTTCCACGGCCACAGGAGCTGGGGGGGGGGTTGTGCTTTCAACTCCCACCCCCCAGACTCTCGAATGCCCTCGGCGGCTCGATGCTCCTAATAGAATCATGCACGGCACTAACTCCACGTGGCAGGCGATCCTAATTACATCTTGTCCACATGAAACCGAAAAGCCTCCATGCGCCAGCCTTGAGAAAATGCGGGAAGAAGGCCAGAGCCCTTGAAGGAATCAATTGCCGTCTCTTCTCCCCCCCCCCCACTTTCACTTCCTCCCTGCTTCCCCCCTCCCCAACACCACCACACATGCCCCCTTTTCACCCTGTTGGAAGGTGACATTTGCTATTAACCTTATATTGGGCCATTTTGTAAATCAATGTCACTTACATTTAATAACAAGTGTAATCAAAGGAATTATGCAAATTTAATTTGATGCTTCTTGAATTATGCAAATCCACTGCACATATAATGGCTTCTGACATGTGCCCAGTTGGAGAATGTTCCATTACCTCCTCTCTTATTACCCCTTTCCATTATTATTTTTTTATTTTTATTTTTAAAATCCGGCACTCGGGGGAGGGGGCAGCGATCGAGCTCAGAGTGTGTAGAGGAACGGAGAAGGAGGTTGAAAGTGGAAGATATTCTTCTCTCTCTCTCTCTCTCTCTCTCTCTCTCTCTCTCTCTCTCCCGCTCTCACACAAACCCATTCACAATCCGTGCAGGAAAGAATCCTGCAGGCATTTCTGTTATTGTTATTGCAGAATAGGGCAGTCAGGCCGGGGGGGGGGGGAGGCAGGCGGTCGGGGGTGGGTGGGAGTCATTTCCCAAGAATGGCTTTGCAGGCGATAACAGCACAGGAATCTGATTCTAAATTATTGCCCTTTGAGTCCCATCTCCATCTCTCTATTACTAGTCCTTGTCTCAACTGCCTAAATTATTAGAAGCCGGGGAGGGCGAGGAGAAGAACGAATGTCATAAACATTACAGCAAGCAGGAGACCTGGGGCTCAGAACGCAGCCGTTGCTTCAGAAACACACATGTACACACGCACAGAGACATCTCCCTTAAAACTCTGTCAGATGCCCACCAAAGACAGGGCCTGGCTGGGCACACTTGTGTCCTGTGTGCATGTGTGTCTTTGTGTCCTTTTGTAACCTTTCCTTTTCTGAGGAAGACAAGGGGAGAGAGTTAAGGCTGCAGGGCAGCAGCTGAAGGTTGGGGAGGCAGAGGACTGTTTACCTCCTAGGAACTATTTCATACCCTCCAACATTTCTCTGATGAAAATTGGGACACCCTATTCCATTATTGTTGTTGTTGTTGTTGTTGTTGTTACAGTGGTACCTCGGGTTACAGGCGCTTCAGGTTACAGACGCTTCAGGTAACAGACTCCGCTAACCCAAAAATAGTACCTCGGGTTAAGAACTTTGCTTCAGGATGAGAACAGAAATCGCACGGCGGCAGCAGGAGGCACCATTAGCTAAAGTGGTACCTCAGGTTAAGAACAGTTTCAGTTTAAGAATGGACCTCCAGAACAAATTATGTTCTTAACCCGAGGTACCACTGTATTTTTATTATTGCTTTTTTTCTTTAAAAAAATGTTTAGGGTACTCTCATTTTCCTACTCATATTGAAATACTGTCCCTCAGTGAGGCCAAACTTAGATTCACAAAATGTTTAGCGGTATGCGTCCCCCCAGAAAAAAAGCACTGATTATTATTATACCCCACCCATCTGACTGGGTTGCTGCAGCCACTCTTATGCAGCTTCCAACATATATAAAAACATAACAAAGCATTAAACGTTTAAAAACTTCCCTATACAGGGCTGCCTTCAGATGTCTTCTAAAGGTTGTGTAGTTACTTATCTCCATGGCTCGGGGGTCACATAACTCCAGACCCTCCAACATTTCTCTGACGAAAATAGGGACGTCCTAAGGAAATGCAGGACATTCCGGGATCAGATCAGAAACCTGGATAGCTTTTCTAAATCTGGGACTGTCCCTGGAAAATAGGGACACTTGGAGGGTCTGCTACTAGGCAGGAAAGCATTCAGACATGCAGTACCCTTCATCGGCTGGCTCTGAACATTCATCCGCACAGACACATGACGTTTGTTCCTGGCACCTGATGCTTAGAGATGCACTGCTCCTGTACATTGAAGTTCCTTTGTATTAGTTTATTCATTCACATAGCAAAATCGAAGCAGATGGTTCTTTCGTATGAGATGCCTGGGACTGCGGACTCTGGCAATGGATTCCAGTAGGGCACCGGGGTTAGGAACGTTGTCAAAGGCATCACACAAGAGTTGTGAGGAGGGGTGTGAAGGAATCAAAAGACGCATTCTGGGAGGCACTTCCAGGTGGAAAGAGCAATGAGCAAGGAAGGGCTGGGTCATCTGGGGGAGCAGAAGGCCTCTGAATATCTGAAGATCCCTCTCCAGAAACAGACTGCAGCCCATCCGTGGGGCAGGCTCCCCGGAAAGACCTTCAGCCTCATGCTTTATGGGGTGGTTTGTAGGGTTCCCTCCCAGTACAGCTACTCAAGGGACATTCCAAAACTTGTGGCTCCACAACCTACCCAGACGTCGGCCTCCTTCTTTAAGCTAAGTTATAAATTCCCCCCATTTCTTGTTAAAATTTTGGTCTTCCTGATTTCTGACTCTTCCGGTCATTTTGGCCATTTCAGCATAGTCCATTAAATTCATCTGCCATTCTTCTCTGGTAGGAACTTTGTCTTCTTTCCATCTCTGGGCCAATAACATCTGTGCAGCTGTGGTCACATACATAAAGAGTCTTTTCTGCTCCTTTGGGATTTTGGCATCTAGAATTCCTAAAAGGAAAGCTTCAGGCTTTTAAACAATCATTTGCAGAATATGGATAGGTATCTTGTTAGAAGGAGAGATGAGCATCAGGTGATAGTGATCCTAGCTGTGTTTCCCAATATATTTCTTATCAATAAAAAATTTGGTGAGATGCCAGCAGATTTTTTATTCTAAAAGGGTAGCCGGGGGGGGGGGGAGAGAGAGAGTTTGAGAACCACTAGCATATAACCAATTACATTGGTAATAACCAATTACAATTACATTGGTTATATGGATTGATAATTTCTTTTGTTAAAATTGTTCAATAAAAACATATTTTAAAAAAGAGAGAGAGAACCACCAGCCAAAAGCAAAAACTACATGCTGAGTTTTTGCCGGTCAAGTTCTTGGTAACATTTTGGCTTCCACCTTACGCAGAATTACCTGAGAGCAAACCACTTTCAATTCAGTGAAACTAAAGGTGGAGTAAATATGTTTAGAATGCTGCTGTTGAGCTCCCACCCATATAAGGCCACCATAATTGGCCCAGTGATAACCAGTAAACCAGTAACACTTACGGTACCTGGAAGAAGACCACCATGGGGGAATCGCCCTATGGTTCCCCCCCCCCCCCCCGGTGATACTAGATCTCGCTTATCATTCAAAACCAGATTTCTAAGGAGCCTGAATAGCTCTCTTTTGAACTTTGCCTATTGCAGTTTCTCATAGTTTGGTATTTTATTACCCACCCCACCCCCCATGTTAATTCATTTCTCGAGGGGCGGGGGGGCGGAAATCCAGGGAGGGAACAGGCAGCTCCAATGCAAGGCAGAAAGAGAGCGAGCAGAAGAGCAGAAGCAAGAGAGGAATCAACGAAGCCATCGTCTAATTGGCCCGCAGTGAATTATTCACATGTATAATCTTTTTTGAAAATTCCTGCGCAAAGAGATGCAAGCAAATGCTGTTCATGTTTAAAAGTCATTTCCATAAGTAAGTGCAATTTCTCTAGTGTTTGCCCCTGTTTAATGAAGTGAATTCTTGTTTGCATTTCTCCCAATTTCCCAACGAAAGGCGCCCAAGCGTTTGCACCAAAATTACTCGGCCCAAATTAAAAGCCTCCAACACTTTTCCAAAGGGGGGCGGGAAAGGAGGTATGTGTGTGTCTGGAGGGGCAAGATCATGCTTATTTTTTAAAATGCCTTAAGTGCACCCCAAGATACTAATTTATTTTTAGACACTCATTATTAAGAGTGCTAGTAAGTTTTCCCCTTCTAGTTCTCTCTCTCTATTCCTCTCCCCCTCTATTTCTTATTTAAATGAACTTAATGGCAGTAGATGCAAATGTCTGGAAGAGGAAAATAGTTAACATTTATTTATTCTTACTGTTGTCTCTTCCCTGGCTGCTATCATTAGAACAGTTCGCTGCATCCCATTCGCTCCCATTAGCTCTGCTATCAGAGCCACCCAGCACGACTCCAGCCCCGCTCGAAGTGCTTTTCTGCGGCCCACATAGGGGCTGCATCATCATTTGCAAGGCACTGGCTTAATGACAAGAGGAAGGGGGAAGAAGAAAAGGGGAAAGAGGGGGAAAAACAACCCAGAAAATATTGCAGACAGATCTCAGTGAAATGACAAAACCAAACCACCCTGTTCCATAACAGCAACAAAAGGGGCAGAAATATATATCTATATTCTCCCCTGCCCATGGAGTCTTGAAAGCAGCCCTTGCCACTGTCCTATCATGGCTCTCTCTTGCCTCAAATGGACAGCGTCTTTGGGGACAGACACGCTACTGCAACCCCTTCATTCAGGCAGTACATGGAGAAAGACACCCGTGGGGATTGCAAGTGCTTTGAAAGGCACTCAGGAGGGCCCAGCGAGGCTGCAAAGGCCTGAGGCAGCTGTTGTTTGTGCGAGGCTGAGCACCCCAGTGTGCTGTTGCCAGGCGCCAGGGTCTCAAGAGGTTCTAAGCAAGATGGGACCCCCACAAACATACACACACTTCAGAGCCGTGGAACAGGGCCAACCATCAGACCAAGCGAGGGGGATTCCCTTCTAGCACCTTCAGAGCCATTGGGCAGAGTTAACCGTTAAGACCAAGACAGATGGACCACCTTCTGCCACCTTCTGAGCTGGTGAGACAGGGTCAGCCTTCAGACCAAGCAAGATGGACCCCCTTCCACCATCTTCAGAGCCGTTGGGCAAGTCAACCATTAGACCAAGCAAGATGGACGCCCTTCCACCACCTTCAGAGCTGTTGAGACAGGGTCATCCTTTAGATAAAGCAAGATAGACTCCCTTCCACCACCTTCAGAGCTGTTGGGCAGGTCAACCATTAGACCAAGCAAGATGGATCCCTTTCCACCACCTTCCAAGCCACTGAGACAGGGTCAGCCTAGGCCCTCTTTGTGGTGGCACATGTACCCACGGTTTGCTCCCTAGTGGTTCAGACTAAGTTCTTCAGCACAATGGCCTCTGACCTATGAGACACACTGCCCTTTGGAGTTAGACAAACTCCAGCATTGCACACAGATATTGCCAGACGCTGGTTGTTGTTTTTTCACAGGCTTCCCTAGAAAGATGAGTTTACTTGCAGACAGTGTCTGATCCCCCACCCACCCGAACTGTTTTATTTGTTTCTGCGCATTTTGTTTTTATTGTTCTTTGCCACTATGGTATTTTGGGTTGTTTAGCAGTTTATAAATATCCCTAATAAAATACATAAATCCCACCGAGTTCAATGTTCCCCAATAAATGTGCGTAAAATTGCAGCCTTAATGAGCACGAGGGGAAGACTTCTGAATAAAATCCAACAGCTTATGTTAAAAGATCTAGAATTGCCCTCTGATACTGTGATAAGAGCTTTTTCAGACTGTCATATCTTCATAAAAGGTGGAGGCAACCAGATGGAGGTAAATTGTGGCCTATTTTGCAATATAATCTAGTGTACAATAAGAGCTTGAGTGTTGTAGTGGCTTAGAAATAGACAGATGAGAAAGTCCTGGATTCAAATCTTCCCTCCCCATAAACCCTCTGAATGGCCTTAAACAATCTTTGTCTCTTTCTCTCTCTCTGCCTCAGCATCCCAGGTTTGTATGATGTTACAGTGGTACCTCAGGTTAAGTACTTAATTCGTTCCAGAGGTCCGTACTTAACCTGAAACTGTTCTTAACCTGAAGCACCACTTTAGCTAATGGGGCCTCCTGCTGCCGCTGCGCCGCCAGAGCACGATTTCTACTCTCATCCTGAAGCAAAGTTCTTAACCTGAAGCATAATTTCTGGGTTAGTGGAGTCTGTAACCTGAAGCGTATGTAACCTGAAGCGTATGTAACCTGAGGTACCACTGTATAAGTTAAGTGCTTTGTTTATCCAAAAGCTTGAAACAAATGCCTGTGTGTTAATGGAGTCAAATTTCTGGGTCAAAGTGAGCATAGTTCTCCCCCCAAAATATTTATTTTCAAGAGCAACTAGGTGGAGATGAAAGAGAGCTCTGGCGGTGGTTTATTTAGTAGACATGATAAAATAAGTTTTCTGGATCAGAAAATCTAGATCTCTTCTCCCTGCTCACCTTAAAACATTTACAGCTGCTTGCAGTCCAGTATTCTGCAACCAAAGTAAATCTCGTTGAGTGCAATGGGATTTACTTGCCTAGCAAGCAGACACAAGGTTGGTATTTGGTGAGATTCACCACTTGGAGGGGAAAAGGTAAATGTTAATAGTTATTTATTTCACACACACACACACACGATCAAGTAACGTTTAGGTACCCGCTTGATATATAATAGACTTCTATTTAAAACCATAATATTTTTTCCAGTTAAGTTTTTCCTCACATGGGAGATCAAAGAATGCTACTGGTATTTGTATCAGAACGGGGGAAGAACTGGATCAGTTAGCTTAGATGCCTCATTTTTGCATTGACACTGAAATCAAAACAGTGCTATCTTCCTCTGTGGAAGCTGTTAGCAATAGAGCAGCATGACTGAGACGGAAGCATCATTTTTGAGCATTCCTTGTAAAACCTGGAACATTTTAGTCTTCCTCAAAAGTTTAGGGCCACTTTCCTATGGTGCTGCTGAGGCATGCAAGTTTTTCGCAGTGGCCACTAGACGTCCCCATCAAAATGCTATCCCATATTTCTCTCTCTCTCTCTCTCTCTCTCTCTCTCTCTCTCTCTCTCACACACACACACACACACACACACACACTTAATCCAGGTTTTCTGTTTTTGCAGGAAGGGGGTGTTCTCCCAGCAGAAATGGCAAATCCAGATTAAATGAGAAAATTGCAGGAGTTGGCAACAGTGTTGTCACATGGGTTCTGTGCAAAACTCACATGCACCTGTAGCGCCAAGTACTAAGGATAGCTCAGTCTGGTTAGAGCATAGTGCTGATAATGCCAAGGTTGCAGGTTCGATGCCAGTATGGGGCAAATGCATATTCAGGTTGAAATAGACCAGGGATCTACTGGCAGTGATCTACCCATTGTCATTGGATGGACCAAAGTTGTTGAGCTTTTTTTATTTTTTAGGAAGATAGAGATGTTGAGTTATTTTGTTTTGGGGGGGAAGGAGAAGATCACTGGGGGGGGGGCTAGTGATCTACCAGGATCTACAAAACACAGCCCACAATCTACCAGTAGATCATGATCTACCTGTTGGACATGCCTGGACTAGATGATCTGCAAGGTCCCTTCCAGCTCTATGAGTCTTTAAAACTAAATCCAATCAAGTGCCGTGTGAAAGAGATCCACAAGCTGCTACTACTGCTATTTTTACCACTCAAGGCATACTCTCCACTCAAGGCATACTCTCTGATTAAAATAGGGGCACCCTATTGCACAACAACAACAACAACAACAACTTCTTATTTATACCCTGCTCATCTGACTGGGTTGCTGCAGCTACTCTGGGCAAATTCCAAAATATATTAAAACATAGTAAAACATTAAATATTTAAAAACTTAGAATCATAGAATCATAGAGTTGGAAGAGACCACAAGGGCCATCGATTCCAACCCCCTGCCAAGCAGGAAACACCATCAGAGCACTCCTGACATATGGTTGTCAAGCCTGACATATGGTTGTTCAGCAAAGACCTCCAAAGAAGGAGACTCCACCCCACTCCTTGGCAGCAAATTCCACTGTCGAACAGCTCTTACTGTCAGGAAGTTCTTCCTAATGTTTAGGTGGAATCTTCTTTCTTGTAGTTTGGAACCATTGCTCCGTGTCCGCTTCTCTGGAGCAGCAGAAAACAACCTTTCTCCCTCCTCTATGTGACATCCTTTTATTTATTTGAACATGGCTATCATATCACCCCTTAACCTCCTCTTCTCCAGGCTAAACATGCCCAGCTCCCTTAGCCGTTCCTCATAAGGCATCGATTCCAGGCCTTTGACCATTTTGGTTGCCCTCCTCTGGACACGTTCCAGTTTGTCAGTGTCCTTCTTGAACTTTGGTGCCCAGAACTGGACACAGTACTCCAGGTGAGGTCTGACCAGAGCAGAATACAGTGGCACTATTACTTCCCTTGATCTAGATGCTATACTCCTATTGATGCAGCCCAGAATTGCATTGGCTTTTTTAGCTGCCGCGTCACACTGTTGGCTCATGTCAAGTTTGTGGTCAACCAAGACTCCTAGATCCTTTTCACATGTACTGCTCCCAAGCCAGGTGTCACCCATCTTGTATTTGTGCCTCTCATTTTTTTTGCCCAAGTGCAATACTTTACATTTCTCCCTGTTAAAATTATCTTGTTTGTTTTGGCCCAGTTCTCTAATACTTCCCTATACAGGGCTGCTTTCAGATGTCTTTTAAAGGTTGTATCCTAAAGGAAAAGTGGGACATTCTGGGATCAGATAAGAAATTAGGACTGCTTATGTAAATCCAGTACTGTCCCTGGAAAACAGGGACACTTGGAGGGTTATTGTGGAAGCGAATTAGGCAGTGTGGATTAGCATGACCCCTAACCACTTCCATTCCTGCCTCGGGATGTTGGTCAAGGCAAGGGGAGGTGAGTGAGTCAGTCAGCCCTCTGACCATTGCACAGTGAGTGTGCATTTCTGCCTCACTCTCTGCTGTGGGTAGAAGGGCAGCAAGCCTCTTCCCACACTCACCTGTAAAGTTCTGGGCTGTGAATTCAAGTGTGCTGAGGTAGCTGTCAGGGACTAGACTGAAGAGGAAGGGTGGGGACTGCCCCTTCTTCTCCTGAACCTTCCCGAGAACAGGACAGTATAGATTTAGAACAGTGGTTTGCAGAAGCGCATAGTTCAGAGGCTGCAGAGGGGAGAAGCTGGGAAATACTGGAAGAGGAAGAAGGAGAAGCACCAGTTGAGAGACAGGTGGCAAACTCAGTGTCCTTGGAAAGCATTCTTGACACACACACCCCAAGACCAGATGGGCATTGAGGGTATTAGAACAGAAAGCTCAGAGGCAGAAAATTTGTTTAACCGACGCAGGAGTGACGTCAAATAAGGGAGATGTAGGAGGTTGGGACTTTATTTGGAGCAACGCCATTGTTAGGAAGGCTGCATTCACTCGCTGTTCTCTGCAAATTATTGAATAAATTGCTTGGTAAGAACTTTTATCGTTTCTCTGATTCTGGGCTGCCACCAGGGGAGGGATCGGATTCCCCAAGCCTGACAGAAGCTTAAAAAAATACCACCCACAGAAGAGTGGACCAAAAAATAGCAAATAACTGAAAATTCTCCGTGAACCACACATAGTAACAGTGTGAGTAATCCTTGGCTAGAGATAGCCTTGGGGAAGGGAGCGAATGATGAGCTGGAGGAGCTAATAAAGGTGTACTCAAAAAACAACAACACAACAACAACCCAATGAGATAGGAAAAGGGGGGCATTCGAAAGAATCAATGTGGCTGCACAAAAAGCAAGGAGTTGAAAAGAAAAAGGAAACCTGTAAGAAAAAGGAGGAAGAACAAGTCATTGAACCCAAGCTTGTAGGACAGCATCATGAAGTTGGGTGCTAAGAGCAAAACAAGGGTCTGTCATCCACCAGGCATGTCTAAAGCAAGAGGAATGGTAGGGCCACTGCTTTGAAGGAATGGAAAAATGTTAACAGGGTGACAAAGAAAGCACAGATGCTCAACATCTGTTTTAACTCCAGGGGAATTGTGTGCAACCTTGTCTCAGTTGTGCTAGCAGGTGAGAGGGGTGTCATAACTGAAGTTTGACAAAGAATTGATCAGGAAATACCCACAATGCACCCCTGGAAGTTTCTACAAAATTCTCCTCCCTCTCCCAACTTTCAGGGGTGATTTCTTCCCCTTCCCCTCCACCTTCTCCCCCAAAAGAAATTGGGCCAAAATTATCGGGACAGCTCTCCAGTTTTGAGTGGAGTGCCACAGGGCTCTCTATTAAGACCCAAAAGTTTTCAACATTTCTTCCAATAGCTTAGATATAGGAGTGAAGGAAATGCTTATCAAATGTGCAAGGGTAGCTAACCCCTCCGAAGACAGGAATGAACTTCCAAAGGACCTTGGCAGAATGGGGAACTGGGCCAAAACTTTACAAATGAAAAGAAGTTCTGGAGCAAGGCAAGAAGAAAGGGAAAGAAATTTACAGAAGGACTGTGGGGAATGAGGAGACCTGCCCCAGCAGCAGTACATGTGAAAAAGCATCAGTCAGAACTGTGATGTGAAGGCCAATGCAGTTTTAGGCAGCAGCTATGGTTTTCCCAGTAGTGATGTATGGAAGTGAGAGCTGGACCATAAAGAAAGCTGATCGCCGAAGAATTGATGCTTTTGAACTCTGGTGCTGGAGGAGACTCTTGAGAGTCCCATGGACTGCAAGAAGATCAAACATCTCCATTCTGAAGGAAATCAGCCCTGAGTGCTCACTGGAAGGACAGATCCTGAAGCTGAGACTCCAATACTTTGGCCACCTCATGAGAAGAGAAGACTCCCTGGGAAAGACCCTGATGTTGGGAAAGATGGAGGGCACAAGGAGAAGGGGACGACAGAGGATGAGATGGTTGGACAGTGTTCTCGAAGCTACCAGCATGAGTTTGACCAAACTGCGGGAGGCAGTGGATGACAGGAGTGCCTGGCGTGCTCTGGTCCATGGGGTCACGAAGAGTCGGACACAACTAAACAACAACAATAACCATCGTTTCTAAGTCAGGAGAAATAATAGCACTATAGAAGGCGAGGTGAGGCTTTTAGGTTCCTGTGTGAAACCAAAATAATTAATATTAGCAATAAAAGAGACGAAAGCACATCAACATCCTTGCATTGAGGCTTTCCTAAACAAAAGAAAAATGTTTTAAACTGGTGTTGAAAAGAGTACAGCGAAGGCACCTGACTGATCAGTGGCCAGGGAGTTCCAAAGTGTAGGTGTGGCTGCACTAAAAGATTTATTTCTTACAACTATGTTACAATTATGACGTGACACCTAAAACAGTGCGAGTTGCACAGATCATAGTGGCCAAGTGTAGGGCTGTCATATTTTGAAGAACAAAAAAAGAGGATGCTATGTTCGAAAGCACGCCAAAGTCCAAGTAGATAAATAGGTACCGCTCCGGCAGGAAGGTAAACAGCAATTCTGTGCGCTGCTCTGGTTTCCCAGAAGCGGCTTAGTCATGCTGGCCACATGACCCGGAAGCTGTATGCCGGCTCCCTCGGCCAATAAAGCGAGATGAGCGTCGCAACCCCAGAGTTGGTCACGACTGGACCTAATGGTCAGGGGTCCCTTTACCTTTATGATGACTCTCATTTTAAATACCCCTACTAAATGTAGGCTATAGAAGCTGTGATATATTGCTTGGGGGTGGGGGCAGGAGAAGAGAAGAGAAGAGAAGAGAAGAGAAGAGAAGAGAAGAGAAGAGAAGAGAAGAGAAATGCAAGTCTTCAACCACCAGTTATGTCCATGTCTTATCCAGAAAATATAGCCAGAGACATTTCGGCAAATTAAAAAAAAATCCACCAGGACAGAAATTGAGACTGTTCAACAGTGGGACTGCCGGACTGCCAGGAGCAAACTTTGGTCTTTCAAATCTCAGCGGCAGCCTCTGTGAGGCCCAGATTTGGCTCCCCCTGCCTCTCCCCTTCCATTCAGCTCAATTCACTATGTCATAGTTGCAATGCACTGTGTCGTTCCCCTATGCTCACTGTCCAGTGCGGTGGAAATGGTCGTGCTGCCCTAAATCGGCCTTTGGCAATGCAGGAAGCCAGTAGCCAATATGGCCTCCCAGTTGGCTAGGTGTCCCAACACAGCTCTCAGGGCTGACTCAAGACATTTGGAAGCCTGAGGCCAGAGACAAGATGGCACCCCTCCGCCAAGCATTCCATGTATACAAGCTGACCAGGCTTTCAGCAGAACCTTGCTGCGAAACAGGACAGTGTCCTTCACAGCACCTGAGGGGAGTAGATGACCAAGACACCCAGCACACACAAAGCTTTGTTTACTCCCTGTTCATCAGCATTTGCTGCCTGAGGCAGCTGCCTCACTCTGCCTCATGTTGGGGCTGGCCCTTTCCCCCCCTCTGGAGAACAAAGCCAGGCATCTAGGGGACACTGGATACAATGCATAATGTGGACTATCCTTTATAAAAGGAGGGAGATGGCTACCTTTGCACCTGTAACAGAAGAAGCTTTGCTTCTTGCGGTTCCTCTCTCTCCTTGCCCCCGCCTCGCATCTTTGCTGCCTCCTTCCTCCATGATCTGCAGCCTTCCATACTCAATAACGAGTCCCATGGACTTTTGAAGGTGTCCTTTGATAAAGCAGGGTTTAAAGAAAAGCACCTGCCGTGTACGCCAGCTCTGAGAGTCCTCTCCTGCAGCCCAAACTCCTCTGAAGTTGACATTGTCTCCTGTGATAACTCCTGTGATAACTTTTCTGCTGATGCCGAAAACATTTTACTGCAGAGTTGCACACAGCTAGTCTCGTCGCCCTCCCTTCCCTCTCCCCAGCATCATTTACATCCCTAATTAGCTGTAATTCTGCAGTGCTCATTATAAAAGGACTGGGAACTATCAAGAATCCTACAAGCAGGGGAGTTCAAGGGGAGGGACCAGAGGACGGTCTTAGCAGCGTAAGGAGGAAAGAGATGAAGTAGCCAAAACCGTTATTCAGCCAGGAATGTGGCAGTATCTTAGCAATCCTCTTCTCCCCAGATACCTGGGAGGCTTAGTAAGGAAGCAATTGTCCCCTGTGTTCTGTTGCTCATTTGTTCGAAGCTCTCAAATGTGCAAATGCCATTTTGTACACATATCTTGCTGCCATGAAGTGTACCATCCTGTCCAAGAAAAAATATTATGTTGGGAAGATCTCACACAGGTGAAGGGAAGCAGTGGGGAGGAGGAGAGGGTTAGGTTGAATTTGGGAAATAAAATAATATATGGGACAGCAAAGGATATAATAGATTCTTGTTGTTGTTTAGTCGTTTAGTCGTGTCCGACTCTTTGTGACCCCATGGACCAGAGCACGCCAGGCACTTCTGTCTTCCACTGCCTCCCGCAGTTTGGTCAAACTCATGCTGGTAGCTTCGAGAACACTGTCCAACCATCTCGTCCTCTGCCGTCCCCTTCTCCTTGTGCCCTCCATCTTTCCCAACATCAGGGACTTTCCCAGGGAGTCTTCTCTTCTCATGAGGTGGCCAAAGTATTGGAGCCTCAGCTTCAGGATCTGTCCTTCCAGTGAGCACTCAGGGCTGATTTCCCTAAGAATGGATAGATTGGATCTTCTTGCAGTCGTTGGGACTCTCAAGAGTCTCCCCAGCACCATAATTCAAAAGCATCAATTCTTCGGCGATCAGCCTTCTTTATAGATTCTTATAGAACAGTAATATATTGTAACCAGAATAGGAGTTCAAAAGGGGAAGTAAATGTATTTTTAGTATTTTCATTATTGTCATAGTTATTATTATTCCTTATCGGTAGAAGGCAATGTTAACTTAGACTTCCTCGTTTTGCTGTCTGTATAATTATCTTAAGTCAATAAAAAAGAAAGAAAAAAGAAAGAAAGGGTACCTACCTAACAACTCATTTATTGTATCTGTTCCTATTACGAGTGGAAAGTATATTACAGGGAATGATTGTGGAAATGTTGCTTCTGAGCCTTTTGCAGAATGGTTGAAATGCAGCCAAAAAGTATTTCTCCCTGGTTTGGGAAACAGCCTTATCACAGAGGTTGTGGTGGGGGCGGGTTCAGTCTCTCCATTTTCTCATTTCGAAAGCGGGATTGGTAGCACCCACTTTGGCCTGGTTACGGTGAGGGAGACTTGTGAAGCTCCATTACTATAAAAGCATTCTCTCACCGGCCCAAGACTTTTTGCCGCCTGAGGTAAAGGATGAGGTGGCTCCCTTCCCTCGTTCCACGTACAGAAGCTGACTTGACTGGCAGATGATCCTTATTTCAACACCAGAAATGGGATGGGACCTCTGCTGGACCTAATGTGGGGGGGGGGGGTTGGTGGGAGAAGGTTGTTGTTTTTGTTTGTTATTATGGTGTGGATGTTGGATGCGGGTGGCACTGTGGGTTAAACCACAGAGCCTAGGACTTGCCAATCAGAAGGTCGGCGGTTCAAATCCCCGTGACAGGGTGAGCTCCCGTTGCTCGGTCCCTACTCCTGCCAACCTAGCAGTTCGAAAGCATGTCAAAGTGCAAGTAGATAAATAGGCACCACTCCAGCAGAAAGGTAAACGGCGTTTCCGTGCATTGCTCTGGTTTGCCAGAAGCGGCTTAGTCATGCTGGCCACATGACCCGGAAGCTGTACGCCGGCTCCCTCGGCCAATAAAGCGAGATGAGTGCCGCAACCCCAGAGTCGGTCACGACTGGACCTAATGGTCAGCGGTCCCTTTACCTTTACTATGGTGTGCATAAAGGGCAGTGCAAAAATTAATAAAATAAGTAAGTAAGCTAATAAGGCAGCAGGCTGGTTCAAGGGGCAGAGGACTGGCCTAGCAGAGGCAAAGGATGCCAGCACGGCCGCCTACTAACATTTGTCACCTGAGGCGCTCGCCTCATTCTCCTTAATGGTAGGGCCGGCTCTGGAAATACATGAAGCAACAGTCTTTAAAAAGCTGGCGGTGAAAGTCTCTTTACTGTGCCAGAGCAAAAATTCCTCCCTGGGACAGAATCGTCTTGACATTCTCCACTTTGCATGCTGCAATGTCTCTATAGGAAGGGGAGAGAGGCTTCACCTCAAACTTGATTGTTTTCACTGGCATTCTCCCCTCAGATACAAACTCCCAAGGTAGAGCCGCTGAGCTGGGGCTCAGGCATCGGACATCTGGACTGGAGTTGGGACAGTGACTCTCAGATCAAGCTATCCCTTCTTTGTGGGTTCCTGAACACCCTCTCCTCACATCCTTCCACATGGAAGCAACATCATGGATGAGGCAGGCGCAGATGACAGGACCTGTGGTTGCCAACCTTTCCTCCAGCAGCGCTCCAGTGCCTTTAAGAGCTGTGTGCCTTTCAATGGATGAGAAAAGCTTCACCTACTAAACCTTTGGCTCTTTTGCAGCTGTCATGGGCTCTGGCATGGCTGGCCCTCAACCAAATGGCACTCCAGGTCAGGAGTGTTTTCTGTAACCCCTGCTTCCCCTCCAGCGTTGTAAATTTCCTCCAGGAATGTAAAACAAACAAAACACGAAAAGCAAATGTTAACACAACCCCCCACCATGTAAGTGTTGCCAACTTTAAAGTGAAGATGAATTGTTTGGACTATTTGTGTCAGCCGATGATTGAAAAGCTTGGTGGGACCATGACAGGCATGCTCACATATCCTGAAGACCCCAAGCCCCAGATGGTTTGCTTGGCTGCCAGTCCCTAAATTTGGGTGTGGGCATAGGTGCCCTGGAGGGGTACAAGGGGGGGAACCACGATTGCCCACAGGTTCTTTTGGAGGTCCAAAAGAAGCTGTGAGCAATCGTGGGCAGAGGAGGGCATCTAAGACGATCAAGGGTCTGGAAACCAAGTCTTATGAGGAAAGGTTGAAGGAGCTGGTATGTTTAGCCTGGAAAAGAGGAGACTGAGAGGAAAGATTATTGTTGTTGTTGTTTAGTTGTTTAGTCATGTCTGACTCTTCGTGACCCCATGGACCAGAGCACACCAGGCACTCCTGTCTTCCACTGCCTCCCGCAGTTTGGTCAAAAGAGATTATAGCCATCTTCAAATACAGGGCCAGATTTAGGTTTGATGAGGCCCTAAGCTACTGAAGGTGATGGGGCCCTTTATAAGTCCAGCCGCCCTTTGTCAACAACAAATTGTCACTGTTTTCTGTGTTGAATATATGCTATATGGTGATTTATGGACCTAATGGGTATCTAAAGCCATTTGCACATGTTGCCATGCAACCAGTCCATGCTGGTTCAAGGGGAACCCTATATATAGAAATGAGCAAACCAGTGATATTTCAGGGAGCAGGCTAGCAGGCAGGGCCCCAGATGGGTGGGGTATAAGTAATAAATTATTATTATTATTATTATTATTATTATTATTATTATTATACTTGCATCATAGGAACCTACACAACACAAAACACTGTTGCTGTATGTAGGTTTTATTTCATTTGTTTTTTATCTTATATTTTGGAAATGTACATCCAGCGGTTTTTTTCCCTTTAAATCTTTTGGGGGCCCTCAAGAGAGTGGGGCCCTAACCTTGTTTAGCTTATACGTAAACCTGGCACTTTTCAAATATCTCAAGGGCTGTAAGAGGGAGCAAGCTTGGTTTCTCCTGCTCTGGAGGATAGAATTCGAACCAGCGACTTCAGCTTAGAAGAAAGGAGACTTTGACCAAACATCAGGAAGAACTTTCTGATAGTAAGAGCTGTTCAACAGCAGAACGGACTCCTTCAGGAGGTTGTGGACTCTCCTTCCTTGGATGTTTTGAAGCAGATGTTGGATGGCCATCTGTTATGGGTGCTTTAGCTGAGATCCCTGCACTGCTGGGGGTTGGAACAGAAGACACTCGGGGTCCCTTCTACAATTCTCTGATTCTCTGAATCTCATTATTGGATAGTATGCCTGGCCAGAGAAGATTTAATACGCACACACACACGTCAACCAAAAGCTAAATTCATTTTGCACAAATTCTTCCTCCTTTCTCCCACCCCCTCACCAAAACCCAACACTGTTAACAAGAACAACAATGACATAATTCCAAGGTTTCCTCATTTGTTTGCAGAGAGAATATTAAAAGTGCCGTCTGCAGCCTTGAAGGGTTTCCCCTGGGAACTGTTAGTGTCTGCAGTAACGAGGTCACTCATTTTTTATTAGGAGGAGAGTTTCTGTGAAGTTAAATGTGCTGACAACCCCTTTTCCGTCTTTGATGTTGGGTTTCACCTCAGTCCCTCCTGCCCGTTCAGCTCCTCCCTAGCCGAGCTGGGAAAGTCTCCTTCCATCTGTGTTAAGTGACTTGCACTCTTGTTTTCTTTAGATACCTTGATAAGCAGATGGCCGTTAAAGGGAGGGCGCAGGGAGGAGGCCTCAGATTTCAGCGGATGCTGAAGATGGGAAAAGATTAGGTTGCCATCATGAAGTCACACCTTTGTTGCCACAAGATGTCTCTTGACTGATTGGACCCGTGATTTATTTAATGGCCACATGGATAATTGTCCAGCTAAAGACCAGAAAACCATCTTTAACCACCGCGGATTACCCACACTGACCTGCCCCTGCAGAACTTCTTCTGTCCTTCAAACTCTTACAGAACCAGCCAGTGTGTATCATCTCCAAGAAACGATTTGGGTAGGAAAGGTGTAAATAGCTAGATTTTTTTTTCTTGCTTTGCTCGTTCCAACAGAGGGTTGACTCCAACAAAGTCTTACTTGGAGTAGACCCATTGGAATTAATGGGCCATGGATAAGGTAAGCCTGTTGATTTAAACAGGTTTACTCTGAGTATGACTTTGCTGGGTTCCTAATTTCCCTTATCTTTTGGTGATCTCTTCCCAGAGAGATGCTGGTAGTCAGTGCAAAACTTCATGCTCCCTCTAAGGACAGGACTGATTTACTTTGATTTTCTGTGTGGGCACTTAACATTTCTGGCTCTCTAAACACAAAATAACAGCTTTGCAATGCATTAGAGTACAACAAGTTTGAGTGGCACTTGGTCACAACTACCTTTTGGCTTTATTTACAACAGTCCTTTAAGAGCTTGAAAACTTCTCCTTTGGCCCCTCTTTAACCTTCTCCCTCCCTCAGAAAGCCACATATATGCCATCTAATAATACCAACAACAACAATAATATTTATTATTTATTCCCCAGCCACTCTAGACAGCACCCAACAGAATATTAAAAACACGATAAAACATCAAACATTAAAAACTTCCCTAAACAGGGCTGCCTTCAGATGTCTCCTAAAAGCCAGATAGCTGTTTATTTCCTTGACATCTGATGGGAGGGCGTTCCACATGGAGGGCACCACCACCGAGAAGGCCCTCTGCCTGGTTCCCTGTAACCTCACTTCTTGCAATGAGGGAACCACCAGAAGGCCCTTGGCGCTGGACCTCAGGGTCCAGGCAGAACAATGGGGAGGGGGTAGACGCTCCTTCAGGTATACTGGGCTGAGGCCATTTAGGGCTTTAAAGGTCAGCACCAACACTTTGAATTGTGCTCGGAAACGTACTGGGAGCCAATGTAGGTCTCTCGGGACTGGTGTTATATGGTCTCGTGGCCACTCCAAAGTCACCAGTCTAGCTGCCGCATTCTGGATTAGTTGTAATTTCTGGGTCACCTTCAATGGTAGCACCACGTAGAGCACATTGCAGTAGTCCATATAATACTATCCACTGCAGAAGCTTGATCTCCTCTTATTTCCCCATTTCTTCACATGCACCTTAAAATAGGGTGGGCACATATTCCTTGCCCAAGCAGCAAGGGTTGCATTTGGCGCTGAATTTAAACAGCACCAGATACACATGTCAAAGTGCAAGTAGATAAATAGGTACCGCTCCAGTGGGAAGGTAAACGGCATTTCCGTGCGCTGCTCTGGTTCGCCAGAAGCGGCTTAGTCATGTTGGCCACATGACCCGGAAGCTGTACGCCGGCTCCCTTGGTCAATAAAGCGAGATGAGTGCCGCAACCCCAGAGTCGGCCACTACTGGACCTAATGGTCAGGGGTCCCTTTACCTTTACCTTTAGATACAAGCCTGCTGCCAAGAAACAGTCAGAGGCCCACTGGCCCACAGGCTTCCAATTGTTCCTTTGGCAGCGGGGTTTGCAACCGGCACTGTTTAAATGTGGAGCCAAATGCATTCCTCACTGGGATTGGTTCCGCAGTGGGGTTTGCATTCTGAATTTAGACAGGGCTAACTGCAGGTTCTGCTGCCCAAGAAAAATCAGGAGTACAATGACCTGTTTCTCTCTAATACAGGCATCCCCAACCTTCCGCCCTCCAGATGTTTTGGGACTACAACTCCCATCAACCTTGACCACTGGTCCTGTTAGCTTGGGATGATGGGAGTTGTAGTCCCAGAACATCTGGAGGGCCAAGTTTGGGGATGCCTGCTCTAATGGATCCACTGCTGAGTGGTTGATAACAGCTGGGCAGACTTTTGGAGGCATGACCACTTCTTGTTCCAGCTTGCTGGACAGAAGTGATTCCCCACCTGTAGTCTATTATTTTTGAAAATTATTGCACAGATGAAGTGTCAAGAGACTGGAGGCAGGCAATTTCCCCATTTTCCAAAGGGGGTAAATAAGAGAATATTTGGAAAAGTTCTAGAATAAATAAGCAGTAATTAAAAAATACAGTGGTACCTCGGGTTACATATGCTTCAGGTTACATACGCTTCAGGTTACAGACTCCACGAACCCAGAAATAGTGCTTCAGGTTAAGAACTTTGCTTCAGGATAAGAACAGAAATCGTGCGGCGGCAACAGGAGGCCCCATTAGCTAATGTGGTGCCTCAGGTTAAGAACAGTTTCTGGTTACGTACGGACCTCCGGAACGAATTAAGTACTTAACCCTAGGTACCACTGTAATGTGATTAGAAAGGGACAGCACCAGTTTCTCAAAAACTAGTCATGCCATATTTTCTCTCTCTCTTTGTCACAGAAGTACTTCCTTGGTAGATCAAGGGAACGCTGTTTCATGTAGGATATCTTGATTTCAGCCAAGCTTTCAACAAAGTCCCCTACAATATTCTTGTTGGCATGCTTGTCAAATCTGTTCTAGATGATACTGTTGTGAACAAGGGGGCTGACTTGCCCCCCACGTTGCAAGGGCACATCACATGATGTGTCACATCACATGTCGTGTGACGCGCCCCGCCCCCACCTAGCATGCAAGTGCCCGCATTCCGGGCCAGGATCCATGGGCATCCCACCAATAAGAGCCATTAAGAGCTTTTATCTCCAGAGGGTAGGACGTAGACAAGCTGGTTCAGATTACAAAATGGGGAATTTTCACTAAGCATTAGGGCAACTTTCTAGATGCTACCAAGTGTTTGACAGCCTGAAAAATTCAGGGACTTAACTTCATTAGTGGTTTTTTAAAAGCAGCTTTCTGGCTGCCTATCAGGGATGGTGATAGTGGGTTTCCTGCACTGATAGAGGTTCCTGCCAATTCTTTGATTCCATGAGTGGCACTATATTGACAGTGGCCATGGTTGCCCTACTAGATATTTGTAGAGGCACTGAACATGGCAACACCCCCCTTAACTATGAAGCACCACTTTAGCTAATGGGGCCTCCTGCCGCTGCCGCACCGCCGGACCACAATTTCTCTTCTCATCCTGAAGCAAAGTTCTTAACCTGAAGCACTATTTCTGGGTTAGCGGCGTCTGTAACCTGAAGCGTATGTAACCTGAAGCATATGTAACCCGAGGTACCACCGTGTGTGTGTGTGTGTGTGTGTGTGTGTGTGTGTATGTGTGTATATATATATATATATATATATATATATATATATATATAGTTAACAGACTGACCAAATACACTGTATAGACTTCTGCATTGACATTATGTTATGATGCCATTTTTTACTTTATTATATCTGTCGACTGCCCTTCATTCACATTTCCAGGGTGGTTTATAGGAATAAATAATAAGAATAAACCAAGCAAAATATATAAAAAATAATTAACACAAAATATAAAAATAAATTAATTGAATAAGCTAAAAGTCACATAATTATAAAAGCAGCATAAAACAATTAGCAGGATTTAAATTGCATCTGAAAGCTATGGATATTTTTTAAAGGCATGTGCCTGGGTGAATCTCTGAGAAGGTCCCCCTTCTCTCTCTTTGAAAGTCGCCTGCCTCACCTCAGATGACAGGTACTGGCAGGAACTACTCCATT